>NC_135168.1:35438119-36071869 GCF_041146795.1 Maylandia zebra
CTGGAGAAACATACTGTAGGACATGAGCATTGCAATCACGCAGGATGCAGACAAGAAATGTTACAGCAATGCAGTTCAGACCAAAATGAAGATGGTAGGGTGTAATCTATAAGTATGGAGTAAAGGGAAGCTGAAGTGGGAGGGTCAAGGGGCCATTGAACATAAGAGACATAATAATCTACTTGCAGCATCACAGAGTTGAACAGTTAGAGGAACGCTGGGCAGGCGCGCACTGGAGTTCTTGAGTATGACCTTAAAGTACAATTAACCTCTCTGCCTGATGCTTTCAGAAACCAAATGCGCTAACTAACTATTTTACACTTATGACACTCGGTGGCCTCTTTGCTGCTCCTGAATCTGATGCTTGATGTTCATAAATGGTCCGCTCCCCAGCTTTGAGAATAAAGTTGTCAGACAGGTTTCCAGGCTTAATTCTTTCTGTGCAGTTTGTATCATCGTTGGAGCGGTTTGTCACAATATAATTTGATTTCCTCTCACAGCACACAGACCTGTCATGTTGAATTCATGCTGGGGAGTGATTCCAAGGTGCAGATGTGACATGTTACTTTAACATCATCTCATAATTAGAGTCCGCTGAGCTCTATTCTGATACGGGAAGGCGATTGCTATCAATCAGCGCTGCCGGGATCCTCATGATGTTCATTCTCATTCTCTTTCCGTTGAGATCGACTTTACACCCAGGCTGGAAATGCTGTTTACTTTCACTGTAGTGTGGTCAGAGTACGCAGTTAGCACAAGTGTCTCAGGGCCTCATAGTTAACATTAGGTCAGGCTCTTGCTGATTGGAATTGATTTTCCCTTTTCTGGTTGTGTTTCTCTGGACTTCAATTTAATCATGTCTGTGCAAATGAAGCTAAATGCACCTTCTCTATGTGTGGCTGCCCACAAACCATTCATGTATTAATTATGGTGCAGTGCTATTAACCATGGATAAACAATTCTGACTTAATAATAAATGAGTAGCCATTGAGTAAACTGAGGTTTTGGGCTTTTAATAAACCTTTAAGCCTTATGTATGTACTTTCACAGTACAAAACCCCTTCCTTCTAAAAACATTTTATTTTTTTACATACACACCAATCTATTTTACATTCTCTCATTTCAGATTATATTTTTAGATGCTCAACACTAATTTTGAAAACAAGACTGGGCCAAATCGTTGACACAGGTTTGCTCATTGATAGGCTTACACAGTGTTCTTCCTCTGACCTTCCTCTCTGCACTGCACTAAGATGCAAATTTGTTAAAGGCAGAGTGGATAGGAATGTTGAGCAGCAGAAGACCAAGAGTTCAAATGCAGATATGATAGCCAGAGGTATCAGTGGGAGAAAGCAATATCATTGTCAGCACTTGTGCTAACAGTGTTGAAACAACGTGTTGATCTGCCGGTGGATTCAGCTAATCAGTTACATTCACAAGTGTGGGACAAACGAGTGTGATTAAAGTATTAGGTGATTGGTATGAGAGGTGTGGATTTTCTATTGTCAACAAAGAAAATACTTTTTTTTTTTACAGTGAAAACCACACGGCTTATGTAAAGGTGATAATATATCAGTGGATTTTCAATCAACACAACATGGTCTGTTGTGAAATCTGTCAGGAGCCCGGCATGAATGTGCTATATGAAAGCAATGAATGTGAAAAGAAACTGCTACTTTTTCCCTTTACTCTCTCCTCCTGTGTGTGTTGCTGTACGTGTGGAGAGTAACAGAAGAAGCTTTCCTGTCTCACACGTAGTTGGACACCAAGTAATACCACGTCTGCTATTGTGACTCCTGATTCTGAGAGTAATTTAAAGTTATATTAAAACTTTTCTCAGCTAAAAATTCCCAATCATTGTCAATCAACCTCGCTTCTACTGCAAATCACAGTGTGCGGGTTAGCAGTTTCTTAATGAAATATCCACGGCTTTCCCTGAGAAAGATGTTGTTTGGATTGAAGCAAATGTTACTCTAAAGCATATATACATACAGTACACTATATAGCCAAAAGTATTAATTCACTTTCCATATGTGCACGCAGACAATTCTATAGGCACAAATGCACCTCCATATATCATTGAATGCTGATAACAAGGCAGATACTCTTCGTATATCTGCATCAATGACACCCCCCCCCCCGAAAAAAAAATTAACCTACATTTGTCAATGGCTTTGTGTCCTCGCCCATACAGTGGTTTCCATGAAAGAATCCTTACTGTTTTTATTGCAGCAAGGACCCAAAGATCATGATCATCATTGACTTTTAAACTTCTACCATGTGCACATAGATTTCTCCAGATTTTTGTAATCATTTAAAGATATTGTGTACTGTAGATGATAATTATGTTGAATTATTTTATTTTGAAATTACTTCACAAATTGTAGACACAATGTTTTGCAGATCGGTGAACCTCTGCTCATCTTTACTTCTGAGTAACTCTCTGTGCCTCTCTAAGTTGCTCTTTTTATGCCCAATTATGCCAAATAACATAACCAGTTGCACAATGTTCCTTTAGCTTTTTATTTTTAGTACCACTTACTTTCCCAGCCTTTTGTTGCCCATGTTGCTGCCATTATATTTGACATGATATTATTTTTCTACCAAAATGATTTTCTGACTTTAAACATTTGAGATGGTTTTGATGTTCTATTGCGAAGATTTTGTGGTTTTTTGTGATTTTCACATCATTGCATCCTAATCGTATTTACATTGTAAACAGCATCCCAATGCTGCACTGTCAGCACAAGTAAATGTAGTTCCTTGAAGAACATTTCAACAACCTAATTTTATGCAACGCTAACCGAACCTTGGGCTATATTAATGTAATAATAAAATATTATTAGTAGATAGGACTATAAACTTAATTTCAGTCTAATTTTTAATTCTAATAAAGGAATCACAACTCACAATGTTTGTCTATTGAAAGCATCAGTAGACTTTTTTTAATTCAACGAAGTGTAAGCAGATGTTTTTATCAGTTGTCCTGGCTGAATTCCATCCTCTACACTGACAGTTCAATGCCTATCCCGTCTTTATATTATACACTACACAATCATCATCAGCTTAGCTTCAAATTCATCTCTACTCTACTTTAGTAGAAGTACAGATATTTGCTTAAAAATGTAGGGAATAAAAGTAAAAAGTTGACAAAAAATACTCAAAAAGTACAGATACCTGAAAATTCTAGTATTTGTACTTACTTAAATATTTCCTACCTCTGACTGCCAATGATAGATGGAAGTTTTGCCAGCTAATGCACAACAGGTCATGGTGCAATACTGTTGCATATTTTTTTTATTTACCTCCAAACACTGCATCATAAAAACTGCTAGAGCGAAGATCTCACCAAAAATCATCTTGATGGCGAATCATCCATCATGATTTGGGCAAGGTTATTGTACAAGGCCACTGAATTTGTTTATGATGGTGCACTGAGAGCGAGCTAATGTCAACTGTACTTCATGCCTCCTACTTGGAGGTTGTAAATGCATATGCAATGGGCTGTGATCATCCTGTAAGTAGTTGAGGACATGATGGCAGCTTCAGTCGTGCCATTCACACTAATGTGCTGGGTTATAGGAAGTGAACGACTGGCCATAGATACGTGAACCCATTTGATCTTAAGAAGACACAACACAGGTGAGGAACCGCTAAAGCAATCATGCAAACAAGTAAAACATTAGGAGGCTTTTCTTCCGTTTTCATTTCTTGGTGCCTCACAAACAACTCGAGCATTTTATTGTAATGTTCTGGCCTAACAAAGCTGAGATTGGAGATTTATTTTCTTTCCCATTATCTGCCTCTTGATAACAACAAGGTAAATTATTTGGTGATTATGGCGGATGGGGATGCACTGAGTCAATCAGTTTCCAAATGGAAACTGGATGGAACAAACACAAATTTAATATGGGGAATCTGTCTCCAGGGACTCAGGCGATAGATAGACGCGTGGCCAGACTCTCAGCGCGCTAAACAACTCCTGGATGATTTTAATTCACACAGCCCGCCCAGTGGATGGCACCAGCCAATTCAGCGGATAGTAAAAACAGCAGAGGTTAAAGCTATACTGAGGACCAATATAGCTGGGGAGAATTTTCATTAAAAAGGCAACAGAAAACGAACAACTTTGCATGGAGCCTGGCTATAGTCGTGGCTGAATTTCCCTCACAAAACCTTCATCATAACGCTCTGCTGATTTTGATGAATTTCAATCCACATAACTTGAACCCCCTGATGCACCAACAGCCTCCTGTGCACAAACACACACGAGTATTGTATGCACAATCATGTGTGCACAAAAGAGAAAAAGAAACACTTAAATTTGATGCTTTCAGAATGAATCCAAGAATCTATACTTGCAGTTTCATCACCACTTCGTGTGCGGCATTTCACCCTCACCTGCAGGAACCCTGTTCTCCAGGACACAATACCGTCTGTCTCATATTATAGCTTTTTAATAACTGATAGGGATCTGTGATCTCTGCACGGTTATGTGGTAAGTTTTCACTATTAGCATGTTCTTGGGTGAAACCTCCTCTTTCACCCGTTCTTCTAAACCCTTCTGAGGCGCTGGCATGCCATAACTCATCCAGGCACCCATGCTTTGCAGCCAAGCCCCGAAGCTTTCTCGGAGGAGATTAAAGAAGAAAATTCTGAACGCATGGGGAAACATTTGCCATGCTGAACACTTGTCTTCGCTGTCACAAAAAAAATAAAACCCCACATGCACGCAGACAGATGTGAAGGTAGAGGAAAGTGATCATAGGTACACAAATGCAAACAATGCAAAGCTCCACAGTAATCACTCTGGTTGTCACTGTTGTTATTGTTGTTGTTTTTTTTCATGAAAGTCACACAGAACTCAGTTTTCTAAACCTGGTTCTACTCCGACTTTTTCTCATCGACTGCCGATGTAGAGACTGCTAAATTAAATCTAGCCTGTTGAGAACAGGGCTATTTTTACCAGCATCATGAGACTGAGAGTCAATCCAAGCTGAAGCTGTCTATAAAGAGGAGAGGCAATCTTGGTTTTGAATAGGTCTGAACGCTCAATCAGCAATACACTGCACTCCAAAGGAAATAAGAGATCTACTTCAATTCTGACATGGATTTCTTTCTCTTCTCTCTCAAACATTGTCTTCATGATCACAGCCAGTCGCATAACTCCACATTACGCTCATAAAGGAGAGCGTCTGGGATGTTTTGCTGAGATCAAACATCGGTGCCACCCTTGCACGCACATTTATCTCATGAAATGCAGATTCTTACGCACTGCCCCGGCTCAGACGCAGCCTCGGTGCGGTTATCAAAAAGAAAAAAGAAAAAAGCGCTAATGACTGGGCACAGCTTAAAGCAGTAACTGCACAAACCAATGTAATAATGCATCAAACCACAAGAGGGGGAGGCACCACCTGTTTTTATTCCCAATAGCCGAACAGTCAGAGCAGGTCTGGGTGACAAGCTTAATTTAAAATGCACTGCAATAATGGCTCACGCACTGTGTCATCCTGTTTGAGAGAAAATTTGCAGCTTGGATATCAAAAAAAAAGGGGGTGTGGGGGTGTTCTGGACAAATTACATGCAGGAACACCTGAGAGCAGAGACACAAATCAACTCAGGCCTGAACCAGCCCGCTTTTACAACCTCTATAAACCCCTGAGGCAGCCTGTGATATGCTCCACTGGCTGCAATCTATTACATAAATATGCTCAAATTTTACATGCATGTCTACTATCTGCCCGAATCTCTATTTTGCAGCAGTAATTTAGATTTGTATCACAGACTGACAAATAAGAAGAAAAAAAATGGGGGTGGCGGGGAGATCATGATGTGCAGTGTTATCCCTTGACCAGTAGGTGGAAATGCATGCATATTAAGTGACTGAGTGAGTGCCAAGAGGTTTTGCTGCAGTGCCATCTTCCTCTGGTGGATAATGCTCTTCCACGGAACCCTGTGTGTACATCTTTAAGCTGGTAAAATGGGTGTCAGAGAAGAGGAAATCTGTCCTGAGTCGTATTTTATGGCGGCTGAACGCTAGCTGAACCCGGTGCCAACTAGGATGGAATCCAGCTCCACCGCGATCTTTGTTGGATAAGGGGACAAGAAAATGGATCATTGGTTGAAGGCATGAATGGATGGACCATGTGTGATCCCATCCTTCAGCAGTAATGCCAATGAGTTACCCATCCTGGAAAATAGTCCGTATTCATAAACTCTAAATGGGAGTTAAAAATACACACAAAATCTTTCACTGAGCACTCATAGGCCACCCATGACCTCATCCATCTTTGAACTTGGCCTTCACTTCGATCTTTACACACCTGTAAACTTTAGCGTCTGTATCTTGACATTATTACATCATCTAAAGCTGTCCACAGGCAGGAATATAAACAACTGCCAATGAGCTTCAAGAAAAAAAAACCTTTTTGGTTGGCAGGTCCTGCCTTACAGAGTCACAGGGTGAAAATGATGCCAGCTTTGCTATCATGGGCTGGCGACAAAGACAGTTACGTGTCGGGTATAAACCCGGTCTCTCTGGTGTTAAAAAAAATTTTTTTTTTATTGATTCCTTCTTCTTTGCAGGCTTAGCGCTTGTCCGTATCTCCACAGTGAAATCACTGAACTCCACAGAGGATTATGTATAAAGCGGTGACTGCAAGTCCCGTGTGCACTAAGGCAGTCTCTGCTTCTATAAAGACAGGTAGGGATGAGATGTTATCTGGAATGACACTGTGTTTGATATGTTCATCTTTGATCCACGGGCTGACACGCAGGAACGGGAATGTTCGGATCAATGCTTTTCTAGAGGACGTTCGCAGGATTTGAGGGCTAGCGTGTAACTTTAGAGCGGTATATGTAAAATCTAACGAAATAAACTTGACAATGCTCTCTATCTGCGTCAGCACCTATTCAAATTATTCATTAAGTTTTACAGCTAGAAGGGAAAAAAAAATCTGTGCAGCCCCCAGTTGATTGGAACAACTGCGTTGGTGCCTGTGTATTACTCATAAATATAGCAATAAAGTATAGATCAACAAAGGGGCGGGGTGGGTAGGTGGGGGGCATGCCACAGAGTTATTTGCAGACCTGCAGGCGATGTGTGCCGCATACTGATAGTGCTGGAACCCCACAGACACCGTGTGAATGCTAAGATGCTACAGAGAGGTGAGACAACTCTTTGCGGAGATGGCGAGCTCTAATTCAAAAAGCCCCCGAGGGCGATGAAGGATCAATACGGTGTTTGTCTCTTTTTATTGTTTTTGTTCTCTCCCGCCACCCCCGAAACTATTTTGAGCCTTTTAGACTTTTTTTTGTTTGCGTAAAGCCGAGTGACGCGCCTCTTCTCTTTTCAAACAGTCATCAAACGAGCAACTGCGCACAGGCATTTTACACCCTCGAATAAAGCCACTTTCATGACTGTCGAGAAAAAGAAAGAAAACACAACATAAATGCCCTCCCTTAAGCCTGGAGAAAAGACTAATTATGCCATTAGAAACTTAAAATCACATCAAAAAGGAAGTTCTTAACTCCAGCGGCGCAGTTTGGCGCTCAGCATGGGGAAGCGGGAAAGGGGATGGCAGGAAGACAAACTGCAGTTTCATACTTTGATTGCAGTTTGCAAGAAAAATGTGTAACCAAGTGTTGCGCACGTGTACTCTGCAGCATAACCGATTATCCACATCCAACAAATTTTGGCAGACATTTTTAGTAGAAATCTGTTTGTTTTTTTTTTATATCGCTCACTCTCTGTGCTATCAGTGGGTGTTCAGGAACCAGGATGGGAACAGGGGAACCGGTCATTGAGGAAAAAGCAATCTCAAGTTCTCCACCAGTGGCCTTGTTGACACAGTTGTCATGAAAAATGGTCCTTTGAGACGTTGTTTGATACAATAACTTTTCTTTAGCAAACATTTTCGTTCTGGCTTTGCTCCTAAAAAACGTCAAATCTCTAATCCGAACCTTACTTAATTCGTCCCTTTTACTGGAATGACTCCATTTCCAGAGGGAGCTCTGACACAGACTGGCATACAGATGTCCCCTCACAAAACAAGGCATCTTTGTGGCTCAGTTTTCATCCTCTTATTTAAAATCCAATTATGAGAGGCAATGTTTGTTGTGGCTGTGACAGGTCATAAATGGGCAAAAACTATTCCAGAGATTTGATGATTGCGCATGAAGCAAAAAATAAATAAATAAAAATGATGTTTTCACAGTGAGCTATTGTTTTCCTTTTTTCCTCTCTCTGTGCACTGAAGTAGGAGGAGAAGACCTGAAATGACTGCAGTGTCATTGTTAGTCTAGTGGCATCTGGCAAGTATAGTTTGCAAGATGCACTATGTTTTTATTGTGCTGCTGCACTTTGAGGTGAGAATAGTGGCGAAATAATTTTTCTAATGCTTAAAAAGAGCTGTGATACTACACGCTAAACTCTTATTTGCATTTCAAATCCGCACAAAAGCAACGTCAATATCCCAAAATAACATCTTGCCCTCTTGTGGTGTTGATAACAGTGCAAATAAATCTAAGAGGACACTGTTGCAGCACACAATCCCTGCTTTCTCCCAAAATATTAAAGCTTCATCTGTTTTATGAAACAGAAATGCTACAGTTTAGACTTGTCAAGTTTCAGGCACAGAAATACCTCAGTTCATTTTTTAAATTAAACTTTAAAATTACAGCTAGGGTACCTTTATTGTCTTGGTTTAAAGAAAGCGAGGGAAGAATTGTGCCCATGACTGAATAAAGCCTTCATTGGGTGTCACTGCTCTCCTATGCTACCACAATGTGGTCAGGCATCCATCCTCCCCATGCAGCCATGTGACAATGGAGGATTTTCTTCTCCTCTGCAGTTCCTATTTTTGAGTGACTCACGATATCAAAGCTGTGATTATGCAAGCAAGATCCAGTGTGGATCCTTGATTAAATCTTGAGCACCCACCATAAGACCACACAAAACATTATGCTTGTCTGCACATGAAATTGGTCGGGTATGACTCACTATTTGCCATGGTTTTCTGTGAGTCTGTGAGGCAAGTAATCAAATAAATCAATACACAATTTTGGGTAAATCAAATACTGCCATCATGGAAATGTGCCACTTCATATGTGCGTGTGAATGCTTTCTTTTTGTCCCCACTGTCCAGTCGCATCCCACAGCCGTTCTTGAATCGCACAGAGGTGTAATCCCTTCGTGTTTGCTCGGAGACTGCCGCAAGTCTCCGTCAACTTAGAAATGTCTAACACGTGTTTGCTGACGGTGCTGGTGATGTATTTCGATCACATTTGACCCCTTTTAAACCAATAGCTTTACCCGTGAAGACAATCTAAACTGGATTAAAGCTCAAGTATTCCCATATGGAAAAGATATATATAAATCTTATAAAGTTTGCATCTGTCTTGTGCGAAACTTGTATGAAAAGCATACAAGAGTGAAAACAGATATAAGATCCCTTGAAAAATTATATAAATGAAACTTGGATGTTTTGGATACTAACTAAAACAATATATGAAAGTAATGAGAAAGTGGCCGCTTTCATGAGTAAATCATATAAGCCTTATATGATTCACTATATGAAGTAGGCCACATCTTATGCAAGTTTTTACTATTTCTTTTCCATATGGGTTGATAGAGAAGACATGCAGAAGAATGGGAAAGTACCAAGCTCCCTTTTTTTTAAAATATCTAGTTAAATATAATTTAATTAAACATTTTGCCTGCAGGGGGCAGCACAAGGGGAGGGGTTATGGTTTGTGTTGACCAGAGCGTACCCTGCCTTGTAACTGGTGTCTGCTGGTGGAGGCTCCCCTGTGACCTTAAACCGGATAAGCAGTAAACACAATGAACAGAGGAGCAAATTCGTTCATTTTATCTGATTTAAATGGGACAGACACTTAACAATGCTAGGTAAAGACCCCACACTAATAGAGCGACCTCCTATGAGCAAGGGTTAGAGTCACTGAGCCTGCTCTCAGTATGAACCGAGAATCGGCTCTTGCGGTTCGTTGTATAATGAGCACACAAATAACAAAAAAAAAAAAAAATCATTTGTGCAAATGCAGAATATTCAGAGACAAAACGAGACATAAAAAAACCCACTCCAGTTACAGCTCGAGCCATCCAGTAATGCAATTAGTGACAACAAGGGAGAGCTGCCCCTGTGGAGTGCAATCTGTGGAAAAACAAATTACAATCTGCAATATTTCCTAATAGTTAACAGTTGCATGCACGCTAGTTTCTTTAAAACGCTGGCTGAGAACGGAAGTTTGGAGGTAACACACAGAGCTAAGTGAGGATCTAAAGAATGACCTCTGTGCTCTTCCCAGAGTATGTGGTTTGGTAAAATGTCTTCACGAAAACGGTGTATTGTGAAAAGATCATGCCGGCTTCTGGTGCTTCACTCAGAGCTGTTTTAGGGTTAAAAAAAAAAAGCAGGAAAAATTGTTGTTTCCCTCGAGGCCACTCGAAGCGAGTCAGTCCCCATAGACTCGTTTTAAAATGCCCAAATTCAACCATGAAAATAACATGTTTACAGCCTGGTTGTTTGTTTTTAATCAAATTTTTAAAAAAAGAAGCCTTTATAACTAACCCATCAGGGCTTTGTTATGGCTTAAAGTTACCACTTTAAATGAAAGGCATGCCTGCAGCTGCCGGCGTCCTCAGCCTCCGTCACTGAAACTAAAACCACTTATGCTGCGTTTTATTTAGTTATCATTTTAGAAACGTTTTATCGGCATTTTGTAGTCTGTTTTTTGGCACTGCATTTGTGATGCGGGATTAATGTCTGCTATTAGTAATTAAACATTCTCAGGATTGCTTGAAGCCTTCATTATGAACAAAGAACTATTACCTCTCCTTCGTCTTCTTTTATCTTAGAATATGAAATCAAATAAAGCATCAGGGTGGCATCGGGGAGCTGTGATGAGTTACATGTCACATCAAGGTTCATGGAAAACACTTCCATTAAATACTGGCATTCAACAGTAGATGTGATTATATAAACAGTTCCTTAAGCTGATGCTAAATGTTATCAAGCTGGGTTATTGTCCTTTATTTTTCTTTGTAATTTCTTCAACCTACACCCCGCTGCCATAAGAAGACATCAGGAATATGAAAATATTTGTATTTCCAAACAAACAAAGAAAGAAAAGGAAAGATGCTGCTGAGAGACTCCTGAGAACTGCCAGGAGGAAGTAAGGAACGGAGGAAGGAAAGGAAGGAGCTTTTTTTAAAAGAAATCATAACTTGGCAAGTGTGGCTGATTCTTGTTTTACATCAAATCTATAATCAGATAAGCTGCAGAAAGAGAACTCTGTGCTTTCTAAACCACTGTTTTGAAAGGCATTACGAATCAAACAGGAACCGCATCAGACTGCTGTCAAAACCCCGCAGTTTGAGGGTAAACAGAGGCGCACGACATAACTGCAGATGGGTGACAAATTAAAGGAAAAATGGCAAATTAAATGAAGGGAGAAACGCTACGAACGCAAACGGTACCACACAGCTGCACTGCGTGGTACAATTAAGCAGTTAACATCCAGCTGTGCTCTGTGGTGTATGAAAGCGCTGAGGAGGCCCAGCGGAGTCTGATTCAGTATTGTGATTTGGGGGTGGGGGAGGGTCACTGCTGTCGTGGATGGAGCATCGGTCGCCGAGATGAGTAGGGTGACTAAAACGTTATAAATAAATAAGTAAATAAGGTAGGAAGCTCTGGATGACACTGGTGGCAGAGCAGAGCATATCCCGGATGAATACACATTTGAGAGAAACCATAGCACTGGTCTGCAGAGATGGGAGAAAGTGATAAAACCAGATAAGTCCTCCTCCAACATGTGTCAAAAACTCTTGATCCCAAGATCTAGTGGCACTGTTATGCTGCAAGAGGAAATTTGCAGACATGGTTTGGCTTCAGTCAGAGCCCTCGAATGGTGAATGTGGGGTCATCGTGTGATTCAGATAGTTCCTGGAAGTGCTTAACAGGCAGCTGGAATATTCAATTTATAAGATTCAATTATATTTATAGACCCTCAAATCACAACAGCAGTTGACTCAAGCTTTATATTATAAGGCAGAGAAACCCCCAACAATCAAGTGAGCAAGCACTTGGCAACAGCGGGAAACTAAAACTCCCATTTAACAGGAAGAACCAGGCACAGGCAGAAGGCAGACAGACAAGACACTGTGGAAGAGCGTAATAGTAATGGCAATTAATAGTCAATAAATTAATCAATCTATAATAATTGTTACCTCACAGTGAAGCATATGTTGCAGCACGCTGCTGGTGGTCATTTTTATTGTTAATATATTGCTAATCAATAACAATTAACTGTGATATAACTAATTGTTATATTTTTATGCAATAAAATTAATATTTCACAATGAATTATTGTCTACCTACCACTTTTTCTTCATTGTGTTTTCAGTAATCTTCATGATTCACATCTCAGAGTGAAAGTAATCTCCAAGACTTGCAGGTGGGACAGAAAGAGACTGTCGGTGATGGCATCACATAAACACGTTACCTGGACAGGTAAATGCATCAGGAGGTGAGTATGGTTTTCATTGGAAAACTCTAATGATAGAACTTTGTGACGAGTTGTGTATTGAATTACACAAATTCACTTATTATGAATTTGTGTAATTCAATACATATTCAATAAATACTAATACTGTAATACAGGATTAGAGTTATATAAGTTTTACGTATTTAGTCTAATTCATCTATTTAGTCTTGAGTATTTGTTTCAGACCTGGTAGCATATTATAAACTTACCTTGTGTTTTCAGTCTCACTGGCTCTCCTTCAGCAGTCAGCTCAGCTGTAATACAGACAGTAACGGTAAACAGGACGACAAAGCTTGAAAACATTGAAAACATTATTTGAGGATAAACAGAGCAGACAGCCGTAGGACATAATGTTTTATTAATGTTATATTTAGCTAATATTTCAATCCAGCAACCCAGCAAAAACTCAAAGTCTTTTTTTAAACATGTCATGATGTCAATGAATGAAATAACATTAGGATAAAATATTTGGTTAATTGATAAATGAATGTGTCGTTCCTCATTGCTTTTACGAGTTTGCTAGCCTAATATGTCCACAGTGTAGTAATTTGTTGCTAGGTAAGCCACAGTTTTGTGTTTCAATACACAGATTAATTTGATTTATGTGCTGATAACATGCAGGCTTGCTCATTCAACAAACAAAAAAACATCTTACCTTTTAAAAATGACCTCAAACATCAGTGCTGCTTTCTATAGTACTCAGCAACCGTATGTCGCTAACTTCCGGGAGCAATTGGTTTTGCTCCAGTCAGGCATACTGAAAAAACTGCTGGTTTTTTTTATTTATTAGCACACTTCCACAGTAAATGCCAATGTGCATTAAAACTGTTCTTGGAAAGTGGTGACATTTTCCTGGAGCTCAGCACCTGTCTGCATGTTTTCACTTCACTTGCTGTATCTTAAGAAAATAAAATTTTCATGCCACTTTTCTTCTGGTCGTTATTACCCGAATTACCAGCATATATAACTTAAATGGCAGCCTATTTAAAATGTCCACAAATCTAAACTTTGTCCCGAGTTCGTAGGAAAATACAATGTTTTGATTGTTAATTCTTGGAAAATGAGATGCTAGTAAAGTGAGTTATTTGTAACACCAGAATAGATGTGTGGGTATTTTATAAGTGGATGCTTTCCCTGCATACAGTATGTGAATTCATCTTGCTCATTCCCCTGGAGGAGATCATATGATGGTCTAAAGAACCTTCACAAGATCTGTGTCATCCAACAACCAGAGAAGAACAAAACAAGCATGGAAGGACAAGTCGTACAATCGGAGTTTCTTAAAAGACATGCGCGTCATTCATTCTGTGATCCAAACACAGACACAGACTGATAAGTTTGTGCTGACATGCGCTGACCTATCGTTCGTTCTTCTTGCCTGGAGTGAGTCATTGACTAATCCGAATGAATGGCACATTAAAATGACAACTCGCGTGGGACGAAACATACAGGGAGCGTCGTTGCTATATGTAAAGAGAAAAAACCCTAAAGCCACAGTATTGTTCTGGATTCATGCTTTGTAATAGTCGCGGAATAACATGTAATTTACATTCAGATCTTTTCTTTGTTCTGGGTGAAATTTCCATGAATATTTCATCAGGCTTAGTTGGAGAAGAAGAAGCCGAACAAAAAGCTTCCTTGTGGCCAGCAGTGTTACACAGCTGAAAACAGCACATAAGGAAGAAACACAAATTCATACTGAATAGCCAGAGGAGACATGTATGTGAGGTGGTGCACCACTGGGAATCCCCCAAAATAATAAGAGATAAAAACATGTGGGGATGCATGATATGAATCCTACCAAGGTCAGATTGACCTCTTGCTTTTATGTATAATTTCTTCATTTTTTGTGCTAAAATAAAAAAAAACACTGAAAAAAAGTTTTGTGCACTCTCGTTATACAGTCACGCAGTATTTCTCCATTTAGACAGAACAGCTTTGATAAACATTGCTTTCATATCCAACACATTATAAATGTGTTCACGGTTCCTTAGTCAACCTCAAACCGTGCATACTGTTCATATTTCATGCCCTCACATTAGACGGCCAAGAACTCCCTCATAATAAATCTCTGTGCCAAGTTTCGAACTACAGATGTATTTAGAATGTATAAATAGCCAACCTGACATTAATACATGAATGATTAAGCCTTAATTTATGTTTCAGAGAGCAGCGAAAGTGTACTTTTACATTTCTACAACATTTCCTGCACATCCTGCTTTCCCCGAAGCATGAAAACAGCCATGATGATTTAAATATATTTAACGGAAAGTCAAAGTAGCAAGAAAATTCTCAAGTTGCTGAGATTTACAATATATAGATAACCATTGCAGACATTAAACACTGTCCTCACTGAAAAAAGAATAATCTATATGTACCATAAAAGGATTTTACTTTTTTACGACCAGTTTTAAGACTCATGGGTGCTTGTCTCCGTAGAAACCTGTGCAAACTCGGCCATCACTGTCCCATAAAAAACATACAGACGTGGACAGGCATGTAATAAAGTTTTTTTTAAAAACCCTGAAACCATAGATTTCTTGATGTGAGCCACGCCGGTGGATCTAAAGTCCAGCTGAATAGATATTGACAGCCTCAGTAAACAAAACCTTGTAGCACCTGTAGATTTGCATTGAATTTCCAAATACTTTAGCAAATCTGTCACATGCTGTAAGGCTACAATGATTAGGTTCAGATGCAAGATGGTCTTGGTGTTTTAATAAAATTATAAGTTTTTTATTTTATTTTACTATCCTCTACTGTTAATTTTACTAACAGAATTCTCAGATTTTGTTTTGCAAAAGTGGCTTTTTTAATATTACTAATTACTAATTGGCAGATGTGAGCCAGAGGCTGCAAGCATTAGCTGATACCTCAGTACTTCACTCTCTCATCCAAATCCAGCATAGTCTGCCTGCCATGCAGCGCACTTTCATCCAGTGTTGACCCTGAACCACTTCCATATGAAAGATTGAATTATTAATCATCTCAATTTAAATCTGGTTTCCCACAAAGACAACCAAATATGTAACAATGCAGAAATCCTAGACCTAGAAATGTAGCTTTTAGGTAGGTAGGTATTAACTGATTGTTATCAGTCACAAAATGGTATCAAAATTCCATGAGTCTGTGGTAATCCATGGCAGGGTAGCTACACCGCAAACTACAATTTCATTTAATAAACATAAAACAAAGAAGCTGAAAATATAAAAGGCACATTTCCTTGAATCATGGGATTTGTGGCTCAGAGGAAATCACACACGGGTCTAAAATGAGGTTAGCTTTTACACACCGCAGTCAAGAATGTACAAACTAGCCGCCTCCAAATTCAAGCTTAATGAGATAAATACTTCTCTTATTAAGCTTAATGAGTCTGAATGTGGCCAAGCGGGTCAAGTGTTTCCCATGTGTTTGTTCCAGCTCCCCGTGAACCACAACAAAAACTCTTAGGGACTGTTCAAACTGTGACCTGAAACTACCTTTGGCTGGTAGTCCTCTTGCATCTATTTACACACTAATGCCATAATCAAATGCAGACCGAGTCCTTTTTCCATCACTATTTGAAATATTGCTGTCATCCTGATCAGACTGTGATGCATGGCCACAGTGCTGCACTAGAGGACTGAATAATCTCTTATAAATCCTCTTCCCTACACCGCTCCTTACACTCCTTCCCTTTATCAGCTCTTAATGGAAAAGATGGTTTGTGAATAGCTTTTATCTGTTCCAGCATCTAGTCTCAACTGTGAGGGCAAATTGTTACTAAAGGTCCAATTCTAGGAATTTTCATAGCATTTGATCAATAGGAGAGGCAGCTCTATAAATAAGGTCAGGGGGCTGTGGTGGATGCCTTTTAACCCAGTGACCACAGTATAACAAGGGGCTCATTTTCATCTGAGGGATGTTTGAATGTTACTTTATCTTGTGTGTTTCGTATATCTAATCTGGAATAACGAGCGGCTTCAATGCCCGCTGAAAGCAGATTATTTAACAAAACGTAATGATATTGTAACTTTGGACAAATCTACAAGGATTGCAGCACAGTATTACTTTTTATGAGCTGAGTTCTTGCTGGTTTAAGGTCTAAAGTATGAATGCTGTCACTGAAGGAAGCTTTGATCATCGAGGAAGTCAAAAACAGACTGGGCAGCTTTGAGAAACTGTAGATCCACAGTTTCTTCTGTCACAAAAGTCACAACCTTTGTGAAGCTGGGTAGTCTTCCATAATGAGGGGATTTTGCCTTTAGTAAGATATAGCATCCATCTGTGAGAACTCTGAGTAAACATCCACTATTAAGGAAGGACTATCAGAGGGAAATTTGTACTAAGCTGAAGTTTTGCCTTCGAAAGCTGGCAAAGATCTGTTATCAGAAATGTCACAAGGGGCAATAAAATCATTATAAGCTTCAGTCATACCCTACTGCCACATTTAATTATGGTGGTAGCAATGTGGAGTACTTACCTCTTAGCTCTGCCTGTCAGCGTTTGGGGGTTTTTTTTGGGTTTTTTTCACAGCTCACAAGTTTCTTTTTATTACTTGCGGCCAATGAAAATTCAGTAGAACCAGTAGTTGGATGTATTTCAATTCTATATGTTTTGGAAGTAGAATGAAAGCCAGCCATGGCTGTAGAAAGTGAGGGTTTGAACTGTAGAGGGGACTAAATTTAGTTTCCAGGGACTTTTACTGCATTTGAAAGTAATGAAAAGGACAGACAGTACAGTATCTGACATTTGATTGCATCCAACAGTCTTACAGCTCTGCCGCGGCATGGCAACCACACTCGGAGAAAAACCACTGTAGGACTGATCGTCATATATTTGCTAATGATCATTTTATACTACAAAACACCATTCTGGTGTTTTGCCCGCAGGAAAACCACATAGGCACAGGGAAAACATGCAAACTCTGTTAAGGCAAACAAATAAACAGATAACTCCACTGTAATACGTTAAAGTAAAAGATTGCATCATGGCTTTGCGGTAAACTAGCTGCAATTCAAAAATACAGGATAAGACTAAAAATCATATTTAAAATCATATTAAAAAAACCTCACAATGTAAGCTGCTTCGGGTACCAACAAATCTGTGCCTGTACTTTTAAAACCATTTGATGTATTTTTTTCCTAAACACACTCTTGGCTGCTTCTCTACATTTACACACCAATAAATAAACCCAGCACACCCACTCCAGCTTCAACTTTGTTGGCAACTTTAAATAATCAATGCACATTTTGCCCTTTTGCCTTAACCTTGCCAAGTCAACCATGTTCTGTCTTGTCTTTATTCTTAAGTAATTACTTTTACTTATGCTACTACTGCTGATAATAATGATGATGATCATGATGATCATGATAGTATATATATATATGCATTTATGCATCTTTTCATTGCAGAGTATCATGCGACCTCTCAGGCATGTGATACTGTTAACTGCACAGTGGACAGGCTGGAGTTTCATTTTCTTTGGTTCATGTTTTGCAATTGAATTGCAAACAGACACTTCTACCCTGGTTTAGTTTAGCGTTGAGCACATTATACGTACAGCCCATACGTTACTGTATCTGCTCAGTAAATTGCAGCCTGCTCAGAATGTGCAGGAAATGAAACATGATCCTTCGAAATTAATTTAATTTGAAGTCTCCTTCTATACTATGCATTCAGCTTGACGTATAGATACAGTGGCAGTTTCTCTGTGGCGTTTCACATTTTCAGAATTTAATTATCGGCCTAAGGCATAGCACTATATTGCATAAAAGATGTTCCTAGATAAGTTACTCAGACACTACATTATGTTTTGCTACACTTGCCACTCACTGCTTTCAGTTCCATGTCCACAGAGTGTACCACGGGCACAGAGCACAGGATGTACTCAGGTTTGTGTCCTTTGATGTGATGGAGCATGGTTTGCTGTGGAAAGGTATTGATTGGTTTTACTGTCTGTTTTTGGATTTTGTAAAATAATCCAAGTGAAAGGAGGAATGGGATGTCAAAACAGGTTTACAGTGCATGCTTGTCGAAATGTTTCTTAGTATAAATCTCTGTAGATGCACTCTACTAATACAGATTTATGCTCAATCTGTGTATTTTGCTGCAGTGCGGTTGCGGCCACACTTTTGACACACTTATGATGTCAGGCGATAATCTAGTGCCTATCTGCATGGATATAAATCAACCTGCATGTGTTTTACATGCGCATTTGATACTGACTGCGATACCATGAAAACACAGGTAAAAACCTGCTGTGCGCAGCTCAGTGCCAGCTCCCCGATGCTCTTTTGAAACGATTCAATGTCACAGCAATTATACACTTCACCATAATGAGTGCTCATCTGTACTGATGTGAGAAAATTCTGGAGGGCATGAAATGTCAAAAAATAGGACAGGGTAGCATCTAATATGTAATGTCTTTAAACTGTCTGGAGAAGACTTGAAACCACTTCTGTGTTTGCATTGAGGAACTTTCTAAGAAGCATGGGTAATTTCACTGAATGCTGTAAATGGTGTTTGTCACATGGATGGCATTTGGATTACTTTATTTTACTAATTCATTGAAGAGCAAAAAGGGAAATTGCGATTGACAGGCAAATGGTAATTTGCTTTTATCAGGTTAAAAAATAATGTCCGTGTGTAGATCAATATCAGAACGTTCTGTTTCTGAATGTGTTGCTTCTGTTTGTCCCCGACAGAAGCCGTGTACAAAGAACTTCTTTGTAAAGGAATGAAACCCAACATAAAAATGATTAAAGCTGTCCGCTGAAGCCGCTTCTCATCTCTGACTCTTTGTTCTTGATTCTTTGTTTGTTTTCCCTCCTGTTGTCACTAGACTCTGCTGTTGCTGTTCTATTTCCACTTCAAGGCAGCCTACCTGACCTATGGCGTCTGGGCATTGTCTGCAAAGTGTGCAAAGTGTCACTGGCCAGAGGAGACCTGCTGTTTGCGTGCTCAAAGACTGCACCCGAGTGAACCTCCAAAGCATTCACATTGGCTCAATTCCCGTAATCCAGGCTGGAGAAGTAGACAACAACATGAGACCATAATGAAGCCTTTGAGGACACTGGTGGCATAGGTCACATGATCATTACCTAATATACTACAGACTGAGTCACACTAAAGACAATATTTTTGTTTTGTTCACTTCTTTTTTTGCTCACTGTTAGTCTGTGGGGCAGGCATGATACATGTGAGTGAGTTTCCAATTCATGCTGTCACCAAAAAAAAAAAAAAACATTCAACAGTTTGTGTCAGTTCATCCTATAAATGAACTGACAATCCATGCAAGACCAGAGGCTTGCATGGATTGGGATGTGGCAAGTTTGGATATATTGGTGGGATTCTTGATCTAAGACAATGTTCATGTGGGTGTTCTGCATGAATGCCTTGATGCAAAGTTTCTCAAGAGGGTAATGCATGGTAAAGCATTATCTTCCTGTGGTTTTAATACACCTAACCCTTCTGGTTTAATCTGTACCCAGAAACGTGTCGGCACACTCCAAACTTTAACAAGCTGTCAGCTAATCCTAACTTGATCCAGGCTTGGTCTGTCACTCTCTTTTTTTCTGCAGTGTACTTTTTACAGTAACACACTTTCACAATCCATGGGCTAGACCAGGGCGAGCGCCGTCCTCTGCGCTCGACCACTTGAGCAGGTGTGAGGTAAGACCCTACTAACCCTGTCGCGCATCAGCGCTCACAGTGGCAGGTGCCGAAAGAGAGACTCAAACACTGCGCGCCTTTGGAGATTTGTATCAGCCACAAGCCCAGCTCTTAGAGCTTTGGGTACGTTCAGCCCACAGTAGTCTATCATTTATAGCACAAGAAGCGTGCTGCTGCAAACAATGAGATCTGTGTCTTTTTTGTACTATTTTCTACTAGCCTTCTAAGAAACAGATAGTCACATGAGAAACACTGTTATTCTCTAAACAAGCTATTAAAACACACACACACACATGTACACACACACCTACACACACACACAGAGCCGCACAGTGTTGTGTAAATGTATTTGGTTGTTATCAATGATGCAGAGCCATCAGGATGTTGCCTGACTGGTCCCAAATTCAGTCTGCAGCTGAACTATCCTCTGTTACAAGAGGAACAATGAGTCCTAAAACAGATGGCACTGCGCCCGTGGACCTTTGATTTCAACATCTTGCAGTCAGTCTAGGATTACACAAGGAGACAAAAGACAGCGAGACTGCCCAAATCCACAGAAGAACCGTGGCAAGCTTGGAACAAACTACCTGCCAAGTGGGCCCGCTAACATTAGCAAATCTGCACTAAACACAATGTGCAGGGCACAAATGGAAATTTTGAAAAGAATGGAAATGGACAGCTTTTGTAGTCACACTAACCGCCTAAAGCCATCTTTCACAACAAGCCAAACTGATCCATTCACACATACATTGATTCTCTGTGCTTTGAGAGCTTGATTCATCTCACACCCACACCTACAGCCGGTATGCCAGTTTAGAAAATTAAACCAACAAACTCTGCCTTTGGACTGTGGAAGAAACCCAGAAGAAACCCACGCAGGCAAAGGCAAAAAAGAAGCTGTCCAATGATGACTCATGACGTCACTGATGGTGATATCTGTAAACTATCAGAGGACAATAAAAGTCCTTAGAATTCATTCTAGGGGTAACTTGTGTAGGGGAGCATCCACCCAGTGAGATATACAACGAAGAAATATATCGAAAAGAAATCAGGACCTTCTCAGGGACTCGCACTTCTTATATAATATTCCACAGGAGCCCATGTAGAGAGTATGAAGTTATGCAACACTAAATGAAATAAATGCAAACAATGGATTAGTCCTTGATCTCAAGGATTTGCTCAAAAACATTTAAGCAAAGCAAATGACTTCTGATACTGCGGGGGGACATTATTATGCAAATCCTCTATTTGAAACGTAGTTACATCTCCTGTCCTTGAATTGCTGATATCAAAGTGGAGGGGCCTCAGTCAAAACGCAGCGAACGGCCTTGCTTTTAGTCACTCTGCATGTTTTTGACTTGTAGATAGAATCTGCACAGGTACTCTAGATCACAGCAATTACCCGTCTATCTCTGCACGAAGGAGGGCTGGTGTGGAGGATCAAGATAATTAAATGCAAAACTCATTTCAGAGCTGAGTTTAAAGAGCTCGCTGAGGCAGGTGGGCTGTGTGTTTTGGACAAGAGAGAACTGGCAAAAGTATAACGTATATTTTATGTGAGGACTGTGTGAAAAATAATTATATTATATGCGTCTTTGAATGGTTGGTGGAACAGAAAGAAAGCACTACGGGGAATGAACAAACAGCCCCTGAAACCGGCACGGGGAAACCTCCAATATATATTCCTGCCGGATGACCTGTGATGAGATCCCAGCAGAGCCCTCTCTACTTTGAGCTGCTTCAGATTCTGGATCAGCTCCTGTCCTTTATAGCTGCTCCCAGCGATGTCAGAACAAAGCTCCAAAGAAAATCACATCTTTGATAGCAGGGTTAGACAGGAGCCTTTAGGGCTTATTCACCACCGGAAAACTTAATTGCCAGCCTTAATTTGCTGAAGTTGAAGCTAATCATAATTTAGAGAAAGCAAAAGAGAAGAATGTTTAAAGATCGTCTGGAAATCTAGGTAAACCCCCCAAAGGGAGACAGATCTTTTGTTTTATGTAAAACAATTAAGTGAAACAAGAGAAGTGTGGAAGGGGGGCACGCTACAGCTATCTGCAGTCTGAACCTCAGTCTCATTGGGTCTCATTAGCAAGAACGACGAGTCAGCGTACAGAGAGGAAGTGCAGAGACTAACGGACTGGTGTAAGGACAACAACCTGTCTCTGAATGTTGACAAGACAAAAGAGATGGTTGTTGACTTTAGGAGGACACGAGGCGACCACTCACTGCTGAGCATCAACGGCTCCTCTGTGGAGATCGTTGACAGCACCAAATTCCTGGGTGTACACCTGGAGAAGGACCTCGGCTGGTCCCTCAACACCAGCTCCCTGCACAAGAAAGCCCAACAGCGTCTCTTCTTTCTGAGAAGACTGAGAAAGGCCCGGCTTCCACCACCGATCCTGACCACCTTCTATAGAGGAACTATTGAGAGCATCCTGAGCGGCTGCATCACTGTCTGGTTTGGGAGCTGTGCCATATCAGACCGCAAGACCCTACAGCGGATAGTGGGAACAGCAGAGAAGATCATCGGGGTCTCTCTACCCTCTATTGAGGACATCTACACCACACGCTGCATTCGCAAAGCCACCAGCATTGTGGCTGATCGGACACACCCCTCTCACACACTCTTTACACTCCTGCCATCTGGAAAAAGGTACCGAAGCATTCGGGCACACACATCCAGACTGTGCAACAGCTTTTTTCCACAAGCCATCCGTCTCCTCAGCAAAAAGGGACTGACTGATAAACACGCACACACACACATACACTAACATTATCACTCAGCTTAACTCAAATACCTCAAAACATTGAGACTGGATTGACTAACCAACACAAAGCGCAAACACACTGACCTACACCACCAAACCATCGCACACACCAACCTGTAAATGCTCTTTTGCACAATATTATTACTAGATATATTATATATTATTATTTTTTTGCACTAACTTGTCTTGTAGCACCTTGGTTCCTGGAGGAACGTTGTTTCGCCTCACTGTGTATTTTTAAACTGTATATGGTTGAAGTGACAATAAAGTTGAACTTGACTTGACTTGACTTGTTTCCAACTTTTTTTTTAACGCCTTAAACGATTTGAAAGAACTTGAAGAGAGATTCTTTCAGTTTGCCGTCTTAAAGTATAAGCAGGAAGTCCTCTTTGATCCACGAAGCTTGAATCTTAACCTACACCCAGAAAGAAGTAGAAGCGTAAAGGCGCACAAACTGTGGGTGTGTCGCCTCGTTTAAATGGGAAAAAATCCTGGAAACGCCCCTATGATCAAAAATGTCTCACTAAATGTTTTTTTACTCCCC
Organism: Maylandia zebra; assembly: GCF_041146795.1. Lineage (NCBI taxonomy): Eukaryota > Metazoa > Chordata > Actinopteri > Cichliformes > Cichlidae > Maylandia > Maylandia zebra. The sequence goes on from NC_135168.1 coordinate 35,461,652, forward strand.
CCCCCCCCCCCCCAAAAAAAAAAAAAAAAAAAAATTCTTGTCATGAGGTTAAAGTGCCGATTTGTGACTTGCTCCTCTCATTACACAACGCGGAGCGTGATCCTCTACAAGGAGGGAACACTGGTGTCCGTTGAAGCTCGCGGCAGAAGCGCACAGTAAACATTTGGATCCTAATTTGCTCCCACATATAAACATCTTCGGAACGATATCTTTGCTAGTGGAGTCAGCCTGGATTGGACACTGCTTTTTTCCCTCCTCTTGTGCTAAATCATATAATCCTTGTAAGTGAAAGCCAGGGCAGAGAAGCGGATACGCGCGTTTGGAGAGAGAGCCAAAGTTTGCCGCCCTAAGTTTGAAGCTCGGGCTTGAGGGGATCCCGGAGCGCACGGTGCGCCACTTAATTACTGGCCACGCCGAGGTGACTGTGAGGACGAGCTGAAGATGAATGACACTGGCATATTGTGCAAAAACAACCAAACAGACAGCTTCGCTGATCAGTCATGTCAGAATTCAACTCCCTCGCCTTACAGTCAGATCGACATCACCACTTTCATGCACATATTCCCTTCCATTTATGGCATCCTGTGCTCAGTTGGAGTTGTTGCCAACGGGCTGGTTATCTACGCGGTGGCAGCGTGCAAGAAGAAAATGGTATCAGACATCTACGTGCTTAACCTGGCAATAGCAGATATGCTCTTCTTGCTTGTGATGCCCTTCAACATTCACCAGCTGGTCAGAGACAGGCAGTGGGTTTTCGGAAACTTCATGTGCAAAGCGGTCGTTGTGGTGGATGTCAGCAACCAGTTCACCACAGTGGGGATTGTCACTGTGTTGTGCATTGATCGGTAAGCGTTGAAATCCACACATCTCACAGAGTTGTTCCCAATCCATGAAGATATTTTAATATTTTATCTTTTAGGAAAAAACAAAACAAAAGATATCCTCCAAAGCATGCTAACAACAAATTTTATCTGTATTTATCTGTGCAAAAAATCAAGATAATAACAACCCAATATTACCTGAAAATAAGTAAAAGTAGTTGTCTGGTAGCCACTTTGTACTCACTGTCTTTATTTTATTCCACAGTAGGTGTTTTTAAATCTCATTTCCAGAGTTTTCTGTTTGAAAACAGAAATCCATGCTCATGCTCATTTGTTCAGCCTGATACATAGCCAGCCTCAGTGGGTGCAAGTGAAGCTTTCATTTCTTTTGAAAGGCACTCCTTCTAAAAATGTACCACTGAGTGGGTTTTTTCATGCGAGTAACAACCCATGAAAACACAATCTTCCCTATATAAATGTGTCGGGTCTGTGAGCTGAACACATTCAGGACATTAAATGAGCCCTCACGCCAAAGAGCTGAAGTGATAAACATCTCCATTTAGACATAATCTGGATCAGGTGGCTTTGACAGAGGTATGATTGCACACATCTTCAGAATAATACACATAATACATTTCTGCGAGGGGGCTCACTGGACCGGATAAATGTGCTCCGATTTAGCGGCACCACCTCCACAGGAAGAATTCCTCACAGGTTTCTTATTTGCTTTGCCATTTAGGTTGTGAATCATCGGAGCTTTATATCACATCAATTCAGCTTCATCATTTTAAATCACTTCTTTAACGGGGAAAACAAAGACAAAGGCTTAACTGTAGCAAACACTGAGGAAAAGATCAAACAATCCTTTTAAAAAAAATCAAAACTTCTTCCCTTTCAAGGCAAATAATTTTAGTCTGTAGTCTTGAGTCAAATGGCAGTGAAACTCATGGAAACCTAAAACAAAAAGCAGCTGATTTTCCCGAGTTTCCAAATCACATTTTTGATATCTGATTATCTGAGTTTATTTGAGTTGCCCCTTATTTCTGATATCAATGTTACCTTTCAAAGAAAGCATACATTATCTGCTCAACATCTGCTCATACTGTAATTGCATTTTTTTTTTTCCCTTAATTTCTTATTAGGTAAAGTCCAAACTGCCATTACGGTGCTTTTCTTTGAATTCGCTGCTGTTTATCCCAACAAAGGCCACTTTATCTCGGGCTGCTGTGTAATTTCATTTCATGGGAGGTTTGTGGATACCAACATGATCTTGTTCCCAATTAACAGAAGACCTAAATAATTGTAAAAACATTTACAGATGAGTGACTCATGTTTTAATGCCCCAATGCTGTTGGATTTATAGGTTTTAGATACGTACAAGTGTTTGTTTATTTGAAACACAATACCCGAAGGGCTGTTGGTTCTTTGCATAGAGGTAAACTGTAGTATTCTTCCTCTATGCAAACCTAAAAATCATCTAGGGACACCTTTTTTGCACATAATATAGTGCAGGGCTATCTAGTGTTTTGACAGTCTGAAGTGGGGGTATTTGGGCATATAGCAAACATATTCAACCTGAGCTCAGGACACGAATGGCTCTGAATGATCAGTATACTAAATTAATGATAAGAGAGCAATGGCAATTTAGCAGCATGTCATGGAGGAAATTACAGGAGTGTTTTTGTGTCCACGCCTGCTAAATCGCAACAGAAAGGTCAGGCGCAAACATGCAGACAGTCCCTGGCTCTACTTAAATGGCAATGATTGCATGTAATGGCAAAATGATTTTTCTGGCTCTTCAAACTGAAGCACAATCCATATGGAAATGTGTTTACATCCTCTTGCTAAATTACTCTTATTAAATTATGCTGATTTATCAGTGCAATCATCACTTTAATGATTGTGTATCTCTGACATAGTACCTTGTATCTCATTGGGTAGCCTGAGCTCATCCAGCATGAAAATGACCATCCAAGCAAAATCCTGCACTTGCATGCACTCTGGCAAAGCTGCTTTTACCATTTGTGTTCAAGAGAGTGGTCATACTCTTTACACAGTGCATTCTCCCTCACAGGTACATAGCTATTGTCCATCCCACCTCAGAAAAGAGGACCGTGCAGTGGACCATCATCATCAATATTCTGGTGTGGCTGGGCAGCTTCCTCCTCTCCGTCCCCGTCATGATGTACGCCAAGGTTGTGAGCAGGCAGCATTTGGAGGTGTGTATGATGTACCTGGACGGGCCTGAAGATATGTACTGGTACACTCTCTACCAGTCTATCCTGGGCTTCATCATCCCCCTCATCATCATCAGCACCTTCTACTCGCTCACCCTCTACCACGTGTTCAGCTCCATACGTCGGGTCAAGCGTAAGCAGTCTGTTTGGGCTAAAAGAGCCACTAAGATGGTCCTCATGGTCATCGCCCTGTTCCTGATCTGCTGGTCGCCCTACCACGTCATCCAGGTGATCAACCTGAGCAACAACAAGCCAACCGTCGCTTTCGTCTATGCCTACAACATCAGCATCTGCCTCAGCTACTCTCACAGCTGCATCAATCCGCTCATGTTGCTCATCTTCGCCCAGAATTACCGTGAGCGTCTGTGCCGAAAGAACGTGCTGCACAGCTCCCAGCACTCCTCCAAGGTGACGGTGGTCAAAACAGATGGCTCCAGCACGACAAACGACCCCAACTACCGCTGTACGGTCATCTAACTTTTTTTTCTATATATACACATATGTACATGTAAATATATTGCTGCTTAACACAGAAGAAAGGAGCTCGGATGGATGGAATCACCATAAACTCATACCACCTAACGTAATGGCACGAGCAGCAAAAGCAACCGCAGCTGAAAAAAACAGGAAAGTGGAAGTACTGTTTTTTTCTCTTTTAGCCTCAGTGTTTCCATTAGCCTTCATAAACTGTACTTCCAGTCTCTTGCTGGTCAGTTGCAACACTGAAGTGCAGCTTGCTGGATAAGCGTTCACATGCTGAGTGTGTGAAATGATGTGATGTTCAGGACTCTTTCTATGGGAGGGTGATAGAAGGAGTCAGCTTTATTATGTGTTTGACGGATAATGTTAACACACATGGTGGCATGTTCATTCTGAGCGTATGTGACAGCTATCAGCACCATTTTCCAAGAAGGAACTATTTATAAGGGCTCCTGTGTTGGAACCGATGGCTTTACTAATGGTGAATACATAATTTACATCATTATTTTGCATATCCATCCATTTACTTTCCACCTTATATGAGGCCTTGGTTGGCGATCTACTAATAATTTCTCATGGTTCTTCCACCAGCAGCTCAGACGTTACCAAAGAAATAGGTCATCAACCCCTACTGTATCATAATTGACACGTACAGTTTTTTTTAAAACATCTACATCACCAGTGTGATTTGTTCCCCCCGAAACACTGAAAAAAAAAAAAATCACAATACATTTTTAAGCAATGAAAAAATTGAACAGTAGAGTGTTATTTTGATCTGTAAATTATTCATTTTTCTTTATATAGCCAAATCAAAACAACAGTTACCTCAAGTCGCTAATCCTGATCTTAAACCTTACCGAGTAGTTTTGGATGCCTAAACCTAACCAGGGAGAAAGTGAAAGTAAAAAGCATACGAAAAGGAGATTAATCGGGGGTAAAAAATAAGGGAAGACAAAAAAACTCCAAACAGGACACAAATCCATGAGTTAATCATCATCCAGCCGACCTTCTAATTAATATTTCTTTAATTCAATCTTAAAGACAGGCAGAACCTGGTTTAAGTCCAGGGAAGGTAAACAAATCTTCATAACCAAGAGGATTAGGGCCACTGGAAAAAAAATCAGAGAAAAAAGTCAGAATTCTGACTTTTTTCTCAGAATTCAGGAAAAGAAGAAAAAGAAGATGTGCCAACTTTTTTTTTTTCCCAGTGGCCCTAATCCTCTTCCGTACCTAACACCCTGCCAACCCACAATCAATTTTTAATGGTGTGTAGAGTAAGATCAAATTATATATTCACCATATAGAATGTAAATATTGAAAAGCATTAGTTACAACTACTAAATGTACACACTTCTTAATCGTGGGACCCAATAATCCAATATGTGGTTGTTTTATATTTGAAGGAAACAGAATAAGAAAAAAAATTTAAGACGATTTTACGGCAGACAAACTTTAGAACAACAGCAGAGATGATTTTCTCAGTCATGTAAATCCTACAGCAGCTCAGGCGGCCTGTTACAAACTACCGGATTGTTGTACAAAGTACTGTAAATCATAAGTATTTGTTCGCGCGGTGTGGTTCGCACACTATTTATGAAATGTTTTTGTAATGAATCTAGAGCAAGACTTTTTCAAAAATCACAAACACAAAGTCTGTTATTGTGCTACTTCCGACGCCCTCAGTGAACAGCCTGTTTGTTTTACCCTCAGATTGCTGGTAAATTCAGCATAAAACACCAGTGACGGATTTAAACCCAAAAAGTAAGACCAAGAAGTGTTGTGGTTTCCGCCTTAATGAATGGTTTCCCAAATCATCAGGCATTCTGTGTTTTATTTCTTTCTTTATTGCCAAACAGCTCACAAACACTGTCCTGCTTTTCCTGAAAGAAAGCTTCAAAGAAAGGCCGTGGACGCAGAAGCGGACGTCTGAAAACTGGCATGTTTTTTTATTGTTTTGGGTTTTTTTTTTCTTGTTGAGTGTCAGATTAGGAGAAACAGTGTTGATACTGTATATTGAGTTGAGATAGTTGATTTAATATTGGTGTTCTTCTCTCCTCCCATGTATATTTGATATGTGCTTCAGATTGTGCCTCTGACATGTAATTTTGTGATAAGAAGTTGTTGTTTTTTCTCATAAAGGGCTCAGAGTGATATTACAGAGACCGCATACTCATTTCCCTTCAGTGTAACGTTAAAATGCACAATGAAAAGTGAGAACGTTTTATAAGTATAACGCTTCCTGTTAGATCTGTGACGCAGCATAAACACAGAGGAATAAACTGTCACTGTATAGTTTGGAAACAGCTATGACTGCACAGTAGATGATCATCACTGGTTTCTTTCATAAGTTTTTAAGATGAATTCTTTTAATTTTGAGTGTTGTTTATTCATTGTGTGCCAACTGAGGTGAAGGAGCCTAGTGAGTTTTTAAAGAGGAACGCACATTCATTAATTACAGGTCATTCCTGAGTCCTCGCACACTTGCTCCTCAGTAAATAATCACAGTGTGTTTCAGTGTGTTTCTCTCTACGCTGTGGATTACCAGCTGTGCTTAATTAGGCAACTGGGCCCTGGATGCATACAAGTTGGAAAATTAGTTTGTGGTAATTTAACGACATGTAAATTCGTTTGGAAACTCAAAATACAAACCGAGCTCGAAGTGTTGAAGTGGCTCTCAGAGTCTGACTTCATATCGAGGCCCTGTATTGTGAAAGGGAGCCTTTGTCAATGAGTAAGCTCACATTATCTTTGTCAATGGCCCTCAAGTGATTCCTTGTTGCATTTCAATACAAACTCACAAGAGAAAAACGGGAATATCCCAGTTTCTGTCCATTTTTTTTCATGGCGGCAGCAGCTTAAAATCTCACTAAACACGACACATGTTTTTGGGGGAGACGATAACGTGAAGGAACAGTCGTGGAGTGAACAGTAAACAGGCATCTGTGTCACCGATACCGATGCATCCTCCTCTTCTTCTTTTAAAGCGTGTGTCAGTGGAGTCCTTCTTATATTTTGGCTTCTGTCATATCTGCACTAATGACTCCCCAAAAACACTTCTATTGTGTTTTGTGACATTTTTTTTTCCCATTTCCATTGTGTTATATTTTTACTTCTGCTGTGTTTCGTGTGTTTTTGCAGCATTTTTCTACATGCTGGTGTTTTCTTAAATTACTGTGCATTTGACCTGTCAGGGCCACCGTAGTTACCTTCAAAGGGAATGTGCCCTGGAAGAGATCATTAGTAGATGTCTGAACTACCACATGTAGCTTATTTCAATAGAGTTTGGACATGCAGATTTATCTCTACATGTCCAGATTTGTCACTTTATCTCAGCTCAGCACAGCCACCCAATGGAGGATATGCAATGCATTATTATCAGGTTCTTCTAAAAATTCTCCAGTTGATCCAAAACGCTGCGGTGAGAGCACCAACGGGGACCTCTTTCTCTTCATTGGCTCCCTGTTAAACCTAGAATTGATTTTAAAATCCTTGTGTTTGCATGCAAAGTCTTGACTGATCAGGCCCCATCATAGCTTAAAGATCTTATAGTATAATATTATCCCAACAGAGTATTTTGCTTTCAGACTTACTGAGGCTTTGTTGTGGTTCCCAAAGTTTATAAAAGTAGAGCGGGAAGCAGAGCCTGTATCTGTGGAACCAGCTCCCAGTATGAATTTGGGAGATAGACTCCCTCTCTGCTTTTAATAATAGACTTAAAACTTTCCTTTTTGATAAGACTTATAGTTTGGGTTGGATCAGGTGACCCTAAATCCTTTCTTAGTAATGCTGTTATATGCTCAGACTGCTGGAGGACCTCATGCGATGCACTTAGCACATCTCCACTCACCTCTTTTCACTCCCTAGGCGTTTATGAACCCCTGCAGGATGTCGTTACATTTTTCTCTTTTCTCTTCGTTACTCCGTGTTAGTCTGGTTTCCTGCTCCTCTCTTTCTTTTGTCTTCTCTTTCTTTCCTTTTTTTTCTCTTTCCCTTCACTCCCAACTGGTTGTAGCAGATGGCTGCTCCTCCCTGAGCCTGGTTGTGCCGGAGGTTTCTTCCTGTTAAAAGGGAGTTTTTCCTTCCCATTAGTTCAAAGTGTTATCTCGAGGTTTTCTCCAGAATACTGTAATGTCTTTACTGTACAGTATGAAGAACCTCGAGGTGACTGTTGTTGTCATTCAGTGCTATGTAAATAAACGTGAACCGAATGGAAAATGAACTACTCAGTGCTTGTGACTGTTGTAGAAGGTTGGAAAACTGATGGACTGGTAAATGGAAAGCTTTGTCATCTAGCTCGGGTCTGTTTTCACCACAGTGGAATTAATCAATCCACCCATCCATCTCAAACTCGGTGTTAGCATCACTCGGGGATGGTCAAACTCCTTCCCTTGGGATAGCAACTCTCCCCCAATGCTGAAGGAGAACTGTTTTCTCAGACTTGATGGGACAAACCTTGTGTAACTTTCAATGTAAGCAACACTTCCCTCATTTTACAACCTCTGAACTCAACGATTGTTCATAACAATAAAGGGTTTTATTTCAAGTGAAAGCTAAAAGAAATTGGCTTTAAGCAGCTTGATTCGTCTTAGGGACAGACTATGATTTGGATTAAAATTTGCTGCTTTATTAAGGTAAACAAATCTTCATAACCATGGTTACAGTAAAATCCTTCTACCAGAAATGACCAGAATGGTGCATAAAAGACACTTTGTTGACACAGGAAATGGGAGACCGTCTGCCGTCTCTCACATCTTGTTAGTTTGCTCATCCTCCCCGATCCTCTCTTCCTCTTTGGTACTTGACTCTATAATAGTGACACTAGTTATAAACCACTAGCTTGTTATAAAAATATTGTTTTGGGAAATTTGCTGGAAGAAGCGCTGCTGTTGTTTCTGCTGGGAGTCTCAATTTCACAGGTTGAACCAGACTAGGGCTCACTACCTGCGTTTAATGTGTGAAACTGGTGGCATTTCCCTTTATTGTTTCTGTTGCCATTGAGCTTACATCCAGAACAAACAAGTTTAAGTGAAATCAAATAATCTAAATAAAAATAAATAAAACTGATTTTTGCCCAGGGACCTCAACATTGGGTTAATCCAGCCCTGACCTTGCTTTGCTGTGGTCTCCTCACTGTCTGTATTGTAAAGTGTTTTTTCTTTATTTTCTTTCATTGCTTTATGCTGAATTACTCAGCCAATGAAAGCTTTAAAAGCCTCTTTAAAGCTTCTGTGGCTTCTCTAGCTTTTGGTATGGCTTACATGTCAATCATATATATGAACTCTGTGAGTTCTTTGTGAATTTCTTGTAAATGTTCAGACCTGCAGCATATTGTACAGTATAACTGCATCCTTCCAAATCATTTCCCAGTAATTCAAGCAGCATTTCATTTAATACATCGGTGCTCTCGATTCTCACTTTAGCAACCATAAAGAGTATCCATGGAGAGTCAAACTTTTAATCAGTAGTTGGTGCAGTGGTAATATTTCAGATTTATCTTTGATTATCTTCAGACGCATCAAGCGAAAACACTTGCCTCTGCTATTTACGGTGAAGCTCGTACAGTAGCTCTTGTGTTATTTAGCACTCCAGCAACATGCCAGTAATGCCAAAGGAACAGTTGAAAGTGCCAGTTTAAAAAAGGAGGTACTGGGGAAGTGTGCTTGGCCCAGGTTAGTCTAGTGTTTTGGGACATGCCTGCATGCCTTCTTCGAAGCAAGAGTCAGAGCGTCAGCAGCCAAAACAGCTTCAAAGTCACACCAGTGCACTGAAATGACCCTGAATTATATATCGACCTCTGTCTTTGCTTTAGTTAAGTGAAGTGAAGTTGCAGAGGATTTCATCAACAACCACCACCACCACTCCTCTTTTCTTTGGATCTTTGATTTGAAAGTTGGGAACACAGTTGAACAAAATCTTCCTGATAGCTAAAACAGGAGTTTCACAGATTTTTTTTTTCCTATTAAAGGAGAAAGTAAAATTCTTAATCTTTAGACAGGATAAGACTGCTAGTTTAGTTTAATATGACAGCTGGAAACTGCTTATAGGGATTTTAACAGAATTAATTAGTGAGCATTGTAAGTACTAGTAGGCGAACTTTTAAAATCTTCAGACAGGGCCTGGCTGGCTGTTTCTGGTCTGTCTAACTGTCTGCTCACTCCAGCTGCGCTGATCCAACAGGGGAAATAATTTTTTGATCCCCTGCTGAATTCATACGTTTGCCCACTTACAAAGAAATGAATAGTCTCTAATTTTTATGGTAGTTTCGTTTTAATGAATAGGGGCAGAAAATCAACCAAAAATGGGGGAAAAAACCCCCAAAATTACATAAAATTGAAAAACTAATTTGCATGCCGTGAAATAAGCATTCGATCTGCTAAAAAAAACCCATGAGTAAGTCCAAAGCGCTGTCAGTGGATCATCAGCTTGGTGAGAAGGTGCCGACTCTGCGCTCAGAAACGGTACGCACAGAGATTGAAACATTTTACTTTGTGCCCTTTTTTCTGCTGAGGGTCCAGGAAGACTTCATCCTCCCTCAGTCAGAACACTGAAGATGGGTCATGGCTGGGCCTTCCAGCATAATACTGACCCAAAACATATCATCGAGGCAACAAAGGAGTGGCTAAAGCACATTAAGGTCATGGAGTGGGCAGTCTCCAAACTGAATCATGTAGAAAATCTGTGGAGGATGAAATCTAAAGGATTTAGAGAGTTTCTATAAAGAAAAGTGGCCCCTGAGATGTGTGCAAACCTGGTGATCAACCACAAGAAACATCTTACTGCTGTGCTTGCCAACAAGGTTTTCTGCACCAAGTACTAAGTTTTGCTTTGCTTGGGGATCAAATGCTTAGTCCACTCAGTAACATGCAAATCAATGTATAACTTTTATGTCATTTGTTTTTCTGGATTATGGGTTGATATTTGTTCTCTCTTCATTAATATTAAACTAATATAAAAACCACAGACTGTTCATTTCTTTGTAAGTGAGCAAACTTACAAATCCAGCAGGGGATCAAATCACTATATCCTCCATTGAATGAAGTGTTGTCCACCTTTTCATCCAAAGCTCAGGAAAAAAGTGATTAAAAAAATGTCAGGTATTTTCTTAGAGTCCTGAAAGAAATTAGTTAGTAAGCAAACTCGCAATCAAGCAATGATTAACCAAGTACGAAATGAACAAGTAGAAGTTTTAGAGAACAGGTCCATCAACTGTGTTTGTATTTATATGATTATGTTTCTGAAGTAGACTTTAATTTGAAATGAAAATAACTTTCAGTCCACCTTTACTTTTCTTATTCGTAGGGGTTTGTCCCGCTCGCCCTTTTAAAATGTGATTTTCAGCTCTTTTCAAAGGGAGATCTCACTCTTGTGTTCACATTTCGTTACTGAAGCCGGTCGAGGTAGACGGGTCATCCTGCCTTCCTCTCCGCAATCCTTGCTACAAGCAGCACCTGTTCAGCGCTTAAACCTGAATGCGTTCCAGCTGTGATTCAATCAAAGGTTTGACAGGAGTCCTTTTTATGATTCAGGCTAACATATAAATCACATTTTCCTCCTCACCTCTCATCTGCACTGACTTCTCCCTCCTATCTCAGTGAAGCAGAGCCCTTCCAGCCCAGCTTCACTTAATATTTTCCCATCGGAGACAACATGAATTCAATTATGGATTCCATACACTCCGGTCTCTGATGGCAGAACGGAAGCCAAAATCTTTCTTTCTTTTTTATTTGCCTGCATTACAGAAGAAACCAGCATTATGATGATATCAGAAAAGCTGCACATCTGACATATTTTCCACTCTGCTGCTGAAACATTACAGAGAATGCAGAAAACGTGAGCTGATGCTCCTCAGGAGTTGCTGGAGTTAAACCTGACGGGCCGGCACTGACTGTAAAAACTTCACTGAATATTAAAATGTTGCAGTAGCACAGCTCTCTCACAGTAATGCTGATGCTACCTGAAAATCTATCTCTCTAACAGTAAAAAAAAATACTGTTTGTGTTCGGAGCTCTGCTCAAACTCAAACTCAGCCTGAATTCATTCAGTAATAATGTTGAAGACCAAAAGCATTAACAGGGATCATCTGTGGAGCCACAATCTGCTTTAATTTAACTTTCTGTCATTGCTCAAACTGTTTGAACACATAAATGAGCCGCACTGTTTACTTTTGGCTTATTTTTTTAAAACCGGAGCACAAATTCTAACACAAAACTGGTTTTGTTCTTAATGCGGAATTTGTAGACAACCATAAACATATTCAGTCACGCAGGAAGCACAGTCAGAACTTGTCACAATCAGAAGGCTTAGGTTTCAGGACGTCGACTCAAATGAAAAAGATGATTATGGGAACGTGTGTGCACAGTGTTGATGTAAGACATTTGAAAGTATTAAAATGCGACTGGATTCGTGGTGCAGGAAGGCATATGAATGCTGTACGAACGCCAGCGACAGCAGCGCACGTCAGCATAATTTTCAGGTGAGCAGTGTGGCAGAACTCGTGGTGGAGCGAACGTTTACATGCACCGCGGTGATCGAAGGAGAGCGCTGGATGTGGATGTGACACGAGCGTGCACTGCAGCAGTCTTAAACCTGCCTCGCGGGTTTATTAGCTGGCGAGTGAATGGGAAGCAGATTGTTGGGTGATTTGGAGCTGATCTCCAACAACTGTGACCGCTCACGTACAAATTAAACACGATGGCACTCAGTGACTTTAAGAGTATTAACTTTAAACCCTCGAGCACCACAGTGTAAAAATTTGATGAGCACCAGAACTAATAAGAGGGAAGCCGCTTTGAATGCGGTGCTTTAGAGAGCCATCCGCAGAGAGAGCTCTTCTCTGCCTGCCTGCATGAAATAAATCAGATGATTAAGAGAATAAAGTTTAAAATGTGGATGTGACATGTGCAGTCAAATCAATCAAAATTCAGAACACATTAAGATGTTACGGTGGCTTGAAGATGAGCACATAGACAACATAATTAAGCAGTAGACTGAAGCCACCCCTGGGATGAATAATTATGATCAGAGCATGGTTGGAGCATCTATAAAAGACCATGAGGCTCGTTCCTAAGTTATGTAAGAAACGTGCGCTATCAGATTCACCTAATATAGTCAGCAGTCCCAAAAAGCTCGATTTCGAAACTGCAAAGAGCAGTTCTGGCACGGATACAAAGCCCAGCAGGAGAGAAAAATGTATTTTCAGGTTTATCAGTGTGGATACAGCCTAAAACCCCAGATTACATGCAATTGGTCACTAATCAGATTTTCCACTCCGCCTCTGCCACAGCGATACTGCTCTCAGTGTTTGAAACCCTCTTAAAAGTCTGGTTTTGTTCACTGTTTGCTTTTATCAGAACTCACACCTCACGTAACTATTTCTTTCCTTCTACCACACAAAACACAAAATTCCAGCTCGCTTTTAGAGCATCCCAGAGCATGTCTTGTGATGTTGTTTGAAAATTTTCTTCCTCAAATGATGCCAAATATTCACTGGGGTTGAGGTCTTGTGACTGCTGATGGAGAGCCATGCGAGCAACACTTGTTGCTCTCCCTTGCAGCTCTGATGCATGTTAAGACTCATTGTTTTACTGGAAATTAAATCTTAATGCAACACCAGGAGGTTGTGGCACGAGGGATTTTACAGTAAGCTTCCCCGGGATAGAGCCCACTTCTATTTGCACTGCAGGGAGATGATCCATAAAAAATTACCAGACCTAAATATGCAAAACACACTCCATGGTGGAATCTGATTATGTATTACGAGCAGTGTTGGTCAAATTACTTGAAAAAAGTAATCAGTAACTAATTACATATAATTAGTTACTGATATATATCATATAAAATCTAATCAAATGGAAAAGTCTCTTTTTAAATCTTGTTTTATTAGTTTTAATCTTTTAACTTTAAATTTAATTATATACAACATTCTCTGACTTGAATAAATTAGTTTAACATTTAAACCTATTTTCTGCACATTCCAGCACATAAAATAAAATATTTTTTGTGTTTAAACTCACTCTTTCAAATAGATGCAAGTAAAACACAGCAGAAAATAAATAAAATCAAAGACTAGCGGTCCTGTTGCTCTATTTTCACCTGTAAAGCAGTAGTGGGGTAGGCGGAGGTTTACCCTGGTGCAGGTGTGCCACAGCCGTGAGTTGAACAATGGGAAATTCTCTGTGAGTTTCCCATTACGTCGTAGCGCACTTGGTGCTTGCTCGGAAGTTTAGGGGTTTTTTTCGCTGTAAAAAGAAGTTTTCTTCCCACGCACGATGGACGCTAATGTTTTTGTCACTTTTTATGGAATCAAACTCAAAGTAAGGTCAGTACTTCCACGCTTTAAACGCTGCACGCTCATACTCTCTCCCGCACTCAATATATGATCCATTGTTGATCTGCACACAGCTGTTGTCACGAACGTCGCACTCGCTTACGTCAATGTCATGACACATTCTCGCAAAAAATATCACGGTTTTAGTAACGCAATAACGCAGCGTTCCTACGGGAAAGTAACGGTAATATAATTACCATTTTTGCAATAGTAATCCCTTACTTTACTCATTACTTGAAAAAAGTAATCAGATTACAGTAACGCGTTACTGCCCATCTCTGATTATGAGCACTTTTTTTTTCATTCCTCACACACACACGGATGCACTTAGGTTTGAACTTTGTTTCATAAGTTGAAAAACAAAAAACATTCTTCACTGAGGAAAAACTCCCACCTAACCAGGATTGCAATCTTATATCTAATCACAAAATCTTAACTCAGGGTGTCTTGAAAATATGGTGCAAAAGGGGAAGCAAAGCCAGGAGCATCGGAGGTGGATTCAAGCTGTTCCACCATGGTTTAGATGGGAAGAGAAATGGAGCAGGAGTAATCTTGAAGGAAGAGTATCTGAATAGTTTTGTGGAGGTGAAGAGCGTCAGGCAGAATCATGAGAATGAGAATCATGAAGTTTGAAGCTGAAATGTAGTCATGTTGTATGCCCACAAATTGGATGCCAGGTAGAAGTAAAAGCAGAATTGTATGGTAAGTTGGATGAAGAGGTGGAGAGTGTTTCCGGGGGAAGAGAGTAGTGATTGGAGCAGGCTGCAGCGACATATGGGTGAAGGGAACAGAGGTAACGAGGAGGTGAGGTGTTAGGTAGGTATGGTGTTGAGGAGAGAAACCTGTAACGACAGATGGTAGTGGATTTTGTGAAGAGGATGGAAATGGCTGTGGTGAACATGTACTTGAAGAAGAGGGTGGAAAAATGGGGTGATGTATAAGAATAGGGGGAAGGTGCACACGGGTAGATTACATCTTATGCAGAGGGTGCAATCTGAAATACACTCAACAAAAATATAAACGCAACACCTTTGTTACTGCTCCCATTCCCCATGGGATGGACGTAGAGACCTAAAATTCATTCCAGATACACAATATAACCATCCTTCCCAAACAGTGGTCACAAATCAGTCCAAATGTGTGGTAGTGGGCACATCTGCTATATTGAGATAATCCATCCCACCTCACAGGTGTGCCACATCAGGATGCTGATCTGACATCATGAGTAGTGCACAGGTGTACCTCAGACTGCCCACAACAAAAGGCCACCCTGGAATGTGCAGTTTTGTCTCACAGCAAAATGCCACAGATGCCACAAGCAATGAGGGAGCGTGCAATTGGCATGCTGACAGCAGGAATGTCAACCAGATCTGTCGCCCGTGCATTGAATCTTCATTTCTCAACCATAAGCCGTCTCCACAGGCGTTTCAGAGAATATGGCAGCACATCCAACCGGCCTCACAACCGCAGACCTCGTGTAACCACACCAGCCCAGGACCTCCACATCCAGCAGGTTCACCTCCAAGATCGTCTGAGACCAGCCACCCAGACAGCTGCTGGAACAATTTCTGCACAAACTGTCAGAAACCGTCTCAGGGATGCTCAACTGCATGCCCGTCGTCCTCATTGGGGTCTTGACCTGACTCCAGCTCGTCGCCGTAACAGACTTGTGTGGGCAAATGCTCACATTCGATGGCGTCTGGCACGTTGGAGAGGTGTGCGCTTCACGGATGAATCATGGTTCACATTGTTCAGGGCAGATGGCAGCTGAGAATGTCCCAGTTCTTGCATGGCCAGCATACTCACCGGACATGTCACCCATTGAGCATGTTCGGGATGTGCTTGACCGGCGTATACGACAGCGTGTACCAGTTCCCACGAATATCCAACAACCTCGCACAGCCATTGAAGTGGAGTGGACCAACATTCCAAAGGCCACAATTGACAATCTGATAGACTCCATGCGACGATGTGTTGCACTGCATGAGGCAAATGGTGGTCACACCAGATACTGACCGGTTCTGGGACCCCAGACCCCCAATAGCGCAAAAAACTGCACATTCCAGGGTGGCCTTTTGTTGTGGGCAGTCTGAGGTACACCTGTGCACTACTCATGATGTCAGATCAGCATCCTGATGTGGCACACCTGTGAGGTGGGATGGATTATCTCAATATAGCAGATGTGCCCACTACCACACATTTGGACTGATTTGTGACCACTGTTTGGGAGGGATGGTTATATTGTGTATCTGGAATGAATTTTAGGTCTCTACGTCCATCCCATGGGGAATGGGAGCAGTAACAAAGGTGTTGCGTTTATATTTTTGTTGAGTGTAGATAGAAGACTGAAAAGTGGCGTCAGGGGAGAAAGTAGCTAGGCAGCATTGGATGACGGTATGCAGAATGACTTTAGAAACTAAGAAGACGAAGCAAGTAAAGTGAGAAGCAGGGGTTAAATGGTGGATTTTGATGAAAGAATTCTGTGCAGAGTTCAGGGAGGGGTTGAGGCAGGCTCTAGGTGGTAGTGAAGCGATACCAGATGGCTGGGAACGTAGAGCTGAAGTGGTGAGGGAAACTGCCAGGAAGGTGTTGGGTGTAGTCTCAAGGCAGAGGAAAGAAGGCAAGGAGACCTGGTGGTAAAATGAGGAAGTGTAGTAGTATTCAAAGGAAAAGGTATGCATGTATGTGAGACTGAACACTAAGGAAAGAGAGCAGGAGTTGTACTGATTGGTTAGGCAGAGAGATTAAACTGGAAAGGATGTACAGTAGGTTAGGATGATTAAGGATAGAGATGGAAATTAACTAACACTTATGAATCAATACAATGCGAGATAGGAGAAGGGATGGTGTGGAGGACGGTTAGTGAATCGGGAAGTTCAGAGGATTAGTAAGAAGAGAATGAGGGCAGCTATGAAGAGAATGAGGAGGTTTTCATTGGGGGCGTCGAGGATCGACACAGATAAGGTTAGAGAGGCAAGTTCGAGATGGTTTGGACATGTGCAGATTGAGGAAAAATGATGGAAACTTGAAGCTAGAGCGTCCAGACAGGAGGAAAAGAGGAAGACCTCAGAGAAGATTCATGGATGTAATGAAGGAGGACGTGCATAGAGTCAATGTGACGGAGGAGGATGCTAGGGATAGCAGGAGATGGAAGAAGATGATCTGCTGTAACAACCCCTAAAGGGAGCAGCCACAAGAAGAAGAAGTGCTGTGCAAAAGTTTTCACTCCTCGTTTCTTTATATTTTTCCAAGGAGTCAGAAACTGTCACGGTGAGCTGTGTGGCTGGCAATGGCTGGACCCAAGTGCAGGACTCCGAGACAGAATAGTTAACTCAAAAGTGGCAGCCTTATTTGCTGGCATAAGAAACTTGGCCACACAAAAATAAAACTCCAACTAGGAAGGTTAAGTAAACCAAGAATACTTGGTGACTTGATATGAGCTGACGATACAAGACAAGAGACTCACACACACAACTAACGTGGAGGACGCAACAACTGGCAGGGAAAAAACACAGGGCTTGAATACAAACTGAGGTGATTAGGGAATGTGAAACAGGAGGAGAGCACAGCTGAGAGTAATCTGACATATGGCCTGTATTTGTATAGCGCTTTTCTAGTCCCTAAGGACCCCAAAGCGCTTTACATATCCAGTCATCCACCCATTCACACACACATTCACACACTGGTGATGGCAAGCTACATTGTAGCCACAGCCACCCTGGGGCGCACTGACAGAGGCGAGGCTGCCGGACACTGGCGCCACCGGGCCCTCTGACCACCACCAGTAGGCAACGGGTGAAGTGTCTTGCCCAAGGACACAACGACCGAGACTGTCCAAGCCGGGGCTCGAACCGGCAACCTTCCGATTACAAGGCGAACTCCCAACTCTTGAGCCACGATCGCCCCATGACAAGACAAAGGTGAAGCAAAAATCAACACATTGAATAATAATACACAGACTTTCAAAGTAAAACAGGAAACATAACAGACGAGGACTTGACTAGGGGATACAGCTGACAGAGAACAAATGAACACACTGGCAAAAATGACTGTACACTAAACAGAAGTAGCACAGAACCTAAGAACTAGAACACAAGAAATGCTAAGGAACTAAGGAGCTCGGAATACTAGAGACAGAAATCAAAACCAAGAGGCTAGCAAAAACACATCATGAATTCAAGGAGAACTAATAGAGAATAACAGAAAAACACAGTCCACAGACTCAGGACTGTGACAGAAGTGGTCTTCAGCAACAGTTCTCCAGGCTTCCTGAAGGTTTTTGTCTCTTTTTCAGTCATTTTCAAGGTAAAAAGTTATTATTGTCAGTTCACAAGTTATTCTAAGACTTCCCTGTTTGCCACATTTATGATTTTCGCTCACATTATTATTGCATATTCTAAGGCTGCGTCAACATCCACATACTTATTGAACATGTGTAAATAAAATGTATGAATATGAACCCCGTCAGAGGAATCGACAGTATGGCTCACTAGTTCGCCTCCATTTCACAGAGTAGTTAAGAATAGGATCGCTTTCTTTCCCTTCGTGTACAGTGGTGCCATTTATCACAATTTGAAATCTAATGCATGTCATTTTAGAAGAATGCATCTTAACTAAGTAGTTTTGAAGTCTAAACACCAAATGAGAGAGACTGAAATCACAACTTATGTGTAAAACACAGTACCAAATTAAATTAGAATATAACCTCTAGATCCAATAAAAAAGTGACCACTAATTCGGTCAGTTTTTAAGGGTTAGTAATTTGTCCAACGTGCCTCTGGTCCAGCGTGCGTCTGTGTGTATTACCACTGTAAAGTGCTTTGCAAATACATATGTTGATGAATGTGTATCAAATTACAGACTATAAGTGTGCAACATCTTCAAGTTAGCTTTGAGTTTGGATCATTAAATGCATTCTTTGAAATTAGGGTTTAAATTTTTTTTCAGAGAGACTAATAACTTTATTGAACCTAATTCTTAATATTAAACCAGCATGCTGTCACAGGAGGTTGTTTACTTTCATGGAGCAGTTCACCCGAAAGCAGTACGCTACAGTCAAATCAACAATACTGCCTTTGGGAAATTTAATAATAATAGAAGGAGGCGGATGCTGAAGGCAGAGCTGGGCTTAGATGGGTGGGGAGACTGTTGTGGAGTGGATCAACTTGCACAAGGGTAGAAACACTGCACTGTATGAGATTAATCTGAATAAGGTGTGACAGTGTACTTTAATCAGCTATATTATCTGTTGATGCATATATATGACACAGAAAAGTAAGCTCTGTGAAAATAAACAAAGCCTCTACAGTTTTTGTTCAGGATTCTGCTCCTCCAGAATCCTTCTCCTTTCTACTTGAGTGCAACTAAGACATTTTTTTACGTTATCAGAAAGAGCGCAATTTAGGGGGATGAAGAAGCATGGTTTAGCACCCTGTGACAAAGGAAAACTGAAGACACATCGGAACCCTGGAGAAAAGGTGAAAATCACAGGGGAAAGAGAGGGTGACATTCAGAAACTATGCCATTTTCTCTGTATATCGTCATCTTGACATTTCTCTGCTAGGAAGCAGTAAGTAAGCTCGTCATGACTTTCTCTGGGTAAAAACAAAGTTGTGATTAGTTGGAAAAAACGTGCACAAAGTAAAGCCCTTTAAAATGATTGGTGCTTTTTAACACTCAGGAGAACAATATGAACCCAGCAGTACAGTTGCAGTGGAAGTCCCTGATCAAGCTCAGGCACTTTACAAATTATGTTTTATCTCCTCTTCCCCTGCTTAGCTTCAGTTCTTCATTTCTTGCATTTGCATATACTGCATATACTAGATTGCATTACTTCATTAATCCTTATAAGTTTAAGACGCTTTGTAGTCCTTTGTGGCAAATAGTAAAAACTACAAAGGTCAGATTGGTCCCGGCAGATAGTTAAAAAAACTAATCTGAGAGCACATTAAGGTGGCTTTAGAGCAGTATTAAAGGCAACTAATATATGATAAGACAATATATCACATGTCTCATACAGCCATGTAAAAAGGAAAGTACATTTAAGGAGACAATACAAATAATCAGGTCCTAATCAGATCTTAAATTTAGGTAAATATAACCTGAGATGAACAACACGATATTATATCATTATGCATTTGACAAAGATTAAGCCTAAATGCAGAAGCAGTGTGAGGAAAAACTAAGTGCATCCTCACTGCTTCCATAGAAGGATGGTAAGTGGCTGCTGGGTGCTGCTAATGAAATGCAAACGATTAACTGATGATCACCTTTATAAAAGCAGCTACTCTGGAAACATTCAGGTGTGAATCCACAATCGTACCAGCAGCGAATGTATTGTTGTCCCAGTCAGTTCACCCCAAGATCAAACCGTGCAATGCTCAGAGAAATTGCAAACAACCCAAGAGCTACATTTCAGGCTCTAAAGGCTGCAGTTAGCATGTTAAGTGTTTAAGTTCATCACATTACAATTATAAGAAGACCAAGCAAGTATGGCTTGTTTGGAAGGGATGCCTGGAGAAAGCTTCTTCTCTCAAAGATTTGCAAAATTGTATCTGAACAAACCACAAAATGTCTGGAACAATGACCTTTGGATGGATGAGACCAAAGTGAAAAGGTTTAGTCATAATACACAGTATCCCATTTGGAGCAAACCAAACACAACATATCAGAACAAACATCTCACACCAAGTGTCAAGCACGGTGGTGGAGCGGTGATGATTTGGGCTTGTTTTGCAACCACTGGATACCAGATTATTCAGATGTGAAGCCATCTGTCTGACAGCTGAGAGACGTTAAGAGCAACATCAATGAACTAAAGCAATATTGTAAGGAAAACATTTTGGCAAAATTCCTCCACAACGATGTGAGAGACTGAAAATGATTATTTCACCAAAGGTGGTTCTATAAGCTACTGAATCATGGGGTGAGCTTATTTGGCTTAGTCTTTGTTCCAAAGAATAGCGACACAGTGGGATGTGTCATGTGTTCATTATATCCTAACATGAAAAAACATGAACTGAAAGAAATTACAGATATGTAGTTGAAATTTGGAGGGTGTTACGCTCTTAAAGCACCCGCTAAGTGTGGAAAAACAGCAAATTTTGGGAATGCTGGACTGGACGTCTGCCAGAGATAATAATAAGGAGACATGACTGATGCACTCAAATTGGCTACATTCAAACTTCACCATGCCAAGCTGCAAAGGACATGTGCAGTTTCTGTGAAATTCCAGGGGTTTCCACAAACAATTCTTAGTTCTAAGGAAAAATTAGAAAACGACTGAGACTGCAAACTCTGAACCACAACTTTGCAGGGGTATACTGTAATTTCTTTTTCACATGACTGTATATTACGTAAATATTATGTAAATTATTGAACTAATTTTCCATGCAGCAACTTTTCAAACTGCTAAAAGCACCAAACACGAAACAAACTCCACTACAGATCCTCCACCAACTCTTCCAGTGAGGCAAGACCTTTGACTTAAAGCTTTTCTTTTTAATAAACTGAATTAATGAGATTTTTAAAGCCTGATAAAGGAAAAAACTTGACTGACAGACAAACCTAAATCATCAACAAATGAGACTATGCTGTACTGCTGCACACATACTGTAGTATGCAAAGCAATTTGCACTAAAGCACAATATAAACCTCTTTATGTGTGACAGCAAGCTGACACTCAAGTGCCAACATTAAAGTGACAGAAAGCTTCTTTATGGTTTTCTAAATTAAAAACCTCTCAGAGTAAATGTGTGACTGTTCCTTTGTTGTTGTTGGGTTTTTTTTAGAGAACATTACTCTGGGCTTAAAGCAGAAAGCTAACAGAGCTGCTCGAATGTAGTCAGTTGTGCACATCAGTGATCCACACTGGAAGCTCTTTGTGCAGTCATCTAGGCTCATAAGCTTGAAAGTATAAGTCATGGCCTCTGTTCCATTGACATAAAGAGGAGCCTTGTACTGACAAAGCTTGGTCTTCAGGCCTCGCCTAACATGACTTTTCAGCTACAGAAAAGAATGCATATTTGCAATAACAAAAATCATATAGGACACTGTGTTGAATGAAGGTTTTGTGCAATTCCTGCTTGAGCTAAAGATTCAGTGTTTTCTCATGAAGGCTTTCAAGAAAAACACACTCCAAACAGCGTAAACCCTCAGTCCCTGCTTCTTACTCAACAACAAACTCCTCGGCAGCGTTGTCGTGCCAGGTCAAGTAAACAAATTTCTTAGATACATCTTGGCTGAACGCTATAAACAGCAAGCGAGGCAACATGAGAACACTGTGCCGTTTCCTGCTGTTGGTGTTTTAGTGTAGCATACCCAAAGCTATTTATGCATGTACACCGTTTTTAGCTTTTGTCAACCAGCTTAACTCCTAAAAGAACTGTAGTTTAAAACCTCGTGACTGTTTGATGACTTAAACATCAGGAGGAGATGACAGCTGTGACATAACCTTAGTAAAAATGTGGTATTATATTACAATTGTAACATTTCAAAAGCATTATTAATATAAATTATCATTTTAAATATTAATAAATAGTATAATTAATATATTCTATTATTATGTAATAACAGTTATTTAATCAAAAGAAGAAAACTTTCAAATTACTTTGAGTTTTAATTTGAGTCATTTGAGTCACAAGGTTGAATGCTTTATAGTGACGGAGGGGACTTATCTGAGGCTTCATAAGAGCATTTCTTCCATGTCTTCTTTTCTTTGTCTACCAGGATCTTGGAGGAAAACTGTTATTATCTAAACTATCAGAAAAGCACTAAGCTTATTTTAATTCTTGATTTTTAATAAGAACATTGGTCAAAATGTGCAAGATGAGCGTTTCTAATTTAAATGACAACAAATTTGAGTATTTTGTGGATTTAATTTTAGAGTCATGGGTGTAACAGAAAATGATGGCGTACTATTTCTTCCATGCTTACCAATTCAAGTGTTACCTTTTGTACCTCTTTGCTTTGTCTCCTTCACTGCCTGTGGGGAAGATGGGGTAATATTTTCCAACTATTATCAGGTACTTCTCGTGTCCGTGCTAGGGCACTGGTTCATTGTGTTCTGGCTCTTTTTCCTACTCTGTTCTAACAGGCTGAACATAATCAACTCCCCAAGCAATTTTTAATACAAATGACTCGGTAACTTCACAATTACACTTTTTTCTCATAACATAAAGAGACTTTCTGTTTCAGTACAGTTGCTGTAACAAATTTTATGAGCACATTACTCAGTGTAATGTCCAGTCTCATAGACGTAGATATGCAGAGCTGTGATACCAGGCCTATTGTTCCCCATTAAGAAGCAAACTTAAACCCCTTTTCAGCCATCTTTCTTCTCAACTGCTCTGCTCACAGGAGTATTTTCCTTGAAAAAAGCTGAAACAGCCAGCGCAGCTACTGAGGCAGTGGCAGATTTTCAGCACCGTTTGTCTGCCTGTCTGTTGTTTTTCTGTCACTCTACTCTGTCAGCAAGATAAGACTAAAGCTCCTGAGCCAAATGAAACTTGGGGAAGAGATGGGGGAAAGTGGAACCCAGTTAAAATTTGGTCTGAATCGGGATCGGCTCTTCATATCTATGTATAAGTACACCCATACTCCCTCCATAGGAAAGGACAAATAGCAGCTAGGTGCTGCTAATCAAATGTATTTGATTAAACATTCATCAGTGAGTGTGAGCACCTCTAAAAAAGTAGAAGTTTTAGCAGTTTGCTGGTCTCAAGCTTTTAGGTATGTCTTTACATAATCTCACAATCTTCCCAACATTGGACATCTACGGTGGCCCTGAGAGGCCAAATGGACTGCAGCTTAAGAAAACACCAGCAATAAGAAAAACGCTGCAAAAGCACACAAAACACAACGGAAATAGGAAAAAAGAAAACAGAAATATGAAAAAACAGATTTCCGAAAGCACAAAAGAAGTGTTTCTGGGGAGACAATAACCTGACGGACCAGTTGCAGGAACCAAAATATGTTAAGAGTTGCGCTTAAAAGAAGTGGAGGATCTATCGGTTTTATGAGGAAAGAAAAGATGAGAGGTAAGTGTGTTAGCCTAAAAATCTGTCATCAGTATTATATGAATCATGATAAAACACACCTAGCATGTTTTGGGTTCCAGCAACTGGTTCGTCTGGTTATTGTCTCCCCAGAAACACTTCCCTTGTGCTATTGGAAATCTGTTTTTTCCTATTTCCGTTGTCGTTTTTCCTATTTCCGTTGTCGTTTTTCCTATTTCCGTTGTGTTCTGTGTGCTTTTGCAGCGTTTTTCTTATTGCTGATGTTTTCTTAAGATCAGTCCATTTGGCCTCTCAGGGCCACCGTAGACATCCCCACAAATTCACCCCAAAGTCAGACTGTGCACTGCATGGAGAAAGTGCAAAAAAGACCAAGAGCTACATCTCAGGCTCTACGGGCCTCGGTTAGCATGTGAAATGTTCATGACAGCACAATTAGAAAAAGAGTGAACAAGTTTGGCTTGTACGGCAGAGTTTGCAGGGGAACACCTCTTCTCTCTAAAAAGAGCATGACAGCACGGTGTAGTTTACAAAGTCCCATCTAAACAAACCACAAGACAGGCGAGATAAAAGTAGAGGTGTTTACATAATGCACAGCTCCACGCTTGACAAATACCAAACACAGGATATGAGCACAAACACCTCATACAAACTGTCAAGCACAGCATGATTTGGACTGTTTTTTGTAACCACCACACCTGGCCACCTTGCAGTCATTCAGTCGACCATCAGTGATCGCTTCTGTTTACCAAAATACTCTAGAGTCAAATGTGAGCAGGCCCGGCCCTAACCAATCTGGCGCCCTAGGCAAGATTTCAGGTGGCGCCCCCCTACATCGGCAGTGTAGTGTATGTACTCACAAGAAACCGAATAGCTTTGTCTTTGACCTTTTTTTTTTACTTAAAGAAAGCAAATTCACAATCAGAATAATTAACAAGATAAAAAAAATATATGAATAAATAAATGAATACAAAAAATTAAAAAATGAATATATGAAATACAATAACACCGCTTGATGCTGCTGCAAAACTGGTGGGTTGTGCTGCTGAGGTGGAGGCAACAGGAAGACCGCTTGATGCTGCTGCATCATGGCTGGGTTGTGCTGCTAAAGCTGCATCACTGGTGGGTTGTGCTGCTGAAGTGGAGGCAGCAGCGGTAGATGTGGTAGATGGCCCAGGGGTGGGATTTAGAAACTTCAACAGTGCATCTGAAGAGAGGAGTATGTGACACCACTGAGTATTAAAGTCTAATAATAAAAACATATGATTCCAGGAATAAAATGAAATTATATAATATAAATGAAAAACCAAAGAGATATATGTATGATGTTAACTGATATGCAAATTAGATTAGATTCAATTTATTGTCATCATTACAGTGAAATGCTGAATAGCAGAATGCAAAGTAACAGTATAATATCATATGAGAATGTTATGTTATGATTATCTTTGACCGAATCACAGCAGTGCTCATATTAAAAAACAGCATTCCCTCTCATGTGATATTGCTTAATTAACATTAATGATGTGCACTTTAACAACTAGGCTTACAACTATAATATATACAGGGGTGGAAAAGTGACTATTACCTGCAGGGTAAACGTTAGCTAACCAGAAGGCAATAACAATGTAAACAAAAAACACCTGCTTAAAAGATGAATACAAATGAGGAAAGGTGGGAGTACTGTAATTACCTAACGTTACATTATTATTTTCCATAACAATTTAGCCCCCTCCACAATATTAACTGACGTTAAAACAGTTAACTAGCTATTTATTGATTAGCAATTAGCGAATCATGTAACATTAGCTTAATGCTAAAAATTTAGGTTACTATCACATTCAGACAAATAATTTCATGTAGGCTAACGTTACCTACCTCTGTCTTTTTCTCGTTTCTCCTCCTCTTCTTTTCTCTTTTTTCTTCCCTGGGCACCTGACAGCTTTGGCCGTTTTGACATCTTGTGTTGATTTTTTGATGTGGTGACGTCCAAAAGGAACCATGATACGGGGAGGGAGGGGGCGCACCGTGCGGGGGGCGTAATGTTGTAACAAATAATATTTCTATTAAATAAGCTTTACTTTGCATTTTAATTAACGTGGGATTATTTTTTGTATTTAGAAATAATAGTACCAACTTTTTTTTTTTTTCAACATTTGTGGCACTGGCGTGGCGCCCCCTGATGGACGGCGCCCTTAGCATTTGCCTATACGGCCTATGCCACGGGCCGGCCCTGAATGTGAGGCTATCTGTTCAACAGCTTGGCCACAAATGAGCCACAGGACAGTGATCCCAAGCACAGCAGCAACTCTACAACAGATTTTTTGAAACAGAGTAGAAAAGCGCCAGAGAGTTTCACAGCAATGAGGGACCGATAATTCATAAAGAAAGCGACTGTTTTAAGTTATTGCTGTCATGAAAACCAGTTGGCTAAGGTTCTCCAATAAATAGATTCTCCTGGTGCCACCAGAAACCAGAAATGGGCAAACATCTTAGTGCTGCGCTTTTGTGATTCATCTTTGCTTTGGAAGGAAGTTGTCTCCTGATGCCAGAGGGTTGTAACACATCCAAAAACTCTTCAGTAACTGTATTTGGATAATTACCACAAGTACTATGAAGCAAATCCACCATAAAAGATATCCTCTGGCCTCGGTGTTCAGTACACTTTCTAAGCGCTCTTCTATTGTTTTACTTTTGTCATCAAGCTAATATTGCTACCCACAAAATAAATAAACACTACTAACAGCTCACTAATGCACCTCATATCTCTCCCACTCACTGGCACAACTACTGAAACGATTTCTGTCTCGAGGTGCTGGAAGAATCCTCCTCAATTTGTCTTCCTGCATCAAAGACTGAACAGAATATCCCGACCTGCTTCAAACACACTGGCTAACATGTTCCTATTGACGCCACTAAATCTAGTTACTTTCTCTGATTAAGCGATTCTCAGTCTCAACGAGCAGAGACGGCCCTTCCAGTCATCGAGCAGCGCCGCGTGAGATGGTAATGCGGGGTGAAATAACTGAGATTGAATATTGATCAGGTGTCTCTGTACAGCCCCGAGGCACCTCAATATAATCATTTCCACACTTGTTCTGCCTCCGTCGGGGCACACCTGATGGAGTGATGACAGAGGATGCAACCACGCTGTGCAAGGTGTTATCTGTCATATCTCAGCGCACACATACACACACACACTAGCATGCACGCGCAGGTTATGAAAGAGCGATCGGGTTACATTCAAGTGCTGATCCAGATGCATCGTAACTTAATTGTTTTGATCATCTATATTAAAAAAGGTGTGGAATGGAGATTAAATAGCTGGGAAATGATTGAGTGTTCTGAAATTGAAATGAGTTAGACTCGGCTCCATCCACTGAATCGGACTTTTCTTTATCTGCAGCACAAGTTTAATTGAACTGTGTCAGCAGTGTTAAAAAAAGCGGTGCTTAGACTGGAAAAGAGAGTGTCTGAGAGGCATATTGATTAGCTCCTCCTGGAGGAAAGGATCCTCCTCATCGCACTTCCTGGCAACACCTCCCCACAGGGCATCCATCTTAATGTGATATGACAACCCTCAGCCATATCAAAACGAAATCTGGACATTGATTTTGACATTCAATTTAAACGCTGAAAAACACTTTTCCGCTTTCATACACGCAGGCAGACGCAAGGGTGTTTGTCTTGCTAAGAGGGACTCCTGCTGTGGGCCTTGCACAGAGCACGCCGGAAGCGGACGCCCACTGTCACTTTCACAAAGTTTCTTGCTGTTCCTTGTGCAGTGTTTTCTATTAAACCCTACCCCACCTGGCCCCCACAGAAGGTCATAAATAGCTTTAAAGCGTGGCCTTTCTAGAGTGCGACAATAAAAAGGTCGGCGTTTTTTTGTTGTTTGTCCTCATAGAAGCTGAGGCTCTGGTGACTCGCATCTTTAATTCGTAACTGTAATAATGTGCAAATCCATCCACACAGAGCTCGTCGTGCTGCGGTTTACTTGCCAGAGAACATACTGTTTGAGTCGGGATGCTTAAAGGAGGCAATATGGTTTCAGCAATTGGCTCAGACTAGAGGAGGCAATAAAAAAAAAAGCCAGATGACGAGAGGTTTGGCAGCAGAAACCAGCAGACCAGTTTAATAGGTGCAGACACTCTGTGCACAAATCTGCTATGAGGCTTAAAGAATAAATGCACCAGTGACACAACCAAGGCGGGGTGTGCTCATGCACAATATAATACGCACAATATAAAAAAAAGTAAGAACAGCCCAAGAAATTGTGATGTTTATGTATAAATTTGGACAGTCCTCGTTGAAGCAGCGCTGACTTAAACAATTATTGATTATCAAAAACATCCAGAGAGTCTGAAGTAAAGATAAAGCCTCGAAAGCCGGTATTGCCGTCTGTGGCAAACAACAACAACAAAAAATTACTGTAGCTATTTCGCACAATTGTTACATTTTGACCCCACTTTCGTGTCCTTCAGGAATGTTTTTATGTACCATGTGTTTCAAATCTCCCAACAGCATTTCAAAGGGATTGAAATCAGGGCTTTGGCTCTATCTCTTCCTTCCTGAGCCTTTTCTCGATATGTTTCTCTGTGTGCTTTAGAATAATTATTCTC
This sequence comes from Maylandia zebra, assembly GCF_041146795.1. Classification (NCBI taxonomy): domain Eukaryota; kingdom Metazoa; phylum Chordata; class Actinopteri; order Cichliformes; family Cichlidae; genus Maylandia; species Maylandia zebra. The sequence continues at coordinate 35,490,152 of NC_135168.1, forward strand.
CTGATAAACCCATTTACATTTTCACTGAAAATTGCAGACAGACAGATGCCTTCACATTATCATCAAGCACTCTTTGGCGCGATGCAGGATTAATAATTGAATAACTGACTGTGAGCTACCCAGTCCCCGAGGCGCCAAACAACCTCAACCCTTAATATTCCCACCACCTAATATTCTCATAGTTTCTCCTGAAGTCTGGGGGTCAGGGCCTAATATTTCTGCTTTTACCATGGCCAGACAACTCTGTCTTTCAGCACATTATTCCAAAAACACCTGCTCATCATCTTAATGTTCATTCTCTATGTTTTATCTATGTAATATTTTTCCGATTATGCATCCATCACCAGTCTGCCCTTAGCCTGGAAAAACTGGCATTCATTTGAAATCTGAGCCATTTGAAGAAGACTTTCCTTACAGCAGAATAGTTTATTTCAAATAATTTGGAGATCTTTTTAAACCCACAGCCAGACTGATAGACACCCACTGATAGCCTTTTCTGAAGGCCTCAGAGAGCTCGATAGATCTTGGCAGGATGGCACCAGCCCCACTAGAAAGAAGCCAAATATTCTTAAATATAGTCAAATTGTCCCGTATCAAGAAAAATGACAAAAGAAATCTGCCAATACGGCACGCCAGTTTTAATGGACTATAATTCTCAAAACTAGCTTCAGAGTCTAGACATAGAGATCAAAATGGGCCCTAAAACTAGAAAAAGATGCCAAATGTTAAGCAAGTTGTGCTTCTTACAAGCAATTTAAGTCTTTAAGGGGTTGTGATTCAGCTCTTTACCAATATAGTGGGGGTGCCATGTGAAAAGCAAAACCTGCTTTACCAAGTGAATCACAGCCACCTGACTTTGATATGTTCATCAGACTTTAGTTCAAGCGCTGCTCTCAAACAAAAGTCAAACAATTGAACTTTAAGTTAGTTTTATTATGCTTGAATAGTATTTGCACAGTATCATCATTTTCATTGGTAACACACAGACATCAGTGACAAGCTTCTGATAATAATCAATGCAAATGAGACAGTACCTGTCTGTGGACTCATTTAAAAAACAGATATGTAGCAGACAGGCCATTGTACTGTTTTAAATAGTTTTGAATGACAGTTTAATGAGACTCTGGGTGAATAGCGATCTGGCAGCATATAGAGATTCTGTACTTAATCTCGCCCCGGCGCCTAGAGTTATATGTTAGATGATGAAAAGATATCATATCAGAAACATTATAAGAGAGAGACATAGTCTGCTAGTAAAAGCCCATGCAGTACCGTATTGCTTGGTCTGCGATTTTAGTCCGTTGTTAGGTGGTTGTCAGGCAAGGTGATGGCGTCATAATACATACTTGACTTCATGTATTTTTCAAGTTTTGTGAACATCAGTAAGAAGTTACTGACACGACACAATGCTTTAAAAAAGTGTTGAATGTGCATAAATGCAACAAATGGGTCATTTCAGTCCATTGGTAGGCGGTTGCTAGGCAACGTGGTGACTTCATAGCATCTGACGAGAACCTTCGGGGGACTAAGACGTACCAATGTGTCAAGTTGGGTTGCTCAAATGCTGATTGCGTAGGAGCAGTTGTTGGACGGATTTTGTGTATTATGGTAAGTAAAGGATTGTGAGGATTCAGCTCAGAGGAAAACAGTTTGTTTTAGAAGGAAAGTCGGCAAAGTTTTTAAGCATTTTCTTCATTTAATTTGTAAAATTATTCAAAACAACATCTTAAGTAAGTGTCCAGTGGCCTTTTAGGATGACTGTCAAGTTTGATCATACATTTTACTATTCGATCAGCTTTAAAAAACGAACAATTTTGTTTTGTTGAACTGGTATTGCCGATACTCGTGATTTGAAAATTAATGTTTTTTCATTGTCGCAGTATTAATTGTTACTGGGCTGTCTCTCATTGCTTAAAGAAATGTCCAGGCAAATTAAACAGTTTATTTATTATTATAAGCAGCACATACAGCCTATAAAAAGACCCCACAAAAGCATGTAATTTGACTTTATAGCCTACATTCAAACATGCAGTAATAATATTACAACTTTTTTTTTTTTTTTGACCTTGAATAAAGCTCTTCAGAAAACCCTGCCCCAAGGTCCATTAAAAGCCATTCTGGAGCTTTGGATTGCATCACATGATCTTTATCAGCAGACAGAGTTGGCCTGAGTTGTCGTGGAAATGCAGCTTTCTTAACATCCATTTTTTCCTAAAGGAGCTCAGGGATTTCTGGTTCACATCTGGGCGCGCTCAATCGGCAGCTGAAGATTACATGATGTCACTGAAAGCTCCAGAACAGCAAATTGATAAATAAGTTGTATCCTGACATGTAAATGAAGCACATTGTCAGTGTCTGAACATGTTCATGTGAGTGTTTTCGCAGCGCTGCATGTGCTTCTTCAGCCCCCTCCACCGCTCCTGACAGCTACAAAGGTCCCTTTCAACAAGGCTGCCACAGTGTTTGGGCATCTGTCCCACACAAGGAGGAGTGACTCGGTTCAATTCGCTCTTAGCTACAGCAGCCATCATACCATGACTTTGCTAAAAAACCAACACAAAAGGAGTGTGATTAAATTGCCTTGTAGTAACATATACTAAGGTGGGAGATAAACAAATCTGCAGAACTAAGGAATGCGAGGAAGTAGTCAGACACACACAACCCTCGCTTTCTCACTAATATGATTAAGTGGGACTTGTTGGCAGGTGTGTGCATTATATAAGCTAGCCTTGATGATATGTGGAGAAATGATGTGATTATGACTGCACTGCTGCAAAGATGGGATTCTGTATTTCATGCCAAAAAAAGCTTAAACGTGAAGTGCATAAAGTGTGTAAGGAAGTCTTTTCGCTGTACTTTTAGCTGCATTGAAAGTGCCACTGGCTGATGTGTTCATGGTGGAGCTTAACATTATTAATATCCTGGAAATTAAATTGTTAATTAACATCATTCAAAGCATTTAGAAAGTTTTATTTTTACAGTGCAAAAAATGGTAAATATGACTTTTGAACACTCAAGGGAAACATCTCAATTTGTATTTTGAGGAGAGTAATGGGCTTAGCATAGAAGAAAGCTGGAAAAAGACTGCAGATGTTCACCAGCATAGATTATGCTACTTGGCATACAGCGATTAAACCTTTCCTCTGATGATACTTGGATACTTGGCACACAGTGATCAGAGAGCAACTAACACTGTGACATTAAAATTTAATCGGCACCAGAATGAAAAGCAGAAACAGAATTGCATTTTAACATTGAATAAAGTGTAAAGTACTAAAAAGTACTAAGTAAACTGTCCCACTCAGACCCATAGTCAGTAGCATAAACTCAGCCACTTATATTGCAAAACACCTTGCTACCATCCTTGCTCCTCTCGTGGGGAAGACCCCACACCACATCAAGAACTCCACCGACTTCACTGACAAGGTCCAGAAACTTACCCTGGATCCAGATGAAACCATGGTGTCCTTTGATGTAGTCTCTCTCTTCACTTGCATACCCACTACGGAGGCAGTGGAGACTGTCAGAAAACGACTACAAGAAGACAGCTCCTTGGAAAACAGGACCAACTTCACACCCGATCAGATTTGCACACTGTTAGGCCTCTGCCTTACCACAACATACTTCAAATACAACGAAGGCTTCTACAGACAACAACATGGCTGTGCCATGGGCTCCCCCGTGTCACCTATTGTAGCCAACCTTTACATGGAGGAAGTGGAAAGGAAGGCTCTTGGCTCTTTCAAAGGAAGAGTACCCAGCCACTGGTACAGATATGTGTTGTAGACGACACCTGGGTCAAAATCAAGACACATGAAGTGGAATCCTTCACTGCGCACATTAACACTGTGGATAAAAACATCAAGTTCACCAGGGAAGACACAAAGGATAACTGTTTGCCTTTCCTGGACTGCGCTGTGCACATTGAAGAGAATGGCAACCTCAACATCGAAATTTACCGGAAGCCCACACACACGGACCAGTACCTCCTGTTCGACTCCCATCACCCTCTGGAACACAAACTTGGAGTAATTAGGACCCTACACCACCAGGCAGAACATGTTCCCTCTAAGCCTGAAGGGAAAAAGAAGGAACACACGCATGTAAAGGAAGCACTTAAAACATGCGGTTATCCTAAATGGGCATTCTTAAAGTCAGCAAAGAAGCACAGAAAAGAAGATCAGACACCAGTGAGGGAGGATAAGAAGGACAGATGCAACAACATTGTCATCCCCTATGTAGCCGGTGTATCAGAGAAACACAGGAGAGTTTTCTCCAAGCATGACATCCCGGTGCATTTCAGACCCAGCAACACGCTCAGACAGAATCTGGTTCACCCGAAAGACAAAACTCCAAAACACAGACTTAACAATGTGGTGTATGCTGTACAGTGTAGCGAGGAATGCCCAGACCTCTACATTGGAGAGACCAAACAGCCACTTCACAAGCACATGGCACAACACAGAAGAGCCACCTCCACAGGATAAGACTCAGCTGTCCATCTGCATCTTAAGGACAAAGGACACTCTTTCGAGGATGCCAATGTTCACATTTTGGACAGAGAGGACAGATGGTTTGAAAGAGGAGTGAAAGAAGCCATCTATGTCCACTGTGAGCGACCATCTTTGAACAGAGGCGGGGGTTTACGACTCCAACTGTCTGCCATCTATAATCCAGTTTTGAGATCCCTCCCCAGACGCCTTAACGCCCACTCACATCCTGGGCCATCTGACCTCAGGAATTCGCATGATAAGGTGGGGCCAGGTTTCACAATGAGCTCACCCAAAACCCTGGCTGATTGGGACCCACACCCAGTTTCACACCTTGGCTCAGGGGATTAGAGGATCATCAGGGGGTCCTTTTGTCCCTCTGCGGAGGGATACTCCCACTAGGTTTAAATCTGGGACTCCCCACCATTTGACCTTAGAACTGAGGAAGCTTCTCGGATGAGAGGTGAAACATCTTAAAGCAACTTAAAGAAGTCCAGACGTTTTTCTTTGCAAGCTCCTTTGACTACGATGACCTGGATGACTGAGAACCTTCACAGACAAAGTACTGAATGCCAGTTTGATACATCAGCCTCTTTGCTAAGGCTGGTTCCTTTAGTTATTTTGAAACCAACAGATAGACTTTTTGGTGTGGTACTTGCTTTTTCTGAGTTAGATGAGCTCACTGATGACATCAATGTGTTGTCCTAAAACAAAGTCTGAGAGCCTGCCAGGACAGAAGGCACAGTTTGAACAAAATGCTAATGTTAGCATGCTAAACAGTGCTAGCATGCTAATGTCTACTAGGTAAGCAGTACTGTGTGGTATATTCAAAATACAGAGGTATTTCATAAAGACACTTACCAGCCACTTTATTAGGTACACCTGTTCAACTGTTTCACAATCACAAGACGCATCTAAGCATGAAGACATGGTCAAGAAGAGCTGCTAACGTTTGGACTTAGCATGAAAATGAGGAAGAAAGGTGCTTGAGGAACATGTGGCTGTTGGTGTCAGATGGGCTGGTCAGAGTATTTCGTAAGCTGCTGATCTGCTGCTGGGATTTTCCAAACAGCCATCTGTATGGTTCAAAGAGGATGCTATGAAAAAGAAAAAGTGTCCAGTGAATGGCAATTATCTGGGCAAAAATGCCTTGGTGACATCAGGGATTCTTTGAGTTGATAGGCAGGCAACGGTAACTTAAATAACCACTCGCTGTAAGCAAGGTATGCAGAAGAGCATATCTGAATACACAACACATCGAATCTTCTATCAGATGGGCTGCAGCAGCAGAAGACCAAACTGAGTGCCACTCCTCTCAGCTAAGAACAGGAAAAAAGAGTCTCCAGTCCACACAGCCTCCCACAAATCAGACAACCTTTAGTTTGAAAAACGTTGCCTGGTCTGATGAGTCTCGATTTTTGCTGCAACGTTCAGATGGTAGGTCAGAATTTAGTGTAAACAACCTGAAAGCCTGGATCCACCCTGTTGTTGTATAAATTTATGGTGGGTATTTTATTAGCACACTTTGAGTCGCTTAGAATCAACTGAGCATGTTTACACTCCGCAGCCTGCCTAAGTATTGTTGGTTACGATATCCATGTCTTTCAGCCCGCAGTTTACCCATCTTCTGATGGCTGCTTCCAAGAGGATAACTCACTATGTCACAAATCTTAAATCATCTCAAACTGCTTTCATGGACATGACAGTGAGTTCACTGTACTCAAATGGCCTCTACATTCACCAGATCCCAATCCAATAGATCATTTTGGGATATGGTTAGACTTGGAGATTTTAAAGGCTGACAATAACCATAATGCCATTTTCTTGCTTTAATAAAAACAAAAAACAGTTTAACAGTAATAATGTTAGTAAGATACAACTTCAGTTACCAATTTGTATATTTTTGTACACAAAAGAAGATCTTAAAAAGACATGTTTTGTTTTTAACAAACAGTTTAAAAATCAATTAAGCTGACTGGCAGAAGATTAATTGCAGACTATTTTGTTAATCAATTTAAGTCACTCTGTTTGAAAGTATTTCCTGGCTGCAGCTTCACAAAATGATATTTCTCTTTTTCCTCTTATTTATTTAATAACTTTAATATATATATAATTTTGATAATGTTAACAATTAACAGCGGGTAACTGTATTGCTTTTTTCAACATACTGTACCCACTAATGCTAGTTTATGTATTTACTATTTTTAATTTTAGTATTTTGAGTTCATTTTTGTAAAGTAAATGCAGAACATTTGCTTTTAACAGAGCATTTCTACAGCACAGTATTAATACTATTGCTTCATTAAAGGAGCTGAATGCTGGCAGTGGTAAAAATACATCGGCACAAGTGGTCTTTTTCATAGACACACACGCACATCCTGCTCTTCTTTTCGAGCACCTTGAAGCACTATCAATATATATAGCTCAGATAAATATTCTGGCTAAAAATGGGTGACATGCAATTAGCTCTTGTGGGATTCTGCCTTTAAAGTAGAGCCACTTGGGTGACTTATGGTTGGCCTGAGAAGCTCTCTCCTTCAACTTAACCCTACGGCACATTCCTCAGACTGAGGAGGCAGCAGCTAAAGAGCAATTCTGCGATTTTGCTGCTTGGGCCATTGTAATCCCTCTTGCCGTTACTTCAACTGGCCCCTGCTTCAATCTCAGTTTGTGTGGTAATAAGAGAAACATACTCATTCAATTACAACCAATCAGATCTGTTAGATCACAACAAAGGGCAGACATCATGACATCATTTGATGTCTGTGTTTGTCTCGACTAAGTGGAGGCCATTGCTGTCTAATAATGCGGAGTTTCTGATTATAGGATAAAAGATAAAATAATGATGTTCATTTTCCTCACACGCACTAGATAAGAAAACAAATCAAAAGCAGCATGTTTCATTTAATCCCAAAAGAAAAAAAATAAAAGCTTTTACTTGAAAACTTCAAAGATTTTTTATATAACTGCAGTATGTGTCAATGACTCCCTTGTCCCCCCTCCATGAAGATACCACATGAAAAAGCGAGAGTGCTGTCATGTGATGTCTGTTTCTCTAAGTTAGCTTACGCACATTTGACGTCACCGGCTATTTAATGGGCGCCTTTGACAGTTTGGTGGGGAAAGCTTTTTTCTATAGAACACATCAATGAAATCAAGTTCTGTCCATGCCAGAGGCAATATCATCTCTTTCTGCAGGCTGACATGATCCCTCCCCTTGTGGAGAACCGCAAGGAGGTTTCCCACTGCCTCGTAATGATATTGTTGTTCCTCGATGCTTGTTCAGATCAATCAGAGTGGATGCAGGGGGCTTAAACTTTTACACCTTTCACTGGAAAGTTATGCCTTTCATTCCCATGTGAACCATAGGAAGGAAATGCTGTGCTAGGCCAAGACTGTGAAACCTCTGTGTTTTTCATTCATCTGTGCTAGGAGCTTAGTTGCTGCTCATGAGTTTTTGACTCATCCAATTTCAGATAGAAGAAATCCAGGCTGGGCTATAGGGTGTCACGCCTTCAGGAACAAGATGCTTTTGTTCTTGAGTGTCACATCGGGGCCATTCGGCTTCTTTAAGATGGTAAACAGAGGCCCCACCGTGCCATTTAATTAGCTAATTACTAACTGTGTGCATCCAATTTAGCTGCTTAACTGCATATTTAGACAACCTGAACACAAATGTATGTTGTTGTTGTTGATGATGTTTTTTAGGGGGCTATGGTGTGAGTCAGGCTGCAGTGAGGGAAATCTTACTGCACTGCACTTTATGAAATAACTCAGCACAACTTTTTGCAAGCCTAAACACAAACAACAAGAGTGTCTAATCAGATTTAACTGCCCTGTAGTTTTATGTAAATAAGATCCAACTGCAGTATTCAGCAACAGGTTATCATTACATATGTTTATGAATTCAGACAAAAACTTTTTTTAGATTTCAAGCTTCTCATGGATCTGAGCAGTGACCAGCTACTAAAAGCTACAGTGTGCCACCTACAGGTAAAGCTAATAGTTTTTAAAACTATTGTGCCACCTGAAGGCAATGAGTGGTACTGCTGCTGGTTTTAATAGCTACCGCTTTTATTCTCCTATAGTTCTAAAAAAGAAAGCAGCAAAAAAAAGTCAAACGTATACTTAGTAATACAGTTTTTTTTAAACTTTTTTAACTTTAACATAAAAAGCTAGATTTATAGAGAAAACAAAAAGAAGCCAAAAACAGAATAAAGTTTCCATTTTTCCCAGTGCTCAGCAGAATAACTGTACCAGCTACTTAAAAGTTATTTTGATAGTTTAACCCCATAACTTCCGTGCTACTCTTTAACCTTCCAGGGCCCACCCGTGGGCTATAATAGCTATAATGACTTTAATGACTAGAGTTATTACCCTTTTAGATGCAACACTGGCTGTGTTGAACTGACAAATCTTATATATGACCAACAAGTGGGTAACAATTAGTAATGAAAAAAGATTAAATTCCTAGCTAGCAGCTGGGGGGGGGAAATGAAGCAAGAAGTAAAGTTATCTCTGCTGAGAATCTATATCTCCCACGGAGTGCCAGAGGGTTTAGAAAGTCTCAGAAACCTAGAAAACCACTTACTCGCCATGCTCCGTGCTGAGGTCTGCGGGACAAATGGTGGTACTCTTTTCATAAGAAAAAAGTGCTTCTGAGCATAAGAGCGCTGTTACCCATGCTGCAAACCCTAGTGGGGATGCACCCCAGTAAAAAGTGAGCTACCTTTACAATACAGAAAAAGGCAAGGCAAGTTTATTTATATAGCACAATTCACCAGCGAGGTCATTCAAAGTGCGTTACAGAGACACTAAAAAACAAAAGCAAATAAAAAGCATGATTTAAAATGGGAAAAAAGAAAGAAACAATAGATAAAATCAGTAGTTAAAATGTAAGTTTTGAAATTTAAGCTTAAAAGTAAAACAGTGTGGATTTGGTGCTTTATTCAAATGCAGCTGAGAACAGGTGAGTCTTCAACCTGGATTTAAATAAACAGTGTTTCAGCGGATCTGGGGCTTTCTGGGAGTTTGTTCCAGATATATGGAGCATAAAAGCTGAATGCAGCTTCTCCGTGTCTGGTTCTGGGAACTGATAAAAAACCGGATCCAGATGACCTGAGGGATGTGGAAGGTTCATACTGGGTCAGGAGGTCACTGATGTATTTTGGTCCTAAACCATTCAGAGCTTTCATTCAAAAGCTGCAGTTAACCCACTAACCCAAACCCTGCTTTGTTGTACAGCCCTCTGGAGAAGCTCTGTTCATGTTACGTGGATACAGAGATGTCCTCTCCCAAAAAGAGACCTTATAGGTCTGTCAGGCTGTTATCAGTTTAATGTATGTGTCTGAAGAAGTGTATGTACGATGGGTGTTGGTGCTGGCATCTTTAGATTTGGAATTGGCACTGTGCAAGAACATGAAATAGAGCTTTCTAAAAATGCTTCAGATGACCGGAAACTCCTATTATTCCTACAGCGTAACCTTCCATGCTTTTTAAGTCGTTGTGGTATGCATCAGCCCGACATGTAGCTAGATTTCTCGGGAGGTGCACGTCAGGTTAAGTAGGAGGTTGCGGTCCAGGGTTAAAATTGGGTTGCAGTTATGGCGTGAGTTACGACGTAGATCTGACTCAGCAGTATGATTCACATGTAGCATGAATCTCAGACCATGATCTTTTCCAGACTTCAAGCAGGCAGCTTTCAGTGAGTTGATGTGAGACCAAAAAAAAAGGGTGGGTTCAGATCAATACTACTAGTATTATAAAGCTGGTAGTCCTGGTCACTTTTCACACTGCAGCTTTGCTTTATTTCTATTATTGAAAAATCTGATTGTCATTTATTGTTTAACCTTTATTGTTGAGTTATTTTGCCAGAGACTAAATGCTCAATATCTGTTCATTTTATCACGGGAATTGAAGGAAAGGTTTGATGTAGTGAGCGCTGTTATTGGACAAGGGGGATAAGGATATAACAAGAGGCTTTACTTATGCAAGTTATTAAATCTATCCCTATTGTTCTGTTATCATGCCCATCCCGTACTTTTTCCACTGAACTTGGGGGGAAAATAATATCAAAACAAATTTAAAAGATTACAAGCATAACACTTGTGATTAATATTATTTAAGGTGAGAAGGTCAGGCGCTCTGCTTTCCTCTCAAAGATGAAAGGCAGTAACAATAGGGACTGCAGAAGCAGCAGAGTCTGATGTAGCCTTCCAGATGTGAGATACAATCTGGAGATTAAATCTTTAAACGTCTCTCATAAAGGAAATGGAGCATGCATCGAGCAGTGATCTCTCTGAACTGTGTCTTTTAAATGATATCAATTGGTCTGGTTTTCAGTGATGAACTACAGTATGGTATGAAAGCGAATCGTTGGTGCCTAAGATGCTTCCTGCACCTATAAAAACACAAGGTCAGTCAAATCTATTGGACAGATGATGGTAGCAGCTGCTCTAAATCAAATCAGAAAAGAGGGAGCTGTACTGGCTGGTCTGTCCATGAAGCTGCATGCTTTTTTTTTTTGGTAATAAGTTAAGACTTTCGGTGTATTCGTTTTCCCCCGTGGCCAGAAACGGTAACAAAGATGGAAAAGACCAGTGACATTTGTCTGTTAAGTTATTTGTTTACTGCCAGGGAAAGAACAGCAGTGCGTGCATAACTATGAAGTGTTTCATCTCTGAGATGCGTAAGAAAATGTCTCTGAAGTTCACGGATTAAACTAGTTGATTAATTTTTCTCTTTGATCTTGTTATCATAAGGCAGAGCTGCAACAGCAGGTCGACGGGATGGGTTTGTATAGATCTGAGCTGTTCTACAAAAGCTAATAACATCAAGAATACAATACAGAAACGCACAGCTTTTTGCACGGCGTTTTCTCTGACTTTCAGGATTAGCAGAGGAGGTCACAGCAGCACTGTGTCAGCATCTGAGCTCTGAATCACTATTTGTCTCCCTCTATTGGCTAAATTTATCCAAATATGATGAATTAAAAGGACTTTGTAAACATAGGAGACATTAACAACACCCCCAGAGTAAGTAAATGAGTAGGTTTAGCATTCATCTTTTGCCCTTTAGGTAGGCCTGCTTCCCCATAAACAATATTCTGTAACATTAGACTTCATGTACAAGTAGAAATAACTTAATCTCAAATACGGGTCAGGATTGCTGAAAGACCTATTACATAAAAAAAAAAAAAAAAAAGAAAGAAAGAAAAAAAATGTTATTATTGCTACTTAGGCTTCATCATAAGGCCACGTATTCATGTACTGGCCATTCATTCCTTTTTCATGTGTCATTAATGATGAATAAGGATTTCGGACAAAAGAAATAAATACATAAGGCCCAGCGTTCATGATTATTTTCATAAACCACAAAGGAAAAAAAGAACACTTTTATCAATAATCCTTTAATATATGAAAGAGGCATGTATTAACAGAATATACAGTGTAAAAGACCAAGTCCCACAGTTTTCATTTACAACACTTCTTCACGAGGTTACCCCTCGGAGTAGGCAGATCGGAAAAATACGGCCGATTGTGGTATTATTCTGCTGTTATCCACAAAGCTTTAAACATAAAAAACAAACAAACAAAGAAAACAGAGGATCTTCAGAAATTTTTGTGGTGGTTTATATCAGACTGACAAACAAGTTGTCTTCATAAATGTCATCTCTGTAAAACCCACCAAATCAACACAAATGCGTTTTCATACCAGCTCAAACCACAAATGTGTTCGATTTGGGAACGTCGGTACTAACACGTGTGGTATTGCTGTTCATATGCTAGCAAACGAGCCAGTTAAGCTGCATTCTGTGTGACATGAGCACGTGCACACGATGAGGTAAGACGTACAAATGTCTGATGTGCTGCTCATTTCTGTTAAACATGCTCGCAGGACACGTCATCCGACGCACTTGGCAGCCACTCTGAATTATACCTGTAAAGCAATTTTTAAAAGGCTCATTCAGATAATTCAATCAGTACAAATGAATAATCGATAATGGTTTATTCCAACCTGAACAGACAAGTTTGTGTATTTAAAGAAAAAGATCCACATATTCAGCTACACAGAGAAACCAGGACGATGTTAACTGGTTGTATCTGCTAATTAAAAAGGTTTTGTGATTGCATATAAATGTAGGTCTACACACACACACACACACACACACACACACACACACACACACACACACACACACACACGGAGACTGAGGAAAAGGAATGCTCATCCGCTTTCATGCTCGCTACAACATATTTAAAAATGTAGAAATCTTCAAGAAAAGAACATTAAAACATCTCCGCATACTCTTGATTCACATTCCTTATCTCGATTCATGTTATGCATTGCACTGCATCAGGATAAAGGGAAGTTCAAACTGAAGGTGGAGCAGTAGGTCCACGCTGATAACAGACTTGTACATTCATGGTATGTATAAGGCTCCTTCTCAGGAATGATTTAAGCACCCACAGGGGGGAAGCAGAGAAAATTAAGAAGGTGTTTCTTGATGCAAGGCCATTATGATAAAGGACAAAGCGTAATTAGCATCGTTCTCTCCCTCCTGCTTTACCCTGCATTACAGGAATACAAAAGCAGAATTAGCCAAAGCCGTTAAAAACAAACATACTCGAGCAAGTTCACCTCTGTGGAGTCTGCATATTTAAATCCTGCCAGGCGGCTACTGCGAATTATTATGGCATCATTATCCTTATTACCAAGGTGACTGTCTTGGCACATCCATTCAAGCATGATGTTGGCTGCAGAGCGGTTTTTATTTAAGAGCTGCAGAACTGTAGTCCAGGAGAATTGACACTCACGGCCTCCGCCTGCGTTCAGCCAGATCCTCAGCATAACTCAAACGGCTGCAGCTCTTCACTTCATCAAACATAACACAGGATCTCATCCTATGCAAATGCACTCTTCTGTTATTTCTCTTTGGTCTTTGGAGGGAACGGTGTGTTAAAGACCCTGAGCAAAGACTTTCCAATTAAGATTTTTAGAAGAGAGAAAAAAAACCCCAAAAAAAACATGAAAATGCTTCACAGATTTGTTAAACTTTCTCATTTGTTAATTAGTGGCACACATTCGTTTCAACCCACAGATGTATGGAGGGAAGAGAAAAAAGAAAACAACAAAACACACACACACACACACACACACACACACACACACACACACACACACACACACACACACACACAGGTTTCATCCAGATTCATCTAACAGACTGAACAGTAAGTGAAATCAAAGAAGCCCACACACAAAGCATGACAAACAACTTTCGCGGCACGTCACGAAAATATAACTCCAGGTGAGAATTAACTGCAAGTACATCCTGTAAAACGACTCCATATTTATTCTAAATGAAATCTGTTTTTGGAGATTACTGGAAGCTGTTACTCACTGATTAGACCTAAAGTGCTGATATAAAAGAGCCTCTCCTATACACACGCATCTACCTGAACCGGGGAGAAGTCATTAAGGCTCTGTTGCTCTTGTGCAGATGCATTGTTCTCCGCTGGCGATATTTCTACTTGTGCATTCGCGGCGCCTAAACTCAAATGACTCCCACTTTGTCGTGTGTTCCTCTTTTGTCAAAAGAGCCCGATGTTTAAAAATACATCAGAATGGTAGAGGCTCTGAAACAGGTGCACTATGATCAGGTAGATTTTTGATTTTTCTTCTTTTTTTTTTTTCTTTTTTTTTTTCCAAAAGGGAGGGGGCGTGGGTGAAAAGCAACATGTGACATGTGCACACGACAGACGATCTTAAGGTGGCGTCGCTGAAAGAACTCCTATGTATATGTATTCTGCAGACCGACTCAGAGAGAAGCAGGGAAAGTTTTCCTGCACTGTTCACAGAATATTAATGCTACTCATCTTTCAGCTAGTCTGCATTGCAATTCCAAACATGTTTTCTCATTTTTGAGAGTGTGTGTGTATATATCTAAAGTGTGTATATATGGACCTGTGTGTGCAGTCAAGTAAATCCGTTCCTAATCTAGCTTGTGCAATGTATCCGAATGACATTGTGACAGCCAGAAACAGCTGTTGTGGTTAAATGCTTTGAATAATATACAGAATTACTGAGTGAAGCCAGTTATAGCAGAACTGAACTCACTCCAAGAGTGTTCTGAATGACTGAATAAATGGGGGGGGGGGGGGGGGGGGGGGGGGGGACCCCATAATAATAAAAAAGGCGGTGACGTATAATGTGTAAACTTTAACATGAAAAACAATGTGACTATTTCCTCAGATGGAAACCGTAGCGGCCAGACCGTTTTCTACAAATGCCGCCACGTGAGATAGATTGTTAGCTCGACTATTGTAATACACCATCAATAATCTAGTCAAAGTTAAAAGCAGCATTCATGTTATATTGAGACTGTCGCTAATATTAAAATGGTACGGCGTGTATTTGCTATTCTATTTAAAAAAAAAAAAAAACAATCCAAAAGGAAAAAAAAAAGACAACACTGAATTAAAAGATAAAAGCGTTACTGTAACATTGTTTAATTGTCATTTGATTTCTAGGTTCAACTGGCACTTCCCACATGGAGGGACAATGAATTCACATTTTGGCCGTGGAAATGCCATTTGTTATCGTTTGGCATTCCTAATAACAACAGAATTGTGGCCAGACAAAACCTTGGCAGTTAGCTAATGATATTATTTGGTCTCCATTAGGACCGCTAACATTCACAATACGAAGCTAATTTGCAGCTGACTGATGAGCTGGAAGTAAAACAGGTGCCTGTAAAGCTTAACAATGAACCCGAGAACAGATTTATCTATAAATGACAGGAAATGAATGAAGAATTAAAAGAACATCTTTAACAACAGACATATGTTCTTTTGCAAAGACAAAAATATAAGACAAATATGGTACACAGAAGTCAAGTAAAAAGAAAAAAGAAGATAAAAAGGCCCCAAACTAGCAATCCCATGTGCTTGAGGGATGCTCGGAGATAAACAACAACCTCTATCATTAAACCCTCTTTCTCTGTATAGCACACACTTACAATCCTTACTATTTCATGTCATACAATACACTCAAACAGATGATGCAATCACCATAGGGCGAATGGGGTAACTTTTGGCGTTGATCTAAATTCAACAGACACGGATGGAAAAATAAGATATGCTTTTAACTGGCGGAAGGAAACACATTTTTAGCCAGGCCCTGAGGTATAAGGGAAGGGAGCGGTCGAGGTGCACAAGTTCCATGTACAGAACAGGAAGGACACAAAACTGGAAATTAATGGCACTTTTTACATTTGAACTTGAACAGAAAACTCTTGAAGTGACTTAAATTTGCAGATATGACCGACCAGTGTTCAGTTCAGTCTCTCTTTTGTTTGTTTTTTTAGTGGTCATAAAAAAGGTCACAAAGGAGAAAAATGACACGCAGACGAATCCATGCGGCCAGCCAGTCATCGTCCTCTGGAGGAGAAGGAAGTGTGGGTGTGGGTGCGAGCTGACTTTAAGGGAAGATCTTCAGCCCCCTTGCGGAGCAGGACAAAGGCTCTGTGACAACATGTTGCTTGAGTTTTTTTTTTTTCTTTTTTTTGAAAAAAGACGTTTTTCCTCATTTTGTTTTGTTTTTTTGCTGTTGTTGTCTTTTATCCATGGCTTCTGATCTCCGAGTTTTCTGGTGTCCTTGTGCAACTGCGTGCCTTAAATAAATTTCTCGAAAGAAAAAAAATAATAGAGGGGGAAAAAAAGTAGGCAGGACTCTCTTCTGTATATTTGGGTTAAAATCCCAGCTGAGTGGTAAACAAAGTTCTGACTGTTTGGTTTGTCTGTGAAATATATTTTCTTTTTCGAGCGTCACTCACACACATATCAGTGTGTGAGAGCATGTGTGTGTGTGTTGCTTAGCTCAGTGGCAAAAGTTGCCGGCTGTCCGCCTCAGCCGGACGGTGTGCTATGCGAGTTTGGTGCTGGGGCCGCCCCACTTCAATTCTCCTGTCACCAGTTGGCTTTGACAGCTCTGATGTCACTCACAAGGTTTTGAGCAAGGCAGATACCAAAAATCTAGAAGAAAATAAAAACATTTTTTAAAAAGGCCACACAGGATTTTAAGTCACCGGATTAAGGCAAAAAACAAACAAACAAAAAAACAAAACTACAGTTACATGTTCTCAACACTAGATGGAAGCGAAGACATAAAATCAAAAAACTAGAACTATTGTTAGTTTTAATTAAAGGCCTCATTTGCGATACAGCAGGTTTCTTAGTGTGAGAAATCTCCAAACAACAGCTCATTACCTGTAAAAGTGCAATTCCAACAAAGACGCCGGCTACAATAATCAGGTTGTCTTGAAGCCACTTCTCAAACTGTCCCACGCAGCCCTTCGTATAGATAAACTTCTGCCGGTCCAACTCCTTTTTCACAAACATGAGCATAATTCAAGTGCATTAAAGTTTTGAGCGAGAAAACGTGTTTAATTTACAGCATATTGAATGATCTGCTCTCTGAGAGGAAGCTGGCATTGCTCATTATTTAAACAAAAACTGGTACTCTGCCCTATGACTAATGCTGGACACAAACACAAGATAGTGTTTTGCCCACTGACTCCATCACAGTTGATGAGGGCGTGAAGACCTCACGATAAGCTGAGTCACAGCCTAAGATTGCAACATGTCAGTGTTCTCAATTACGCTGACTATCAATGCAGTGTATTCTTTTCCACCAAGGACACTGGTGGACTGAACAGACAAAAGCTGTTTCCTGTTGCCTGACAGATGGCCATTTCTGCTTTTGGATCCAGCTGATGATGTACGTGCTTTACTCAGACACGAACATTTTTACAAAAAAAACAAAAACAGGTTTAATTAACGCTGCAACGAAACTAAAAAGGGGATAAGAATCGGTGCCGCTGTACAATTCATTCTTTGTTATCCTTCAGACAAGTCAACCAGGAAAATCTTTTGTTCTCTCCCAGAACTTGAAATCTAGTTTTAGACCAATGAGGTAGAGAGAGCCACTTTGCAGCCAAAAAAAATAGCAGGAAATGCAATGTTGTTATAGCTGTGGACTTCCTCTAAAGCTATTTCAGCCCTTTGCCTTTGTTGTGCTCCTGTCCTTGCCATACTTCCTGCTCTTCCTCTTTCCCACCCTGCTCCCCGCTCAGGTGCTGCACAGGAACTCTCTGCACATCCCTGATAGTTTCAGCAAAATGTCAATGGCCAGGGCGTTAGCGCACAGAAAATGAATTCATAGCAACTCAATGGCAGGTGGTTCACTGTACTGCAGCTCGCCTAGCAACAGCAATCTTTCTGACTGCAGTGCAGTGAGTTGTAACCACCACACCCACACACACACACACACACACACACACACACACACACAGAGGAAAAGGGAACGGACTGGCATAACCCACTGAGTCGCCAATTACAGAGTGTAGTAAGGCTGCTCTTGAGGCTATAACTGGAGCCTAATTATCCCTGTTAGAAGAACAATCTGTTATTAAGGCAAGAAGCATACAGACTAGTCTGTGTAAGCTACTTAACCCACTATGTTCTCTATATCTAACACCAGCCATCTGGTTTTACCTATAGTAGTTTTAAAGAGAGAATGCAGAGAATGCCATAAAATCTCACATTTAATTGGTTTTCCTTTGCATTTCAAACACAAATTCACTTTTTGATCGACTGACAATCAAGTCCAATACAAATGAACCCAACTGTCACTCTGCGTTCGACAACTTAGACCGTTTCAGTCAAACGGGTTTGCAGGCTGTCAGTCAATTCGCCCTCGGGAGTATTTCTCTCCAGCAGCATTGCATCATTTTAACCAAGATTTCTTTCTTCCTGCAGAACTCCACATTTGCAGCTGACTCTATCGTATGAGAACTGGTTAAGCGTTGCAATTTGTTGGGACTCTAAATTACAGATTTCCTTGATTTCCTTGTCTAAAGAGATCTACAGAAATAGAAGAGATACCAACCATTTGCTGCCGAACATCATAACCACACTGTGTGTTGATGACATCCTCCTGCAAAAAAACCAAACCAAATGGAGATTAAAATGGGATCCTCAACCACATTCATCCGTTACAATTTTACCTAAGGTCAGAAGGTTTGAAATAATGACTCTTTGCATGAGAGAAACTTCTTATGTTGACACACATGATGCATGGCTACAGAGTATTACACGAAACAAAAAGCTGATTATGGACAGTTGTTTGTGCTGCTGAAACGCGACTCACTGCAGGGTCTTTGATGCAGCATGAAAAGGGAACGCCACAGCGCTCCCTACTGGGATTCCTGTCAGTGCAGTTGAAGTAGATGTTCATGTTCCAGTCGTCAGGCCCGTGCGCTCCACAGCATGACCACTGGGACAAACAACAACAACAACAAGCAGAGATTAAACAGCTAACTCTAGTAAACACACAGATGTACCTTCTTTGATCTTGCCATCTGAGCCCTTAACAGGCTGGCTCAGGTCAGCCTAGGTTGTTAGCTTACTATGGCAGGTAATGACTACAAACAGTGAGATTCAAGTATGAACACAAAAGCCAATCTAATCGCCTTTAGGGTGCCTCATGACAGAACCTAGCGTTTACACACAGGAGCAAATGATCTCAACTGCTTCCTCCACATAATTGGATAGCCATTTGACCGAAATACAATCACATTAATCAGAAAAACCACTCCACATTTGCAGCAGCTGAGTCTCTTCATTCTTACCATAACAAGGCTGACTCATCATTTTCTGAGCTCACATGTACAGCCGCATTTCTAAGAAAGGGAGTAACTTCTTCCAGCAAAGAGACATGAACGATTTTAAGATAAGAGATACCATCGGTGGGGGTGAACTCACATATTCCTGGGCAAAGTCGATGAGATTCTGCAAGTCGATGTCATCGCGGTATGCCTTGACATTATTGTTGATGAAAAAGTTAAGCTGGTCTTTGATCCAGTCCTTAAAGACGAAGGCAAGGATCCCTGCAGTCAGCTCCAGGAAGAAGATCAAACCCAGGAACACAGAAAACTGAAAAGTACAAGTAAACACATGCAAACAGAAAACAATACACCTGTCACTTCAAGCAGGGAACAAGGAGCACCAAAGAAAATCCTGTGCCTTTCCCTGCTTCTGCTTAAAAATGAGTGTAAGAACAACTTTAATGTAATGTTCCTGTGCAGGTCAGTTTGTAGGGCCTGCCCTGATTTGCTAAGTGAGAGTGTGGCAATAAAAACTGCATTCCCACAGGTCCTATTGAATAATCCCTTTACAGTAAATGTAGGAGAAGATGCTGATGATAAATGCACAAAAGCCGCATTAGCTCCTCACGCTGATGCCTGATTTACTGCTGCTAATGGACATCTGCTGGAGTTAATAGCTACTCAGAATCACAGGCAGCAACAAGGCGAGTTTGTCTCTGTCAGTCACAGGTTTTTATCAATAAAGCTGAACCCAAATAAATCCTGGTGGTGTTGTGGCTGAAGAAAGAACTGCCTAATACGCATACAAAAAAAAATAGGCTTCAGTGGATCAGTATACCTTTCTGATCATTAAACAGGATTTGGTTTACTGATGAGGTATGATGTGCCACACCATCATTCATACCATTTGGCTCAGACGAGTCAAAGTGACACCTGCTACACAGATACCTTCAGCCCTGGTGTGAAGTGCAGATCTAAGGGGTGTGAAATAATTAAAACAGTGTCTGTGCACATAAAGCCTAGAGGTGGCTTACAAATTTAAGCAGTAAGGTGTTCTCTCTGAGCGCTCCGATACATCCAGCAAAGCCCAGAATGAACATGACCCCTCCGACGACGATGAAGAGCCATACAGGGTCAAAGCCCCCTAAATCTGTGATGGATGACAGATTGGACAGCACGCCCTGAGGGGGAAGACAAAAAGAGTGGTTAAAATTCAGACCATAATATTTCCAAAATCAATCCTTACCATCCCCATGACAAGGTCTCAGTAAAAATTCTCCTTTTACAAAAACACAGTTAACCTTGAGAAGAGCCTGTGATGTCAAAGAGAAAAAGTGAGATTTAACTAATGTCACAGCCTGCTGGGCCCCGTTCACAGATGCAGACTTGTAGCAGGGAAATTTAATAAACTGAAATACTGTTATTCCATTACATTCTTATATATCAATGTGATGTTTTCAAAATAAAATAAAGAACCTCGCTGAGGTTTTGTTATCAGTTTAAATGCAACATGCACTCACTCTATGGCATTTTTGTGACAAAATTATAAAACAAGTAACTTCTCACAAGAGGCAAACTTCAAAGCCTCCTGAAAATACAGAGACATTTGCCCTTCCACTCTCCTCTCTGAAAGCCACAGTGTGACCACCATCTTATTTTGTCAGCCTCTGCGTTCTTAGAATTATTTACAACAAGACAGACTTCACATGTAATCATTCCCAATTCTTAACTATATTGTATATTGCAACTTTGATGCAATAAATTTGATCTTAGGCTGAATTTTCCAAAATTTTCAATTAAATGATTAGTGTCTAATCTTTATGATAGTTTCATTTTAATGGAGGTAGATAGAATATTATCCAAAATTCGAGAAAAAACACATTACATAAAGTTTGCATTACATATGAAATTATTCATGTCATTGAGCGAAACAAGTATTTCATCCTCTGCAAACCAGCCAGAATTCTGGCTCCCACGAGTGTGTGTTGGCACAGAGCCAATCAATCAATCAGTCAAGGATAGTCCTGATCTCAGCCTATTAAGCGTAAAAAGCGTACAAAGCACACCCGCCAAGCCTCTCCACCACCAAGGGTGAGACCAAAGAGCTGTCAAAGTCTGTCAGGGACAAAGTGTAGACCTGCACAAGGCTGGAATGGGCTACGACACCATCACCAAGAAACTTGGTGAGAATGTAACAACTGTTGGTGCGATTATTCCGAAATGAAAGAAATAGAAAATGAACATAAATCACCCTCAGTCTGGGGCTCAGTGCAATGAGAAAAATCTTACCACTGTGCTTGCCAACTGAGGTTTCTCCACCAAGTACTATGTCATGTTTTGCTTGGAGATCAAATACCTATCTCACTCAAAGCCTTGCAAATCAATTTATAACTGTAAATGTGGGTTTTTTCCCCTACATTTTTGGTTTATATTCTGGCTGTCTTTATTAAAATCGATCGTGGCTCAAGAGTTGGGTGTTCGTCTTGTAATCGGAAGGTTGCCGGTTCAAGCCCAGTCTCGGTAGTTGTGTCCTTGGGCAAGACACTTCACCTACCGCCTACTGGTGTTGGCCAGAGGGGCCGATGGCGCGATATGGCAGCCTCGCCTCTGTCAGTCTGCCCCAGGGCTGCTGTGGCTACAACTGTAGCTTGCCTTCACCAGTGTATGAATGTGAGAGTGAACGAATAGTGGTATTGTAAAGCGCTTTGAGGGGTCCCGAAAAGCGCTATATAAATGCAATCCATTATTATTATTATTATTAAAATGAAAAATAGAGACAGTTTATTTCTTTGAAAGTGAGCAAACATCACACAAATCCAGCAGGAAATGAAATTAGTATTTCTTCCGCAGTAACAGTGGGCGTCGTTATTGTTTCTGGATAGCACACTAAAGAAGGTACTTTGCAAAAGCTCCATAAAAACGAGTTCAAGCTTGTTTTATTAACATATTTTTGTACAACCCTGATCCCTGCTATATTTTTCAGTTATTTTGAAAAAGGAAACCACTATGTGTATCCACTCTCAGTCTGACATCCTGTTTGCTTGTCATATATTGTAGTGAACATGCCCAACACTTGCAGCTAAAGTCGAGAGAGCTCTCGTACTGAGTTAATCTCCCTCTGCATTGAGCAAGGACAAAACTGTAGGATGAAGGCAATGCTGGATGCTCATGTTTTTATGGCACTGCTGCAGAATAAACTGCACGCATTTAAATTTTAGCAGGAGGCCCTGAAACAATAATGTAGTCTGGCTGTGCACAGCAGGCTTGAAACTAATCATCTTAGTCACTGAGACCCAAACTCACCATTACGACTTTCCAGCAACCACTATTCATCATTCACCCTAATCCCTTTAAATTATTCACGCTGCTCCACAAAGGTACTCCAGCGCAGGCCGATTTGCACAGAGTTCATGACCAGACGTTACTAATCAGTACATGGTTCCACGCTTGTGCAGCGATTTCTTGCTAATTAATGAACAAATTGACTGGTAACTCCTCTGAAAGAAGTTTTGAACGTAGCCATGACTCACTGCACATGAGAGGTTAATGGCAACACCTGATCTTTGTAGCCTGTCCAGCGTTGACAATAAACAGCGAACCAGTTTCTGCGCAAATATACGATCCAATTTATCGTGCAACAGGCTTTCATACGAGACGAAGCACAAGGCATTCAAATCCTGGTAGCTGTAAGTCAAATGAGTGTGTCATTTGGACCCTATGGCTCCTTATTTGCAGCCACAGCCATTTAAAGCTCCAATCACCGGAAAAACAATTTAACCATTAGTAGAGCTGGGCGATAGAACGATAACGATATGTATCGCGATATAACTTTTACTCGATAGAGAAATTAAGCTATCGCGATAGACCTCGCCGCTCTTGTCCTCTTAAAAAAAAAAAAAAAAAAAAAAAAAGGTCAGCCAATCCAAATTAAGCAGCGCAGAGCCGAACCAATCACAGCCGCAGCGTCACGTCGCGTGACTTGTTACGTACAGCACAAGTGCCAAGCCGCACGTGTGTTTGTTTGGGAAACAGCCAGCGGGTAATGGAGCCAGCGCGTAATGGAGGAAATGAGTGTGCCGACTAGAAAAATCAACCGAGCGTGACCGAAGAGAAAACAGATGATGGTTCCAATGCCGGAGAGATTGTCGAACGGAAGAGCCATAGAAGTTCTGTAGTGTGAAGGTATTTCGGCTATTTCAAGTCTGACAAAAACAGAGTAGCGTGCACTGTAAATGTGCCGAAAGCAAGTCTGGAAATACAATAAACTGGTGCATGCATCACACTGTGCGCCACGTTATTGTTTCGGTGAAATGAATTTCTACAATACTCTTACTGTTAATTCTACTCTCTGCAGTGTTTAAATGCTTACATATACACACAGTTACTGTCCCTCCACACATACGACTCTGTTCTGCTTCTATGCCCCAGCTTTGTTTACTTTTTCCCACCGAGGCTTCTAGACTTCTGATTGGCCAACATTTCTGCACGGTTAGGAATCTAGCGCCACCTGCTGCTTTGGCATGTTCATAGCAGCGTTTTCCTTCATTTCTGCCTTTATGTGTGGACGGGATTATTTTTTAAAACGAAAACGGAAAATCTCCGTTTTCAAAAATACCCGTGTACGTGTGGACGTAGCCTCAGTCTCTGACTGGAAGCGCTAATTCGTCATTCGGCTTTTGTCAGACTAAAGTAACTGTTAAAACTGTTTGAAAAGCTAAGCTATACAACAAGGAGAGATTGAGAATTTCCTTTTAGTTCTCAGTTTATTTGATATTGACAAAGGTTAGTCAGTTTTGTCTGTTCTTCTGTAAAACAAACTAAGATTTATTTTTAGAATTAATATTTTGTTTCTAAGTGGAATTGACAATTTAGTCTGTTTCGTTTGTTCTATTTTGAAACTTAAACGCTTTAGCGGCTGCCTTTTGTGTAGTTTGCAATATTTGCCTTTATTTATCTGAAAAAGTCTCATGTTCCTTAAGTACATCTACCCTGTTGAACTTATTATGGGAAATAAATATTTAAATAAAAACAAGCTGCTGATTATTTCACATTTTACTTGTGAGCAACGGCACATTTAAATCTTACAAATATAGTTATTTGGCTTATATCGTGATAGATATCGTTATCGCCTGAAATGAAAAAAACATATCGTGATATGAAAAAATCTCATATCGCCCAGCTCTAACCATTAGCTCAATATTGGTTCAACAAAACTTAGTTACACATCACACTGGAGCTGCAGCAGTGAGCATAATTCATATCCTGAGACGTGTTTACCAGGAACATTATGAGGTTATATGCCTTTAAGTGCTACAAAGTGTTACAGGAATAGAGCTTCTATTTTCCACGCCACTCTTCTCAAAAGCTCTGTTTACATCCAAACTCCATCCGATGAATTATACTTCCAGCTTATTACAGCTAGGATATCTGGAAGAATTTTAGCTATGTGGTAACCCGTAGCCAGCGTGTTTGTGTGCATGTGTTTATACATACCTTCTCCGCCCATGCCCACAAGCCTATACCCAAGAATGCAGCTCCTAGTAACTGTAAAACAAAGCACAGAGATGCGGCAGTGAGACGGGAGGCAACTGATACAAACTGAAGCAGTTTATTACAGATGATACGGTTGTTATTGTAGCAAGACCGGGAATGGTTTGGGAGTGGTGTGGATTACACTGGTGTCCCCCTGGCAACATATGTAAACAGCAGAACTGCTTGAGTTTTACTGTGGTAATTAAAAATCTAGTTCATCTTTTGTCATCCACTGCATCCTTTCTAACAATATTCACATAAGAACAAAGGGATCTCTCATTTTTAATTATCAGTGCACTTAAAAAAAACAGAGAGAATCACATAGGAAAGAGACCAATAAAAGAAAAACTGATTTTAGGAGCTTTTAAATAAAGTGAATTCTTCAAAGATTAAATCACAGAGATATTACACTGAGCTGCTGTAAGGGTTAAAGAAAATCCGTCCAATATTAGTCAATATTAGGACGAGTTTAAGGCTCACTGCTTCAACTTGACTGAAAGCCAAGTGGCTGTGTTACTAGCCCACGGTGTCTAAAGATGTAAAAA
Organism: Maylandia zebra; assembly: GCF_041146795.1. Lineage (NCBI taxonomy): Eukaryota > Metazoa > Chordata > Actinopteri > Cichliformes > Cichlidae > Maylandia > Maylandia zebra. The sequence goes on from NC_135168.1 coordinate 35,515,387, forward strand.
TGACACAAAAACAACAGAATAGCAACAGGATGAGAAAAATCACCGGTTTCTGGTGTTTACACGTAGAAATGTTACTGTCTAATCAGCTGCTTAGCTGCTACAAAATGGCATTCATAAGAGTTTTAGGATGTCGATGGAGAGAGCTGGGGGCAAACTCTAATGGTAATGCCTGAAATATAATAGCTTCATTGAAATTGTGTTAAATCATTTGTTGGGAAGCTGATTAAATCGCGAGAAGCAGGTAAACTAATGGCAGCCCATTAGCACACACCTAACAAGATCAACGTGACAGTCTTGCAAACAACAACAGCAGTCAGCAGTTGGATTGGGGGGGCTGCCTTGACCTGGTAGTTATATAAGCGTCTGTAGCGAAGGGTGTGGTAGATTCAACTGGAAAGTGACAAGCAGGAAGAGTCAGTGTATGCAGGCAGACATCAGAAGAGATTAGACTGACAGAGTGGGAGTATTACAGCACTTAGCCTTTGACTTCAAGTTTTTCATGCAGATTAAAGAAGCTGAAAACCGTGACAAAGGAAACCACTTGCGTCTTGCGGCATGAAATGCACAGCAACACAATGCATCAGAGTCGCCAGACAACATGGATAACTACTAGTTCACTTATTCAAAATAAGGACATTTGTACAAGGCTGCTTTCATTTTTCTATATTTGAATGTTAATAACCAATTTGGGGCACTGAACTACTTAAGCAGCTTTGTCAAGCTTGGCTTCAACCCTAAAATGGAATCTATGGAAGCTTTCATTCATTTTGCTTCTCTACTTCAATGCTGATCAATATTTTTAGGCAAAAAAGAAGACATTTTAGCATCAATACAACAGTTTTATTATCCGAGTCTGAACAGCATATAGGACCAGAGCAGAAAAAGGCAAGCATATGACTCAGGTGTGCAAAAATTCCAATCAGTTTCACATCATTGTTTTGCAAAGTGCAACCTTAGCACGCTTTGACGCACTGATGAAAGAAACTGAAAAGCTTGGAGGCAAAGCAATTCAATAGACTGGACATTTTGGAGCCTGCTCTCAGTTTCCACCTCTAGTGACTACACCCAGAAGAAGCCTTGCTCATAAGTGCTCTGTTTTCCAGTTCTTTTCCATGGTTCAGGAGTTTATTTTAAAAAAAAATAACCTTTTCTTGGATATGATAATGGTTCCTGTAGGTCCCTACACTACACCGCTTTACCACAGTTGTGCACCAACACAAAAAGAGCAGTACACAATCTATCCAGGAATCTCATCAGTAGTAGCTTGTTTGCCTGTCCTCCCAACAGAATAGTGAACTTGTAGTCAACCTCAAAAGCCAGGGCAGGAAAAGGAAAAGAAAAACCCCCCCAAAAAAACCATACTGTTTTTGCCAATTTTCAATGAACCCATCGCCATGTTTTTAGAAATCTAAATAAAGTTAGGAGTCAGAAAATTTACCTAATCTTTGGCACGCAGCTTTAAACCACACCAAAATCATTGTAATTCAATTATGCAGTAAGAAACAAGCTGAATGGTAAGCTGTGGCATTTTTCCAGTTCTGCTAATGGAAACATTTTTATCTGAGAGGGTCAAGCGGGACATGCTCAGTCCAGCTACTGCTTTCGCAATATTCCGCTTAATCAGGAAGAGTTCATGCCAGTAAACACACAAAACCAGATATTTTCACGGAAATGCATTTAGTTGGCTCATCAGACCTTGGAAACCACAACACATTCTGAGTAACAGTGAAAAACATTACTTGTTTACAAGAGAACTCCATATCACTTTTAGGCTGCATTTGGTAACAGTACCAGTACCCAGAGTTACACACCACAAACATTTATCTACACACAGAGAGGTACACCACACAGGCTTTTAAAATAACTAAATGTCCTAAACCCGATACAGACACCAACATTTTTCGCCCCTTTCAATCGAAGTGTTTGTTGTTATTTCACTAGGGATGTCACTCTGCCTCCTCACTGGATAATATCAAATAACTTGCCAAGCATCCTGGTATTATTTTGGTGAGCATAGTATTAAAATTTTCAATCTTGCATCTTTAAGCTCATCCAGTCTTTTTGATTTCACCTAAGAAATCTAACAAACCAACCCCATCAGTCGATACCAAGGAAGCCTTTAGTACATAATCAAAACATCTCCCATCTAGATTCTGCAAGTCATTTTTAACCTCCTAGGACCTGGCGTTCACATACGTGGACATCACATTTTGGGTTGTCTAGACCTAAAAACACTAAATTTTTCTCTACAAGGGCCTGATATCCACTTACGAGGACATTCTACTGCCACTGTTCTATCAAAATTTAAAACGAATGTCCTTATATGTGGATCTTATACTTGTCAGAAACAAAAATCAGGTAAAAAAAATAAAATAAAATCTGTCAATTCTTTGTTTTTACATTCATGAGGTCCTAATATGCCCAAATATCAAAGAGATATTAAAAATGCATGCCATGGAAGAGCTCGGGTTTTAGGAGGTTAAACGCACCCCACTCGTTCTTGCAGTCCTCTGCAACCAGCCTAGCTTCTGCTCGTCTAGGCAGTAGAAGCTAGGCATTTAAGAAAAACTAACAGGTGTCTGTGAACTGTTATTTTATACTTTATAAAGTTAATGTAAGTTTCAGACGGGATGGATTCCTGAAATTTCTAATTTCTACTGAATGTGTTGTTTTGTTTGTTTTTTAATCTATTGCGGAGATTTGACAGGACAGATCAACTAAACAGTATTGTGAAATATTTACCGTGATAACTGGCAGTATGTGTTTGTGCTCTGTGCTTTTTGGAACCTTATCTGTAAATCAAACTTCCCTTTAAAGACCAGTACATTTTAGACTGAACTTACTGAAAGAATACACAACACAAAAAGAACAAACTGTCTTTGTATAGTGCTTGCGTAACATCCTTATTTTGACTAACTTTTCTCACAACCTGAATCTAATTCAGGTGAGCTTGTGGCAATAGAATTAGATATGTGAGACAAATCTCTAAATACCACTCTCTGTGGCAAAACGTCCTTCACCTTATTAAGAAACTCCTTAAGCAAGACAGCTGGCTTTGGGACTTTGTTGATCAGGTGCTTTGATGAAGGAAACCTGCTACCTTTTCCCCAGTAAAGGTTTTAACAGAGAGGACAGGAACAGCGCTGCAGTTCTGGACAGTAGAAACATGTTTTCTTTCACTCAACCTGAGCTCACCATCTGCTGTTGTTGTGTTATCAGTGTTTTTGTTTAAAGTCTGTTTTTAGTCGCAAATGTGGGTTAAACCCTTGCGTCTGTCTGTCCATGGTGACAGTAGTGTGTTACAGAGCCGTGTGCTAAATGAAACGCCGACGCAAAGAATTTCTGTCGAAAACTTTTCTTTTACAATCGAATTATTTGAAATACTCAATAAATCGTTACAGCACTAATCTCTTTGTACAACACAACAATGTACGAGTCACCACCTTTGGTTTTTTAACAATATGTTATTAAAACACTCAGGATCTGTTCATTTAAATCTCACCCGCATGGATAATGCATTTCTTTTGCTTTTGATTAATTTGATCATTCTGTCAAACCTATGTATTTTACCAGAAACTAATTAAATAAAGTCTGAATCTAGATGTCTCTTTATTTGCATTATTATTCAAATCAAGGTTCCTTCGGTGTCAAGTGCTGCTTGTAAAATATGTCCTTCCCAGAGCGAGGGTTTTCTCTCCATGTGGACTAAGAGATTATCAACACTTGAAAAGATGCCTCCCTAAGCCAGCTGATCCCATTAACCTCTACTAACTGTCAGACAAATCAAGCTCCCCACTCCTGCACACGCATGCACACATACACACACAGGATATAGTGTGAATCCCCTTTCCATGACTCCCTAAAAAAATGAATATTTAATGAGGGGGATAGTGTGACACCGTGATTCTCAATCTCAGCAGCAATGTCAACAGGGTGAGCAAATTGTTAAGCTCCTTACATTCCACAACATATATCTTTACTACTAATACTAATACTTTCATTTTGCATCACATGGCTACAAAATATATATACTATTTTTGCAGTTTAATTCTTTACATCAAAACTTAATTCGAACGTCCAAAGAAAATAAACATTAAAGATTCAACACCAGATTCTGAGACAGAATGAATGAATAGAAAAAAGGAAGAAATATCACTAAGCGCACTCTGACACCATGTGTTGGTAGAAGTAGAAAATAGGAAATGTAGCACAAACGACAAAACAGGAGGACGGCAGAAAATGGAAACAGACATTTAAAAAAAATATGATAGCATTTCACAGAAAACAAACCTAAATGTAGACTATGCAAAGCGGCGCTTTCCTTTCACGAACGTACCCCGAGCTGTGATGTCAACTCTGAACGGGTCAATTTTAGAGAGTTAAGTTTATGTTAATAATGTTTATGTTAGATGACCTCTCAGAAACTCCTCAGGATGATACTTGCTAAAGAAACACCATTTCAGTTTTGTTAGCTAATGAGTGAAATGTGATAGTAACCCATTAAACAGGAGTAGCTACACTGTCTCCTAGTCTTTTATTTTTTCCTCACTCTAATATTAGCATTTATTCTACTAAACCTCTTCCACCTTACATTAGGTAGTTATTCTTTGGGTTATAAAGTTTCATTTGCATTGAACACTACACTGTCTGAGAAACTTTGATATACAACTACAGTGATTGGTAACTGTCTTTTCTAATTTTGTTTTGTTCTGTTTTACTAGTATTAAGCACAGGCGTATAGATGAGTTGGTTTTAGAAGGGGGCTCTTGCACCTCTCAAATGGCTGAAGTCATGACAGAGAGGATGTCTAGTTATCAGCATCTCAAAGACAAGAGCAAGCCTCATTCCAGAGCACATCCACTGCAATCATGAAGTCATAAACTGAATCATCTGTAAACTTTGCAAACTTATTATTTTGGACTGGAAAAGAAAATCTTTTTGATTTCTTTTAAATATTTATTTGAGTTTGTGGGCAGAAGCCATTTTTAGTTTTCTATTAGCACGTCTTTTGTTTAAATACTGCTGGCACTTTTATTTCGTATTACATAACATTTTTATTTTTTTCATTTTTATTCTGACGGTCCTGTTGAGTAGTGTTAAGAACAGTGTTGGTCAAGTTACTTGGGGAAGTAATCAGTAACTAATTACTGATTACTTCCCCAAAAAAGTAATCCCGTTACTTTACTGATTATTCATTTTCAAAAGTAATTAATTACTTAGTTACTTTTTAAAAACACGATTTACAACCTGAAGAGGTGATAAAGCGATAGATCTTTCAGCCCAATTCTACTTTTTCTACATAATCCATCATACAAAATGTAATCAAATGGAAAATTATCTTTTTTTTAACTTGTTTTATTAGTTTTAATCTTTTAACTTTATGCATCAAGCAGAAATTTAATTATATGCAACATTCTCTGACTGGAATAAATTAGTTTAACATTTAAACCTATTTTCTGCACATTCCAGCACATAAAATAAAATATTTTTTGTGTTTACACTCAGTCTTTCAAATAGATGCAAGTAAAACACAGCAGAAAATAAATAAAGTCAAAGACTCAGCGGTCCTTTTGCTCTATTTTCACCTGTAAAGCAGGAGTAGAGTAGGCGGAGGTTTACGCTGGTGCAGGTGTGCTGCGGTCAGTTGAAGAATCCGCGAGTTTCTCTGTGAATTTCCCATTACGTCGTTGCGCACTCAGTGCTTGTTTAGGGGTTTTGTTCGCTGTAAAAAGAAGTTTTCTTCCCACGCACAACGGACACTAAAGCTGTCTGACAAATTTATTTACATATTGTGTTCAGTGATTAAGGCTACATATCAATTCAAAATGATCAATAAGAGATAAAGGCAGAAGTGGCATAATATATCATATAACTGATCAGCTGCCATGTCGCCATTTTAAGGTAGAGTCACTGAAACGGCCTGATATGAGAAATGCTGAAAATAAGGTAGCTTATCAACATTTATTCCTTCATTTCATAAATACTGAGAAAATCTGACTGAATGCTATCAGTAATGCAATCAACATTGCAATAACTAGACAAGTTTATCCATGACTAAGTCACAGAGCATGTCTCCGAATAGCGTCACACCTGGTTGTTTACAGGTATGCTCCAGAGCTGTAATCATGCAGCTTGCCTTTTGGTGCCAAATGTGAAAAGACAGAGCTGTAGCTGGCTAATAACACTCTCCCTTGCATTCAACCAACTCAGCAACTTGGTTACAGCTTAACAAGCTCTTAATTACAGCGTGCAGAGCTCCCAAACATTTCAGCAGCTCAGGCAGAAAACGTGATTAATTAATTGGATGTGGGGAATGTGTCTATTCTAAGGATGAGAGAAGGTGTGTTGTTCTTGGGTGAGAATGCCTGGCTGTCAACAGCAAGCCTGGGTACTGCGAAACCTCACACCAAAAGCAAGTATTGTTCCATTTTGTTCACAATATTTATGGCCTTACAAGCATTTTGTCTCAATTTAGGCAGCCCTTTCAAGCCTGACAAGATCACTAGAGGAAAGACAAATGGGTTGATTTGTGGAGTATAAACCCCATCTCTTTCTATTTCAGCAATGCACTGGCTTGTCTGTCAAATCCAGTTCTGCAGCACACAGACAAGAGTAGAACATCTTCTAGTGATTATTAACGGAAACAGCCAGCGAGCTGGAACTTGTTCCACTGTTTTACAGAGAATTCAGACACATGACTGTTAGCTTGGCCTAACTGTCAAACACTGCAAAAGAACACAATGAGTCAGATACAATGCTGAAAGCCCATGACTCAATATTTCCTTGTTGATTGCTCATTCAGATGAAACTACAATAAACTCTGTATTTATGTCGATAATAGTAGCCTCTGTATCTACAAATATCATGTTCATGGAAATATGTGGCAGGTATGGTGCACTCATATTTGTTTTTGAAGGAAAAGTGTTGCGGAATGAGGAAGCGATAAGGAAAGTTTGAGCAATGCCAGAAAAGGCAGATATACATGAAGTCCGTGTTCCTTGTGAGTCTGATAGAGCAACCGTATGATGGGAGAAAACACAGACTTACAAGCCCCCCTCCCAGCCTTTGTTCTCACCATTACTCTTTGTGCATTTGTGGGTGTGTGAGCGAAGACAAACAATGCTGTCCCGCACAGTCTGGGTGCTATAGTATAGAGTGAAAGAAAGCATGGAAAGGGGAGGGTTGGGTGGTATTCAGACTGTATGGCCTTTTCCTTTAAACTGTGTGTGGGAAGACCTCCTGGGGCAGACAGACACGCCATTCCTTCACCCACAGACATTATATTATACCAGCCCACAGAGGCGATGCAGATGAGTGAGGAGGGAGGTGTGGGCAAGACTGAACAGAGAAACTTTTCAGAGACGGGATAAAGATGGAGGGAGGGGTATTGTAAAGTAGACGTGCAACCACTTGCCACTGCCCCATCAGTTCTGGTGAGAATTATGCTATTGCTCAGCTCAACTAGGAGCAGAAACTATTATGAAAGAAAATTGCTCCTTTATTTTTCTTTACTAAACTTTACATTTAAATTGAGAAGTTACATTTATAAGTAATCTGTCTCTGATGGCCAAAAGTTTCTAAATGGAAAACTGTAAAGTTTACAAGTAATAAGCAGAGGCAAGCAAAAAAAAAAAAAAAAAAAAATCTAAATCCTAAATAAATGGAGTGTGTAGCTGACATTTTAGGGCATGAACACTGTCCTACATTAAACAAATAATTTCCTCCTCATTTACAACAATCTACTTCTGTGCATGACAACACACTTAAACATCAACAACACCGCATAGATGGATGGGGAAAAAACGTGACTTTCATTAAAATCAAGTGACTCAGGAAAAAACAAACAAAAAAATATATACTAGATGGAGCTCAGCGATCAACTTCCATTGGCCAACTGCAACTGTGCTAACGTTCCCGACGTTTACACGAATGTGCACTTCAAGTTATCACTAGTTACGTGAAATTTCTAATAAAAACAAAAGGAATGAGTAACAACATTGTGTTTACTTACCCAGAATACAATGTTGAATCCAAATAAAACGTATTTCACACAGCAGCTGACTTCGGCTCCTTTAAAATGACGGTGTTTTCTACTCATTCTTCCACGGAAAGTGGTGGCTAACTGACGAGCTAGGCAACTACTATGACTGATAATCAACCAAAGCTACAGTTCTTAAACAACTGAATACAAGGTTAGCTGGCTCCATCAGCTAAGCAAACCCCGCGTTAAGTCTTCCGGGTTGGTTAAAACTCAGACATATGTGGCTAAACTGTCTTTAACTCGCTTTGACTATTAGCTTGCTAGGCCAGCTAGCTCGCAACTTCTATAGTTAGCATTGGCTGCTAACAACAACAAATCCAGGAGCACTTCAACTAAGGCACACAGATGCGGCTCTGCAGCTCCGTCGACATTCAAGTTGCCTGGTGTTTACGTCGCTTCGCTTGCCGGATGATCGAGATGGCGGTACTTCAGCTACACTTCCCTAATGTTATCTGTGTCGCTGCATCGCCGCTTGTGAGTCTTCATCCTTGTTGTTTTGTGCTGTAAAACAAGCCCCTGCTGTCAAACGGGAAAACCACTGCGCTGGCTTTCGCCCTTTTCGCTTCAAGAGCGGCCTCTTGTGTCTCAGCCTAGCTTGACCACACAGAGAATAAGCACTGTATGTACGAGGTTGCTTCATTAAAAGCTGCAATAGGAAGTGGCCAGGTTTATAGTGTGAGTTCAAATTGAAGGAGTGCACAGTAATTAAAAAAAACAAAAAACGGGACAGGACAGTATGAGTAATGATATTAACAATCATGTATAATGATTAATAATTAGCTAGATTCTAGCTCATTATTTACACCTTTGCCTACACCTGCCACGACGCATTAAAATATCTGCAGTGAGAAAGGTCGATTAAGCATGACACTCTAATAAACTGGGGTACTCAAGCGCAATTATATATTCATAATTTCAGCCATAATGTTCTGGCATGACAGGCTGAGTAATTTCACTCCTTTAAGTAAGTCAGTGAAGGAGAAATATAGATAACTGCAGAATATTGTGAAAATGTTGTGAAACGTGATCAAATGAAAAAGGAAGTGAACAATCTGTTCTGAACAACTTTGCCTCATTTGAACTTCTGTCTGGAGTCCTACAGATGGCAGTCTATGATCCTGCGATAAATGCATTTCCTTTTCACCTCTGGGTGCTCCACTCTGGGGCATGCCAACCTTCTAACTATTGCCAGAAATGTGTATTATGTTGTACTGACAGTAAACACAGCATAAAACTGTAAAACCAAACAGTATTAGCCTGCATTAGCTATTAGCTACATGTAATATTTTCATCCGGTACTCTACTTTTTCTCAATATGGCATAAACCCGCACCTAATAACAAGACAAAGACATATTATGAAATTACAAATACACTGTCCACATTGTCATATAATTTTAAAGGAGCAGCTGTTAAAGGGCCTTAATGTTGTAGTGATACATTTAATAGTACATTTATTGGCTGATAAAGTTTTATTGATTATAGAATAAAAACACTAACTTAACATTGTAAATGCGGATATGTTACTACTTATCTTCCGTGACCAGCTTCACATTTTATTTAGATACATCATAGCTAGGGAAATGTTATGCCACTGATGAACAATGGCTGTAAGGTCAGTTTCTTGATCATTAATATGTAAATTGTCATGACCATTGATCAATGACCATTGATCAATGTACCATTCACAGAGAGTTGGGAAATGGCTGCAATCATGAAAGATGTACCCTTAGGCCCCTTTCTTGATCTAGGTCTTTCCCTTTTCACATAAATGGAATCCTTGACTACCCGTTCAAACCAGCGTTCCTTCCTGTCCAGGATGTGAGCATTCTCTTCATTGAAAAAGTTGGCACTGGCCCGTAGGTGTGAATAGACTGCAGAGTCCTGGCCTGACGACGTAGCTCTTCTGTGTAGTGCCATCCGCTTAGCCAGAGGTTTTTTGATTTCCCCGATGTAAAAATCGTGGCAATCCTCCTGGATCTTAACAGCGTACACTATGTTACTCTGTGCCGGGGGACCGGATTCTTGGGGTGGACCAATTTTGAGGCAGTGTGTTTCGGGATTTAAAAGCGACAGAGGGGGGGTGTTGAGAAAAAATGCATCTCAACTGTTCTGACACATAAGGGATCACTAAATTTAAAGGATGCCGAGAACATCCTTTAAATTTGCTCAAGGCCTTCTTGATGTGATGTTTTTCTGCTTCCCTGGCTGCTGTACCTGTGGGGATGGTGTTCGTCATGTGTTGTAGCGTCCGGATGTCACCCAGTTTGTGTTCCAGTGGTTGATGATGCGTAGGTTTACAGTACACATCAACTTTTAAATATCCCCATTACTCATGGAAATCTCACAGTCTTTAGACTCAAGTTCACATCAAGTTCGCCAGTTCTGTAAACTTGTTGTGTTGGTCCACCGAGTTTATGTGATCAGTGAATTGTGTTATGTCCTGAGATTTGATTTTCACCCAGGTGTCATCCACATACCTGAACCAATGACTTGGTGGTGTTCCAGGGTAGAATAACGGGCCCTCTTTTTTCAATTATATTCCTCATTAGGGTGATGGTTTTATAAAAGACAATAGCAAAGACAAACTGAAAATATTTAATCTAGTGTGGCATTTTTTTTATTCTGCATAAAATCATTCAAAGATCATACAGTTATGCAGCATGGGTTATAAAATGCAGGCATGCAATCAGCCCCCCCCCCCCCCCCCCCCCCCAAAGCACTCCAAAAAAAACCTGCTTTCAAATTCAAAACTATAACAATTCTTGTTAAAGTCTGAGAACTTCTGCAGTCCACCTAGTGGTGACCCAGGTTGAACTCAAGCCGTGACAGTGATAGGCCTAATCCTGCTGAAGGAGCCGGGTCACTGTGTAGCAGGAGTCCCCGTCACTCAAAAGACAAACAGGGTAAATATTTAGAAATGTGCTGATGCTTTTGGCCTGAGTGTCAGGGAATGAAGGAATGATCTGTTGTGCTAGCAAACGACTTGAGAAGGTGGTGTAATATGGCTCCACACTTGAAACATAACATCGTTCTGGCAGCAGTTATGTTTGCGGCTAAGTGCCACCATCATCATGTCAGCATATTGCATTCTCCAGCTGTGGGCTTTTATTTTTTTACAGTATAGAAGTGTTTGAAGGTAACATTTTGAGTGACACTTCTCAAAGCAATCAAGTTTTTGAACAACCCCTTCTTAGCTGATGAAATGGAATGAAAAGAAGTGCAAATCAAGTATGAAGAGAAACAATAAAAATGAACGAGAACATACATTTGATTTTTTATATGCATTTCAAATACATACTGGTCCTCCAATCATCTTCTGACAATCACTTTACAACGTACAACATTCTTCAAAATCTTTTCTCCCTCCTCTCCATAAAAGCACACACTTGTGTGACATCCACTTTTACTTCTGAACTCCTCTCGAACAGGCTCTCAGTGAAATATATAAATTTTAATCCATTCCTTGTCTCAAACCTTAATCAACCGTTTTTCTGTCGACAACAGCAAAAGAAACAAAAAATACAACAATTTTGACATCTTTCTTGGAACTCGGAAACAGTGTTTGATTGAACAGTTGTATCAATGCCCTGTCTTACCTCCACATAAGTCTCTGTATTTAACATTCCCTTTTTTTCTGTCATTCTTCGTCAGTCTGTCTATAAAGCTTACATTCATTTCAGCAAATCAGAGCAACATCTATACGCTTTGCTAAACTCATTATTGCACTGTGATATTTATGCATTTTACTTACTTTGCAGTGGTTACAGCTGGTAATAAATGAGTGTGTGCTACCTAAATACTGCTGTGTTTTTGTACTATGAGAATGCCTCATCCAAAGCAGTTTAAACTCACTTGAGGGGTATATTTACATGTTACTCATTTTCTTCAACATTTTTAGGTCTCAACCCCAATTTTCTACTTGCATCATAACAATAGTTCATTAATGATGTTTAAAACTGATACTTTTTCTTCAAACGCTTTTCAAACACAGTATCGACAGTGAAGATTCTGTATGTTTGTTGTGAAAGTATAATATGTATTGAAAAATCTTTGGTTATTTTGAGTCTTTTGCACTTTTTTTGGCATGTAAGAAGCATACAAGCCACAGCAACTGTGTTGTGTAAAAAGCTTGTTCTTGTCAGGCCATACTACGAATGTGAGCCATATGAAATACTATAAACTACCTCGATACAACATATACCATTATAGGATTTGCAATCAAAGTTACTTATGTAGTACTTATCTAACATTAGTCTGATGAAATGTCTCTAGAAACTCAGTTACTTGGTGATCTACTTCCACAAAACTCTATGAAATCAGAAACTGTGCTTTTGCCGACACTCAATAACGCCCTCACAGGTCAGTGGAGATGGTACTTCGTTTCACCCTCAGGCTGCCGCCCCAGCCGCGGGGACAAGTGTTGTAGGAGTGGAGGCCGGGCGAGCGGAGGCCTGAGTCTTCGGATTCAACAGATGCGTCGGAGTCGGTCAGGGAGCGAGTGTTGTAGAGACGCACAGGAGAACAGATTCTCTGAGTTGGAGTTGGGGGAGGGCTGGTGAAAGTAGGGGACTGTGCCCCCAGTGACCGTGACTGGAAGAGGTTGACGGGTGGTTTCTGACCGTCGTAGCTCAGTGATGAGATGGGAAGACTGTGACCACTTAGTGCACCAGGAGAAGGGCTGTTTTTACGTTTGGCTGCATTGATGATATTTTTGGCCAGCAGGCGATGGTTGGCTTTAGAGTCCAAGTTGTTAACTGTGGGAGACATGCAGCGACTGTCTTTGGTCAAGGAAACAGGAGAGGTGACGGAGGATGTGTAAAGAGGTTTAGTGGTAGAGAGAGAGAAACTGGTTTGAAAGTGTGAAGGAGACTGAGAACGTGAGCCCCATGGAGGAGACACAGGAGATGTGACTGTAGATGGCTGGGATGGTCTGGATGTGGAAACTAAGAAGCTAGAGGACTGGACCTTTTGGCTTACTAATGGTGATTGGCATCTTGATCCCCAAGGAGGGGTGGATACATTTGTTTTGGAAGGTCTGGACGTAGGAACTGAGGAGCTAGTGTAAGGCTGGGTATTCACCACTGGGGATTGGCATCTAGATCCCCAGGGAGGTGTGTGTGGTGAAGTCGCTGTAGATGATTGGGGAGGTTTAGATGAAGAAAATGAGAAACCAGTGGAGGGCTTGTTATTCTGGGTCGTTGGGGATTGGCACCTTACACCCCAAGGAGGAGAAAGGGGAGAAGGAGATGTAGAAGTTTGGGAAGCAGGAATTGGGGAAATGATAGCGGACTGGCTGACCACTGGGGACTGACATCTTGAACCCCAAGGAGGAGAGCGTGGAAAGGTGGCTGTAGATGTTTGTGAGGGTCTGGATGTGGAAGTGGAGGTAACTGTAGAAAACAGGATATTCTGAGTGCTCATAGGCGATTGGCATCTTGAATTATTACGAAACGATACAGGGGACGTGACTGAACGGATGGAGCTTGTGAGGGGTGGTGGGCTTGTTTGGAGGCTAGAAGTCCAGCTTCCAGTAGCTGGGCCGCCCGGGTTGCCTGTGAGGTTACGTGTCCTGGTCGGTGTAGATGTCTCACTGGGAACTTCAGCAGGAGTGGACTCCTTTGGTGTCTGTTGGATCAGGACAAGTGTTTCTTTAATCTCTTAGAAATATGTATTCAAAAACACAGTATATTAAATACACAAAAAGTTAGGCTATAGTATTGTTAAGCATGTGGATAAGTAAATGAATCTAAAAAGGTTTTTAATTAAACTGTGTCAGGATGTGTTGTTCGGAGAGTCTGTTCAGATGAAACTTCACACAATACACCCAGAAGATCAACTAGGTAAACTTAATAAGTGAACCTGTGATGATAAAACTGTGCCCAGCCTGTGCCTCAGCAGCATTCAGGTTATGTTTGTGCACTCCCTCCATCTGTATGTGTTTATCCAGCCTCCCCTGGCTACCAGCCCACACAGGCCCTGTCTTAAGTGTCTCTCTCGGGTTACTGTCATCTGGCTTTCACGTAGAGGATAACCTTTGCAGAGATATGTAGTTACCTGACAGAAGCAAGGCTCGCATCCATCTCATGTCTATTCTAATTAGGGAATACTCCCACTCAGTATGATATTATGATGAAACTAACCTGCTAGGATCACCTTCCCGAGAAGTTATGGTCTCATAAGACGAATGTTAATGGTCATATTTCAAATGTTCGAGGCTACTTTGAAAGAAAATAAGGCCTAGGTCAGGAGTCATAGCATTTGTCTAAATTTCTGACCCCCTCAAGGCCAGCCAGGGCAGAGTTCAGGCCTTAACATGAACACGCATAACTCAAATTGTTATGGGGGAAAAAAACATCTTGTAATGGAAATCTTCAGTTTTTTTCCCCAGAACTTTAAATGTCACACGCTGTGTAACAAAACAGATCTGCCCCCCCCTGCCGCAAGCTATCTGTGTACTTCAAGGAGGTATAAATTTTATTAGTGTGTTTCCAGTGATTGCTTAAAAGGCAAAAGAGTGAAAGTGACAAACAATTAACATTGGAAAAAGCCAGTGAAGTCAGGAAATGAGGAAAAAAAAGTCAGAATGGAATCCGTGTAGAGGGTTAGCATAAAGCTTTAATCAGAGGAAGAAAAGGTTCAGTCGTACATAAAACAATTGGATAGAACAGACGGAAAAGAGCAGCGAATCAAGGTTTGTGAAATGAAACAGACACAGTCCCTGTGCTCTGAAACAACAGCGTTTGATGACAGAATTACTGCTTCAAGTCATGAAAAACAAAAATATGTATATAGCAGGCAGATTTGAAACACCAAAGAATTCAGGCACACACCATATAGTTAAGTAGAGCATGCTGAAAAGCAGAGTAAATTAGCAAGGCATAACGATAGAAAAGTAGTCTCTTGCTGCAACTTTCATGTCAGTGAACAGCATTAAATTGCAAATCGTAGATCATAAAGCAGATGCTAGACCATCTGTTAAAGTGCTTTGTGAAGCAGCATCACCCGAGTGCCCAGTGGAAAAAAGTGTGAGGCTGTTTCTCATCATATTTTAAAATGTGCTGAAAATGGACGTTCTTGAGTGCTGATGTGCTTCGCGGCTTTGGGAATGGCAGTTGATTTTCATTACGCTGAGGCACATTTTACATTTTCGAAGGATAATTACCAGTCTTTGGGTTTTTTTACTGACAAAAAAGACAAATAATATGCACTGAACAGAAGATAAGACACAGATAGCCATGGCTAAAACTATTAATCTGTCAGTAGTTTGATGAAGATGTTACATAGTGTCTAAGAGACACATAAATTCTCTATAATGTGTGGGATTATAGTAATAAGAAGCACAAGAAAAAGAAGAAGGCACACGTTAAACAGGCAGTGTAATGAATCGTAAGTTTTAGCCCTATCAAAATCACTTCTGCAATCATGTGTTTAGTATCTAAAAAAAACCAAACATTTTCTTTCAACACATTTTCTAAAAACGGTACAAAGAGGGTCTCCACACCTGCGGTGCAATCCCTGCCTTTTTGGCAGAAAATGTGGGCCTTGGTGCCTGTACTGATGACCGGGGAGAGGACACCCTGTCTGGAGAAAAAGCAGACATCGGAGAGCTGATCCTCGGATGACCAGATGTCGGATTTGAAGGATAATCTGGTCCTCCTGTAGGGCTGAGAGGTATTTGATGAGACATGCACTGGGCACTGAAGTTAAAGGGAGGATTGTTAGGGAGTGAAGTCTGTCTGGAGAAAGTTGGAGTGGCGAGCTGGTTCCTGGCCTGTGGTGCTCCTTTGGGTAGGGTACTGATGGGGTCCTTGACTGGGTTAATGATGAAGAGAGAAGAGTTAAGCTGGTATGGCCGGTGCCTCGACAGATCCATCTCTATCTTGGAGCAACCATTTTCCAAAGGCGGCGGCTCTGGAACTGGTTCTGGTGGTGGAGGTTTTTTCATTGGTTTCTGCTTGACTGCTTGTTGCGCCTTGAGATTTTGTGAAAGTTGAGCACACATGTCAGAGTTTTTAGCAATAGCTTTGACCCTACCAGGCATGTTTGATGGGTAAACCCAAGATGGTGGCAGAGACATTGTAGGAGAAGGAGATCTAATTTGGCCTGCGTTCTGATTCTCAACCACATATTTTTCCATCCTGGACTGACGCTTAGCAAACAGCTGAGCACCTTTTCCGGACACATTTGTAAGCGACTGCTCCGGTTGGTGCTCTGCCCTCGGTCGGGTCCTTGAGCTCTTGAGACAAGAGGCCCATTCTGGAGCTCTTGCTCCCTCTGTCCTGTCCTCTTCCTTGGCGAGGAAGTTGGAGGCTTCTGCACCCAGAGCCAGTAACTCTTCTTCAGATCCTGGCTCAGGGACAGATTTGTGTCCATGCTTCTTTCTTTCATCCGCCCCTTGCACTAGAGAAAGTAGCTCGGGGTTTGGAGCGACCACCGGTTTCTCTTTGAATGTGAACATTGACTTTTTATTTGCCCTCCTGGCAGCACCCTCCTCAAGTATTCCTGTTTTGATTGGTGTTGTCATCTCCCTCTCCCCTGATGGCTTAGGAACAAAAGTGGAGGGTTTCGGGGCTGTGGGGGGGCCATAATGGGGCAATTGTGAATACTGGGAAGCAGAGAAATGGGATGGTGGAGGAGAAGAAGGAGATATGACAGGAGACATTGGAGGTGGACTGGAGTAGTAAGTCTGTGGGGGCTGGTTTTTAAAAGCAGGTAGAGGTGGTGTGGGATATGACGGAGGCGGAGGGGGAGGTGAGGCCACCACAGGCTGGGGGACAGTAAAAGCAGGGAGAGGAGGTGTCGAGTAGGAAGGAGGAGGGGGGATGTCCATGACAGGCCTGACGGTCTCCGGAGACTGCACCGTGGGCGGAGAAAAGAAAGGTCTGGCAGTTCTATTGATGAAGGAGCTTGCCTGCTTAGATGTGGGCACAGACACCTTCTCAGGACCAGAGGCGCCATGACAGCCATTAGGAAGCTTTCCAGCAGGATCTGGCCCTGTTTGCCTCCCATTTATCTCTGCTTCTCCTTCAGCATGTACTGACACTATCACATCAGTGGTTTTACTCCCTGGCGGAGTCTCACGCTCGGCCTCATCCTCTAGATCCTCGTGAAATTGATGTCGTGCCTCTTCCTCTTGCTCCTCCTTGACAGGGAGGAAGTGTCTCTCTTGTACAACACGGTCATCAGTGTCTTCTTCTTTGTGGAAATCCTTAGCCGGCTCATCCATGATATCGCCCACTGAGCGTACTCTTGCAGGTGTCGAGAAGACCGACTTGTCAGCGGTCGTGTTCTTTAAGTTTAGGTCTCTGTCCTTTTCCTCACTGCTCCTCTCTGCCCATGTCAGTTTGTTGGATGGGGGGTTTGTTTTCACATTCTCAGCTCTGTCCTCCTCTGACCTTTCTCCACAGCTCTCAAGTGTGAAGGCGTTGACTCTCTGCTTACGCCGATTAAAGAGCTGAACACCCCTGGACTTGGAGTTGGAAGGGACGGTGAGCTGAGCAGCAATGATCTGACTCTTGACGCGAGCCTCCTTTAGCTCCTTCTCTGACAAACTGGCACTCCTGGTCAGATCTAAAGTGAAACACACAGGAGAAAACACAAGAAAGGAAGTTCAGCTAAAAGAAAAAGACAGAGGAGTTTTGCCTTCTTGTCTATATTAAATAATAAAAGGAGTAAGACCTCTGTAGACTTGGCAACGTGCTGCTATTCAGAGACAACTCCCTAGCATGTAATTAAAGTTTGCCAAACTGTTTTCATGTACAAATAGAAAGAACCAGAAAGGGCGATTTTTAACAAGTGTGGGATAGAAATATTCTCTTTAAAACCCACATAACTGTTTTGGCACCATGTGGTTTTGATTGCTTTTTTTTTTCCTTTTTTTTTTTTATTATTTCAGAGTACTTTTGATTTCAACCAATCTAGCAAGGGGAAAAAAGACCTTGTGGACATTTGACTCAGCAGACCAGAGCTGTAGGCAATGAGCCAGGAGACGTAGGCGGAGAAGCATTTGAAATAAACATGTCAACAGCTGCTTTACTAAAGTTAATAAAAATTAAAACAAACAACAACAAAAAAAGATCAAGGTCAATGTCGAAAGCTGCAAAATAGGGAAATTACAGCGAGTCGGTGTCTTACCTTGATTTCATAGGTTTGCTGATTACTGGAATTATAAAATAAATGATAGTTTGTTTTCTGAGCTTGAGAGCTCCCTTTTAGGCGGCAGAGCTATTTCCTTCTGCAGTAGTCCCTCCCTGAGCATTCCTCCACCACTGAGAAAACTCCCTGCCTGTGCTTCCAGCATGTCTTTGGTTTCTCTCTGTACTTAATTTGTGCAGAAATGCAGCTCAAACCCTTAATAGACCATTTTTACAATCTAAAACTAGCCCAGAAAAATCAAATTTTTTCACTGCCTTCTATAAACATACTATACAATTAAGTGTTCCCATTTAAAGTATAGTGAACACATCACTCTTCAAAGTCCACGAGAGGAAAATCAAAGCTGCATCTTTTGCCTTTTTTAGCTCCATAAAAACCTGCAGTCAGAGTCTCTTTGTCGTTATGGTGACACATCTGGTAGATTATTCACTGAAAGCATGTTACTCTGATGGAAGATATTTAAAATCCCTGCAGGACGTTTCTCAGACAGCTAGCTCAGCCATGACTGTTTGTTTTTTTTTCATTTATTAAGGTGATGAATCCAGACAGCTACATTATTTGATGTAATCATGTGCCAATCATAATAATTACGCATAAATCAGTCACTTGTAAAGCTGTCCTATAGAACTGAGTCGGCATGCAGTTTTCCCTGGCACAGAGTGTAAAGCCAACACGATCATTCCCCCCAGTAAAAAGGAATAATATGCATCTGTCACTGATTTGACAGACTAAATCTGGCCCTCAGTAATTGAATCAGCTCCTTGTGAGGTATCCTAGAGCTTTTTTTACTTAAACTTAGCTAAAGTTCAAGAGCATACGTGTGCCATCCACTCTTTATTATTTTTTTCATGAACCATGCACCCTGGACCTGCTGTAATAACAAGCAGCGTGTTAACAAAGTTATCCTCTGTGATGATAACAATGATGACGGCGGTTATGTCTGCAAAAAAAATGGATAAGTATAGACTATATTAAATCATGCACCTGACACCAACATGATCTATCCCCCATATTAGATATTTGTTCCAGTATAACAAGGATAAACACATTACCACACCTTAGACAAGCAGTCCTCTCATAACTACTGGCATGAGCATAAATCACCTTCTTTTATAGACTGCTACACAGAAATGAGCCTACCTATCTCACAGGTACTTTATGTAGACTCGCTGCCTTTTATCATTGTCGTCACTGTAAGCAGTAGCACCACCAGGGGTCCCAGTGACCATTTTTATGAGCTATTTGCTGTTTATAATTCACGCTACCTGAATATACCAGAGCAGAGAGGCTTGAAATGAAGTGTCCTCGCTATAAACATCTACCTTGAGTGGGAGCCAGCTCTGTTATCAAGTAACATTTCAGGAGCAAATCCCAAGCGGTACCTTTTATTTAATTCGAATTTTGATTTTAATTAGCGTTAAATTCTCAAGTTTTTAAGCTAATCTTATGGAAAATTCCAACAACAAAATAAGCTGCAGTTATTTTGCATAAAATGTATATTTTAATCAACAACAAATACATAAAATGCTCAGGTTAGGCTCAAAAGTACAGATTGCATGATTACACACAAATCTCAGTGATCTTTACCTTTTTAGTTATAAGGAGAAATAACTTTAAGCTTATGAGCCAGCGTCTTCTACAGAAACACTGCCAATAGTAAGTCATATTTCTTCATAAAACAGACAAGCACAAGCTGCTTCAACGTGTTAACATATTCTCACATTTCTTGAGTTTTCTGAAAGCCTGCTTCTCTTGCTGGATCCACTCTAGTGTCTAATCCCTTACCTTTTTCAAGTGAAAACTCAGGGCTCCGCTGTTTTGTAGTACTTCCACAAGAGTTTTCAATTTAACTGCGCTTGATAGCTTCACACCCCCTTTCTGGAGCGAGGTGGGATCGGATTTCTTTTTCCCTGCAGTCCAGCACACAGACAGACAGGCAGGCAGGCAGGGGAGGAAAGGAAGGGAAGAAGGGGGGAAAGGCGGGGAGGGCGTGTAGCTGGAGGCTGTGCTGTCTGTCACTCAGCCTCCAGTGTTGTTTTACTTTTTCAGATCTGTGCCATCGCACTTCCACTTCCACATCCACTTCCCTAATTATATATATATATTTGTATAAAAAAAACTGGGACGTGACTGCTTGACAAATCTGGGTCTTTCATTTTAGAAAGCTTTACAGAGGCTGCACTTTATTTTGAAAGTTCAGGAGATGGGTGCAATCAGCGATAAGTAGTCAGCAGCTTATCTCTGTCTAATGTCCTCTGTCCTTGCTGCCCTCAGTGCACGTCTCACACTCCAACTAAGTGTCTGCCCTCTTTGAACCCTAAGGCCTCCAACCTGCAGGAGTGGGATAGGAATTTCCTGTCCAACATTAGAGTCAAAACTCAGCGCTCAACAGCGATGCAAGAGCCCCTACATCATATTGCCTACCCTTCTTTACTCCTCCACCTCCAACTTTCTCTACCTCTGCCCTCTGCCCCATCACCTCATCCCAGCACGGGTGAGATCAGACAGGAAAGCTCCCCCCGCCCTCACGGCAGCGGGATTTAAGTCAGGGAGGCCAACCCTGCTTTTGTGTATCAAAGGTCAGATTACCCTGTCGGATGTTATCTTTCTCCGGGTGATGGCTGTGGGGTAGGCATGGATGACAGCACCAGCCCCTGCGGGTGATGCGTGAAGCGGTATGGAAAGACGAGGATTAACAGAGGTCCTGAGATCCTACCAGACTGAATGTGACCTAAACTCTCAGCAGATTCCCCTGGGAGGAATAAAGAAATCCAGTTCAGAGGTGGAAACCATGCTCTCCTGCTCATAGCGTTACTGTTTCATGTGTTAGGAAAGATCCCACCGGAGCAGTTGTCCACTTTCTCCGCCGCCTTTTTGTTGTTCTAGTGATCTCTGTTTCATTTGAGGAAACTAGTGAGTAATGAGTGATAGGAAGGGTATTGGAAGCCCACAGGCTATAGATCCATATCAGGAACAATTATTTGAAGGCTGGAAACCTTTCTTAATGCACAATGCCTTTTTACTCACTTTGAATAGTGCATCTGAAAACCTTGTCACCACCAGTAGTCATGTTTTCTGTGTCTTTTCATGGATTCAACATTTCTATTTTAAAACAGGTTTTTTGAAGTTAAGTTGGCAACTGTAGAGGTAAAAAGCAGAGGGGCATTTCCAAACAACGTCTCCCACAAGTTAGCCTGTTATTGCTGTGGCCAGGTTGTATATTAAGACAGTCCTTTAGCAGTGAGGCATGCTTGCATTGGCACAGCTGCTACGAGAACCTGTATTTTTATGACACGGAAACAGATGTCTCAGAGACCAGTTCATTGTGTCAAGTTACTCTGATGAGTCCAGACTCAGAAACAAACCACTGAATGTGCATTTAGAGTTACATTTTCTTGTAAGAAGTCCAAATAAGGAGAGAAAATAGCAAATAAACAAGCACTTACTTGTTTTCCGGCTCATGTGTTCTTTGTTGAATCCTGTCTTCTCCCATGACGCATTGTAGTCTGTCCCACGGGTCTGCACGTCTTGAGTTAACTGGAGAGGTTTTCTCAAGCCCCCCGGGCTCCAGCTCACCCCTCTCCTGATAGACGTATGTCCCTTCTCCATCTCCATCGCCGTCTGTCGCAGCAGGAACAAGCCCTCAACGCGGGAGGGAGAAACGCTAGTGCTTTGTCCCGCTCGGCTCAGCCTCCTCTCCCGATAGGATGAAGCAACTGGTGAAAGATGAAGTTTTACTCCTTACTGGCAAACAGTGAATTAGCTGAAAGAAAACACCCACGCAGAAGATGAGTGAAAGGTAGTAGCTCAGTTTTCCCAGTTTCTGTTTCCGGTCACGGCTCCCCTTTCAGCAATAATTCTTCCAAATGTTGTCCTGCAGACAGCCGAAATTTGACGGAAGAAGCGTGTTCTTTCTTTGGTCTTCATGAAGTATTATCCTGCATCTAATGGGACCTCCCAGGAGGGTCAGCTTCGATGAGCATTGGATGAGCTCCCATGGATAAATGCCACGAAAATTGCACAAGATTGTTGTGCTGTGTTAAAATTCTGGCACGAAGGGCTGAGAAAGAGTCCAAGCTTCTCTACTCACATCTCACTAATACTCCTTTTTTTTTCTTTCCCAGATGTTGCTCTTCCTTCTCTTCTATTTTAGTCACAAAAACAAGTTTTTCGCCTGCACCCCAATCTTCAACTCGCAGATGACTTTTCTTTTGGAGAAAAGGGATCTGCCCTTTATCTCACAGATCATAACTCTTGAGTGGCTCGCAGGGAAGCTGTGTATATGAGCGGCTTCCTGCTTTTGGGTGCGTGTGAGGAATAGCATTTCATACTGGAAAGGTCACTGCAGAGGCTGGTTTGTATTCAGTGTTCAAAAGCATTCAATTAGGGCTGCTTTCATCTGGTGTCCCGTGTTATTTCTCAGGCATTAAAGCCAGACACGGTCTCTGAAAGTAAAATGATCGATTTCATTCTTCTGCTTTTGAGGAAAGCCATATGTGAGAATGAAGATTCCTATTTCATGCGGCGGATGGTCTGACTTCCACTGAAACACATCAATGGGCTGCAGCTAAGACTTCAACAGTTCCACCAGTTTGGCTGATTGTTGGATTACAGATCGCTGCTCTGCTCTGTGTTCGCTGTATGCCCAGAAGCGCCTGCAAGAAAAAGGAGAATATGCAGTTATGTCAAAGGTCAAATCTATTTTAGGTCAAATAAAAACTGTATGATGCATCTAACCAGTGTTGTCTTTTTTAAATAATTTCACTGCTTCGTACACGATTTCAGGAAGGCCATCTGATATTTAAAGACTTTTTAATGACGTGGTCTGAAGAACATCATTTACCTAACTCTTCTGATGAAAGTTTAGTTAGTTTACTCTCAAAAATAAAAGCATCAAACTCAACTTATCTCAGTTTGTAAGACGGCAGGAGTCAGAGATAAAGATCAGGCTTCTCACTTTGAAGTGCAGTCACACTAATGGTGCAAAGTCGGAAACGAGAGGCGCCTTTTAAAAAAACAAAAGAGTCTGATAAACTCTGTTGTCTCCCATGAAGGGAGGAAGGCTGCAGTCCATTCAGGTTTGAGTGTTTGGGATCTACTGTGTATTAAACCTGTCAGACACAACTTATCCCTGCCTCAGGGTCTGCGATGCGATAGAGCACACTGAGAAAGTGAATGTGGACTTAAGCTTTCCATTCAGCGTGAAGTAAAGAGAGAAACAAAGACATGAATATCTTGGAGTGACATTAAGTGGGCACACATCCTCCTTCACTCTGACCCTGTAGAGTATTTCTTTAGCTCAGCAGTGTCATGTTCCTCCTTCAAAGCCAACAGGAGCCACTGGCAACATTTGTAACGGTAAACCACTGTTTGCACATCTCCTTGTCCGTGATCGGACTTGCCTCACCTCGAAGCTGATTGGGGTTTCATTTTTGCTTGTGAGTCACTGCTCATGAGTGGGAGGCTTGTTCAAAAACTACACACACACACACATTTCACACTTATTATTTTTAAATGCCTTTTCTGAGATTCCTGAGAAGCAAAGCAATGCTGCTTTCTCGAGGTGTCTAAGCACCGTAAACTTGTTTGGATCGTTTGAAGGCTGTGTTTTTGTTTCGTAAAATAACAACTGAGTCATGAAAATTCATAGCAGGGCTGCACATTAGTCCCTGGACACAATCAGCCCAAACAAAACCCTGCCCCACCTCCCTGCTGTAAAAAAAAACAATCCTAGCTTACTGGCATGATCGTGTCAAGTGACATGAAGGCTGGTATTGTTTAGACACTCTGACAATCGCTCTTTGATTCCTCCAGATGTGCGATCTGTGCTTGGATCACTCAGAAAGCGACACTGTCTCTTCAGATTAGCTTTCACCGTGTCACTTTCCTGCAGTGGTTTTCTGATATTTTTCTTCACTCGCAGTTGTCTTTGTTTCCTGTCTCCACAGAGAACATAGGTGAACACGTGTGGAGGACATGTCCCAACACCCCTGGTTTAAACATGGGTTGATTGCCAACTTTGATCCAGTCTGCAAATATTTATTAAGTGACAGACAAGGAACAGATGTAAGAACTCTACATGAGCAGAGGCTCTGGCTCAGGAAACAAAACACCAGCATATGGACTTTTGAAATCTGCATCTGTCCCAATCCTTTCTTTATCTCTTTTTCTTTCTACTTTTTATTCATCGCGGCTTGTTAATACGCAGCTTGACGTTGTATTTCTCCCAAACAAACCTGTGATATCTATCCCACTCTGGCGATTATGTGCTTGCCATACGTAATAGTCTGATATCTCTTCCACCACCACCTGGTCTCCAATTACCTTAAAGTTCAAAAAGTATTTCGCAGTGCCCACCTGTCCCGCTTGGCTTCCACCCCTGCACAATATTCCTATGCCACCCATCTGCCTCCGTGATCAGGAATCAGGGATCTAATTTACAGTTTGGCCCCGCAGGCTGCTTTAATGTGTAATCACAGAGTTCCTGTCCATCGCCAGCTCATGATGGATTCATACCAGACAGCAAATCTATCCCTCTGCCCTCTGCGGCGTGTCTCACATAGTGACAGCGCACAAAAGAAATTGCTTTTGGCACCCTTACAAAACCTTAATCACTCATTTGTCCCTCATGGCTGTTGTCTTGTGTGTTTATTACGCATCTGCATCAGTAGTCAGCTTGTAGAATGCGTGTCATCCACCTAATAGCTCACAAAGCGCGTGTAGTTTCACCCCAGTAACGGCATCTGCACATCATCAGTTGCTCGGGGCGCACATGAGCGGATGTCAGGTGAGCGCGCATTCCACCTACTCTGTGACTTGAAGTGTATCATTTACCCAGCTTATAATGAGGCATCGGGTCAGAGCATTGACTTGAACTGCAAGCCTTTATGACTGAATCCCTGAGGGGAAGATCTGCCGTGTGTCTGCTATCGTCTGTCTTTTGCTGGGATGTTTTACAGTTAGCAAAAAAAATAAAATAAATAATTTAACAGTAAAGGCTAAAGGCTTTAGCGGGGCCTCTGTCTCTCTCAGTCACTCTCTCTTGCTTAAACAAAGAGCTATTCAAGGGCCCTCGCAGCACTACAAAATAATTTGGGCTAGTGCTCCAAAATGGGCATTCCTGCTTCATAATTCCTCAAGAGGCTGTGATAGTTAACATGCCGCAGCTTGTGCAAGCTGATGACAGACATCTAAAACATTGCAAAGAGTCGTCCCCAATGAAACGAACAAATGTCTCTCTCTGTTTGCCATTGCCGAGAGTGCGATCATAAATCATGCAGTGGGAAGACCTTGTAATAAAGCGTCTGCTTCGCGCGCAGCTCATCCTGCTCTCGTTGTCACAGGTGGGGAACTTCAAGAGGTGAAAATAAATACTTGAAGTAGGTGTGTGTCATCCAGTGCCAAGAGGGAGGCACCTCCTTGAAACAATCAGTCATAATCTGAAAAACTGTTAGACATCAAAGGCAGCGGGCACAAACACTTTTTAAAAATGTAAAGTTGCAAGCAGGAAACTACTGGCTTTCTGTTCGCACTGAGACATTTGACAAAGTAGGTTTCTGCTGTTTCAAAGCATCTCCCATTACAGCAAAAATAAAGGAGGTGTAGTTTGCTAATCTGTGTAACACACTGTAACATATAGCAGAACAAAGCCTCCTGTTGCTCCCCCGTAAAGCAGTTAATGGGCCTCACCTGTTGTGTTAACAGGAAGCAATTACTTATATATGCGTAAGTCAATACAGTCTCCAGTCAGGACTTTAATTGGATACACCCTCTAATGTTACACAGTGAAGTTCAAGTCTATAACATGGCCACAGAGCGGGCTCCACACAGTCAGGACAATAGGCTTGGATATCAGTGACCACAGTGCTAATGTAGCCAGCCAACACCCCCACCCCAACAACCCCTGCAAGCCTACAGCCTTCGCCAAGGGAAAAAGCAGCAGCCACAGATGTTTGTCATCTACTCAAACAAAGACTTTCAGAGTTTCCCTCCTCTTCTGCCCCAGTTCGTCGCATTCCCCGGACTCTCTCTCCTCTTTCCCCAAGCAAAGATAGTGTCTTCTTACCCCATAAAGATAAACTTAATAGGCTGCAAGTGACAAAGTTTGGTGCAAGCGAAGATAAAATTCCATGATTCATTAAAGCAACCCCCCCACACCCCCTCCCTTTTCTTCTTTTTTTTTGTTGGTTAGGTTTGCTGCTCACCTGTGCTCCGGTGCGTCTGGCTGTTTGAGGCGGCGAGGGTGTGTACTGGCCCTTTTCAGTTCCTACGAGTGTGCGAGCACACCTCCCCTTTTTACCTCTTCTCTCCCACTCCCTCTCTCTCTCTCTCGCTCAGTCGAAGCAGACGAAGGATGGGGTGGGGTGGGGTGGGGTGGGGGGGGGGGGTCAGTTGGAACACAGAAGGCTCTTTGTCTGGGATTTTTTCATATGGTTTCCTTCAAGCTTGCATACTGAACGAGCACATTATGCCATAATATATTTTCATATTCAACGCAGGGATGTTGAGGGACCAGTAGGCCCCCGCTCTGTTCTCTCCCCACTTCTTTGTTTCATTCTTGACCCATTTCCAAACCGTGCACACCCGGGCAGAAAAAAAAATCCAAAGAAAGAGTGAAAAGTATGCAGGAAAAATGCCAGGCTGGGTTTTCCTCTAAACTCCAAGAATTTCTCGATGCACTTCTTACATGTCTCCAAATATTAAAAGTCAAGGGAACAGATTTCTGTTTGAGATATGCAAACATAAAGACTCCACAGAGCTTCTTACCTCAGACGTCCAGATTCCTCACAATAGTAACTTTACATTCATATTTGATGTACAGCACACGACATTTGGCCTTTTCCTCTGGGATGTTAATCTTAAGATTATGGACGTGCACTCCATATCGCCAAAGATTTACATACTCGAAGGATCCCTCAAGTACCATAAAATGTCAGTAACATCTGGTAAGTGTCTGAGCCTTAAAATGATTAGATCTGTAGATTTATAGAAGAACGCTATAAAGCTGCGTGAACGCGTTTCACCTTCTACTTCAAAATCCTTTGTGCAGAGACCTGAAAGCCTTCAGCGAGATGAGGACTGACTGCGGGCACTGGATTTTTGGATACACAATGGAGCCTGCTTGGCTAGGTCATATGCTTGAAAAATGGATCTTGAACTGCTGCCAGGCTTTAGGAATAACATCTTAATCACCTTTCAGCCACAGGACAAGCTAACCTTATTTAATGGTGCACTTATTCTGATTGTGGTTCACCACTCTTTCAAAGAGCAGGTCACCCAAAGTTTAGCAAAAGGCACGTCTCTACATCTCAAATTGGGCTTGTGATCATGGGCGTGTTTTTCAAATGCACAGGTTCAGCATCTTTTGTAATCCCGAAGGTGTGGTTTGCTGGTGATTTTGGTGCGACATGTCTGGACTTTCAGCACTTCTCGTCACCTGCTGGATTGTCCTGTCAGTCCATCTCCTCGAGGCTGGGAAACGCCTTTCCTTCTGCTCCCAACCTCTATTCTTTTATATCTTTTCCCTCTCTTTCCCTCACATATCTATCAGCCCTGGATTTTCCAACTTCATGCAACTTATTCCTATTTTTACCCTTCGGTCTCCCTTTCTGCATCACCATGCTCTCTCCCTTTTGACCCTCTCCTGACATGTTTATGTGTCTCGGACCCCATGCAGCTGGGAGAGGAGCCATTAGCCGTCGTGTCTATCTGTCTTTCCTCTCCCTTTCTGCCTCTCCAGCCGCCTGCTCGGTTCTGCTCTTGTGGCATGACTCTCTGAAGGGCAGCTGTCTATGTGGGAGACCAGGGAGCTGAGGGGGAAATCTTAGCTCGCATTCCTTCAGAAGAGGGGCACTTGCTGCAAACGGACCGTTGTGGAATTTCCAAAGTGATCTGGTTTATATTCCCTCTCAAGCTGGATTCATCTCCAGAAGTTATTAGAGAGGGGCACGCTCTGGCCTTAACTGATTAAAATCATACATCTTTGCTTTCTTCCCCACCGTACCAGCTCTCAGTACATGTAATGAGATACAGCTACGAGGCCATGCACAGACACGGCTTTACTATAAACAAAGACAAAAACGCTGGGACAATTCGCCATGCTTTTGAATATTTTGAAGTGCTCCTAACATCTCATTCGAGACGCCATTTCCGGATTAAAACGGGTTGATTGCTGCTCTTAAAGGATACGGTATGTATGTAGCACTAACTCGGTTGAGGCTCACGCATGTTTCAGCTCTGCCTCTGTTTATTTTCAGTGAATGGGACATCTGTATTTCTCATTAACTACCTCAGAGGGTAGTTGCGGCCTGAAGCAGAGATGAGTAAGCCCTGGTAGAATCAGGGTGTGTCTGCTTGTGGTCTGATGATGTTTATATGTCTGAGGCGTATAAACAAGACAGTCCAAAAGCCTAATTACTCCACAGTGTCAGTACATAGTAGTGCCTAATAGGCTACACTCATTTCGCATTTGAAGTGCATGCAGGTTTTGGATGCCAGCCTGGCGCCTGTAACACATTTAAACACACACAAAGTTTCCAAATCCAATATATACACTAAATATACTACATGGCACAAGTCCCACTACAGCAGTTAGTGGCCTAAATTGCTTCCACAGACTGGCCAGGGAATCTAAGTTGCCAGCGGACCCCAGAGTACTATTTTGTTGTTGCTTTGTTGCTGTGTATGAGTGCATGCTCATTTATAAACTGTATGTGTGAGCAGACTTGGGCCCAGAGCACCATAAGCATATGGTGGGAGCCCCGGTGCACCAATGCACAGACTGAACCCAAACCACAATCAGCTGGCTCAGTCTGTCTGTCTGTCTGGGCAAAGTCGAAATCGCAAAGAGCCAAGAGCCAAGATTCACACATAACAAAAAGTAAATCAGCTATATGCCCACGCTGTTACCTTCTTTAATGCAGCTCAAGAATGTGGGAATCAGAAATAATAATTGCAGATGAGTCTGCGACGCTTGCTCTGGAAATAGAGGTTTCTTCACTGCCAGCACTCGTGCTTTTGATTTGTGATGTTTTAATGCAGTAAGTTTCTGGTGTTAAACAGTTTTGAAATTGCACTCATCAGTGTTCACATGGCTGCAGCAGCCAAAGCAAACAAACAGCGGATGTTGCAAAAAAGAAAAGGAGTTTGGTTTGATTTAGTCTGAGTTTATTAGTGGAAGAACATACAGACCTTCTGATCCCCTCTCTCCATTTATGGACAACACACCAGGCCATGCGCGTCGCATTTTATAAGCTAAATGATTATCATGCTGAGTGAAGTGAGTCTGTATCACAGGTCAATGACTGAGTAGCGCTGTGCAGTTAGAAAGCTACAGGATATTTTTTGATTCACAGGAATGTCATGCAGCGCTGTTAATCTTAATTCACTATATCAGGATGTCAAAGGTTAAAGAATGAGAGGAAATGTGTGGGATCTCAAGAGGTTCACACCCCTCATACGCATGCTGCAACCCGTCACTCGGCTGCGGTCGCACTTTCTTTCTTTCACACGCTGCATCTTGCAATCAATCAGGGTTTAAACACACTAAATAAACATTCATCAACATTGTGCAGCGCTTCAACCATTAAACAAGCATACACGAAAGCTTACAGATCGATTGATGTGACATCCTGTCGTGTCTGATTCTGTTTGGTTCAGCCTGTTTCCATCTAAATGCCTTTCTGCTTAGTTGCCGGGCCTCTCTGCAGATAGGGTAGGAACAAGGCAGGAATTATTCTCCCAACAGAGAGGCTCGCTCTTTGTTTGGATCAACGCTCCAG
The DNA here is from genome assembly GCF_041146795.1 of Maylandia zebra. Classification (NCBI taxonomy): domain Eukaryota; kingdom Metazoa; phylum Chordata; class Actinopteri; order Cichliformes; family Cichlidae; genus Maylandia; species Maylandia zebra. The sequence goes on from NC_135168.1 coordinate 35,545,364, forward strand.
AGAACGTAATCAAAATTTACGAGAGGACAAAAACAAAATGCCTAATGCTGATCTGCTTCACTGACGTGCAACTTAAGGGCTTAATCTGTGTCACACAGTGCAAGGTCCTAATAAAATATTTATTCGTCCTCCCCAGTGCAAATGATATTAGCGTGTAAGCCGAAAATATGAGCCAAGGTTGTTGTGAAAGAATAAAGTAGTAAAAAAAAGTTGGATGTGTTTGTATGTGTGTGTGTCCAACAGCTGTGCAATGGCTTGTTAAATATTTAAGCAGCCAATCACATCGAAGCATCTCAGTGGATTTATGCATGTATCATGGTCAAGACGGGCGGCTAAAGTTCAAAACTGAACAACACAACAAGGGAAAGAAAGGTGATTTAAGTGACTTTGCTTGTTGGTGCTAGACAGGTCAGACACATACTTCACAAACTGCGGATCTACTGGGATTTTCCCACACGACCATTTTTAGGATTTACAGAGAATCGTCTGAAAAAAGAGAAACTATTCCGTGAGCAGCAGTTAAGTGCTTTGTTGATGCTAGAGGTCAGAGTCGGGTGGTCAGACTGCTGAGTTAATAGAAAGCCACAGTAACTCAAATAGCCACTCATTACAACCAAAGTAGGCAGAAGAGCACGCAACATATTGAACCTTGCAGCAGATGGACCACAGCAGCAGAAGACCACATTGGGTGCCACTCTTCCCAGCTAAAGACAGGAAACTGAGGAACACCATTGGCTGGTCTGATGAGTCTCAATTTTCTGTAGCTGCATTTGGATTTGGACCATCTTACCTTGTAGCAACAGTTCAATCTGGTGGTGTTTTATTGTTAGGGATAATGCTGCAGAGCATCTTTGGGATGTGGTGGAAGAGGACATTCGCATTATGTGGAACCCTTAGCAACTGTGATAATATCATGCCAGGTTTAAGGCAGTTTTGAAGACAAGAGGGGGTCCAACCCAGTAGTAGTGAGGTGTAACTAATGAAGTGGCCAGTTACTGTGTGACTAATAGCTGTTATAGGGTGTACTTAGCAACAGGATAAAAAACAGACTCCTGCAAAGATGAATTTAGTTCACCCAGCAGTATTTTCTTCACTGAGCAGTAATAGCAAAGGAAATGCTCTGACTAAAGCACGCATCTTCCTGTAGTGAAAGAAAAGCTCTTTAATTCAGGGTAAATGGGTAAATACATGCAGGTTGGCTTTAAATCCATTTAGTTATAATTACACTGTTTACTAAATTATGATTCACTCATCTTTAAATGAAAGCAGCTCAGTTTGTGATGCTACAGAGGCTTCCTCCGTTCATTACTGATTACTTCTGACTGAACAGCATTTCAGATGTTTCCTAGCTGCTGCTTTGCACATTACGGCAGCGTGAGAAAACTAAAACAGTTCTTTAGCTTAAACGGTGCACGTCAGACGAGTAAAACACAAGATGGAACTACTTACTGCAAACTTGGGAAGGACTTTTCATATAAACGTAGTGAAGGATTTATGAAGAGTAGAAGAGAGCCATTCCTGGATTTGTCATTTATGGTGACACCAGCAGCAAGCTGTCATCGCACTGCCTAAGTGTTTCACACTGATGTCGATTTAAACTAAAAAACCGTCACAGAGCAACTTCCAGTCTAATTTCTGCCTCGATTTGACCTCATTTTGAACAATTAACACTTTGAGATTATGAGTAAGTGCTCAGATCGATGGCACTGCTCATGCCTTTGCCACATTTATTTCAGACCAAACATACTGAGGTGACTAGTAATAATATTCATCTCCATCAGACGTCTCTCCCGGGGTGCATTTGTGCAGCTACAGCACCTTGTACCTCCCTCTGCTTGCATCGTGTCTGGAAGTAATTAAACTCATACCTTCATTCCTCCTGCCATCTGTGCTCTACATGTCTTTCTCACTTTTTTTACTCTGTGAATTGAGAGACTATGTCGAATCATTTTCCATTCTGTGGGTTCATATTTATTCCCAGCACACTATAGGCTTTGTTGGTTCAGACTTTTCTTTGCCCTTTTTTAACTTTCTCAGTGGAAAATAACCCACTAGAGAAGGTTCAGTTCTCTCACCTGGGAATAGCTTACTGTAACAAGATTTTCAGAGTTAACATACAAGTATAGGCAGCTGCAAAAACACTCATGTGAAATGGCTGTAATAATATGATCCAAATGAGAGGCATAACCTAGAATGACTTCATTCATAATGCAAAGTCAGTTTACAGGACTCATTCACGGAGAAGTGTGATCAAAGGGCAAAAGCTGAAGCTCTGTGTCATTTAAGCTGCCAGGCTTTGCCTGAAGGTTTGCCAGACCGGTAAGTCGGGCTGTAATAGGTGTTCCTGCTGTTCACATTTATGCAGAGTCTCCACAGTGTGCTTTCTTCATCACTGTCACTCCGCAGGTTTAATGGTCTCTCACCGGCCTGTGGTAGATCCCATTTCTCTGAATCGAGCGAAGACACTGGCAAGGACATTTTTTTTCCATTAAAGAGAAAGTGCTAAAAGGGTCCGAGGAGGCGGCTGATAGACGGGTCATGGTGAAACTGCTTCACAGGAGGGTGGAGGTGGTTATTTATCTTCTTCAGCCAGGCTCGGGTGACCACAGGAGATAGCCGTGGCTGACAAGAACCCCTCGGAGCTCTGACAGTCGGGACAAACAGAAGCACCGACAGCTGGCCCAACAGCCTGAAAAAATAACCCAGGGACTGATAATGGGCAGCATTTCCCATTTCGCCAGCTTCTCCCTTCCTTTCTGAACAATGATGAATAAAAGTTTTCTTCTTACTCAAGTATTAACAAGAGAAGGAAAGGTGCAGGGCTCTAGTATGTGATAGCCAGCATAATTAAACATGGTGCACGTCATCCATGAAAAGTGGGGCATTTTGACAGGTATTTACGATGAAGACTCTTGTGTCATGGAACTTACCCACAAGCTGTGGGAACCCCCTCAGTGACTGGTCCATTTCACCACAATGACTTATTCAATCATGGTTTGCACCAGTAAAAGAGATTCTGAAAAATCCCCCAGGTCAAAATCCAGAAAGTCTTAGGAAAGAATTTCCTCTGTGCTGCAGGCAACTTGATCACACTTGTATGTAAAGGAAAGCTCTGACACACTCACCACACTCACACACAAAGTAAAGCAGGGTGAACATCAATCTGAAACCAGGGATGAGATTCCCAGTTTTTATGGGACTGCTAGAAACGTACTGAATCCTGAAGGTGCTGCTGAGCCAGATGACAGACCAAAGCATTGGCCGTCACTTTTAGGGTTTGGATTGTGTGTGCGTGGATGGACTCCTTTATAATGTTGATTTTTATGGGTCAGCATGAGGCTAATGTTTCTCACAGTGCTTTCCACAGAAACATGGAACAGGTCTAATTGTACAGACTGTAGCAATCACTAAGCAAGTGGGAGCCAGTTATAACAAAGTGATTTATTAATTATGTATCAAGAGAAAATTTGTATGGATTTGCATCATGAATGTAAGTAAACTGGTTCCACTGAGCTTGGTTTAACCTAAAGGCAGACTTTCCTGCCTGTGGGGCAGGGGCATGTATTGTAATTACAGTGATTATAGCGGTTTGAAACTGTTGGCTCATGGTCTATTATTTCATTTCAGATCATCTGTTTGGTAAATCTGATTTATTAGATGGCTAATCAGCTTTATGTGCCTTAGTATTTTGGGAGGGGATATTACTGTCGACTCATGTCGAGGGGGATCAGCTTCTGTGGTGCTCAGTATCCTCTGGACTTCTGTCAATGCCAGTCACAGCTCACTGGTTGTGTAAGCATTGCAAAGTATCATTGGCTCTTAAAGATACAGTTCTTTTATTAGACTGAGTTTTTTTTGGAGATAATAAATTGTATATATTAGCAGACCGACGTTACATAAGCATCTATACGCAGGGAGATTATAGCACAGAAAGAGAGTAAACTAGAGTTGGTATTTCAGTGCTAACTCTATAAATCAATAGCGATAACGTTGCCATGTTTGCTCTTTTTAAAAAAAAAAAAAAAAGGAAGCATAAATGTCACTTAGAAAATTTAGACTGAAAAGAGCGAAATTATTGTCGATCATCCGTCATTTCTTTCCTTCGCACATATACCCACGACATTTTGTTTCACGTGTGTCTATTTTACTGTTGGACACAAATTTAATCTTGATGTATCCACAGTTTCACTGATTTGATAAACCCAGCCGTTTATCAGATTACCTGACAATGACATCGTGGAGCCTCGAACAGGTCTTAGAAGAAAAGAGTATCCAGCTGAATGGTCTTTTTTTTACAGCCGATATTTGTTATAGAGTGGGTAATCTTTCACAAGCATTCGGGTTAAGGACTCAAAGGCAGATGTAACAACAACAACAAAAGCCAAAAACCTAAACTTTATTAGGTCAGCTGCTTAAGCCCCATAATACAAAAACCCACTGAGAGAAAACAAACCAAAAATCCCACGGATTAACACAGAGCTCACCGGGGAGAAGCACAGAGAGGAATAACGAAGACATTTTAACAAAGAACAAGGGAGAGGACTATATATACTCTAAGGGTAATTAGAGGAAATAGCAAGGGAACAAGACGGAGGTGAACAGAATTAGGCACAGACATGATGTCGGATAAAACTCACAGAAGAGACAGAAGTTAACAAAGTAAAAGAGGAAAGAAGAAATTTTATGAAAACACAGGAGAAATGAAGGGACATGAATAATTTGACAGAGGGGAAGACACAAGGAAGAGATAGAGGGAATACTGAAGAAGTAAATAAACTCAGAAAGTCAGAAAGTATTATCATAAACTTTAATAAAAACAGGAACAGGAACTAAGAGCTAATAGCTCGAGGTAATAAAGAAAAGCATCAAAATCCACATGTAAACGTAAACAAACTTACCACTAAATAGAGAACGCTAAAGCAGAATCTAAAAAGTCCAAAAAACCCCGGGGCCACAGCACAAACACCGCTGATGACAACAGCGAAGCTTCTCTTCTATTTGGGAGCGAGCCTTAATTAATATAATTACTAACACCTGTGTTTACCTGTTGTTTCATAGCTAAACTAAAGGTGTGTTATCTTCAACTTATTCAACTGACGGTCACGTGGGGCTGGAACCTATCATTTGTTTTTCCATCTAGTCTCTCAGTGTTGTGGTCCCATTCACCCAGACGGTAATCAAGTGTATAATGCAACTTCTAATGGTGTGGCAATGGGATTAGAAGTGTGGCCCAACATCAGCACCGTGACAAATTAATATTTTTTTTATGTGCCACTGGTGGAAACAGTGTAAACACAGCATCTTTCAAACTGTTCTGGTTTGTAATGAGAATCCCATTCTCATTCACGATGACAGATTTTTAGTCTTGTTTGTTTTTCTTCTTCTTCTTCTTCTCAAAGGCCGCTTTTTCTTTCTTTCTTTTTTTTTTTGGTTCTTCACCATCGACTGTGACTCTGTAAATGATGCATAGCTCTTAAAATCGCTTTCTTGGAAAACTAAATACCAGACAGGACCAAATAACATTCTTTAATACCACAGGTGGGTGATTCAGTCTGAGAAAGCATGATGCAGATGTGTCTCTGATGCTGGCCGCCGTGATTTAGATGACTGGAGCTTCACTCTGCACCCTGTAGGTGTGCGCGAACATATGAACTTGCTAGCACACGCACGCCATTACCAAAGCTTTTAAATGATTCTCAGGTGTATGGGTGCTGCCCCGTGCTGAAAGCAGCCGTGGCCCTAAATGTCTGCAGAGGACTCTGGAGCTCTGGAGCTCTGACATCATCCTCACTTCCCATAAATACCAGATCCTACGCATGCCTTTCCACTCGACCCCACGACGGGCACTTAGCGAGGCAGGGCAATGTGGAATCAATACCCACATTTTTCACACAGCATGCAGAGGAAGTATTCTTTCCTATTTTTAAGTAAACTCGTTTGTTATTGCTAATAAGAGGTTGCACCCTAAGACATCCAAGTTGTTTAGAACTGCTTGTGGACACCAGTTTTATCCCATCTGTGCAGCACATGGCTTTGAGAACAAAAAAAAAACCAATTTACAAAACGTGTTTTTCCACCTGATACTGTTTGTAATGGAAAACACATATATGCCTCGGGTAAACCTCTCATCCACTGCTGTTAGCAGCCACCCACCTGGATGATACCACCGTGGCCCTTCCGTGCTTAGACATTCAGCGTGGGCTAAATAAAAACAGACTCCAGAGGCTCTTTTTTTTTTTTTTTTGAACCATCCTGCACAACATTGGTTTAAGCTTTTGCACCATTCACAAGGAGAAATACAGTTTATGCATGCTCTTGTGTGAAACCCACAGCCTGCAGCCTTCTTGATTATTACTCTAGTCACAACCAGGCATTCCAGACGGCAGCAATGACTGTGTTGTAAATAGACAAAACAAGCTTTGACAGGCTTCCTACATTGTCTCCATTTTTGCAATGGTTTCTTTCACTTTTTTGTCTTTATTTTGACTTCTTTCTTGTGTTTTTTTTTCTCGATTCTTGCTGTACTAGTAATCACAAAACCACAGATATTCTCTGTGGGCTGAGCCAGCTTGGTTAGGAAAACGGAGTGCAGTGGAAATGTCCATTTATAATGGAGGCTCGAGCGGTTGGAGGAACCCAAGAACTTAGCGCTACTTTCCCATGAGCTGTTTGCGCATGACCTAGGGTTATTTTATGCTAATGTAAGTTTAAGTCACAGCTGCCAGAACTCTGTCTGCCTGTGAGAGTTATCTGTGAGAGTTCGAGCTGCAGAAACAGTAAAAGTCGCCACAGAAGAGAGGGACCCCACATACTGGCAGATGAATGACAAAATAGATATACTTTACGGTCGAGAGGATGTTTCACATGCCGCATAGTTTGTGTGTTTCTGTCACTGCCTGCCTGATTTACATATGCATTAGTCTCAAAAGGGGCTTGTTTTTTTTATCTCTGTGTGTGTGGCTGACTTTGATTGTGCACACTCACAAGCGTGCATGAATGCTGCACAATGCGTGCCTCTCTATGAGTGAGCATGTTTAGTCTACAGGCAGAGGAAAAGGGGCTCGTGGTTTGACAAAGACGAATAGCTGGGTTTGTTCCTCCGCTGTGAACTGAACCTGTATCAGCACATGACATCACCTCTTCAGTTTTCACTGGCTGGCAGTTAGCGTGCTCCGTGCATGCGCACAGCCCTGCTATACCGCCCGCAAAGAGCAGGATGCACAACTGGAAAAGGAGAGAGGAGAGGACAGAGCGAGGCCCGGCGCAGTGCCCGATTAGATAGACGGTATGCCATTGTCACAGCATACAGCGAGCTACTCTGGGGTATTACCAAAGTGTCAGCGACATGTGCAACATCAGCGCGAAATTATGCTGAGCAGCAGTGACGGTTTCTTTTGTGGAGAGAAAATCATTACATTGAAAATACACACAAGTTAATGGCAAACACATGCTGTGAATGTAAAATGCAGTCCATGCCAGTACTAGTTCTTACTCCCGCTTATTGCTTCTTAGATGCAGCGACTCAATTCGAAAGTTCAAAATCTGCAGTGGCTGAAAACAACGTCACAGAGAGCCAAAGCAATAAAGTTGTGGGTATTTCTGGCCAAAAATGAACCTCCTAATCATTATTGATGGTATTTTTGAAAGTTTAATAAATATAATAGCGTTTGCTGTGCAGAAAATAGCCACATGTGCACAGTCACAAAAAAGCTACCTCTTCAGTTATTATTATATTTCCAAACTAACTTTATGTAACCTGAATAGCATTTCAAAGTCATTTAGTCAGAAACATGGAAACAACTAAATGGACTGGTTCTTGTGCTTTTCTACTCCACTTTCTAGTGCTTTCTATCAAACATACATACAGTGAATGCACTGGGAGCAACTCAGGGATCAGTGTCTTGACCTGTGCCACAGTCACCGCTTAAACTAGAGTTCCTCAAAAGGCTGATGAAGCTGGACACTCTGGTGACAGTGGCAGAGAAAAGGACATTAAAGAACCTGATGGACATTATGAACAATGCTGGGCAACCTCTGCACATGGTTGTAAACAATCAGAGGAGTCTGTTCAGCGACAGGTTGCTTCTTGAAAAAGTCAAAAACCAACAGACTTAAAAACTCCTTTGTCCCACACGCCATTAGACTGTTTAACTCCTCACTGGAAGGGAGGGGGAGGAGAAACAGGGGGACAAGGAAGGGCGCGAACAACTGAGCTGTAGTGCTTTTTTGTTTTGGTGGTTTTTTTTGGGCGGGGGGTCTTATATCCGACTGTGCAATAATCACTGTGCAATATATGCACTCAAATGTGCAATCCTATTTATCCATAGTGTATATTCTGTATTTATATATGTGTATATGTGTATATATGGTGTATTTATGCTTATGTCCTTACTCTCATTCCCCTTATTGTATCTGTAACATGCAACTTCTTTCAGTGCTGTGCTACTGGAAACTGAATTTCCCGGAGGAACCCACCCGAGGGATTAATAAAGTTTCATCTAATCTCTAATCTAATCTAAGGCTTCAAAAGTGGGATGATTCAATGTTAAAATCTCCCATTTTAGAGTTGGTGGCAGGCGAGTACGTCATCGCTTGTACCATCCAGCTGTCGCACAGGCTTTAAAATTAGCCGGAGTCACTAAAGTTGACCTTTCAACCATGATTGCTTTGTTGGAGCATTTTTGAGAACTTTCAAAAGAAGAAAAAGTCTGTGCTAATGTTTTTTTAGGAGGGGTTGGTAACTAAATTCAAGCATATTACTTTAACAGTACTTAACACTGATTAGTTGGTATCTGTGTTGGCATAATCCAACCACACAGTCTATGGGTGTAGCTTGCTATCCAAGCTTTCTAAAAGATTACCTGAGAACTTAGTACTCCACCCTCTCATCCAAATATGAAAACTTCTAGCCTCAAAATTTCAAAGAGACAAAATACCGATGGTCAAAATCCTCATTTGGAGATTAAGTATGGGAATTTCAGGAGCGAGACCATGACTCCAAACACGCTCATTCCGCTTCTCATCTATATAGGTTCCCCCAGTTCTGTAAGCTGTTCATTCTTGTTTACATGCCCCACCCTCCCTCACCTTTTCAATTCTTTAACTTCTTCACTTCTGTGTAGTACATGGGGATCTGCCAGGCCCAGGAGCTGCCGCCAGTCCCCTTTGAGGCCTTGCCCCCAAAAAAAATTCATATCCAAGCCATTCACCTTTACCACTTAAACACTGTCAAACCTAAAATGAGGACATGGGCCCAGCTTGTGAATTAAGATTATGAACACAAACCGGTGTATAATGCCGTGGGAGCTTCATCTGTGTTTTAAAAACAGTCTTTGATTCAACTACTGTGGCAAAGTGGAAATGGCTAGTGTGAAGGATTTAGGGGGCTATATTAGCAGTCTAATCATTTAGATGGTATTGGGCCAGATTTAGTGACGCAGTGCCCCGGCATAAATTGGATCCTGGCCTAACAAAAGTTGCGTTGATATTTACCGAGAGCACATTGACAAGTTTGGTGTGAACGCAGAGACTTTTGACCTTGTTGTGTTTATGGAAAATCCTTTCTCAAAGTGAGAGAATATTCAAATCAAGCGCCACATCTGTGAGTGCTATTTGGGGATTATGCTCACACGTTACTTTGCCCTGTTTAGTTAATCTGGCCCTTTGTGTCTTATTAGTGAAGAATCACTGATATCCTGTATCCTGTTTTTGTTTTTCTAAGCTTAGATTGAGCTTGTCCTATCTCAACAGGATCCAGGTCCTTATCCATGGAGCCGAGCTGAGTAATAATCTTATTACACTAGGCCAAGAAAAGAGTACGAGTTTTTCTAATTAAAAACTGTACTGCTACTGAGACTGTGTATAATAAATGGGTGTAGCACCATCACCCATTGGTTAGTGAAGTCCTACGATGAAGCCTCGTACTAAGCATTTTGGACCTCGTCATGTTGTTGTTTTGAAACCAGACATGAGAGGCGAGTGCTGTGAAACTGAGCAATGCTGCATAATGATTTGTCAGCCACAAAGTTGGCCTGCCTTTAAAGAACGATTACAGAAATCTGCCATAAAATCTATTTTTTTAACTCTAACGGGGATCATATTTAAAAATAAATAAACATTAAGTCATATTCAGTAAGCCATGAAACAATCAACTGGGACCACAAACTCACCAGCTGTTTATTTTCAGTCATAGATCAAGTGAGCTATGTTGTTTGGCAGCTAAAGGGACCGCCCTTTGGCCGCTGGCCATTTGAAAGAATTCAGTTTTAGGCTTCACTTTTCAGACCCCAAATCTGCCTCCACCTTTTAAATACAGTCCATGTAAAAAGGTCACTCAGTCCTCTTAGTGCGAAGATCGTGCATCCTGTGCCTCCTTCCTGTCGTGTTTGGGTCAAATCTGACCAATTTACAAATTTAAAAACTCATAAATATTGTGTTTTACATCCGATTCCCTCAAGGCCTTATGGCATCCTCCACACTATGTACTTGAACATATAAAGGTGATGACCACCTCTTTCGTTGAATTTTAAGTGTTTTAATCAACTTAGGTTACATCTGTGGTGCTCCCGATCAAAAGTGACTGCCATAGGAAATGAATGGGAAGCCAACCCCCCATCCCCCCTTTGGCCTTTGACCCCCTGAATGGCCCACAAAATGACCAAATGAAAGACCCACTTTTCTGACCCGCTGAACTGAATTTGGTGGTGAAAAATGTTTATGTTAATTTAAGAGTTGTTCAAACTGACTGGTCTATTGTGACCGGGAATACTAAAGTAAGAGGGGTGAGGGTGCACACAACCAGTACAGTTGACTATGTGTCTGTATGCTGGAATAGGTATACTTATCTTTAATGTGTGGCTTTTATTCAACCCGTGATGCAATTATTAACTTTTAAAAAATACGTTTTTTTATTCAAAGCTCAATGACCGATGGCAGTGTTGCATTTTGAATACAACATTTTATATATAACATAGCAATTTATTCTATTTTTTTTAACTATTCATAAAAGCTGCTTTAAACACTTAAATGCATGAAAACAAAATTAATGTGCAATGCTAATACGCGTGACCACAAACACTGCAACCACTACAAAAAGATCCCCAGTCTGTCCCTGCTTTATGAGCGGTTTTGTCTTTACATGTACAATACCTCATAAAGGGTTCCTAACACCACCCTACGACCATGATCACAGCAGAGGTAAAATCAGCTTTAACACTGCAGTGGATTTGTTAGCTGGCTCTTACATCAAGAAATCGGTGTATGTTATTGTCATATGAGTCTTATCACAGTTCCTGTAGTCGCATTTCTTCTTGCTTGAGCTCAGTAACATTTCCCGCCATGTTCCTTTGATTAAAAGCACATCTGACTCCCATTAAAACTTCCACATTCAGATCCAGGGACTGCCTTTGGAGCTGGATGGAAAACTTTTTTTTTCTTCTTCCCCCTTTTTTTTCTTTTTTTCATTAAACCAGAGGCCAACTTGAGCCTGAGGTAAAGAGACTCCCTTGCAGTAAAGGTTCAGTGGGCTATAAGAAAGTGTCGAGGAAACTGTTTTCTCATTAACACATTCCGGTTTTAGCTACACAGGGCAGTGAGATGAAAATGCTTTAATGACTTGGCCATACCGGGGTTTGAAAGATTGTTGGATAAGAAAAGTCGGCCTTTGGCAACACAACAAAGCCCTCGGCCAAATGCCATTCAGAGCCTGGGAATTTTGAAATTATTGACAGTTCCAGTACGCTCACATTTCACAATTTAATTTTCCAGCAGTTAAATGGGAAAAGAAACAGAAAAGCAAAAAGTGTCCCTGACACTTGTGGGCATGTTTGGACTGTGGCAATGCTGGCCCATAAAAGCAGGACAAAGATGAGCTGCTGCCAAGTAGTTCACTGCCTGGCAAGGACAATAGGATGTGATATGACTAATCCACGGATTCCAGGGAGGAAACGAATCCCACAGAAGATCAGCGATGTGGAGTCCACCCCTGAAGGAGAGACAGTCGTTTTACAAGCTGGGCACATATTCTAATGCCCGTGTGACTGTCCTTTGGGACAGATTGTCACTCTGACGGGAGTTCATTGCGCATTTGAGACGAGACGAATGCTGACGGACTGGAAGAGATGAGGACAACACATCATGTTCACTCAGTTGACACAGCTCCTTAAGCTGCTACAGCACAAATATGTGTGTAAGTCTGTTTGTGTCTCTTACTCTGAGGGATGACTATCAGTCAGTCCACCACTCAGACTTTTTTCCCTCCTGGTACAGAATAGCTTTTGAAGTCTTTCAGAAAAGCAGTTTCAAATTTTTAAACTGTTGGATAATAACTCTGTTGCGGCCTGAGCTGGCAAGACCAGCTAGGATTGCGGTTCGGTATCTGTGCAGGAATTCAACCTCATTCGCAGGGCATAATAGTAAACAACTCCGCGCTCCATTTGGCTTTCACCTGGTTGCTGCTTACTTTGCAGAGGACAGTGGAACTTTTCTCAATTTTCTCCTGGAATATCACTGCGTGCCCTTTTGACTCTTTATCTCAGAAAGCACCGCTAAGCTGCGTTGCCAGCTCCCGTTCACGGTTAATTACAGGAGATCCCTCCGCCTCGCTTGAAGCCCGTATTTGTGAACCAGCAGTTGTTAGGCTCAAAAGAGGTAAACATGAGAGCAACAAAAAGGAAAGGGTTCAGTATTTCCACCACATAAACTTGATTTATACAAGGTTTTGAAACAGTGTAAAAAATGTAATTAAAAACCCAGTGGCACCCTGTATGGTCTTCTGCTGCTGCAGTCCATCTGCTTCAAGGTTAAGGGTGTGTGTTCAGAAATGCTCTTCTGCAAACCAGACCTGCTAGACTTTTTACTTTAATATCACTAGATGAAATGATGTGCAGAGGACCCAGACAACTTTATTTCGGCGAAGCACAAAATCCAAAGCAAATAAAAAGCCACAAACCAGGAGTCCCAGAGTCCACACGAACAGGGAAATTACCAGTAGGATCTGACAAAGAAAAAGGAGGAGACATAGCTGTGGTCTGTCCACTCTTACAAGGATATTTTTTTGGGAAAAAGAGCTTTTTCTTGGCTTTTGATTGGCCCGACTTTCTATATGGTCAGGGCTATATTGCCACCTGTTGCTTTTGCATGTTTTTAATAGCTCTTGATATAGTTTTTTTTTTTTCAGGTAAATGAACAGTACTTTTCAGACAGTGGTTGTGTGGTCAGAAAATGCCAGGTCTAATACATATCCTTGTATATATATCATGTATATTCTCTGGGGAGGAATTGGGGATTAGCAACATATAGACCTGTGTGCATGTAGACACAGGTGAAGCTAATTAGATAAACAGGAAGTAAAAGCTGAAGCAAGGCACACAAGAAAATCAGCTATTGTAGTGAAGCAGGGAATAACCAAAAGACGGTCATCTATTACGACCAGTATGGGAGTAAGGCAGACAGACGGGACAAAAAGCAAACTGTGGAAGAGAGTCAGAGATTAATAATAACTAATGATTAAATGCAGATTGGTGTGTAAGTACACTGAGAGTGAAGATAGGAAGCTCCTAGCAGCCTAGGCCTTTTAAAAATATATGCTTTATCAATCTTAAAAGTAGAGAGAGTATCTGTCTCTCAAATCTAAACTGGGACCCACAGAAGGCTTCGCTTCCCATTCTCCTTTTAGAAACTCTAGGAACCACAAGTAAGCCTGCAGTCCAAAAGCAAAGTGCTCTAATTGGTTTGATGTGGTGTTATGAGATCTTTAAGATGAGATGGGGTCTGATTACTCAAGACCTTATATGTGAGGAGAAGGAGTTTGAATTTGATTCTGAACCCAGAACTTGGTAGAAAGACAATTAAATCAAATCAAGAACCAGAATTCACAAGTAATATAAGACTAGAGCTTAATGCTGCTCGAATAATGATGAAAAGACAATGTTAAAATCCTGGGAGCGTGACACTAAAACTTATTTCGAGCTTCAGCACGTGTATTAAGCATTCATCACAGATTCCTGGGATGAATCTGTGTTTCTTCTTAAGACAAACTCAAACAGAAGCCCTGGAAGTGTCAGACTTCTCTCCAGACTGTATGGGAGGTATTACCATTCATGTTCTGCATCATACTGGCTCCCGGCGTCTCTTATATTATAGCAGATTCATGGCACTGACAGAGCAGCTATTTCAGGTCGTGCACCCTGCCACAGCAACCCAAGCATGTTGTAATTTGTGCTTGTCGCCAGGAATTAATTGTCTGCGTTTTTTGTTTTTCTTTTTGCCAGAAAACATAAATCAGCTGTCCACATCCTTTCAGTGTCAGTCGCCTTTAGCGCAACGAGAGGCGGCCGGCCTTGTGAATTCCTGACAATTATAGCACCGGGGTGGGCCGCAACCCACCATGAAATCAGCCGTTCAGGATGCCCGGACAAAAGATGCCGGGGAGGTAAAGGTGAAGTTCAAAACCTCCAAACAGCTGATGTCATTTCTTCCACTAACATTTGATTTAATTTCTTAACAAAGTGAACACAAGATGTCTGATAATATCTCTGCCAATAATCAGTAGTATTTGTAATGAACGAACAAGTTCGGCATGATAGTACCGCTGGACTTGTTTTCATAAGTTCCTATTTCCTGCAAGTCTGCCTATTTTCTAGGATTAGCTAAGTGTTTGCAAGGTCCAACTAAAACAAAGATGACGGTAGTTTGAGTACTGCCCTAAACCACCAGTCGATCTATCTACTGATCTCAGCCTAGATCCTGTCCAGACAATGCCCCGCTTCCCCCTGCTGCACCAATCAAAACACATGCCATTATAAGGCAGCCGGGCGAGGGCCTGCAGGCAAAGACGAGGAGAAAGGAGAGGGAAGGTGACAAAAACAAGAGAGAAAAGGAGGAGGAGGAAGAGGAGGAGGCATGAAGACAACATGGCATCTAATAAAGAGATGTCTGTTTTCACCGCCTTCGCCACCTTTGTTTGGTCTTTTGTCCTGTTCTCGTACCCGTGGCTCTGCTGACTGCATTGACTCTACTCTCCACTGCTCTTAATAAAAGCCTTTAAGTGGAATGGAGAGCCGTCCTGAGTGGCTGATACTGCGCTCTGATGAACTAAAGGGACTGGAGCTTGCTGGTTGGGAGCAGTGAACTCGGTCTTCCACTGGTGCTCTCTAACAGTGTCTCTAATCCATTTAGGTTGAGGGCTGGCAGAGGCTGAGGTCTGACAAAGCACAGCTCTGTCTCTGTGATCCGGCCCACTGAGTCGTAAGTTTTTACAGATGTGGAGCACAAATGGGCATGCAGTTAGCCCAGACTGGGAAGGCTGACTAACTGGACACAGGGTGCTAAATCTGCTTCTCAACAACTTCCTGATTAATCTTTCACGTCTGCTTTCCGAACTGACCTACCCAAAGCACGGTGAACTCAGACAGCCGCGGCCTGCTGGGTATTTCCAAAACTGATATGTCAAAATTTGCACGTGAGCATTTTGATTTCTGAAACCTTACATTTCATGTGTGTGTGTGTGTGTGTGTGTGTGTGTGTGTGTATACAGGGCAGGCAGCCAAGCATCTTATCAGCCCCGATGTTGTCTTTCTTGGTTTCAATCCCAGTGCTTTCCAGAAGAAGAGGAGGGCCCGACGAAGAATGCAATTTCTTTTGACTCGCATTTCCACTCGAGCAGTTGTCATGCTCGTGCCTTCAAACAAACCACTGCAAAATGTGGAAAAATGTCTCCGATCAGACGAGTCGCAGCAGCGGCGGCGCGGGTACGGCAGAAATTATGCGAGACACATCAAAGCAGACGGGCTGAAGTTGTCTTTGATGATAGGCGGTTTATCTAGATTATGTTATGGCAGACGAATACAAAAAAGATTTACACAACATACGCTGAAACAGATGTTAGCAGTATGAGTTACCATGGGAGTGCCCCTTTCTTTCCTTTTCCAGTCAAGAAAATAAGTTACAGGGGTGTCATGGTGAATGACCCCACCCCTGCAGTTTAGTGCTCGACTGAGTTCGATTTTGCTTGAACAAGGCCAAATTCAAACTTGGAATGAGAACAGCATCCTCTACTGTACTCCTGGTAAATCGCACAGACACCGAGCTGCAGCAGCATTTTTTTTCTTTTTTTACTTTAAGCTGTACCCATGAACTAAGAAACACACCCACTACAGTTGGGTGTAAGTCAAAACCAAGATGAGTGACTGTGACTGGGAAACACACACAAACACACAAAGTGGACAAGGACGTGCTAACTAGCTGAATAAAATGGGTGTATGTTCGGCAGCACTTTCCCTGTGCTATTTCCTGGCCACCTGTGTGCCAGCTAGCATGAATAGGAAAGTATTGTGCTTCTCTATTTTTTACCATCTCCCACAGCACTCTTTCCTCCCACTCCTCCTCCTCTCAGAGCACTCCAGCACAGACTAGGTCAGACTCCATTTGAGAAAAACTGTGACCCATGCTAGTCATTTGGCCAAACATTTCCAATAAAATGGTTGAATCATGTGTGGGCTGTCTTTTTTTTTTAACTTTCAGTTCAGTCCAGTGTGCCTCATAGCCCCAGTATTTCATGTGAACCATAAATAGTTGAAATGTTAAGGAAGTCATTTAAAGGGGATGAAAGTTTATCACAAGATCGGGAGCTAGAAAAAAACTAAAGTAAGATAGAGGAGAGAAAAGAAAATTCAACTTTACCTGCTGCTTCTCAGAAGTGCTTGGACATTTTAGAGTTATGCTAATTCATTTCTTGCTACGAGTCACATGAGACAAGCAATAGTGCTGTCTTATCTACCACCAGCAGCTTCTTTCTTTAATTTAGCATAGACAGGGGACAAAAAAAGGAAAAGGAAAGTGATTAGCTCTGATCCTTAAAAGCTGGTCTTACAGCTAGCATACTTGTTTCTGTTAAGCTAAGGAAATCAGTGTAAGCTGTAGCTTTATTTTCACCATACTGATGAGAGCTGGACACTTTTCAAAGTAACATGCATTATGGTTGAGTCAACCACAGTTAAAAGTGATTTTCTGTTGGCGACTAATAGCAAGTAGTTGCACCAACCAGCTGGTCATTACCATGAGTGTGCAGCATCCTCATCCTCAATGAGCAACCACTTTAAAATGCAAGGTGATTGCAGAGATCGCTTGGCGGGAGGCAATTTGTCTCCATGGCAGACTGACTCCAATCACTCTCAGACAGATTAGTGAGGGTGCACAAATAATCACCGTATAATTTATAGACACAGACAGACTGTCAACACGTTGGAATCAATCCGAGTCAGTCTGTGCTAACTCATGTGCAACGCATCTCTTACCTGGTTGCCAACTGGTTGTATTCTGCTTAAAATTCTGATGTAAAAACAAGGTTGCTAATTTTGCAGTTAAATCAACATCCTGCAGGATGGTGCAGCAGCATACAGGATGGATACGGATCTATGATGGTTTGGCTGGATTCTTTAGTAAACAGATTTTTGCCAGTTTATTGTAGTTATTATTGCAAACAGTTTGCATGTAATTGCCAACTGGTCCCTGTTCAATTGTAAAGTGAATGCCAGCTGGTAGCAGATTGAGTCCACCTTATTGACGTTTTATGACCATTTCCACCAACTGAAGTCACTTTGAAGAAGCAGTTGGTCCTCGTCTTTGAAGCAACCATTTCAAAAGCAACAATATCGTAATTCAAAGCAAACAGTTGTAATTATTTAGGTTGTGCTGCGGTCTCCAACCACTGTGACTGTAATTTCAAGCTATTGTTTAGGTTTGAGGTATTTCTTTATTCCAAGTGGTTGGCTTGACAGAAGAACAACAGTGCCTAAAAGAGGCGATATGAGCAGTGATGTGATGAACAGAGACTAAGAAATTTTAATGGAACCTGCAACAATAACATGAAACATAAATGGTGGCAAGTAAAACTCCTCTGCATCCGTTCAGACAAGCATTTTTCTCTACGTCTAAGTGCTTTTCTATGTAACATTCATACTGGGTGCAGTTCAGGGTTAGGTATCTTTCCCGGGGATACCTTGGAAAAGGCCAGAGAAGCTAGCGATTAAATTATCAACCATCTAGTTAGTAGATGACCTGCTCTCAGTCAATACTAACTAGGCCTGACCCTGCTTAGCTTCAGAGATCAGATGAGATCTGGTGTGTTCATGGCAGTAGGGCTATCAGCCAGTGAATGGAAGTAAATCTGTAGGTGAGAGTAAGCTCATTTTGATAAATCTGATAGTTTTTGCAAGCTTTTAATTTGCATGTGGCATTAAATTTTATGCATTCATTGCTGTTTGAGCAAAATGACCAAGATTAGCTTCCAAATTCCAGCTTAAAAGCACATGAAGGTCAAATTCAGAGGGATTCATTTTGAATCTTGGACAAAGGGGCCTTCCGAGGAGCACGAATGAACACAAATCAACATGATTCAATGGGAACACATGCGACAGGGCTGAAAAATACACAAGAGTTATCTGCTCAGCCAGACCCTGTAGCAACCAACTGTCAGCTACAAAGTAATGGAGCAACATCAAAACCGCTTTACTTTGTCTTTTCATTGTTACACATCCCTGAGCAATTATTCTCTGGTCTATGATGACCACATCACTGCTCGCCTCTTCCTGTGCGTAAACCTCTGAACACAGAGGTTGAACCCAAACCAGTGCAACACAGCAATGTTATTATATTCTGCAGAACCAAAGAAAGCGTGGACCATTCTCTCTGGGATTTCATCCAGACCAGCATTCTGCCTTGACTCAGTAACCAGTGTGCGATTTCCACTGGCAAGCCTAATTTAGGGTTAACTGGCAGTTTGGGTTGTAATGTATTTCCTTTCGTAAACCCTTAGAGCTGAAATGCAACACCACAGAAACAATTAAAACAAGTGCGGAAAACTCATGTGAACGATACCTTATTTAGAAGAAAATGCATAAAACCCACACCACAGGTTGCAAAGCTGCAAAGAGTAAACAATCGAGAAATGACTTGAAGCGAGCGTGCGCTGATGAACGTGTAGACTCATCAGGTGTTCGTGTAACAGCCGTGAAAGTTTGAAAAGTATCCCTGGAGACAAGACCAAATATAAACAGCCTGAAATACACGCCTGTTAGTTCTAGCCAGGAGCAGCCATGTGGGCATATCCAGTTGCAGTGCTGAATAAGAAAATGAGAAAATAAATAGCTAGCAGGACTGAGTTCCTGTTCGGGCTGACTCAAGAAAACCACCTTCTGCTGTTCCAGCCCACAGGTGATCAAGCCAGGCTAAAAAGCTTGCTAATAAATTCAGCACCACATTCCCCCAAGGTGTCTGGGATTTGAGGCGTCCTGATTAAGGGGATGTTTGACCTTCTGGTTGGATTCCCTGTCTGGGCCTGGAGCTCTTTGCCTCCAGAGAGCCTCTTTCAGCACTAAAAAGTCACACTGGGTTTCACTTCTATGACCCAGTTAAAAGCTATGTGTTGGCAGATGTGCCCAAAAGGTTTTTTGTCAGCTTCCGAGCTTCTTTTTTTTTCTTGCTTCCCTCTAATTACGGGCTGGGTGGAGAAAAAGCAAGAGAGAAATGGAAAGCTAGTCAAAGAAATTCAGAAAAAGGGAGTGAGGGTGATTTTTAATGAGAGGGATTGAGGGAGCATTATAGAGAGACAGAGAGAGATTGAGATGCAAATGTTTTTATTCTTTGCAGAAGGAGAAGGGAATATTTCGTCCAGTTATTCATGAGGTCATGTTATGATCACCCTCCGCATGAAAATATTTACGAACTCAGTGAAGGGAGGGAGGAAAGGGACCTCAGCATCGAATCACGCTGGACATTCGCTGGCAAAAAGTTTCTGCTAACAATGTTGCGCAAACAACACGAGAAACGTGAAGTCATCAGAGTCCCGAGGCTTTACGTCCACATGTTGTTTCACTCATAATCTTGAGTTTTAAAGGACTATCTCGACGGCAACACAAAGCTCTCCACGTGAGCCTGATCTGTACAGAGCCGCACCTCAGAGGTGGTCTCTCTTTTAACATTTAGCCGACGGAAACTTTTCCAGGAGATGTTGATCCAGTGGGGAATGTGCTGCTCTTGCTCCGGGGTGGGGAACAAGGTCGAGCACAGAGGGGTCAAGCTCATCCATCCTCCAGCAAATGGAAAGATGTCAAATCTGCCATGTGCTCCCCTATCTGTAGCTGTGGGTGAGCTCCTGTGTGTAGATAGCAGTCCAGTCCCGGCTTTCCACTTTGTTGCACTGCTAATGCTGACATTATTCCCGACTGGTTTGTGTTTGACTTGAATGGAAATGACAGTTTCATGCCGCAGATACATGTGGAAAGAAGACACATGTAATTTCAAAAGAGGACCTAATAAAGGGAGTTCTTTCAAGAGGTCCTGCTTGCCAAAGCTTGAGTATTATCAGAGGACGTGATACAGGAAAGACCTCACAGATGCTTCAGATTGGTCCCAGAACAAAATATCCCCCACCTCTGAGGACATGTTTTCTTCCTTTAGCACCCCACCCTTGTGCTTTATCCTTCTCTTTCCTTTAACCTTCTTCATGCACCGTGCAATCTCAGGCTTATTGCATAGAAACAGATCTTGCTGTTAGTGGTAGGCATTAAAAATGAAATGATTAATTGTCAAAACTAAATTCTAAAAACATGATATATATATATATAGCAGAGAGCTGGGGGGGGGGGGGGGGGGTGTCTTAGAGATAAAGTCAACTAAAGTCGGTTCACTGGCAACAAGATTATTTGTGCCGCATAAGCAGGAAATCAGATCTGCGAGTCTCATCAACAGGAAATTAAAGAGAGCAACATGGTTTAGAGAAAAGCAAACAAAGCTCAGGGTACTCAGATTCTCCCAGCAGCAACATTAACTGGTGACAAGCCCTGGCAATGCTCGAGGATGTCCTCACAAAGAACCACCCTTCAGGTCCGTCCAGTCCGTGGATAAACAGAGGCATTGGCTCTATGTGATTGCAGACATCCTTGTGTAAATAAAATCTGAAAGAATGCCGTCTCCATTCTGTTGTGAGGCTCATTTTTAGTCTCCGTTCTTAAATTCACTAGAAATTACTGCTGTTTGAGACTCAACCCTGCACACTCAATGAGAGCTCGAAGCTGTCTGTGTTTCCACAGCTGAGCTGACGTATCTCATTTGCAGCCAGTGTTTTCTTTAATTCAGTACATGGGTGCACAGGTTCTGCAGAAAAACCTGCTGGTTCACTGGGGCTTTTCTGTGCACTCCCAAACTCTAGAGATCAATCTGAACCTGAGTGTGATCTGTGATGAGCTGGTGACCTGTCTATAGTGTGACCCCGGCTTATCCTAACTGGATAGGAAAATGTTTAGATGGCCTCCATACTGAATCACATCATGGATCAAATATGGTTTAAAAGCAAGTTTGTACTCTAGCAAATGTAGCCGCATGCCATAAACAAAGATCAGTGGAAAATTGTCCCCGTACGAAAGGGAAATGCATTCTTTAATCCGAGCACACAGCAGAGTCTGGGAGAGTGAAATACATTTCATTCACTGAGACTTTTATGGACTTCTACCTTTTAGGGGCTCTTCACCCTGTGAAATGTGCCACTGATAGAGTCACAAATCCACATCTACAGTTTGGCATTTCATATTCTTGCACTGTAAATCCAGCGATGCTCTCATTGATTCCACACATTGATTTGACTTAACATCTCAGGGGTGAAATACAGCACTCGTTGGGAGCTTGTGTGTGTGTGTGTTGGCTACCTATGCTGAATGTGGACAGTCAGAATTTGTAGTGTGATGTTGGGCTGGACTTCTGTGGCTTCTGTGGGTCTTCTGCGGAAACCATGTCTGTTCTCGAATATCCCAGCCACACACATTCTCAGCTTCAAGCGCGCTTTCATCAGAACCTAATGGGCCTTAGCTGCCCAAGAAGCCTGCGGCTTTACATTGAGACAACAACAGTACTTCTTTTGTAAGTGTTGTCCTAATTGAAATCATCTATTTACTTAACAATGCGCTATCGCTGGTGTGTGTCTGACTTTCTCCAGGGCGTGTAATTCTTCTAATTAATGAAGCTTGTTTGGATGATACTTGTAGACCACAGAGGATTAGGTAGTGGTTTGTATTGCTCAATTAGGATCTTGCTGAAGCAGGTGCAGAGATACTTGACTTTTCCTATAGACTTGTCTATAGACATGATTTCTCTTTTGTGATTTAAGAAAATGAATGGCTGTAATTAGTCTACACAGAAAAAGCTACCGTGGCTATTTCTGGGTAACATATTTATCCTTTTCTTAGTCTTTCATTTTGTTTTATTTAGAGCTAGTCATTGGATTACACTAAGTCTTGTTTTGAATTTGAGCTGAACATCTGGATGAAGAATGCGATGATATTATGTAAAAGTGGTTTTGTTTTGCTTTTTTCATCTAAGGTTTGCCAAGAAAGCATTTAATTACAAATATTTTTAATGTCATTTCGTCAAATATGTCATTACTGTTCCTCATGTAGCCAAAACCTTGTGTTTTTATCTATCCAGCAGTAAGATTCAGCTCCAGCAGCCTATTTTTGTGATCTGATCTTTCTTTCATTCTCTCTGATTTTCTCTGCCGGAATAACAAAATGTTTGCCTCTGGCGAAGCCATTGATTAATCCCATATTTGGACAAGCTTTGCTGCGCTACCTGGGTGCCTGTAGAAATGTTGGATTTTAATTTAAGCTCCAGCAAACAAAAACATTTTTCTGGTAAACTTGTATTGTATTTTATTTTATTTTTCTTCTTGGGTTTGGCAAGCAGCAACCGTCACGGCTGAAAGTTGTAACACAACACAGACATGCAGTTACCTGAGGCCTGCTCAAAAAGAAAGTCAATCCCCATAGATTTAAAATGCTAAAATGCCAAACTTAAAGCAGAAATAAATATGTTTATAGTCCATTTATAACAACTGTATAGTCGCAAATATTCATCTGTTTTCAACTGTATAAAAGCTTAAAGTTACAACCTGTAAAATTTCACCAATAGATGTCAAAAAATTGCAGTCAAGTAAATTCTGTTTTCTTACCCTCCCAGTTCAAGTGCATAATTCCAGCTACGGTGGCTGCTGAAGGACAAACAACTCTGGCCGCCATTGATCTGCAATGAGTGTAGGCTGTCAGTCCACTGTTTACCTCAGCTGTCTATATCCTGTGGTGTCCACATGTACTTATTCTGGAGGAGGCTGTAAAACTTTGTGAAAGAAGTCTGATACAAGTTAATGAGTCAGTGAATCTCACTTCTGTCTAAACATAGAGATACTGAGGTAAGTTGTTCAGGATATCCTGAATTTTTCTTATGGTGGGTGTTGCTGTTAGCCCCTGTTAGCTGCTGTTAGTGTCTGTTAGCTGCTGTTAGCCAGCATTATTGAAACTGTCTTTGTTCACTTGTTAACTGTTGATGTTTCGCCAGTTCGTTGTCAGATGTACAAATGTAATTGAAACAATATCAGGAATAAAAGAGCATGTTTATGCAAGTTTTTGTGATTTAGAGCTCTGAGTTTAGGAGATGAGGCTTCAGGTGCGGAGGAAGAACATGACATTTTTTATTAAGACACCTGTCATGTTGTCTTTTTTCTCCTTCTTTAGTGAAGGAGACCCCCTAACAGATGATAAAACATACAGTACATGTGATCTTTCATATGTTGAGTCTGAAACGTATCAAAATTTGCCTGCAGCAGTCAAAAACCACGAGTTCCCTTCTCCTCCACCTTTGGCATTCTACATATGTGGCTGGTCTCCAAACGCATACATAAAACACAATAAAGCAAACAGCGACGCCCACCTCGGTCACTGTAAGGTGGGTCAACATGGTGGCTTAATTCTTAATCAAAACTTTATTCTAAGTTTATGAGAAAACATCAATTTGTTGGGAGACGTAATTACACAATAATCAATGTGCATTTATGAGTACAATATTCTTTTTTCTATTAAATAGGTTCAATAAATGACTGACTGTACCTTTAAAGTTTATTAGTGTCACAGGTGAGTCCAGACAGACTCTGCTCATGTCGGCACCTTTTTAAGCATATCTGTTTTAGCAGCACACCCTCTCATTCAAATATTGTCATTTCTCATTCCAAAACAAAACCTTCCTCTATTATAGACTCTATGCTTTAAGGCGATCAGATGATAAGTTAACATAGTTAGGGCTTCCTAAATTGTACATTTTTTCTTTAAAAGACATTACTTCCTTCACTAGCTACACTTTTTATCAAATCTCTTTTCTACTTAAGTTTTCAATTGAGCAAGAAGATGTCCAGCAAAAAGCAAATTTTCCATCCTCCGGGGACCTCATAGGGTTCCCTCTTAGCACTGGCCCCAGTCTGGGGTTCTGACAACATACAGCCTTTATTGATAAGATTATAAATAAAGCAGAGAGCGTAGCTGCATGTGTGTTAGTTAAGGCAGACAGAGTTTCCGAGAGAGTGTTGAAGGTCAGCTGCTTTCTCTTTTTCAACCCTGCATCCAAAATAAACATTCCATCCAGCCTACAGTTGTCAGACTGCGGAGAGAGCGAAAGCAAAGCAAGAGAAATTGGAATGAGAATTTCAAAGCACATCGGAGGCGAAAGTGAACTTTTTTTGGCCTCCTGAAAAGCTAAGGTTTCACAGTTTTGGCTTTCCCAGCTCTGAAATCCCCCATGCCTCAACAGTTATTCATCTGGGTAGACATCATCAATTACAACTAATTAACCAGATGATGGTCTGGTGAGCAGAAAATGGAAGAGGTGATTCATCACTTTGAGCACCTTTTGGGCTTCCTGTTCACAAAACTAAAAAAAACAAAAAAAAACAAAACAACGAAACTAAAAAGAGATCTTTTTTTGTACCTGGGCTAATGCCCAGTAAAGGACATGTCATAAGTATTGTGGCAGAATCATTTCACCTGACAGCTAACAAAGGAAACAAACCTCAATCCCCGAGCATAGCACGGTTGGCCTATGAAATAAGGGGCACGGAGAAAAAGTAGTTGGACATATTTCTGTATTATTATTTTTTTTAGATTAACAGAGTTTTCTTCCTCCACTAAGGCACTGCTTCTCTCCTCTTTTGTTTGTCTGTGTCATGCTTCCTCTGTGGGTGAGTTACTGGCGGTTTGGGCGATGACGTAATTGTGGAAAGGTCCTGGGTGCAGTCAGACTTGTAATTCAGTGAGGAATTTTTCATCTGGTCAAGGCTGGCTGCGTGTGTCTTTATAAATAAAGTTGTTAAGTCTTCAAAGGGGGGGAAAAAAAGATAGAGGAGCAGGAGAGACATTAAATGAGCAGGCCCTTGCCTAACCTACTTACTATACAGGCACTGCTGAAAACCCTATGATATTCATTTCTAATCCCGATAACACAGTCACAGGTCAGATTTCTGTGCTGTTTACAGTGTGAGGTTCTGCAAATAAGAACACGCTGATGCTGAGCGTGAAATAATTCCTGTCTTGATCCAGGAAAATATTATCCTGACCAGAACGATCCAGAATTTGTCCTCCAGACGGTGTGTTTGGGGATCATTCAAGGGCTGCTCATGAGTCAGTTAAAAGATGACTGCATAAATCACCATATTCAGTCGTTCTCCATCAGTCACGTCGGTTTAGGCGAATAAAAATGATGGCCACGAATTACACGTTTAGAATTTGCCTTTTTGAAATACAGTACTTTTTTTTTTCCCAGTAGTAGAGCAGGAGCCCAGCAAGTGCTTGCTTGGTACGCCACTGCAGGGCACTGAAATCAGCTACTGCTATCGTCAGCTGTGTTTGAAGAGGGAGCCTGTGCTGTTTCAGTGGTCTGGCACTCCCCCGCCCCATGTGTGCTTTATTACCTCATCTTCAGTGGTGATTTATGGCTCTCACAGAGACCACTTTTCTGGGCTGTTTATATCTGGTGAAGATAAAAGAAAATCATGGCTTTATTGCCCAGACGGAGTGGGTCTGTTTACACAGCGGAGGGCCTCATCGGGGAGCTGCAACATACCAGCATCGCACATATTTGATCTGCCTTTTCAGAAGCAATAAACGACACGAGCACGCAAATCATCCCTCCCAACATGACGGATACGTGTTAAATATAAAACGGTATCTGCTGGAGTACAAATTCTTTTACTCTCTGCTCCTCGTGGTGATAAGAGGGCATCTCGTTCTGATGATTTGGATGCTGATAAACAGCTTTGCGCTCATTATGAAAATATTTTTCCCAGTTTAAAGGAAAAAACTGCTTTTTCACAGCCACGATTGCTATCGATCGATGTTTTCAGCATGCAGAGAAATTCAAGATCAAGGTTGCCTTGTGCTTGCTCTCATGTCCTCCCAGAGCTCCTTGTGTGGCTGATGTTTAAAAACTATTTGGCTATGGCGCCATCTTGTGGTGAGAGTGAATGACAGACAAAAATGCAAGTCTGATACACGTGATCAAAAAGCTTATTACAAGATTAAACAGATTTGGGGAACTGATGTTACTTCAGATCCACTACTCTATGTATTATGTGTACATCCAAATGATACAATATATGCAAAACTGATATATAAGAGTTCTGCCTTCCTAATTTTTAAAAAACCCTTTATTATGGAACGAATTACTGGAAGACTTCAGTTGAAACCAGAATCATCTTTACTTCTCTCTTCTTCTCATTGCTGTAGGTCATTTTATAAATATTAATTACACTTAAATTTTTACAGTGCAGACTACATTGACAAAATCTATATCATAAATGGAGGTTCAACTGAAGATATAGAAAAAAATAAATATATAAAGAATCATAGAGAAATAGTTATAGAGATCAAATCAAACGTGTTTCCTATTACATGAATTAAGTTTTTTATTTTAAAAAAAGCTTTAAAATATGACAATATTTTTAAAGCCATCGCTCTACATTGGCTCATTGCAGTGATGAACTTGGAAAAATATCACCTGAACCTTAATGCAACTGATTATTCGCAATGCAATGTAAGGTTTACATCACAGCTGCTCTAAATTAACAGCAATGGTAAAATCCGTTTTCTGAGTTTCTGTAATAGTTAATCCACCAGTATGTGCAAGAGTTTTTTATTTTTTATGCCAAAATATAATTATTGTTATCTATTAATTTTTTTTTAATGTACGGTTTTTAATTCTTTATTTTTAATTAAGATGCCAATTTACAGTCATTTACTTGCATTCCTGGACAAATTTGTTTCATTGGTTGGATGTTATGTAGTCCAGTGTGACGCCTCCAATTTGAAAACAAAAACATGAATTCAGTCATTTTTACTTTGTTGATAGATTTCTAAAATACTTTTTCTTTTTATAAAAGGCAGTCTAATAAATCTCAAGTCAGCAGCTTTACAGTTTTAAGCCATTTGCTTTAATAATAGCACTGTTTTCAGGCACAGCAGCAGGAAAAGTGCTAGAAACCCAGCTTTATGTCAAAAGCAGAGTGGAGCACAGTCTGGAATAACCACTTTAAAACTCGCATCACCCTAGAACATAAGACATTTACGCTTTCTCTTTGACAGCATTATTTATTAGCCAGCACAGATGATTAACTGTGATGTAAGGACAGTTTTGTTTTTTTTTAACCAAGACCAAAAAGAAAACTGGCAGCAGCTAACAATACGCACTGACATAGAGGTCAGTGAGGTCTATGAACCAAAAGCAAGTTTTCAAATCAGACAAAAATAGTGTTTCAATACACAGAAATGACGGGCACTTTGTACTTCATGTCATTTGTACAGTTTCTCATGAATCCTCCTCACAGTGCCATTAGGTTACTGTGCAACTTCAGACAATAATAAAACGATCATATCTATCCAAAGGAGATCCTTTTTAAACATACTACGGAATCAATAATTGTGATGATACTGTGTAGCATGTATGGTTTTTTATTATATATGTGAAGCATGCATGTTATTCTCCTACTGCTGTCTGAAGGATACACAAGCTAAAAGCGCAGAGGCGTGTGTGTGTGTGTGTGATTCATGGCTGGGATTCACACAGATTGTTCTCTATTCTGATTTCTGATTCTGCTCATCTTTCTATAATCCCACTCCCTCGACTTTGAACTTAAACTTCTATAATCTATAAACAGCAGAGACAAAAAACTCACAAAATACCCACAGCACAACACAGCTGAGACAAAACGTTCGTCAAGGGTGTGGAGAGAAAGGCTGGGAGCAACAAATATGGCATATATATTTACCGTAATCAAATTAAAGCTTCATTTTAGTCAGAAACGATATGCATATAATAAGGATCTGTCCCCTCTATGTAACCACATGCTAAACTGCCTCTTACTGATGAACTATAAAGTGTTTAAGATGAGAAAGAGGAGGTTTTGGGTACATTAGGCAACAATAAACCGGACCAAGAATCTATAGTTATCAGTTAAGTGTGCAACAAGTCATGGTTTCATATAGTTTTATAAACTGTGCAGCACAGGGATCTGCTGATGTGGCTTAAGCCAAAGCATAACAACAGCATCTGAAAGCCTTAAAGGTGCCAAATTATCCTTAAGCTTCAATGAGCTGAATCAGAAATCAGTTTTAAATTAAATTAATCCCAGTTTCAAGGTATTAGTTCGAAGAGCCTAACACTGGTGAACGCAGTACTTGGGTTCAGGAAGCGAGGGGTCCCAGCCTCAGCTCCACGTGGTGAGTGAGCCAGATGGCTTCAGCGGCAGTGTCGGCTCCCTCCTCGCTCGGCCGGATGGGACCAGCGAGGTTGCGGAAGTCATGTCGGATCTTAAAAGAAACCGTGACATCCGTATCCTCTTCTTTCTGAGGGATCACTTTGATAAAGAAACCAATCTTGTTGGATTTCCTGAAGGCAACAACACTGTGGAAAAGACAGAGATATCAAGTGGAGTGAGGGTGTTTTCTCATGCCATTACTGTTAAAGAGCAAGCGTGGGTTTGTGTGTTGACTCACTCTGGGTCGTCCTGGAAGTCCTGAGGTTCGGCTAGTTCATCATACTCAGCAGCAGCATCCTTTCCTGCTAAGAGTAGTTCCTTACTGGGCACTAAAACCTGAAAAAAATAACAAGCAGTAATGTTTACAGCAAGATTTTAAATGTTAGAGTCACATTAAGATGAATTATTACACTTCTTTCTAAGTTAATCGCATCTTAAAATGAACAATGGTGGTTTTTTGGGTTGTATGGAAGCCCCAAACGCAATTTCATTGTTCTTGACAATGACAATAAATAAATAAATACTAAATACTAAAATACTATTAAATAAAAAGATGTATTTTTCTGAAGTTGACACCTCACATAAAAACTCATGCTCATCTGACTGTTATATCTGTGTTGTGTTTAAGGGGGAAAATAAGTCAACTGAATCACACTTTTTGCTAAAATTGATGCTTCTTTTCAGCTGTCAAAAGACTTACAGAGAGAACAGATGTAGTACATAAAATATATGTAGGAGGTGGGTGAACTTAGCCATGAGAAGTAGCGATAAAACTCAACCGAGCATAGCTTGATATGGTTCGCAATATCCCTCAGGTGTTTGTATATCAGATCGAGCAGAAAGCCGGGACTGCACTCTCCGTTTGGCCATAATGTCAATGGAAATGGGTCATCAGGATGCTCTTATTTGGCCAGGAGCTCTACCTTACTCGAGCTGGCCCATGACTTCATCACTAAAGAGGCTGGTAATAAAAAAAACGCCTATAGTCAGAGAGCCTCAGTGCACCAGGCAGCACTGTTAGCTGTGACTAACAGTATGAAGAGATGACGCGAAGGCTACAGACAAGCCAATTTGCAAAACAGCCGAGCTGCTGAGTAAAATTTGAATAAATAAGGTATAAGTATAGAACAAAATGGCTAACATATGCACATTTTGTATATGGTGCCAGCACACTAGGAAAAAAAAAAAAAAGTTTACCACCGTGTTGCATCACCTGTTTTTCTATCACTGCTTGCGGACTGAGGAGACCAACTGCTGCACTTGTGAAATCCAAATGCTTTCCTTTTCTCACTTGATGCATTATCTTGCTGCTTGAGGGCCTCTTTTGTCATATTTTTTGTTTCATACCACACCAAATGTTTTCTATCAGTGACCGGTCACACACACCCAGTCAAGCACCTGGGCTTGTTTACCACAAAGATACAGATTTCAGAAAGGAAATCAGTGAAACAACTGGATTCTTTGAACCTATTAATGATATTACAAACCTCCGTTAAAATTAACAGGTAAGTCTTTAATTATCTATAAGAGCGGCTCTTCTGGTTATCATTTTGAAAACAAGTCTAATATTTGCAGTCTGAAGTTTCTTTCACTGGATGCATTTGTGGTTGCTTTCTAAAATGTCAATAGGCAAAACAAAAGAAAAAAATTGAGAACTTACAAGTAGAGCTGGGCGATAGAACAATAACGATATGTATTGCGAAATAACTTTTTCTCGATAGAAAAGTTAAACTATTGCGATAGGCCTCATCTCTCTTGTCCTCTTAAAAAAAAGAAAAAAGAACAGTCAATCCAAATTAAGTAGCGCAGAGCCGAACCAAGCATAGCCGCAGCGTCACGTCACGTCACGTGACTTGTTACGTACAGCACAAGTGCCAAGCCGGACATGTGTATTTGTTTGGGAAGCAGCCAGCCGCCGTACCGCCCGGGTAATGGAGGAAATGAGTGTGCCGACTAGAGAAAAATCAACCGAGTGCGTGACCGAAGGTTACCGAAGAGAAAACATGATGGCTCCAATGCCGGAGAGATTGTCAAACGGAAGAGCCAGAGAAGTTCCGTAGTGTGAAGGTATTTCGGCTATTTCAAGTCTGACAAAAAACAGAGTAGCACGCACTGTAAATTGTGCCGAAAGCAAGTCTGGAAATACAATAAACCGGTGCATGCTCAATGTCTGACTGAAAGCGCTAATTCGTCATTCGGCTTTTGTCAGATTAAAGTAACTGTTAAAACTGTTTGAAAAGCTAAGCTATACAACAAGGAGAATTTCCTTTTAGTTCTCAGTTTATTTGATATTGACAAAGGTTAGTCAGTTTTGTCTGTTCTTCTGTAAAACAAACTAAGATTTATTTTTAGAATCAATATTTTGTTTCTAAGTGGAATTGACAATTTAGTCTGTTTCGTTTGTTCTATTTTGAAACTTAAACGCTTTAGCGGCTGCCTTTTGTGTAGTTTGCAATATTTGCCTTTATTTATCTGAAAAAGTCTCATGTTCCTTAAATACATCTACCCTGTTGAACTTATTATGGGAAATAAATATTTAAATCAAAACAAGCTGCTGATTATTTCACATTTTACTTGTGAGCAACGGCACATTTAAATCTTACAAATATAGTTATTTGGCTTATATCGTGATATATATCGTTATCGCCTGAAATGAAAAAACATATCGTGATATGAAAAAATCTTATATCGCCCAGCTCTACTTACAAGAGATTTTAAAAACTTCATTAAAGTTACAAAGTTTTGTATCAATTTCGGATCGACTGTTGTGCCTGTGTGTCAATAGAAGCGATTAAAAAAATAAATAAAATACCTTTGCAGTGCTATTAATCTCATCAGGGTCATTTTCCTCACAAGAGGTCAGTGAGACGCGGGTGATGTTCTCCACTGGGTTGGTCAGGGTCAGCAGCACCTGGCTCTCCTAAACAGCGAATGGCAGGAAAGAAAAAAGATAAGGCAAATGCTTGTCATCGTTTCCAAGTTTATGTGTACACTAGTGGTTTTTCCTTATTTCCATGCCTAATTACATTGTAGATTCTCACAGATGGTATCAAAACTATGAATGAACACATATGGGATCATGTAGTAAACAAAAAAGTGTTAAATAACTCAAAACATGTTTTATATTTTACATTCCTGAAAGTAGCCACCCTTTGCTTTGTTGACAGCTCTGCAAACCCATGGCCTTCTCTCAGTGAGCTTCATGGTGTAGTCACCTGAAATGGTTTTTACTTCAAATTCCCAGAGCTTTCATGCATCAATAATTAAAAATAGACCAGATAAAATTCATTTTGGAAAATTGCAGATGTCGTGTACACATGCAGAGATGTGTCTACAATGTAATAGCCATGAAAATAAAGAAAAAACATTAAATGAGAAGGCATGTAACAAACTTTTTGCTGGCAGTGTGCACAGAATTAAAAAAAAAAAAAAATCTAAAATACAAGATAATCTACCAAAGTTCGTGCAGACACTGACCTTCCCATTCCGGAGATTTGGAATGGACATAATTCTCACTTCTGGGATATAACTCCTGTGGGAGGAAGAGGAAGGCAGACAGTCAATACACTAACACACCAAAGATCACTAAACATTCAGTCAGAGTGACCTAATGTCTAAACTCCTGAAAACAAAACAAAAAGAAGAAAAAGCACACAGTGAAAACTGTCTCCATTTAACCCTCCTGTTATGTTGGTCTCCAGGAACACCAATTATGCTCCTGGGTTAATTTGACCTGGGGCAAATTTACTCATCCAAAAGTGTCAGAAACACTGGCATTGATTATTTTACAATTTTCTTTTATAATTTAATTTTTTTCATTTTCTGTAGTGATGCAGATGACATGTGACATCTCTTCTGTTCTGGGTCAATCTGACCCGCAACATAACAGGAGGGTTAATGTGCTCATGCATTTGCATGAAAAATGTCCCGACGTCTTTATACAGTCATCCAACTAAACAACATTTATACTTGACGATAAACTGCTGAGAAAAAAATGTTTCAAACGTAAACAGAAGAGCAGCACTCACACAGCCACCAGCTGAATTTTAAACTTAATTGAAGTAGGATTAAACTCTGGCTTGCTCAAGTTGTGCTCGCATTTCTGAAGAAGGGGGAAAAAAAAGACTCATGTAAATATAATCTATTAAAAGAGAGGCTTTGATAGATATGGAACACTAAAAGCCTGAAGAGGTGCTGACCCTGCAGCGCAGCGAGCGCTTCATCAGGAGGTGTTTGTGTCTTGGGTGGAGCTGAGACGCCCCTGCAGGCTGGAAGTCTGGCTGCAGAAGCCGCTGTCGCAGCGTGGTCACTGCAAGACAAGAGAAATTACAGATTCAACTTGACCTCACTTTGACAAGCTCTCGGTACTGTTCAGCGAGCACCAGATAAGACCATACCTTCAGGTAAATTGATGGGTCTGGTGTAACAATCCTCAGGCAGGGGCTCCACCTCATCAAGTGCCTGGGCTGGTTCAATGGTGATCTCCTTCTGGTCTTCACCCTCTTTGAGGCTAATTAGATTAACATAAATACTGCTTAATAAGCTGTTATTTCTCTTTAAGAAAGAAAAGAGAAATAACAGCTATTATTTCTCTTTAATGACAGTCTTTAAAGTAACTGGAAGTTAATTACATACACTGCAACGCAAACAGTGCAGGTATTTTTGGAGGCTCTAGCTCTTTATAAATAACCTACTCACATAAAAGTTGCACGGTTACAGTTAGAACAAAGAAACTTTGGAAAACTTAAGGTTGATGCCTTCAAGGGCATCCAACTTTTCATACTTGGCTACTGAACAAGAGTCCTTTGAAACAAGAGACAACCAAGTACACATCACTCTTTTCAGAGAGTCCTCGCCAGCTTTACATTCGTCCCCTCGGTCTGACAGCATAGTTTATCAATACGCTGCCTTTTGTCAGCTAATCATTAATCCAAAATGTTAGGCAGGGTCCTTGAATGAATTCTGGTGAGCGATCTCTGTTAACAATTATATCAGTACAAGGTGATGATGCAATTTGAGAACAAGAAAAAAGGTGACAAACTGTTCATTGTGATGGATTAACTACAATAAGTATCTAAAGACAAGTTCCAAGGCTCTGTAAATTCATTTTTATGGCACCCTGAAATTAATCAAACTAATGGTTTGTGGACGGCAGAAAATTAATCTGAGTCACTGATAATATGCATGTCAAAGACGTGAGACATTGAAAACAGGTGCTGACCTTGAAAGTCAAAAAAAGTTCAAAAGGACAAAACCGGTTGATGGGATGTGTTAAAAGCTGCAATAACTGCAGATAAACATGATAATAAAAATATAAAAAAACTCACGAAAGGCCAGCCAGGCTTGATAGTGGAGCTCCAGGCCTCTGTCTCTGCAGTCTGGTTCCAAGGCCATATTTTTCCTGAGTAGAATTGGAGGACAAAACATGATCAGAGATCTAGCCTAGTGAACACTGAAATGTCAAGATGATTATAAATATGCATCTACAGTTATTTATCTACATGACAAATACAACACAACATCCTGACCCAAAAAATTTAGTTTATGGCAAGTTTTGAGAATTAAAAAAAATGTAAAGAAGTGGAAAAACAACAAATAAAGAACAAACTGTTAAAATTAGCAGTGGTAAGAGACAGAAAGAAGAGCCTTTGTACTCTAGACTAGAGGAAGAGAATCAACTCATATTTAATGAATAAATGTCTTGAAAGAGAAAGATCTTCTGTAGCTTCCCTCCCTCTAATCAACATAAAGGCTCTCCTTGTGTGGATCTCGGTCTCATTTACCCAAGAAACATTCATGTGATCTGTGAGGTCAGTCAGTAACAGAGCAGACAAGAACAGATAGAAATAGAAAACAGTGCTACTGTAAAAGATGAGAATACCCAAATTGTGAAAAAGTACAACTCACCACCACATGAATAGTGTGTTGCTGGGGGATAAAAACCAAAATGTCAGAGTGCATAAGCAAAGAAAAAAAAAGGAAAAAGGAGAGAATAAAGAACAAGGTGAAACCAAAGCGATCAAGCAAAACATTATTGATATTTGGTGACATGCAACGGCAACAGAAATGCATCAGTGATGGAAAACAACTGCAGGATATCACAGCTTAAGTGGCTCCACTGCGCGATAGGAAAGACGGGTTTGCATTAATGGATGTTAATTGTCAAAGAAGAAAACGGCAGGTGTGAACAATGCACCAAGCTAACAAAGCGTGAAGACCACATCCAAAGCAGGGGGGCATAAAACTCATTGTGCACATTTTCCGCTACGTTCAGGCAAATCACACTGGTGACTACCATGACATTTGTTTCTTAAGCAGGGTAACAGCATGGGCATGGTGTGAATCTGTAAACCAAGCACAGCAAGTCTATTCCCGCCTGCTTTGGCTTAAAGCATGCAAATCAAATGACATCCTTACTGACACAAAGAAATATTTCTGTATTTATTATTTAAATCAAAGTCTATGTAAATTAGTTTGTTATTTGCAATTTATTGCTGCTATTCGCAATAACGACAAACCACACAGAGGCAACAGCTAACATGAAGCTGTTCATCTGTGGGGCTCAGAGAGAGCAGAGTACCGAGAACGCCAGGGGCATGCACTGTCGTCTCCTGGCCATCTTCTTCCTGTCCCTCTCCTGCTTCTCTCGGTGGGCCAGCTGCTGGTAATACTCAATCAGTTTGTTGATCTGGAGCAAACAAACAAGAATCAGTTCTTTATGTACTTTTATAAAAACAGACTATATTGTAATTTAAAAGAGAACTAGATACATTATGCTACATATAGTATAGGTTCATATCAATACCTATATTATCACAAATTTATTATGTCCCTATATGCAATATAGTTTTTTTCTTAATTAATAGCTTGGAGAATATTATTGGCTGATACTGGTCTTAGTAAACGCAACTTATGTAATTTTTTTTACAAGTTCGTATGATTGTATTAAAATGTGATAGACTTAAAGCTGTAGAAAACTGTGGAATAATAATAATCTGCAAAAATTAAAACAGTTGACTTCCTGCAATAACTACATGTGTGTAAAGACGCTCATTGCAAGACATAAATAAATAAATGGGAGCATGTGCAGTTCGTGCATGTCAGTTTTGTAGCCTAAGCAAATGTTCAGCTATTTCAGTTTAGCCTGGGTTGTGTTATTGAGGGTGTCACTTATTCAGGGGCACATCAGTTTAAAAGCAAGCAATGTGTTATCAGGAAACATGTGAGCAACTTGAGAAAAATTTAGATGGCCACAGGGTGGAAAAAAAACCTACCCGCTGAGTATGAGGGTTCTCCGGCTCCTGCCATCCACCACTGGCTGCAGTGAACAAAATGCAAACATCAGACTTTAGACAGTCACAGAGAACAAATACAGCCTTGACCAAAAAAGGTTAACTAGGATTAGTGAACTAGCACTCACCAACTGATTTGTCAGCCATGCCCACATCTCTTGAGGTCCAGCGACAGAAGCCGCAGGCCAAATAGTACGCTTTCTTCATGGCTGTCTTGGTAGGATCATCAGGCAGAGGAGCTGGGATGTTGGTGGCCCGAGTAGATAGTGTGTGCATGCAGCACGGGCAGTCAAAACAGTTTGCACACCTACAACAGAGCACACCAATAATTAAGAATGAAACTAAGGTCGCTAATTACATAGTGACATAAGGGGTGGAATATAAACACGGAGCTTTTTCTACGAATCTGCAAAGAAAAGCAGATCAATCTTACCTGTTCTTTTTAAGCTTAGCCTCTGCAGACGGCATGTTTTCCAGACAGCTGGGACAATAGTGGGAGTCCACCTGAACACAGAGAAGTCAGTCTTAAAGTGTATTTTAAACACGCTTCCCAACTGCTTGATTACCAACAGTGTTATCAGGAATAAATAGGATTATCGTTGTACCATTCCTTAGAACAGTATGGTACCATGAAACAGGGGAACCCGTTTTATTTCATTTTTATCTATTCTTCAATGAAGTAAAAGTTAAGCTTTCAATCAAGTAGTAGTATATTAACAAATATTCGTCAGGGTATCCTATGATGATGGTGATGCTACTAGCTAAATCGCTCTGGGCGTGGTGTCTGTAACTTTGAGTTAGGTTTACAAGGTTTTAACAGTGAGGACGTTAGCAAGGACAGACCGACATCAAAATATTTTGCTTGTGTACTTGTTTTAATTAGAGAACATGCCACCCACAGCTTTATATAAGCTAACCTGTGCGTTTAATGCTAAAGCCGACAGATAGCAACGGCTCATTAGCTTGCGCTTGCTTCTTTCAACAAGCGGAAGTGAAACCGTACAACCAATGAGATTAGGGGACCGTTTGATTGACAAACGGCTTGGCAAGACAACTCAGCATATGGCTGAACTAGTCCCTCCCGCCTGTCAAAGCTAACAGAAGGTAACAAAGTAGCTAGAAAAGGCTAACTGTTAGCGGAGGATGATGAGAAAAACACTAACGTACCTCGTGAGACACGCATTCCAGAGATCGTAGCTCACTGCAGTAGCGACAGAAATAAAGCTGAGACAGGGGGGCTCTAATTTTTTTCTCCCCACGAACCAGATAGACAACTCTATCTGGCTGCAGAAGGGACGCCATCTCCGAGGAACGTAGACGAGCCCAGCGACTCACTGGACCGTCTGCTAGTGTTGATGCCACCGCTGGTTGCTTGGCTGGAGAAACCAATGACTGTAGAAAACAGTGAGCTCATCGTCGCCCTCGTGTGGTGAATATAGAAAACGCCACGTTTATGTTTTGGCCAGAGTTGTGTGTGAGATTTGCGTTTGTGGCCTGTTGTTCCCATTTCTTTAGCCGAATGAAAAACAGGAAGAAAAGTTTGAGGTATATCAAATTACGCAAGAACTAGACTGATAATCAGTGGAAACGGATCTTGCAGAGTGATGAATCCAAGTTTTAAATTTTTGGTCCAAATTATCAGCAATATGTTTGGAGCAGGTTTGGGGCGAGGTACAACAGTGAGTGTCTATAGCCATCAGTAAAACACAGTGGAGCCTCTGTCATGATTTGGGGCTGCATTCCAGTCAGCAGTGTTGTAGATCTCATACAAAATGGATGGAATTGTGAACAAACCCGGAAAAAAACAGTGAAATTCTGATCCATGCAATACTAAAGCATCTACAGTAGTGTAGGTCTTTATCTTTATGCTTTAAACTTTAAGATTTAAAAACAATGTTTTTTTTCCCTTATTCCCACATAATATTAGAAAGAATCACATTTTTCTTATAATTGGCTCTACTTAAACAGTAATGATTAAGTCCAAGAATATCTCAGGATGACACAAAGAAGATATGGCAGAAATCTGCACCCAAGTTTCTGTTGTGTTACCTGGAGTTTTGACAAAGCTGCATTTTATTTTATATATACTGTATAAAAGTATTTGTATGTGCACTTATTCATGTCCTCACAGCCCCTTGCAACTGATCATAATCAATTAAATTTCAGTATTTCTCCTTAACCAGAGAAATTCATGGGATATTTGGCCCTTCTGGTGCCTCTTGCTTCCCCGCTGCATAACAACTTATTCTGGCCTGCAGATCTGAGCCGAACGCTGTGTACAAAATACAGTGAGCGATACACTCGAACAGGCTTGCAAAGACTCCTGTCAGCCACCCACAGGGCATATGGCCAAGTACCAGCTCACCATGGCAACAGCTGATCCCGGAGAGGAGAGAGGAAGAGAAATGATCCATGAATAAAATAAACCAACAGTAGGCCGCTTAGCTCTCATGCATTCATGAAGATTCGGGTAAGTTCAACTTGTAACACCGCAGGAGCTTTTTATTCATTTACTTTAGCATAAATGTTTCATTCAAAGCACACTGACTGCAGTTATAGCAGCAGTTATAGTAACATATGCACTTTTGAAACTATGTCACACTGCAGTATCTCTGTTAATAGGTGAGATTTGACACTATAAACTACTATAAACACAACAGGTTAGTGCTGAGTTTATAGTGTCTAAAGCTGCTGCCATGTCGGTGCTGTGGCAGATTTGAAAGTACAACTCAATATTGATGTGCAGCTCAGCTGGTTTGTATTCAATACACACTGAGTTCTACATGTATTTATTTTTTCAATCTCAGATTCACGAGACATGATTATTTAATCCTCCAAACAGAAGAAAAACAACACATTACAAGAGAGGTCCTCGGTTAGGGTAAACTAATCTTGCATAACTGGCTTGATAAGTCAAGCAGAAAGATCCTGATTTGTTCAGTGTAATGTGCCCCCTGTTGCTTAATTCCAGTGTGTTCTGTTTAATAGTAATCCAACAGTCAAACACACACAAATCCAAGGCCATGCACACAGAACCTCATGCTCTCTGTCTGAATAGTAAGTTAGAGATTCATGAAGGTGTCTCTTGATTGTAGAGTGTAGATAGTCTTAGCTCTCCCAGTGTTCTTCACTTGGATAAACACTGTAAAGTTGGTTTTCTTAACCATGGAAATAATTCTGTCATCATCCACTTTAGTTGTCTTCTGTGGAACTTAACAAGGTTCCAAGTAGAGCTTCAACATGCAACAAGAAGAAATCTAAATCTGTGCAAAACTGTGGATTCATTGTCATTTTCTGTCAGGTAGTCACACCGTCATGACGTTCTGATTGCAAAGGCAAAAAAACATTCCCTTTTTGAACGTGGCCAGGTTGTTGAACTGCATAAGCAGGGTTTGTTTGTTTGTGCCCACAACCCCCCCACCCCAGCCCACAACCCCCCCACCCTCACCTTCACTACAGTCCAATCCCCACTCTCCTACCTCCCTCGCTTCCCCCCCTTCCTGACACCATGACACCCCCCTCCTCCAATCCCTCTCTCAGCAGCAAGACATCTCCCCCCCTCCCCTCTTCCCAAACATCTCCCAGTGTCACAGTGGATCAGGTCAGGAGACAACTGAGGAAGCTTCGCCCCAGAAAGGCAGCAGGCCCAGACAAGGTGTGTCCTAGGATGCTAAAGGCGTGTGCTGCTGAACTTGGGGAGCCGCTACAACGAGTCTTCAACCTCAGTCTGCGACTGGGGAGAGTGCCCGCCCTATGGAAGACATCCTGCATCGTCCCGGTCCCCAAAAAGAACCGGCCCAATGAGCTGAATGACTTCCGACCGGTGGCACTGACGTCACATCTTATGAAGACTCTAGAGCGGCTCTTCCTCAACCTCCTCCGACCACAGGTACAACATGCCCAGGACCCACTACAGTTTGCATACAAGGCGGGTGTCGGAGTGGAGGATGCCATCCTGTACCTCCTACACAGAGCCCACTCACACCTGGATGGGGGAAAAGGCACGGTCAGGATCCTGTTTCTTGACTTTTCCAGTGCCTTTAATACCATCCGGCCCTGTATGCTTCAAGAAAAACTGAACAGGATGGAGGTGGACCCCTGCCTGGTGGCTTGGATCTCCGACTACCTCACCGACAGACCACAGTACGTCAGGCTGAAGGACATCACGTCTGACACAGTGGTCAGCAGCACAGGAGCACCACAGGGAACTGTGCTGTCCCCTCTTCTCTTCACCCTGTACACCTCTGACTTCTGCTACAACTCTGAATTATGCCACATTCAGAAGTTTGCAGACGACACAGCCATCATGGGGTGTATCTGGGATGATCAGGAAGAGGAGTACAGAAGTCTGGTGAGGAACTTTGTCGCATGGAGTCACACAAACCACCTGCAACTCAACACCTCAAAGACTAAGGAACTGGTTGTGGACTTCGGGAGGTCTAGAGCAGGTCCACTGCCGGTTCAGATAGAGGGGGAGGAGGTGGAGGTGGTCAACAAGTACAAGTACCTCGGGCTGTGGGTGGACAATAAACTGGACTGGTCATGCAACACAGAGCACCTGTATAAAAAAGCCCAAAGCCGACTGTACTTCCTCAGGAGGCTGAGGTCTTTTAACATCTGCAGGAAGCTCCTGAGGATGTTTTACCAGTCGGTGGTTGCTGGAGTACTTTTCTATGCTGTGGTGTGCTGGGGGAGCAGCACAGCAAAGAAGGACTCATCCAGGCTGGAGAAACTGATCAGGAAGGCTAGCTCTGTGGTCGGCATGAAGCTGGACACTCTGGTGACAGTGGCAGAGAAAAGGACATTAAAGAAACTGATGGACATTATGGACAATGCCAGGCATCCTCTGCACACGGCCATTAACAACCAGAAGAGTCTGTTCAGTGACAGGTTGCTTCTCCCAAAGACAAGAACTAACAGACTTAAAAACTCCTTTGTCCCACACGCCATCAGACTGTTTAACTCCTCTCTGGAGGGGAGAGGGAGGGGAAACAGGAGGACAAAGGAGGGAACAACTAAGCTGTAGTGCCTCTGCACCTCACTGTGCAATACCTTTTGTGCAATACTTTTGTAAATAGTCAACGGTGCAATAGACTCAATACTTGAAATGTGCAATTCACTTGTATTTTTATTTTTATTCCTATTTATTCTATTTATCCCCTTCGTATATTTTATTTATATTGTCTCTGTATTTATATATATGTGTGTGTGTATAACTCTGTAACTTCTGTCGGTGCTGTGCTTTTTTGGAAATCGAATTTCCCAGAGGAACCCACCCGAGGGATTAATAAAGTTCTATCTTATCTTATCTTATCTTATCTTATCTTATCTTATCTTATCTTATCTTATCTTAATTTATTTCGAACATGTAAACAATATACAGGTACATTTAGTAAAGAAAATTAGAGAAAAAATACTATACAAAATAAAGTCAGTACATTTCAATAGTGCCTCTGTTCGGATTCATTTACATGTCAAAAGGGAGTGGGAAGAAGTACACACTTATTTAATCCCACCCCTTTGCCATAAGTTATCAGTCAATATTTAGTCAGCTTCCTTACTTATATAATCTGTAATAAAAAGTGAACAGATTTCTGATATACTATATACTATAATATCACATCATGAAATTTTGTAAATAGAGACATTCACTTAATTTCCCTTTCTTTATAGTTCAAGAAGATCATGTCTTTATAACTCTTTTTTTAACTGTTTTATATTTGTTATATATTCAAACTGTTCCACAGTTTCACTCTATGCACAGAAACACAAATGCTTTTTCTTGTAGTACATACCTTCCCTGTTTTGAAGTTACAAAAAACCCTTAAATTGTTTGTGGTCCTCCATAAATTAGAACTTACTTCTTTCAAAAAAAAAACCATACTCTGAATATTACCTGGTAGTTCTGTATTTTTTGCTTTGAATAGAATTTGTGCTGTTTGGAATTTCACTAGATCAGCAATTTTTAATATTTCATCCTGCAAAAATAGTGAGTTTGTATGTTCACTATAACCTGCATTGTGGATGATTCGAACTGCTTTTTTTTGAAGAGTAAAAAGTGAATGTAATGTGGTTTTATAGTTATTGCCCCAGACCTCTGCACAATAGCTTAAGTATGGTGAAACCAGTGAACAGTAGAGAATATGAAGTGATGTCCTGTCTAATACCTGCTTTGCATCGTTTAATATTGCAATGCTTTGTGATACTTTGGAATGAATACATATTATGTGAGCTCTCCAGTTAAGTTTTTCATCTATTATTACCCCCAGAAATGTATTTTCACTTACTCTTTCAATATCAACACCATTTATTTGAATCTTAGCATTTGTATTTGTACTATTTCCAAATTACATAATTTTAGCTTTATTCAAATTTAACGATAATTTGTTTTTATGAAGCCAGAACTTCACTTTACTTATTTCATTAGTCATGTCATCCAATAAATTCTGCATATCATCACCAGAGCAAAATATGTTAGTATCGTCAGCAAAGAGAACCATTTTTAATACTTTGGACACTTTACAAATGTCATTAATCTATAAGTTGAAGAATTTTGGGCCCAAAACTGACCCTTGGGGTACACCACAAGCAACCACCATTTAATTTCACAAACTGCTTCCTGTCACTTAAATAACTCCGGACCCAATTTAAAACTAACCCTCTGACACATTAACGTTCCAGTTTTCTTATTAATATATCATGATCTAAAGCTGAAGCTCTACTTGGAACCTTAAGATCCAGCCATGCAAAATATGATTTTTTGCCTTTTTTCAAGTGGTCTTAAACTTTTGATCAGGATTGTACTTCTTCTTTAACTTTTGCAGCGGTTTCAAGGTGTCTAAAATCCCCGATAACTTTGACAACATCACACACATAAACGTACATCTACTATTATTTTTTTCTTTGTATATATGTAACGTGTTCCCTGTCTTGTTTGTGGGTTAAATCTTGGTTAGACGAATAAAATAAGAATTTCCTGTTTGTTTGTTTTTTAGAATAGAATAGAATAGAATAGAATTCAACTTTATTGTCATTGCACATGCACAGGTACAGGGCAACGAAATGCAGTTTGCATCCATCCAGAAGTGCTTTAGTGATATAGATATATTACAATATATATTAGCAATAATATAGATATGTGAGTATATTACAGAAATGGGTCTATTATGGCATGTTATAATGTACACGGTATGAATTGTAATTTGTAATTTGTAATTGTTTATTATTTGTTTGGCATATATAGGCCACCATACCACTGATTACCAAATCGCAAGCATTGTTCTGCCCACAACATTAGCGCTAAGAACGAATAGGTATTTTTCTGACCTGGAGACTACTGACACGTTCATCCGCGCTCACAATCGGTGCACGTCAACAGATGACGACACCTCAGCCAGTTCATTTATCGAGAAGACAGACATCCACAGAGAGCAGTCACCGCGTCTGGGGGAAGGACTGCACGATGTGGGCCGTGTTACCGCTACTGCTGCTCGGTCTGCTGCTACCCGGCTCACCTGTTTACGTTGTAGGTTATCAGGTGAGTGTTGCTTGATTTTCATGGAAAAACAGTCTTCCACAGCATAGGTCTATTTTACTCTTGCAGTTGTTTGTTTGGCCCTGTGTCCGTGTTTTCCAGAATGTTCTTTGTCAAAGATCAAATTATTTGCGTTAAATTATGAGGAAGTTTGAGCGACAATAACTTCCCCAATTGCTCACTATCTGTGCTCAACACACATCTCTTTCAATAACTTCTGCTTATTACTGCTTATTCAAGCTTATGCTGGACAGCAAGCCTTTGAATAGAAACATAAACACCTGTTACTCTGGGCTTCTTTTGTTGGTGAATTTCTAAGCATGATTGCATCCTTTTTCCAAGCTGTGCTGATTTATTGTGAAAAATGACCGTCTAAGGAAGCATCTGGCAATCATCAGCCATAATGACAAGATAAAGTGCATCAACAAAAGCGAATAGCTTAAAACAGAGCCATTTGGAACTGTAATGGCCCTCTGCGTTCATGTTTTTGAATATTGTGATACCCATTTTATATAGAGTCACATCTGCTGCATTGGTAATTTCACGTAAAGATTTCTGGCTGGGTGAGGGTAATTTGACAGCTAAAGTCCCTTTAACTGTTTGTCAGCAGAGTTCTCCTGTTGACACAGAGCTTGATGTTTACTGTAAGGAGCTCTGTTGCCCACACAACAACGCAGGTATGGAGGGGGAAGAAGGGGAAGTATTGCAGCTGTCCCTGATGCTGCTTATTTGGTTAAAGCTTCAGGATCAATTTGGGCAAACAAACTCCTGACATCTGTAGTGGTGATTGTTTATTTGACCTTGACCGGGACGAAAAAGTAGCTGATAATGAGATTTTCCTATGTGTTGTTTTGTCCAAGTGAGACGCCCGATCCCGAAGATAGCCAGTACCATCACATAAGACTAATAAATATCTTCCTTACTAATGGCAAGTTCTATACCTGCAAATATTTGCCACTCATTATGCTTCTACTTATTGGCTGATTGCCTGTGATTAATTGTTTGCTATATTGGTCATTAGGTGAAAAAACATTTACCACAAGAACGCAAATGAAACATTGTCATTTTTCAGTCACTCACTGTGGCAGATCATTTAAAGGGTGACTGAACAAAAGGTTAAACACACCCCTCATAAACATTTGTGTGAGGTGAGAGGTTATGTCCACGTTAAGTCCAGCTTCAGGTTTTTGTGTTTCAATATATATTGTGTGCTGTTTGGAAGTCTGAGAGTACATTGTGTTCTTCTTGAAGCAATTCATGTTCAGACTCTCTGTGTTCTTGCTCACCTTAACTGTATAAGCTGTTAGCAAGTTAAAGCAACC
Organism: Maylandia zebra; assembly: GCF_041146795.1. NCBI lineage: Eukaryota > Metazoa > Chordata > Actinopteri > Cichliformes > Cichlidae > Maylandia > Maylandia zebra. The sequence goes on from NC_135168.1 coordinate 35,590,133, forward strand.
ATAACTGCTTCGACCTTTTGTCTGTATCTGCAGCAATGCAACTCATCCGTGGAAGGCACCATTTACAAATACAGAGCAAAAACTCTAAATGGTAGTCAGACTGTGAACTTCAGTAACTATGCAGGCAAGGCTGTCCTCTTTGTCAACGTGGCTACATACTGAGGACTCACCAGTCAGTATGTGGGTAAGAGATGGCACAGGCAGCGTTGTTTTGTGCTGCAGTTAAAAAAGAACTAAAGAGGTGGGGGGAAAAGGTTTCTCCACCTGAACTCTTTTCTCTTCTTTCATCAGAACTGAATGCACTGTATGAGGAAATGAACCCACTTGGGTTAACTATTCTTGGCTTCCCCTGCAACCAGTTTGGAAAACAGGAACCAGGGCAAAGGCATGAAATCCTGCCAGGTTTAAAGTGAGAAATCTTTGTCTTTCACTGCACTTCAAGTCTGCCCCATAGAAAACACTGTTTAAAAAATACTCATGAATGAATTAGGGTCGATGAAGGTCATGGTTTTCCAGAGAACTCGATAGGATTTTGATGTGATAACATTAAATTCCCTAGTATTGAGTCACACGCTTATCACAAGGCCGTATATATGTGCTGTAAGGTGAGAAGCTTTAAAGCAGCATGTAGACAGGAATGTGCAATAACGGTAAATCCTCTGTCAATCAACAAAACTTCATTAAAGCATGAAAGCATCTTTTGGCAGTTTCTGTTCGAGAGTCTCTGCAGCACACCCAGAACGTATGTCTCAGATTGCATCAGTCATCACAGATCCATAGCAAAGCCTTTGCAATACACTATGTGGCTTTACTCGGCTTGTAGGGAATCTAGGGCAGCTGCCAAGCAGTAAAGTACTCAGGGGCATGTCCACTGATAGGATGTCCTTTTTCTGGATTCCAGATACATTAGGCCTGGCAATGGATTCGTTCCAAACTTCCTGCTGTTTGAGAAAGGTGATGTGAATGGGAAAAATGAGCAAGAGGTTTATACTTTCCTTAAGGTAAGAAACTGTGTGTGAAATTCAGTTAAGTCTTTGTAAGTTGAAACTTACATTTAAATTTTGTATTTTACATGTTATTAAACTATTTTTTTCCAAGTATATTATGAATGCTACTGTCTGCTCTCAATGCTTAGACTCTTTACATGTGTTTAGTTATATTCTGTGGGGAAAATAATTATTTGATACCCTGCTGAATTCATAAGCTTTCTAATTTTAGCATTTTCATTTTAATGGAGAAAGACAGAATATCAACCAACAAATCCAGAAAAAAACACATTAAATAAAAGCTGTACATTGATTTGCATATCATTGAGCGGATAAGTATTTTATCCATAAGTAAACCACGACTTACTACTTGGTTAAGGAACCTTGTTTGCCATGGTAAGCTGTTTCTTGTAGTTGGTCACTGGCTCATCTCAGGAGGGATTTTGGGCCACTCCGCTTTACAGAAACAAATCCTTTAGGTTTCTTGGCTGCCGCTTGGTAACTTGGTTTTTATTGGAAATCAAATACTTATTTCATTCAATGACATGCATTAATTCATTTCATTATTAAAATGAAACCAAATTAGAGACTGTTCATTTGTTTGGAAGAGAGTAAACTTAGAAATTCAGCAGGGGATCAAATAATTACTTGCCCCACTGTATTTGAAACAGACTGGATGCACTAGATATAATTCATGCCTTCATGAGCATTTATAAAGGCAGAGAAAACATATGGCCCTGAGCGGTGTTGTTCTGAGTCTTACTTAAAAGTTCTTTGTGCCACGCAGAGCTCTTGCCCCGCTGTCGGAGAAGACTTTGGTCCCATGTACGGCCGGTTGTTCTGGGAGCCTCTTAAGATTAGTGACATCAAGTGGAACTTTGAGAAGTTTCTGGTGGGAATGGATGGGAAGCCAGTGATGAGGTGGCAACCGACCACCAAAGTTTCTGTGGTGCGAGCTGACATCCGGAGATACCTGCTCGAACAATACACAAGGGATGTCTTTAATTAGATGTGATCGATCATTTAGTGTTGTCTGTCTAATGAATTAAGTGTAATCAGATGCAAATGATTAAAACTAAGGTAGCCTGAAAACGAGTAATGTTACAGTTTCTTGTACCGTGAAGATGGCATGTTGAATGAAGAGGAGGCTTGAAAACAGGAACTCTGTGGTGCCTCTTTGGAATCTGGGGTTTAGGCCAGCCTTTCAGTGCATTCAGGCTGCCCTGCAATCCCACAGCACCATGTCATCTTCCCATCTCAGGACTTGTTAACCATTACTGTCTAAATGTTAATTACTTTCAATAAATCATCAAGAATAACACGGTGTTGTGCAGTTTTTTGAGAAACAAACATGAGTGTTGTGTCACAGAAAGGTAAAAACGATGTACTCTGTGGAACAAGACACGGTAAGATACTAATGAGACATTTAGAATAGATTTATTAAGCCAGTCAAATACAAAAAGTCTCACATGTGCTTTTTTCCTACAGCAAAAAAAAGAGAAAAAAAGAAAAAAGGCTAAAAACCAGGAAAATACATCTGCCATAAATTACAGCATACCTTTCAAAGTGCAATTCTGTTAATATCTCAGCTCTAGCCCATCCTGATTTTGTTCCCTGTTGATATCTTGCTAGATAAAAGTAAGCCATTTCAAACCTTTTTTTTTTTTTGAAGCCCTTCATCTGACTAGTCAAAATACACTATACTAAGTAATCGTAACTGGCATTCAGTTTAAACAGGCAAGGCTTGTTGATTTGGAGATCAGATTTAACTTTTTCCTAATAGTGTGACCTGGAGGTGTGGATCCGCGATCTGTTATTGCGACTTTGACTGCGTTAGAGCAGTTCACAGGTCAGTCGGCAAGGTGTGGGTTGCTGGTTGTTGAAGTGGATGGAAACAAAAAGTCGAGACATCCCGACAGAGGGTTTTATCCTCTGGGGTGGCTGTACTGCTGTAACTGGGTGTTTAACCACGGCCTACGAATTCTGATGAAAATCGTCCTCATTCTGCTCCTTGAGCTGAATTTGGATATTTTGTACTGCTAAGTACAACTCAGCGAGGTTATGTGACATAACAGGTATATGAGGACGCGGCTGCTGTAATCTCTTGGTACTGTGTTGGGGATATGCTGTGTGCAGTGGTACAGGATGCAGTGAGATGAGCATAAATATCGGAATGAGTGGTCAAATCAAGTCGAAGTGTTTAATGAGATTAGGTCCATCATCATGGGGGAGAAATTACCAAAAAAAAAAAAAAAAAAAAAAAATTGTGTATGTACTGCGTATTGTGTCTGATACAAACATACAATGTCAATAGCTACAATATATTGGGATTACACTAACAACATAGAAAGAACAGCATTACTAAAGACAATGATTTACACTTAGTCAATGCAACTATCAAAACAGCAGGTTATAAATAAATTATCAGTAATCACAATCATGTTTTTTTTTTTTTGTTTTTTTTTTTGGCATGATACCATCAAAATTCATTTCCCAAAATTTTTGTATTTCAACAACAACTTTTGAACAGTTACACAGTTAGGGGACAGTTCTATAACATCGATGGTATTGAAAACCCTCAAATCAATTAACATTCACATTGTAAGCTCTATGATTCAGTGTACCTATATAATCATTCATGGCTGGAATGAGTATATGTAGTCTTAGTCTTACTGGGGAATGGCTTCCTGTGACCCTACAAGTAACAAACTACTTGTTACATACTTGCAGATAGACAATCACATAGGTATATTGTCTGGAAAACAAAACAAAAAAATCTATGTTAATTATTCCAACCTATTTAACAAATGACTTAAAGTTGCCGATTTAAAAAAAAAAATTAAAAAAAAAAAATTAAACAATATTTCATGTGTATATTCAGAATAGCGTCACAAATAGCCTTATAAAACGCAAGTATAAACAACATTACAATAGGATATCTACAGTTCAGTAGGAAAATTATAGATCAAATCACACCTTGTCAACTCAAAAACAAACTGATTTCATGCTACTACCCAGGCTCCTTTTAAGTGGGTACGGTGATGCTTTAGTGCTTTCCAGGGTCAATGTTCTGTCGCTCCCTTTTTCCAAATCCTGTTCCAGGTGCTCCTGTCGCTGCTGCTGCTGCTGCTGCCGCCGCTGACTGATCTACGGACACCAAAGTAACATATGAACATAAATAAGCCTTACCCCACTATAGTTTACACCTCTGAGCTGAAGAACTTTAAGCATAACTAATGACAAAATTTGGCTCATTGTTTTTCCACTACATTTTAAGAGTACATCTGTTTGAATACACACCATCATGTATTGTGCAATAGAAATAAATTACATATGACTGGTTGTATCTTACCTGCATTCTCTGGTGGTGGTCGTGAACTTTCTCCTACTGCTCTGGCCCCTCTCAACCCCCTCTCAGGTTGATTGAATGACAACTGCCAAGGAAAACCCTGATTTAAAAAACAAAACAAAAACAAAAACAGAACAATTCTGTTAAAATTTCTATTCTTACTCGTTGCAATCAGCAGCCCTTAAGTCTTTGCCATAACCTAATATTGGTTATTGAATGTAAGCGTGCTGCCCCCAGCAAGTAAGGGAAGTAGAGGTAAGAGAGAAATTGAAAAGAAAAAAAGAGAAAGCCTTGTTTCTTCAGTGAACCAGAGTCACTCCAGAGACAAAGACAGAGGGGCTTTAGAGCGCCCTTACCGGGGTAACGGGTTGGAAGTCTCGTACAGGGGGTGGTGCTGCGGCGGCTGCGGCTGCGGCACCTGCTGCATTGGGCATCCGGGGAGGGAAGTGTATGGGCCAACCTTCAAGGCCCTGCGGTCCCACCTGCACAAAGGGACCACAGTAGGGAGGGCTCAGCGGGCCGTTCACTGAGTCTGACGTGGGGTCTGAGGTACGTCTTTCCTGCTGCTGCCCCTACGAGGGATCACAAGTACACATGTGATCCCCAATCAGTGCTTTGTGGCTACTCTCAGCGAATGCAGCGGCCCTGTTGTGGCACGGGACGCTGCTGACCTTCAACCCTGCTGTGGTTCTGCCTCCCACTGAGGCGTGCCAGTGTTCACCTCGCTGCTCCCAAATGCACTGACCGAAACAAGCTAGCTGCAGTGAGGCTCTTGTGATTCGTTCGGCATGAACCTACTACAGTCAAGTCAATCTAGTCTTCCACCATTCTGTCACTAGGGGGCACTAGCCTGCAAGCCTATTGGCACTTTCTTTTCAGGAGCCACACTGAACAAATATTTCACCTACTCAGTGTGACAGCGCCCTTTAATCCACCATTTCAGTGTATATGTAACACTAGCAGTACCTGTTTGTGATGCTGCATCTGCAGTCTCTCCAGCTTACATCTCTCTGTACGCTCTCTCTGACACTCGTTCTGCGCCTGATGAAGCTGCGCCACACCAACAAGTACACAACAAGAAAAATAAAGCACCTCATATTAGGGCAGGTCAGCTAGAATAGCCACTAGCAGAAAAATGATACAAAAGCTAAAGCTTTCCTGGTCACATTATATACAGGGGGAAAAAATATATGTTACATGAGCACGATCTTACCTGATTGGTCAAATTAGTAATCTGACCCTGAAGTCTTTCAACTTGCCGCCTCAAGTCCTCTTTCTCTTCATTCATTCGCTCCCTGTCGCTCCTTTCTTTTCTGAAGTCCTCCTCAAAGATTTTTACCTGAAGTGCAAAGAAAGAAAAAGCAGCTGAAGGGAAATCCACACGTAACTGCAGGAGTGTGTGTAAATGTTCTGTTTATCTGACCTGTTCTTTAAGTACAGCAATTTGAGTGAGCAGCTCCTGTTTCTTAAAGTTGTTGGCCGCATCTGCAAAGTTGCCCTGGCCAGGAGGTTGTTGGGAGGATGAAGGTGAGTGTAGGTTTAAGGCTTCTTCTAAAGCCTGAATAAGACAAATCAATGTTACCCTGACAGAAACGTCCCTGCGCCCGATTACTCTTTTTGCATCTCTTCCACACTCACTCGGTTGAGGCGTTGGATCTCCTTCTCTTGGTACTCTCTCTGTTTGCTGAGGGGCACCAGCTGATCCTGCAAGTAGCGGATCTTCTGCTTCAGCTCGGCCGTCTCAGTGTTTAAACACTCCTTCTCCCCCTGGAACGAACGCGCACACACCCCATGGCTTTAAAAACACCTTTTCCACAGTCACTCTGTGCCCTGCTTTCGTTTAGACCAGTTTCACCTGGCCTTTTTCACATCTGTATTCTCACCTGGACATTTTCAATCTTGGACTTGGCCAGCAGCAGCTTCTTGTCATAGTCACGTTGCCTCTGCTCCCGCTCAGCCTCCAGCTCAAGCACAGTTTTCTGTGACTCGGCTAGCCGTTGTCTGAGGTCTGTGATCTGAGGAAAAGTGGCAATCTTTTAGTTTAGGAAATGATCACGCTGTTAAAGATCCATTTTTTTTTATAAATTTCCATAAAGTGCCTAATAATAAATAAAACCGATTAAGTAATAACCCTCCGGTATTAGCTTCAGAAATGTTATCTAAATAGACAACTAAGCCATCAAATTCGCAAACACGCACTGCTGTTTTTGTGTAACATATGAACGAACCGAGTGACGCAAATGGATATATCTAGGGTTCTGTGGTTATAACCCAAAGCTGCACGGTGTCCCTGTCTGAACGAAGTGTGAATGTAGGTTTATACATAATTGTGGGTGTGCACAACATAGGTGTGTGAGTGTCAGTGTGAGAGTGTGTACGTCTGTGTGTCTCTGCTGCCCTCTGACTGCACCACAGCAGGAAGTCAGCGGGTACCGGAGAGGTAAGGGGAATTCTTACTGAAGTGTGACAGGCCTTGTGGTAAGCATGTTCAGATCGCAAGCTATTGCAAGATTGCACCTTTTCCACTGGACAAGCACATTTAAAAAAAAAAAGAAAAAAAAAGAAAAGAAAAGAAAGAACTAGACACATACACAGCTGCTTCTCTGTCAAGTCATAAACACAAACTTCAAAGTCCTGTTTGTTAAAGTTTTTTTCAAATTATAAAATGCTTTCCATCTGTCACTTCACCCATCATAGGTTTTTTTGCTTGTTTTTCTGTTAAATCACGATATTTTACCTAATTAATGTCACGATGCTCAGTGATCAGTAATATTTTTTCTTAGTTTGGCAAAACACTTGAAACTAACTTCAACCATCACTTGGAAAAAATGTTGCTACAGACACCAGAAGCAACTTTAATTCATAAAATAAGTAATTAAGACAATATTTGAACCCCACAGGTAACCAACCTTAGTTTCTTTATATGCTGAAATGAATACAGTGGAACTCTTTAGTTAAGTTTCAGCTTTTCATAGCATGTAATCCATTTTACACACAGATCACTGAGTGTGGTGTTATGGAGAGACACCCAATGAAATTTGTGACTGGTATCTCACTTGTACTGACACTTGTTAAATCACTCATACTGGGTACAAGTGATTTACTTTAAGTCCAACAGAGCATTTAACATCTCTTTGAACTAAATTGGACCAAACAGAGCTAACTGATGCAGGTGATTCAATATTTTGAAAATGTTAAAAGAAAAAAAAAGAAAAAAAAGAAAAAAAGAAAGGCCTGAAATTGAAAATAAGAAAAGAAATCTAAAAAATTTTTAAATTCTTTTAAGCAGTCAAGAGCACCGTAACGCCTTCCCACACCCGTCACAGCAGCTGTAAAGTCATTACTGTACCTTCTGCTCAAACTGTGACTTCATGGCGTTCCACTGAATGTCCCACTGCTTGTTCACCTCCAGCACCTGTAAGAAGCCAGAAAGCGAAACAAACACCACTGAACATGTAGGAAACAAAATACACAGACTTTCCCCTATGGCAAAAGAGGATGAGCAGTAAGTAAGAAAGTAAGCAAGCAAGACTCACATCCTTTCTCTGCTTCTCCAAAAGCTTGATCTTCTTTTCATACACCTCGACATCACAAGGTTTAGTTGGGGTTTTCTCTGCAGCTTTTCCACTCTGGGGGGTTGGGGGAACATAAAATATTCCTAAATCCACAACATTACTACATTACGCACGTTGTAAGAGGTCACGAGTGGGAAATTCTCAGTCACAAGATTACTGTATTGAGAATAATTTAATTAAAGGTCTTTAAAAAGAACACAGATTAAAAACTGGTTTAGGTAAAAAAAAAAAAAAAAAAAACTTAGAAAAATAGAAATGTTTTAAATATGAAGCTACAGCAAATAATGTATGTATACAAATTTAAATAAATCAATTTTAATTAAACTGAAACTACCTTCTGCGGTGTGGTGGCCTCCATTTTGGGTCGGACAGCCGCAGATTCCTCCTTCACCGGCTCCTCTTTGGCCTCTGGAGTTTCAGCGTCAGGTGGCAACGCAGATGCTGCTGCCGCTGCTGCCGCTCCTGTGACCAACTCCTTAAGTTTCTGATTTTCCTGTCTACACCGGCATGAAAATGAAAATGATAGTGTTTGAGAACTAGGTCTCATTCTAAGACATGGCCGTCATCATGCTCCAGCTACTGGAGGCCTTCTGGGAAGAACCTACAACACCAGAAAGCCCTGGAGTAATCCCCTTCAGAAGTGAAAGCGCGCTGAATTGTTAACATCAAGGGCAAAGTAAAGATTAGGCGATAAATATTTTATTAACAGTAATGAGAATTTGACTCGAAATAAAATCAAACGATAAGAAGCAAAACAGTCCCACAAAAAAAAAGTTAAAAAACAGATCAGAAGAAAAGAGAACAAGATGTCAGAGCGATAGTATTGTTTTATTTGTAGCACAGTCACATCAAAAGGAGAAACATTACCTCAGCTGTTCCAAGTCTCGATTCCTGATATGATGATCCTCTTCCATTTTCTTTCGAAGCTCATTGTTCTCTTGTCTGAGCTGCTCGCAGAGAGTCTATAAAGCCAAGAGAGGACAATATTAAACACCGTTCTGACATTTTCTTATTATCTGTACTCAATCATATATCCAGAAATGCCATCAACCCAGTGGCACAAAGATAAACTTATGTTGAGTTTTAAATTACATCGGAATGCAAGTCACGTGTAATAATCTAACAGATAAGGAAATGCCATCTGTTTTATCTGATAAATCAAGCTTTAGTTTCCTATTTTCATCCCATTAAATAACACTTTTGTTGCCCACAGGGTTTTGAGGAAAAATTAATGTTCCATGTAGTGAAAGTAGTGAGACTTTAAAAATATTTTATTGAATGTTTTAGAGGTTCTACACAGAGCACCAACTACGTGCAGCTTCATTTTATTTTTTTTTTAAGTTATTGAGTCTCCAGAATACTTGTTCTACCACAAAACACACTTAAATTACTCTTCAAGTTCTGAAACCACATCCGTCCGAACGAAGTATTATTGCATCTGTAGTTTTACTCTCGCGACCCGTCAAATCTCACACAAAAAAGCTTTTAAAGTCATCAAGTTATGCCGAGCGTGCCGTAGCAGTAGTATTTAGCGTGATAGTTTCGAGTTGCTATAACAAAATTCAGATTTTATATTTTTCTTTAACATGACTGATCATTGTATATACACTTGGTATGCTCTTGCACTATTACAACACTTATAAATCACTATTTATAATAAGCACTGTGGTGATTTGTCACATTTTTTTAGTTTTATGACACAGTAGTTGTGCGCAATACCTGTAGGAGGGAGGTCCTCTGTTCATTCTTTTGGACTTTCGAAGAAAGATGATGAAACTCCACAGCCATGCGGCCAAGGTGCGCTAACAGCTGGTTTGGGTTGGACTCCTCAGCAAATATGCTGAATGAGCTCTCAAGCCTCTTCAGCTGGCTTGCTAGCTCGATGTTCTCCTGAGGAAGGAGGGGAATTACTCCTACTGCTGACCCGGCCTGAAGATACCCACACAAGTAACCAGTCAGTCACCTGTTCTTCTCAAGCTGACTCAGTGAGCGTGTTCTCAATTACATCTCAATTATTTAAAACACCATTCTGTAAGAGTCATCGTTCTCTATGAAAGGGAGCAGCCGATTTGTATGAAAAGCAAACTAGTTGGTCCTGTTGGGTTTATTTTTACTCTCCACAGACTACAATTAGCTTTTCTACTTTCGCCAACATATATTTTAGATAGCAAGGTTGGCTAAATTTGTTAGAATATGTGACAGGCTGGCCACTAGCATAGGTTTTAACATGTTCACCTCAACACTGGCCTTGTGTCCTGTTAACACATCCCCTGGGATTTAGTATGTGAATGAATCAGCGGTGTAATTCTAGTCAGTGACAATCCTGGACTTTCCCCTGACTGACTCAGGCTGGAGCTACCAGTATTGAGTTTTTTGGTGAGTCAACACACCAAGGATGTATGTCCAATATTGAGGAAATGGCTATAAAGAGGAATGATTAAATTTAACCTCACTAAACCGAAACCTATACAAAATAATATCCTTTTAAAGGGTAAAGAATAAATGCTAAAAATAACCATATGATTCAAATAGATTTGAGCTATTCATCTGGTACGTACTGTCAATGCCTCTGAAGTCTTTCCCTCCATATTCACCACCTCAAACTCTGAAATGGCATCCTATAAAAAAAATATACACACACACACACAACTCGAACATGATCCCAAAAAACAACGACGAAGTGAACATTCTCCAGTCGGACGTTATATTTTAGGCCCTGATAATGCCTACATCTAGTCTTAAAATAATAACAGGGTCATTTCTACCTGAACAGAAAGCAGAAACAAATTATTTACATTGGGCTTCTCTGGCTGAAGAGTCTTTCCTAAACAGCTCGATTGCTCCTCCTTCTGCTCAGCTGTGGTATGTAAACAGGGTTTATTACCTGAAATACACCAAATGAATATTAATGGTAACAATCAGCCAAATGCTGGCCACACTGTAATAATCCAAAAATGTGAAGAAAAGTCTTCTTCGTTGCCTTTAAGTATGTGAAACCTACTTTGTGTCTCAGTTTGAATGGGCCCTCCCATACACAAACTGGCTGCGAAGCTGGACGATTTCAGGGCTTCGTTGTCTCTCACAAGTTCCTCCACTCGCTGTCGAAGCCTCGACGCCTCTGACTGAGACTCTTCCAGCAAATCACCTGCAGGTATTGGAGAGAGCTCGTCTCTATCTAGTAACACCTTCACTTAATCTTGCTTTGTTTCTACTGGCAAACCCTGTTGTCACTAAAAATATCAGCACAACAACAAACAACGTGTGACAGAAACTCTGTGAGAAAGTAAGGACTCGTTTAGTTAGTCACTGAGCCATTCACGTTGTTAGCATGTGAGTTTTTAACTGGATGACCAAAGCAGATTTTCAGGTTTCACTACATTTCACCATAATTGCTGAATGACACTTTAGGATATGATGCTACAACATCACATGTTGTCTTTGTGCCTATGTCAAATTTGTTTTAAATGACAAATGTGTTATTTAAAATGTCTGTTCAACTTTCTGCTGCTACAGAATTCAAGCTGAACAATCTCAACTTTCTGTGTAGAAAATTTTGGAAAAAACTTTATGAGCTTCCACTGTGACCAAGAAGCACATGGTAACTCGGCGCTCTAACATCAGTAAAAGAAAGCCACCATCGAAGTTGGAAATCCAGTGGTATTACGGACATAATGAGCCGAAAAGAGCAGTCTAACTGAAGTAGATGTTCCATCTTACTGAGCTGAGGATGAAGATCGTGACCAAATTAAAGGTAGACTCGAAACAAAGGACACAACTCCCCTCACTCACTGACAAAATCCCATCACAGGAGATACTTGTAGGTGTGAACACAGCTCTACCTCTAGCTCTCCCGACTACCAATAGCACTAAAACCAATGAGCTTATATATGTCACTGCCACAATAATAAAAATATTGATCTACTTTTAGTCCAAGTAGGCTGGAGAAATAATGGAAGAACACCCGGGAGGAAGAAACGACAACACCAAAGCCAAGTGGCTGGTGGATCTATGAGCACCAACCTCACAGAAAAAGTGCCAATCAAGATCACAAAGGCAGACATCCAGCAACGAGCCTCAAGAATGAAGAGCTAGACAGCACCAAGACCTAAAATAATTGAAGATGATAGATGAAGAAGCTAACACACCATGGACACCTGGCAGCACAAATAAAAGGGACTGCTAACAGCAGGTACTCCTCCGCACTGGATAACAAAGGCCAGAACAATCTGAGCATGAAGGATCCCCCACAAGGGTACAACACCATCAAACTACAAGCCAGCCAATTACCTGCTTAACATGGAAGATCAACTCAGGGTCTCATGAACTAGGCTGAGTGGCCACATGAGTCAATATATGACACATGCAGATCAGAAGAGCACTGGAAATAACAGCACTGGGTCCAAGGACCCACGTTGAAGGCTGTGCAAAGGAGCCCCGGAGACTATGTAGTGCATTGTCGACACAATCAAGAGGCTGGGATAGTGTACAGGAACATCTGTGCTACATATGGAATAAAAAGCCACACTTCTTGATGGGAGATACAGCCAAGGATGGGTGAGAACAACAAGCCTAAGGTCCTACGGGACTTCAAGTTCTAGACAGTCGTGTGGCTGCTAACCATAGTGGTGGATGACAAAGAGCAGAAAAAGCCTCGTCTATCACAATGCAGCAGTGATAGACATGGTAATCCCAGTGGTGAGCACAATCTGAAAGCGAGTTCACAAGAAAACAAAAAAGTACCAGTGGCTGAAAGAAAAACTGGAGCAGTGTGGTAACAGGAGCATTAGGAGCTGTAACCCCAAGATTGGAAGAATGGCTCCAGCAGATTCCAGGCACAATGTCAGAGGTCGCTGTCCAGAGGAGTGCAATCCTAGATACTGCACAGAACTCTCAAACTTCCAAGCCTCTGATAAAGGATCACCACACCCCCAGGAGTTGAAAAGGACTGACACACAAACAGACGCACACGGCCTTAACTTCAACTTGAGATAACTAGTCTTTAGAAACATACCTAAGCTCTTAAGTCCCTTCATCCGTTCTCTCAGCATGCTGTTCTCCTCCAGCAGCTGCCGATAGCTGCTCCCTCCTCCAGCCTCATCCCTGGCCTTGACCTCACTCCCACCCGGATCATAGATGCGGTACGGTCCTTTCCCCTCCATTGCAGTTGCTCACTTCCTACACATCGTCCTCTGAACTGTGAAAAACAGACACAAACTGGTATTTTTAACTTAACAAAAATATCAGAAGCTACGCAGCAGGAGACACAAGAACACACAGAAGAAGTCAGGAGTAGCTGACCTTTACAGAAAACAAAGAGTTTTCTAACAGGCTGAAAAAGTAAACAACTGGAAAAAGAAATCTTGGCAATTTTTACATTGTGAGGTTATATTTAAGTTCCGACTTAAAATTGTGTCAGTGACATAGGTGATTTGAAAGTATAACAGGTACACCACAAGATCACCAAATACGCTCGTACTCTCTCTCAAAGTTGAACACTTGAACATAAGATAAAGTTTTATAACAGGAGCTCGAAAGTAAAAGCAAATATGCTCAAATGACATTAATACCACCCGCTTTTTGTTTTATACTATACAGCGTGACACTAACGACCTGTTTCTAAGTTATCATTTCTAACAGGACGACTGTAGACTATGAGCGAAACGTTGGACGGAAAATAAAAATCCTCCGACGACTTTGAGAGGACAAATGCTGTACTATGAACCCTGACAGAGTCGGACATATGGCAAAAATGTGTTAGCTATGGTGATAGCATATTATGACAACTACAACGTTCTTATCCTGGGAAAAAGGGAACAAAAGCAGAGCAAAAAAATAACAAAACAAAACAAAATGTAATGCAAATCCAAGTAACACACATCTATCCAGGAGACCAGGCTCAAATACACCACAATCTAGCAAATGACAGCTACCTTGATTGGCTGAAGAAAGCTAATATTAGTTTTCGCTGTTGTCATGCAAATTGCTAGCAACATCCTCGTTAGCTGTCGGCTAGCTAACACTAGATGACTGTGCGGGAAACGAAGGTGCTAAACTCCCCTTATTTTTCCTCTACAGAGACTGTAATCGATTCGGTAAATCGCTGGAAACGCGGAGATAAACGCCAAGCCAAAACAACAAAGAGGTGGCTTTTTTTGCTCGGTACCTTTCAGCTCGCAGTGGCCTCTCGTCTGCCCAGACATGTATTGCGGAAGTGGTCTACTGAGTCTATGCTGTAACCTGGGAAATTCCACCTCGCAACGTTTGGTAAACAGCGATGATTGACAGCAACGTGGCCAATCGCAGCTCGGCTCTATCAGAGGGGCACCAACAGGAGCAGCTGACCTTAATGTAAACACTGGAGCAAACGCTCTACATGTATTCTAACCGTGGCGGTATTACCAGAATTGCCAAACCTGTTCACATGATCTACTTTTAGGCACCAATATCCATATATGGCAAAATAGTGAATGATGCAATAATTCGATGGTAAGTAAGACTCATAATAATAATAATAATAATAATAATTTTTAAATCCCCTATATTTTCTCTTGAATTTTAATCATTTTAATTATATTTCGTATTAACATTATTATTGTTTTTACTGTGTACTCACTGAACCCCGACTACCACTCCCATCCCCCCAAAGTCATGAGACAAACCCCGACCTTTTTCACTCAGTGACTTTTTTCCCTCATTGATAAATTCAGAGATGGAGCTGGTGGGGGTTTCTGTGATTGCATCACATATTTCCTCTGAACTGAGAGGGCAATACGTTTTAGTTCGAGTTACGCAGATTTTTTTTTAAGCTGAACTAAATTATTGTTAAGAGATGTGTAATGATGAGTTTAGAGCTGGAAGAAAACTTGTTATTCCATCCACATTTTTATGCAAATGAAACACTGGATAAATTAAACATTTGTTTACATTTTTAAAAAAATGAGCAAATCGTAAATGTGGTTAAAAAATACATTTTAAAAAAGTAGTTTCCTGAAAAACGTTCAAACACACTGTGTTTTGTCTATTTCCTGATTAACTATCTAGTTGATCAAGAAATTGATTAGTTTTAACTGTGATATAACAAATAAAATGAAGATGAACTATGTTTTATAAATAAGTTGAATAACTGACTTTTATGTTTTTTGAGCTTGTATAAGAGTTCAGCCTGTGAGATGTGAATATTACAGTACCGGTAGTTATATTCTTTTTTTTCCCAGTCCATTAATATGAGGTATTAAGAGTGCACACTGTACCTATAACACAATCAACCCCAAATATTAGTTTTTTCAGTGCTGACCTAACTCTTTTTAATTAACCGTCCACTTGAGTTATATCTGTGTTGTCCCAGGAAAGGAGGAACACCCATATATTGTTAGACAAGGAAAACGTGTACAGTGCAAAATTAACAGACTCATCATTTATTGGATGGAACTTTTACTTAAAACCGTGTTTCTCACACATTGCTCACTGTATTTGACCAGAACTGTCCCAATTTTATTGAAGACCCCCCCAAGAAGGCTAAAATTAATCACTTGGAGCAATAGTGACATCTTGTGGGAATTAACGAACAGATAATCTGCGGTTATGTTTCTTCCTCAGGGAGTAATTTACGTTGTTCCTCTGGTAGCTGGAAACACAAAGTGTGATACTTGATCATTCAGCTTGTGGCTACACACAATCACACTGAACCACACAAGGATATTCCCGGCTAAGAAGCCTCCTGCGTAATTTGTAATAAAAATCTTACACAAATAACAAGTAAAACTGCCATACATGACATAATTTATACCAAACCTCATCTAATCTTATACTTGTGTTTAGCTTTTCTATTATTGTTACTTCCTGTCATGTAAAAACTCTACTGGTGTGTTACTGACTTAGTGTTAAAACTGCTTTAACAGAGAAATCAGCTTGACTTTCAATAGAATTTCCTTTTACTCATTGATGTCTTTGACTTAACTTCTCTGACAGAAAATCTTACTGTAAAGAAAGAGAATAAGTGAGAAAACAAGAGACAGTGGGTGGACAGCATGTGATTTAAGACAACACGCCTTATTTGAAAATCCTTTCACAAATCAGCTATAAATGCCCTTTTCAAGTCAAGTGAAAAATCACATGCTTCAACTAAAGCCACGTACAACAATGAAACAATAGGCATACGCACATATGCACACACAAAGGGTATCTATCCCTTTGGCCATAAAAGTCTGGTAAAAATGTGTGACTGTGGTCCCCAGAGAGCCATTTAGTGTCTACAGGAAAAAGCAACAGCACAGCTCATGTGGCTGTCACACACACAGAAGTTGTTTTTTCCTCATTCCTGTGCCTGCCAACATTTACATTGCCCATATTTTTTTTTTGGTGCAAAGTGTTTCCACTTCGGGCTGCTGTGGTGTGCAGAAATGATAAACAGGCTGATGACTCTGAGACTGCCAGAAGAAAACAAAAACTACAGGCCTGAGGATACAGGAAATGTCACCATCATTCAGTCTTGCTGGGTGACAAACTGCACACTTTTTCTTATGCTCCCACCAACATTTGACAATATTTTAAAGCACTGCACAAAGCTAGCAGAATGAACACATGGTATGTTTGTTTGTTTGTTTTTTTAAATGAGCAATCCTCAAATTTGAGCCCTTCTCTAAACCCTTTTTGTCTGTAGCACAGAGTAGGCACCTCACCCTGCTGAGACAGGGACGCTTTCTCATCTCCCAGCAGTGGAAATTAGCAGCTGATAGTCATTAGTTCTGTGCTACTTAATACAAAAAGTCCTTTTGTTAGCCGAGTAGTGACCAGCCATCGTTCTCGAGGCATTAAATCAGGGACATTATTGCTGCTGAGACTATCGCAATGCAAAAAAACCTCAAAAATTGGGCTACATGTCACTGGCAACAGATACAAATGTATTTTAACATTTTACAGGTTACTTACATCAATTTTAGTTAAAAAAAAAAAAAGTTGTAGACTTTATAAAATCCAAGACTTTGTATTAGCTTAACAAATACAGTTCGTCTAGGCCTGTGTGTAATGGATACTAACAGATTTTTTTATGATAGTGAGTAAATCAGTTTTAAAGTATAATTTGAGTTCTTTTATCTTCAGTTTTTATAATCCACAACATATTGAAAACTGTTTTTAAATGGAAAAAACAAACGCAAAACAAGTTTTGAGAGTAATGATAATATACACTGTGGTCAGTATATACAACAGATTTTTATACAATATTTATCACAAATCTCTTCTTTTCTAGCGTGATGCATGTTTTCACTGTTCCATTTGCCCAAAACATTCTGTTGCAAACAAAGGGCAGCCTATAACTGAGAACAAAAACTGACCCACCCAAAACTATATTTTAAAAAAATCACATATCTATAAATATTCACACATCTAAAATATTCTTTACTTACATTTCAAATGTTAAAACAAATAAACAACAACTCACCCACACATTTAGCTCGTATCGGAGAGGCACTTTTTAAGGAAACTGGTGAATTGGGGGAAGCGATTTTACTGTGAGACTTGGGGAATTCCCATAACCCATAAAATGGCCTGATACTGAAGGCTCAGAACCTGGTGTGTGTCCAACTGTTTGGCCTGCCTTTGCCAACACATGAATGGAAAGCTGTATACATTTAAATCATTTATGTGCAGCAGCTTGCAGTTTGCAGCACATGCACGTGCTTCATATAAGGATGCATGGCAAAAAACCTACAATACTGAATGATACAAAAGAGCCACTGGGCACATAATGTGACAAGTATAACAGAGAAAAATGCAAAGACAACTTATTCTAGTGTGTATGCACAGTGTGGTAGGCCTACATGCAGAACAGTGCTTGGCTTGTTTGCATGAAGGAACCACAGTTATGAAAACTATAACAACATGAAGTCAACGGCTAAAGCAATATCTTCGACTCCCTCTGAGAACTGAGCACCTTTGAAATATGTAAACTTGAATCTGTTTAATTTATGCAGTACGAGCTCATCGTTGCTACAGCAAAAAAAAAAAAAAAAAAAAAAAAATCCCCCGTTATCAAAAGGGAAATTCAAGAACAGTGTATGTATTGACATTAACAAAGTGTTATTGCAGTAATCTCTTAATCTCCTGTAATTATGATCAAATAGAGCAATTTCAAGTTGGGTGTGCCACTGAGAGCAGCAAGAGCTGCAGACTGCCTTGGATTTGGCGTACTGCAGGGGATTTCCTCGCCACATCTTTTTTTTCTTCTTTCCTCTTTTAACTTGCAGTGGCCCGACAACAGCTGCGCTCACACATATGCAATGAGCTGAAACACTAACAAGAAAAAGACAGCTGTCTTGCACTTTTCCTCTGCATTAACAAGTGTACAAGTGCAACTGACACACGTGAAATGAAGCATAAAGTGACGCGTTAATACGCGCAAATGTGGAAGAGCTAATATGAGCGTGTTAACTATCTATTAGCTGCTATTCAATATCTCAAATCTGCTATTCTGGCATTGTCAGCCTTTATTTACACTAGTTCTCTTTTATGAGTAACAATAACATATGGGTATTTTTGCTAAGCAGAAGAGGTATTAAAATGGAAGGGGGGTTTCCTGATCTTAAATATTCTAGTTCCCATTTTGCTCACCTCTGTACTGTTGCCAGTATCAACATGGTTAATTATTAAAGTGCCTTGTCAAATACAGGAACCCACGTCATAAAAAAGGTACAGCAAGAGAATGTGTGGTCTGATGAGACAAATTAAAAACTGTAATAACAACATGTAGTAAAAAACAGAAGAGACAACTGTTTTCAATTGTGTATTTTTTTATTCAGGTGTGTGTGTTACCTTCAAATCACAGTATTTGTTGGATGGCCTATAAATTAAAGGTTCTGCTTTAGTACCTACTTGTTAAATACACTACAGATGCGAACATGATCATCTTCATCGTGAGCGTATAACACTGTAAAAAAAAAAAAAAAAAAAAGAACCGTCTCATCCTGCTGGACAGGAAGTTGAGACATGAGAGCAGAAAACTGGCTTGCAAGGCTGCGAGGTCATAGGTCACTTGATTTGGCTGAAGAGTGGCAGCAGTTACACTGAGAAAAGATGCTGACGTGAACCATCACAGTTTCACTCTGTCAACAGTCTTGTGGTCACTAAAGTCTGTGAACTGAGCTGCAGCGGGGCTATAACTGCGTTAATCTTCCCCTCCACAGAGAATCAGCAGGGTTTTGCGATAGTCTCCTGACGTGTCACCCTGTGCATGGTTATAAAAACACAAATAGTGGAAAAATCATTTGGTCATGTTTTGGAAGGCAGTGCTTTTTTCTGGCTCACACAATAGTTAAATGCAGAAGAGAAGCTGAGAAATCGGTCTATATCAACAAAGGAGTTAAAAGTGGAATTTCCCCTGTTTATCAGCTGACACTCATACAGTAGATAAAGATTTCTACTTTATAATCTCGATCAAGATTTCACATTTTTATGGCAAAAACGAAACTATGCAGGGCAACTGGTTAGCTTATATTAGTATACATTTTAGAAACAAGGGTAACACAAGCTGGCATTTTCCAGAGGAAACAGAACCAATAAATCTCCTGCTGTTGGCTTTAAGAGGTGCTGGAAGGTGGATTAATAGCGTAGATTGGGATTTGAAGCTTTCCCCCAAACTCTCAGAGGAACATAAGTAAGCATATTTCTCAAAACATGCACAGATTTAAACTTTGAGAAACTGCTCAAATCGAAACCGCTTTTGTAACTGAAACTAGCAAACTGAAAATGTACAATTAAATTGAATTAATTTAATAAATGATCAATTCAGTTATTTCTCTGCACAACTCATAAAAACAAGATAACGCAATCCTTGCTCTTGCATAATGTGGAAATGTGTTTTCCAAACCAATCCAGGGCAGCTTGTTTTTATTGGTGTCACATTGATTTCATCTGTAAGTTATTATAGAACTGCTTTTAGGAACTTCCTGTCTCTGCATCTGTCAGCCAATCACAGAGCAGAGATAGAGGAAGAATGCAAGAGGGAAATTCCTAAACAGCTGTGTTGTGGCCACAGACCCATAGTCCACCGCAGAGAGCTATAGATTACCGTACCCCACCACCTTACCGCAGCAACAGAAAAAGGATGTGCACTGCATGCTCTGCACACAGCGGGACCAAAGCAATTAAACCAAACCTCCACAGACACACAAGTCACATGTGAACACAGCATGCCAAGCAGAGGTGTTAGTAGACAAAGACTCAGACTTACAATCATAGTTTCTACCTGGATGAATTCATGGAGGGAGGCATCGTGAGTTTCTTTGAACTCTTTTCGGATGTTAAAAAGGTCGATCTCGCTACGGGACACCATGATGCGGATCAGCGCTCTGTCGTCTGTACCAAGACCCTGCAGAGGAGATCAATAAATACTTTGTATATTCTGACTTAGACAACACAGGATTCTGCACCAATAAAAGTGACCTAATCACGTGTTACGGCTGACATCTAGTATCCAGATGACATGCTGAATAACTGATCTAACCCTAACTCATCTAAAACAGGATGAAGAGATACCTTCATGGCTTTGTACAAACGGTCTGCAAAATAAGAGGGCTGGTTCTTTACACTGCGGACTGCAAAGACAAGAGAAACATGCAACAGCTGAGAAGTTGTCCCCCAGATTGGATTTCATCAACAGTATCATCCGCTGTGGCAAACTTGAAAGTAAAGGAGAATAAAGTCTGTAGTGAAAAATAGTTATTACCTATTGCATAAAATGCATTTTTCACATCTCCAGACATCTCCTTCTTAATAATCTGTTCAATGTCCTTGTTACTGCATTTGACAAACTCCTGGAACACTGTGAACAGCAAAGAGCACGAAAATCCACTGCATTTTGTTGGAGAAATTTAGTTGAACACTTGTAAAGATCATTGCAACCTACATATCTGTGATGACCTTTACCTTTCCTGAGATGAGGGAAGCTCCTGGTGCACAGGATGCTCATGAACTTCATCACCATGTCATCTGAGTCAGCATTGCATGCATCGGCAAGTTCCTGGTTTGTTCAGGAAGAACAGTGGGAACACAAAACCTTCAGATCCATTCTTACATTTCATATTTAAATACAGTAAAGAAAAGGATGCATTCAGTCACCTGAGCATCTGCATTAGCTCTTTCTACATCTGCAAGGCCCTCCTCTCTTGCACCCTGAACAGACAAGGAGGTTAAATGCAAATTAGTGCCGCTCTGTAAGGCTAGTGGTTAACCAAAAACGTATACTTTTTTTGTAAGACACTATAAAAGACAGTTAGGGAGGTGATTAAATAGATCTATGTGTAACAGAGAACACAAACCAGACTACCAGACTGCAACTTGTGAGTGGGCGTGGAAATTACACACAGTGTGAGTTCTCATGATGATGACAGACATTACCTGCACGAGAGAAACGAGGATCCGACAGAAATGGCCTGATGTGTCTGACTGAATGGCATCCTCCAAAGACTTTTTATAGGCTGCAAAGTATGATATATTACATGCCCTGACAAAGGTTTTTAGGACAAAGCAAGTGATTCTTTAAGCCTTATTCTGGTGCCAAACTTACCACCCTGATAGGCAGCATTCATGGCATGTATTTCCTGATTGCTCCTGGTAACCAGGATCTCAATGAGAGCGTGTTCATCAGTCCCAGCCCCCTAGGAAAAAAAGCTAGTGTGAGCTTCATTTTTTGCTATTTTGGTGCCTGTTGTTTTTTTTTGTTTTTTTTAAAGAAATAGGCTTTCTAACTCTATGCTGATTATTGTATGTGTGGGACCCAGCAAGGTAGTGCTTTGTGAAATATAAAAAGGTACAAGAGCCCATTTCAAAGTTTAGCTGCCTGTTTAATTCTAAATAACACACTGGACTTCCAAGCTGTTGTCAACATCTAAGACTTACTACTTATCCAAAACAGGTTTCATCTGTTCAGTTCCCATATTAGGTGATAATTTGACTGTTTGCCTTCAAATAACCAAATTATTATATTTCACTATTTGAAAATGCATAAAACGAGGACACAAACAATTATGAAACACCATCTGCACGCAAGTGCTCTCTGCTGAGAGCAGAGGATGAGTCAGGTTTGCCACATAAGGAAATTCAGTCAGGTTGAAAAGTTATAAATACATTTTTATTTGACTATAAAATGTGTTCTATGTAATTTATCTCGGCCAAATATCAACCACCACGTGTTTGGGAAACAGGTATCAGTATATGGGGGATTAAATGTGAACCGTGTTCACTACTCATAGAAATGTAACATATTAGCACTGGAGTGTCATTTAAGAGAGAAATCAGTGGGTGTTTTGGTTTAACTCCTACTTTACCTCCATTGCTTTTCTCATCATTTTGGCATCAAATTCAGCTGGCGTCAGCATGAGCCCAATTATCAGCCTCTCCAAGTTCTTTGACAATTCAGACTTCAGGTCCTTCATCAGATCCTGGAATGCCGAACACAGTGAGTTGTTAAAAGCTGTCGTATCCAGTGGAGGACACATAACAATAAACGAATAAAGGTAATATTTTGTGATTTAGCCATATTTTCTATCATTCCTGTGTCTTACCCTTCCAAGTAGGGATTTGAAGGCCTGTCTGATCTCTTGCCTCTGGGCATTACTTCTCCATGCAACAATATCAATGATTGCATCTTCATCTGTTCCTGTTATAAAGAAAAAGGAAATGCCATATGTAAGAGTTTTGCAAAGTTGCCAGGATAGTGTCAGTGTGTTTTATATAGCAGGGTTTGCATACCAAATCCCTTCATGGCTTTCCTCAGTGCTTGTGCATCAGCAGCAGGGTCGAAATTAGGCGCCGGGCGGACTGTAGGCCTCAGCTGAGGTAGTGCACATTACAAAATTGAAAGACTGACAATTAGTATTTACTCACAGAGTGTCAAAGTTACTAATATCCGTTAATTAAATCCATATCTGTAAGCTTGAACTAAAAGCACAAAGAGGGCTGAAGAACATGCAAAATAAATTATTTGTTATTCAAGATTTTTTTTATTATCTGATAAAAAATTATGAAGCAACACATTTGGCTTTATGATAATAATCTCTTGACATTTGAGGGGGCGGGTGCCCTCTTGAGTTTAGAATTCATGACACCGCTAACAATGCAAAAGGTTGGTAGGATGAAAAACAGCTCAGTTTCAGGAAGCATTAGAGAGACAGCCTTTTGTTGTCAAAAATGCTGAGATCTTTTTGACATTCACTCTCCAAATGGGGGTTTGGAGAGTTCATTCTAACAGAAAACTATTTGTGTTTCAGCGAACAGCACTCTGATCACATCTAGACAAAGCCTTCACTGTGTAGACATAACACCGTTAGCATATTGCCATAGCACATCATTACAGGGCCAGCAGGTAGTGGAGATGCAAGGCTCTGCTGAGGCAAACATGCAATCACACATCTAAGGTGGGAGCAGATGGAGCCCAAACCTGCACTCTGGTCATGGCACTTAATTCCCACATCTTGTAGGCTATCTGAGCAGCTTCAGGGAAGAATTCTCCAGCTAAGCTGCAATGACCGGTTTGACAAAACATAGCACACTCAGCAAAGCCAGAACCTCAAGCGGTAAATAGTGGGAACATTTTTAGGAAGAAGACTAAAATACAGTCTCTGCACCGTAAGTTTGTTTAAATCAATTATAAGCTTCAACAAAGAGTTTCCATTAGCCTCAGCATTCATTAAGATAATAAAGCTTTTACACAGTTCAAAGTAACAGTAGTAACGCCATACAGTGGTCCTCTAGCACCCCCTTCTGGATGCAGCATTCCTAAAACTTACTCATCATCCCCTCCACAGAGGTTGAGCAGAGTCCGCTTGTAATCCCCTGATGTATCATCCTGGTTGACATACACACACACACAAAGTCATATAAGTGCTCTACATTCACATACAGAGTGCATATAAAACATGCTGTACCTCTCTTTCTCACCTTAATCATGTTATAAAGTGACTTCTCATATCTAAGGCGGAAACACTCTCGAATGTCCAACATGTCAATTTCAGAGCGAGAAATCATGATCCGGATCAGAGTGTTGTCAGCTGTACCGAGACCCTGGAGGGATTGAGGGACGATGCATTGTGGCAACAGTTAAGTAATCCTGAGCAATTTTAATAAATTTAACAATCTGTCACTAACAAGACCTCATTCATCATAACTGTACCAGTAAGTATGCCTACAAACACACTGGAACCAAACTGAATGGCTACTTGAGCTTACCTTCATTGACTTGTAGAGGCGCTTGGCAAAGAACATGGGAACGCTCCTTATGCACTGGACTATGAGAAAAATGACCAAATTAGGCACTGTGTTGTGTCACAATGTAAAGTACAATGGTGCATTCAGTGCATTTCCTACCAACGGCCAGCATCAGTCTCTCAAAGTCTCCAGACAGCTCGTTCTTAATGCTGTCCTCAATGCTCATCTCTGCAATCTTCTCATATTCATCAAAAACTAAACAGAGGAAAATATTGCACAAAAGTACCAATCTCATCCTTTTGGGTCATTATTGTGTAAAATCTTGAGTTTGCCTTTGTGCTTTAATTCCCCCCAGATTTGACTAAAATGGTTGTCCTGGCATGTTAGCAAGTTTAGGTAACACACATAGTAGCAGGAGGCTAATACTGAGGACAGCCAGCTTCTGAGTCACTTGAGGTCAGAGTGGGGATGACTGGAACGCCTCATTGTTGAGATATTTTCTCGGAGAACTGAGCTTACCCATGCGGAGGTGGGTCACACTACGGTTTCCCAGGATCATGATAAATTTGGCCTCGTCCGTCCCCCACTGCTCCTCTCCAGCTGCATAGAGATCCTACAGAGAGTTTAGAAAACAGATAGGGTCCAGGGCTGAGTTATTATAATTTCGTATTTTGTAATTATATTTCATTTTTATTTATTTTTGGTTTTAATTTGGTTTAGTTTCAGGTGGTTTCCAGAGTGAGTTTACTCGTTTCAGTTCAGTTTTTTATTGTTTGAAAATGTTTAGTTTTAGTTTAGTTTCTATTACTTTCAGTCTTAGTTTTAGTCTTTAGTAATTATTACTGTGAGCAGGGCATCGTGTCAGAGGCAAGATTTAAGTAAATCAGTACAGGTATTACAACAGAAACACAGGACTTTTTAAGCAGCTGACTTACAGTCTTATAGACATTAACATTTCTAGAAATACGTTCATGAAAGCCTCATAAGGCAAATTTTGATGAAATTTTACCAAAATAACAAACACTAAAACTAATGATATTTTTATTTTTATTTTTATTTCAGTTAATTTTACAAAATCAGAAAATCATTTCATTTAATTGATTTTATTCTGATCTCTACTTTTTAATTCTTATCTTAGTTATTTAAAATGTTTTTTCACATCTACATTTATTTCTTAGTTGAGTTTTAGTTAACTATAACAACCTTGGTGCAAGATTTATCTCAGGGTCACAGAAGCTGTACTGACCTTAATTAATAAGCCAAATACCCACTGCACTATCCTGGATGCCTAAAATTCTTGATTGACATTAGCTTTTATGTTTAGTCTTAATTTAAAAAAAATGCATACACATCTGCTGAACTAATTTTTGTTAAATTGACTGCAGCGCTTCCACGTGTTAGCACAATACTCATTTAAAGCAACAGAGGCCATTCAGCACTGCCACCAATATGATACTTTAAAAGGAAAGTAAAGGACGCTCTTACAACAGGACACTTCAAGTATTCTTCAAACAAAGGCTGTGTAAAGTCAAACAGCATGTGCATGTTTAGCTTTTATGTTGGCTATAAAATGCTTACTTGGGCATCCTGCTGAACCAGGTCTGCATCCACTACTCCTGACTCATCTCTGGTCCCCTAGAAGTATTGAATCAAAACAACAGACTGCAGATTAGTCAGAGTTTAAAGGCACAGTGATCAAAGCGTGTTTGAGTTTCCTACTTAGTCAACTCACCTGAAGTAAAACAACCAGCATCTTCTTAAAGTGGCCTGAAGTGTCTGCGATTACATCCTCCTCCAGGTCTCTGCCATAGGCTGGGTACACAGATGACAGTTCTAAATACTATCAGATGCGTAATTCAAGTGACGTCTTAGATAAAACATCTTACCGTCCTTGTATGCTGCAACCATGTCATGTATTTGTTTGTTGTTCCTAGAAGCCAGTACTTCAATCAGGCATCTCTCATTTGTTCCAGCACCCTTAAAACAGAGTATGAAGGCGGATGTGAAACAGTTTCTGCCTCATTTAATATGGAGTGAGAGCGAATCAAATTTTTTGGCTTACTTTGATTGCATCATGGATTTCTTTGGCATCGTGGTAGGCCGGGGTTCTCATCAGACTGACAATGAGGCGCTCAAATTTTCCCGTGAGCTCATATTTGAGATCATCAATCAGGTCCTGATGAAAGAGAATTTCGGTGATGCTGGACTCAAAACTGCTATCTTAAGCTTTTAAAGTGTCTAAGCAATGTCTGGAAATTACAGTTGTGCTTAGATGTTCACATACACTCATCATGGGCGTAAATGTCTGGTCATTTTGGGCTTTCAATAATTTCTTTGAGCTGTTATTTTCCCACAGTGAAATGACTATATGGCATAGATCTTTAATGGCTGAAACAAAAACAAGAATTGGGTGCCTCGGCTTTACTCCGTCAAACATACCTCTTATTATTTTGGCCAGAATACTCAATCTTTGTCTCATCTAACCATAAAGATTTCTCGAGAAAGTATTTGACTTTTCTACAATGGTATGTTGATTTTGGAGTAGATGCTCCTCACTATCCTCTCGGTCCGTGGTGATTTCAAACTCTCTTCATTGGAGACAGTGATGCTGGTGTTCCAACAGTTTCCAGTTCATGGCAGGCTTGAGCTTCGGTGGTTCCTGGGTTCTGAGAATGGCAGTTTTGGTCTACTCCCTTGACAAAATGGTGACACATCTGAATAACTTTACGTACAGTTGTTTGTAGTGATGATCCTGGAATCTGCAGCTGGTTAGGAATAGCTCCAGGAGACCTTCCCAAACTGCGTAAATCTACAATTGTCCTTCTTAGATCGTCACTGAGTTTCTCTAAATATTGGTCAGTAAAATACATTTGACCCTGCATGGATTGAAGACACTCCAAAATAAATTCAAAATTGTGCACCTAATTCTTATTTTAAACCCATTAAATATGTATACTCTACATTTATTGCAACCTGGAAAAAAATAATGGTTAAAATATATCATTAGATCATTGAAATTAACAGATGAATGCCAAGTAAACTTCTGACCACAGCTGTAGCATTTAAAAATGTATTTGTTTACCTGTCCAAAGTTGCTTTTGTAAGCTGCGATGATTTCTTGCCTTTGCGCATTGCTTCGAGAGGTGACCAGGTCCAAGATGGCCTCTTTGTCACTTCCTGAGAAACAGAAAAGAAACATTTTCAACAAAGACCTAAAAACTCATCCTAGACAGCATCGAGAAATTCGTCAAGTGATGATTCAACTGACTAGTGAGGAGGACAAACGATGACCTTTACACCTCTGTGGCCATGAATCACGGAGGAGTGGGGCACTCACCAATGCCTTTCATAGCACTGTAAAGGGCCTCGGCATCAGCGGTGGGGTCAAAATCGGGAGCGTCTGTTATTGTACCTCTGAACACCTGAAAGAGTGAACAGCTCAAGTCAATTTCAAACATTTTCAGTTAAGATAAGAATAAATAACACAGACATGCTACTCTTTCATGCTTAAATAAGAAGTGACAAGAACATATGATATCAAAGTACATCTGAAACAAGATTTCTGTTGTTCGGTATGGTTAGGTCAAAGGTGTCTTTTAATAATAAACTGAATAATAAATAAATACAGCAATGACACTGGTCTGTGGTTACAGAGGTGAGGCCACCAGCTACCAGCCAAGAGCAACAACAAGGGTCTACAATACCTGATACAACATAAATATACTACATTAGTATTTTTGATTATTTGCTATATTAGCAATGTGATTCTGGAGATGGCATTTTAAAACTGTTAAATGGACTGCTATGAAACTTGATACAATCAGTCATCAAGTCCAGTGACTTTGCTGCTTCATACGGTTTTCCTCTACTGCCATGTGTCATTAAAATATTGGATTTTTAGTCGACAGCCATGAAATTTGATACATTAATGTCTCCATCAGGATAAATTCCTCTAATTTTTGTCACTACATTTCTATGCTAATTATGCTAACACAACCAAACATGTGAGCATTCTTCATGTTACATGTCAACATATCAGTGTAGCTTTTCTGTAGAAAAAAGGAGACTAAAAAAGAAAGGCTAGTATGAGAGAAGAGGATCTCACATTTTGAGCCACAGCTTGCATTTTGCAGATGGCTCGAAACAGCAGTGGGCTTGGCTTTGCTATGACTTTGCATATGCTGCTCACCTCCAGAGCAGACCAGTTGTAAACCCTTTTTTTAACCATACACTTTGCTTTTTTAATAAATTTGCACTTTATGTCCCATTCTCTAACAATGCATTATCTCAACCCACACCTCCTTGCATGCTGAGAGTAGTGGAGTGGTGTAGCAGCAGTGACAGCAGCTGAGTATTTGCACCTGTCTCACCCCCAACAGATCAGAGTGTGTGTATGTTGCTTGCCTGTTTGTGCAGGGGCGGGAAAGTAGACAGGGTCGGGTTGCACACAGAACTTTTACACATCAGACCATCTAATATGCAATAGCTCAAAAAGGATGAAAAATATCAACATTATGATCTTGTAATAATAAGATCTTCACAAAAACGGCTGAAAAATGAAACTGCAGCAGCTGCTCTCGAGGTTACTGCTGCATTGAGGCTGTCAGCCAAGTTGTGCTCTCCGCCCAGCTACAGAAGCCACTGTATATGCTCTGCTTAACATCACTCCTCAGGACAGCTGTAAAGCTTCACCCACGTGGCAACAGGCCACAAACACAAGCCCCTAGCAACAGACTTTAACTAAACTAATCACGGTTCGGTAAAGTGAATTTAATAACAATAAGTTGATTTCTATGCATCCCTCCCCCTATAAGTGCAATTTGTTTCATCTGGTGCCCAAACTTTAAAAGAGGTAAGAGCTAGTTTGTGTTTAACCTTAAATAATTTTACAAAGTCATTCTGGAAAAATGCCGTCAGGTATAACGAGGTGCTGCAGGTAGCACTGACACTCTACACTCCTGTTTTTGATGTTGCGCAGGGCTCACATGGTGGCAGATGGCAGCCTCACTCTATCCACGCCAGTGTCACACAAAACAATTCATTCTGCTGCACTGATACAAGATCTGGTCTGCAGTTTGATTATAGCTAACATGATACAAGGCCAGATGACCAAGCTCTTGTCCACTTACCATGTCTATATTTGGTCTTATATGTCAACACTGCTCAGGAATCAATAGTTTCAGGCCTAAAGGGAAAACAGAAATGCTGAGGTACAGGTAGCCAGTTGCACTGGAAAACATCCTTGCAATGTGAAAGGTGACCTTCACCTCAGCTTTGGATGAAACTATGTTGCAAACAATGATGATCTTTATTTCCTGAGTAAATACAAAGAGGTACTGTTATTCATTATCCAGGCTGTTCTTAGCTAGAGCGCAGGAGCAAAAAGCAGACGGGGGCCTGCTTTTTATTAGACTCAACCTCATATTCACACAAAAATACATTGATGGATGGAATATGTTTTATTTAAACTTGCAGGAAAGCTGGAGCCACATTTCCCATGCAGCTATATTCTGACTATAATGCAGAAATTCAGACAAGGTAAACATGTTGAGGCGTCAGTACAGAGAAGCTACTTCTTCTAGACTGACGATACTTAATTTAGAATCACAACACAGAAGTAGGCTACACTGAACTTACACACAAATAGTGTTTAAGGAATAAAGAATTTATGCTAAATTGAGGGGGGAAAGAGTACTCCACATGGTTTGAAATACTGTACTGTTTGTTTAAAACTCCAGTGAGGCTTTCCCAAAAATAGCACGCGCGCAGTTTATCTTAATATCAGAAGACAGGTCTGGGGGACAGGGCCTCTCGGCCTCTCTCTCCCTTTATATGTACACAGGGCCACACCCTTCTCTGTTAATTCCCCCCACATACACACACCGAAGGATATTCTTTAAATCAGAGGCTTTAAATCTAATGGTATATTGTTTTTCTGAATTAAGTTTCATTTTAAACTTTCCTCGAGTTGAATTTTATTACAGCCGTTCCTTCTGCAGCCACGGGTGCCAGGGGCACATTTAAAAATGACACCTCAGCAAACTTTTCTGTTATATGGAGCCGACAGCGAACGACAGAGAGCAGCTTACCTTCTCGGTGCAGGAAGTATCGGTGCAGAGTGACCTAAACTCGGTCTGTCTTTCCCCCCCGGTCGGATGAATTCAGGCCGGCCAGTTACTCGTCCTCAGTGACGTGGTGACTGCGGCGCTCTCTCGCGCGGCTTCTGTAAAGCGTGCGCGCATGTCTGCGCGTGAGAGAGAGACAGAAAGTGCGGGCTTGAGAGAGCGAGAAAGAGAGAGCGGTGCTTTGATATATACGTGCTTAATGCAAGAGAATGCTTCAAACACGGGTGTAAATGTGACTGGGTAATAGCTGCTTATTTCTATTATTTCCCCCACACCCTAATGTTGAAAAAATAAATATATATATATATATATATATATATGAACGATTAATTGACACCTTTCTTTCTTTTATATATTGAGCCACCACTTGGAGCTGGTAACAGGCAAGCATAACTTTCTGAATTTTGGCACATGCGCACGAGTCTGAGTTTTAACAGAGGGCAGCTTACTGACACTGACGTGACAATTTGTTCTATTTCTGTCCTGTCAGAAGACCTCCAGTAAGTGTGGAGGGGCGTGTGAGTGCGTGTGTGTGTTTAGTGGGAGGGGAGGGGGAGCATAGCTGCGGTATGACAGTAAAACGAGTGCCACATTCATTGCTCTATTCCTGGAATGCATGCATGCATGTTTTGCCCACAAATTTGCGTGTTGCATGTGTATTTCCTGTGATCTTTTACGTTGGGCTTTTTACTTCATTCATTCATGGTGATACTGGTGACACCGCATGTGGAGAGAAAGGTGACGGAAGAGATGATGAGAAACTAGAGGTGACTTACAGGAAGCTGACAGGGAGTCCAGTGCTCCACTTCGCAACAGCAAAGAAAAAAAGGGGGCATGACTCAGTATTTCATTAGGTGAATAAAAATGTGATAAAAGTTCACACCTGGTCTATGTGCTTGATAAATGATCTTATTTACTGTGTTCAGATGCAATTCACACATCATATGCTCAGTGAGGCACAGAAGACAGGGAGATAAGATTAACATTAAACCCTGTTTGCTCTCTTCAAAGGTTGGGGAGGGAGCAGAGATAAGCACGCTATGTCTATGGGAGGGAAAGACAGATTGATGATGGGGAGGTGGTTATGAACATCTGTAGTGATGTTTCAGCAACATTTTAGATTAGACCAATTAGATCATTGTGTAAATGTTGATCAACCCGTTTAACAGGAAAAATGTCCTGTTTTGGAGGCCCTGTATGTTTTACATTTGAATGTTATACTCCTTGTTACTTGAAGAATATGTTTTGGTCTGTGCCTCTGGTACTATGAACTTTAAAGTGGACGTATTGGGCAAAAACCTATAGCGTCAGAGGCTTTAGCTTTGATCTATGAATGAAATGAGTCCACTGATATGTTTTTCTTTTTTCTTTTGGTTTCCTCTCCTTTAGTGTACCCTTTTCATCTTCGCCCCCAACCAGTGTTGAAAGAATGGGGTGTCCATATGGTGGAAACAGTGAAGCGGCAGAGAGGAATTTCTTTTGTTGCACAGCGACCTCTTGTGGTTTGAAGATATACTGCATACCCAACATAACAATTTCATTCTGGCTGAGATGGGAAATATATATTAATGCATATTCATTTTATTTATTGTTGAAATGAAAACAAATTCATTTTCAAACTATGTAAACTGTATTCATTAGATATGTAATCATTAATAAACATTTCATCTATGATGAGTCTATGATTGTGGATTCTGGATCTTTAGCTCTGAATTTTGAGGTCTTTTGGGGCTTCTCTTGGTTCTTAGGTTGCTTATTGGTATATTTGTTTTTAATATTCTCTTGTATTTTGAGCCTCAGCTCTTTTTTAGTTTACCTCCCTGTCTTGTTGTCTTTGACTAGTATCAGCTGTTTTCTTTTCCCCAGATGTTTCCACTCTTTTTACAGCCAAACAAAACAAAACAAAACAAAACAAAAAACAAACAAACTTCTGTCTTTCTCTCTCTTTTTTTGCATGAAACATTAAATCTTTGTTTAAAAAAAATTAACAAAGCATCAAAGCTATTATACTCCCTTTTAGCACCGTATCTTTATTCTTGTACTCAGTTTAAGCTTTAAAGGAGTCCCTAAGAGGTCAGTTCATCCTCTGTCTAAATCAAGCTCCTTACTGCTTAAGGCCTGTAAGTTTTTAAAGCTGCTCTAGTCTGATTGGCTGTCCTTTGCAAACAAATGGCTCAAACAGTGTGTGGGTGGAGTTTCTGTGCTCACAGCAAGAGTTGTGTGCCATATTAAGTTATTCACTCTCACTGATGTCACACAAATCCCGAAGCAGAAAAACAGATGGAAATAAAGCATTAGGAGCAGTCACAGTGATTACATCCACATACACAGATTATTTAAAGCCATGATTATTAGGAGTAGCCACATCTATACCACTATTAGATGGCAGAAAATAAGCAAAGTTATAGAGGCATCTGGTAAAACATAATTATATTTTTTTCGACACATTTCCAAACATCAGTAATAGTTATTTCTGATCAAATACGTGCACTTTATACAGCAAATTGTAAATCTGAAGCGCAACAACAAACGAATGGGTACAAAAGCATTTTTCACATTCTGAACAGGATTTTCTATTCACAGTTCTCACCCTGTGCCTTCATTGCAATAATGAACACATTATGATCCACACTGGTCGGGAGTAAGAAAGGCTACTTTGTAAATAATTCCACTGAGTGGGAGGGTCATGCAGGCCGGTCTTGTATATATCGCTGTAAAAGTCATGCTTCTTTCATCCAAGTCAGCATCACGGATATTTTCGTTCCACTCTACTTTTGAAGTCACCAGTAACTCCTCGTGGGACTGAATGCAAGGTAATGAACTTGTGTGTCTGCTGCATAAAAATATGACGTCAGTTTCAAATCCCTGACCTTTTCTTTAATAAGAATCTGTGCATTTTAATGACTGTGCTTCTTTAAATGCACAGTAGGCAGCCGAAAAACAACATTATAAACATTAACTGCTTAACTGCAATGATTAATGGGATATCTGGCTAAACAAACCATGATTTTTTAGTTAAGCATTACCCTCGATATGCTATCTCAGCAAGTGAGATCCGCAGATATGAATGCTTAAGTTTAGTCAAAAGTACTTTGACCGCACAGGCTTCCTCCCCACTCAGCTCCTGCCTGCTGAGGTAGATGCCACAAGGGATTAGGAGAGCTCAAATCCCCTGATTGGAGATGAGAAGGTAAATGCTGCCTCTCAAAGTGTGCAGCCTCCTGCCCGAATAAGTCATAAAAGCTGCTTTGTCCTCCCCCATGTCATGAACTCACCGGGCCATTAAAGCGGCAGGCTCACACCTTCATGTTGAGATGGAGATACAGCTGCTTCAGTGCAAGCGGACAAACTCCACAACATAGCTGTAGTAATAAGACCGCAGGCTTGTTTTTAAGCGACACAACAATGTAAGGGCCCTCTGAGAAGACACAGTTATTGTTATAGAAATTAAATATAGAAATCTGTAGGAAACCCTCAAAAATAAGAATAGGTGCATGTAATTTTTGATCTTATATTAAAGTAAATATAGGAAAAAGCTATGTCATCTTTGTTTTCTCACTGTGCCTTAACTTTGATTTGATTTAATTTGATTTGAACAGTAGTTGATTAAAGGCAGCCCTGAAAGGCACTGCTGCTGTGAGAACACATCTAACACATAAAGCTTTTGGACTCTTCAGAAATATTCAAAGAAGTAATTGTGCTGTGAATGAAGGCTTAAAGTGCAATCCTGAAGCCGGGGCGTGGATTTCTGTGCTGGGGGTGGCATTCTGGAAATCTCAGGTATCAGCACTATCATATCAGGAGAATGATAACGAGATACATTTATAAAAGGGTACTGTAACTGAGCCGAATGACACATCCTATTCCTACTTCTTAGCACATCTACGAGGTACAAGATCACACCAAAGAGGTAAGTGAATGTGTTCTTAGTCTCACTTCTGTCAAGTGTTAGGAGAGCATGTTAGCTGTCATGTGATAATGATTAAGCTTTAATAAAACAGATTTTCTTAAGTCTTAACAGCTTGCATGTGCTCTTCAGTTCCTCAGTTTAATTACAGTAGCATTCTGTTCTCTTTCTACACAAATAAAAACACTAATAGACTTTGAAAATCATGTTTCTCAGAAGAAAGAATCTTCTTCCGGAGGCTGACCTGACAATTATTCACTCACTGAGAAACACTCCTCACCTTTTGTCCCACTAGGTCACTCCTTAAATCTCTCTCGTTCACTCATCTTCCATCCTGATCCAAACCCACAGAAGTATGTCGTGCAGCGTAGTGAAGTCCTTTCTGGTGAGCCTATCCCGGAGGAAGCCCCTCGAGCCCGACGGGGAAGAGTCCACCTTCAATCGATGCCTGACCACTCTGGACTTGGTGGCCCTCGGTGTGGGCAGCACCCTGGGGGCTGGTGTCTATGTCCTCTCTGGAGAGGTGGCCAGAGACACCGCGGGACCCAGCATCATCATCTCCTTCTTCATCGCTGCCCTGGCCTCTATATTTGCTGGGCTATGCTACGCAGAGTTTGGTGCCCGGGTTCCTAAAACAGGCTCAGCATACCTTTACAGCTATGTGACGGTGGGAGAGCTCCTTGCTTTTATCTCTGGCTGGAATCTGCTGCTCTCCTACGTCATAGGTGAATATATGCAAATTGTAACATCTATTATTCAATGATATTTTCTTCCTTTATTGATGATTTAGTGATCTCTCCTCCTACCTGTATATGCAAACAGTGCATAAACCTAACATAATCTTTTTACCACACTCTGATCACAAATGATCAACCACCATTAAGAGACTATTTAACACTGTGACCTTTCAACCAGTGGAGCAGCGAATTCTTGACTGCTTTTTTTCTACCTCACTGTGTCACATCTCTTGCTACATTAATTTTAACAATAGCACATACCGGGATCACTGCTTTGCAACAATCCCAATAATAACCCCATAAACCAGGACTGTGATTCAAAACCCTGAGTTATAAAGAGGGTAGGAAGTTTCTTTTTCTTTTGTTTATGGCTGCAGGTAAATTATGGCTGATTAATTCGTTTATTACATTAACTATCTTTTCACTATCTGCTCAGGGACATCGACTGTTGCACTGGCATGGAGCGGAACATTTGATGAACTCATTGGGGGAGTCATATCAAAATACTTTGCAGAAAATGCTGCCATGGGCCTGCCTGGCTTAGCTCCTTACCCAGATGTCTTTGCTGCAGCTCTGATCGTGCTCTTGTCAGGTAAAATAGTAAAACTGGTGTTAAATGGTGACCACAAATGAGGATGAGATCGCTGAATTAACCACCTTTTCCACGAAGGTCTCCTGTCTTTTGGAGTCAAAGAGTCAACGATGATCAACAAGATCTTCACAGCGATCAACATCCTGGTGCTGCTGTTTGTGATCATTTCTGGATTCATCAAGGGAGACATCTCCAACTGGAAAATCAGCAAGGAAGATGTGTTAAACGCCACTGCCATGTAAATAAATGCAAAAACAAACAAACAAACAAAAAAAAACACTCAAGTAAATCATGACCTATATAATTACAGCATTATTGTTCTCCTGGATGAGCTAACTGGAAATAACCACAAAGTATTGCTCTCTACCCGCTGCAGAAACGGAACTGACATTGCTAATGCAACAAGCGACTTTGGAGTGGGCGGATTTTTCCCCTATGGCTTTGGTGGAACCGTGGCTGGAGCTGCAACATGCTTCTATGCTTTTGTTGGATTTGACTGCATTGCTACAACAGGTAAGAAGACAATTTGTCAGTTTAGCTTAGTTCAAGCTTCTTTCAGCTGCTTCCTAATTAAATTTTTTGACTGACACAACCCCAAAAGGGATTTTTTATCTCCTCCCAGGATCAAACTGGGGATCTTTTACCAGTACACTATGTATCCAACATAACATAACATAAATAACACAACACAACACAACACAACATAACAACACAACACAACACAACACAACACAACACAACACAACATAACATAACATAACAACATAACACAACACAACACAACACAACACAACACAACACAACATAACATAACACAACATAACACAACATAACATAACAACACAACACAACACAACACAACACAACACAACACAACATAACATAACATAACATAACATAACATAACATAACAACATAACATAACATAACATAACATAACAACATAACATAACAACATAACACAACACAACACAACACAACACAACATAACATAACATAACATAACATAACATAACATAACAACATAACATAACATAACATAACATGACATAACACGATATAACACAACACAACACAACACAACATGACATAACACGACATAACACAACACAACATAACATAACATAACAACATAACAACACAACACAACACAACACAACACAACACAACATAACATAACATAACATAACATAACATAACAACATAACATAACACAACAACATAACATAACACAAGACAACACAACATAACATAACATAACATAACATAACAACATAACATAACAACATAACACAACACAACATAACATAACATAACATAACATAACATAACAACATAACATAACATAACATAACATAACATAACATAACATAACATAACATAACATAACATGACATAACATAACATAACATAACATAACATAACATAACATAACATAACAACATAACATAACACAACAACATAACATAACACAAGACAACACAACATAACATAACATAACATAACATAACAACATAACATAACAACATAACACAACACAACACAACATAACATAACATAACATAACATAACATAACATAACAACATAACATAACACAACAACATAACATAACACAAGACAACACAACATAACATAACATAACATAACAACATAACATAACAACATAACACAACACAACACAACATAACATAACATAACATAACATAACATAACATAACATAACAACATAACATAACATAACATAACATAACATAACATAACATAACATAACATGACATAACACAATATAACACAACACAACACAACACAACACAACATGACATAACACGACATAACACAACACAACATAACATAACATAACATAACATAACATAACACAACATAACATAACATAACATAACATAACATAACATAACATAACACAAGACAACACAACATAACATAACATAACATAACATAACATAACATAACATAACACAACATAACATAACATAACATAACATAACATAACATAACACAACATAACATAACATAACATAACATAACACAAGACAACACAACATAACATAACATAACAACATAACATAACAACATAACACAACACAACACAACACAACACAACACAACATAACATAACATAACATAACATAACATAACATAACATAACATAACAACATAACATAACATAACATAACATAACATGACATAACACGACATAACACAACACAACACAACACAACATAACATAACATAACATAACATAACATAACATAACATAACATAACATAACAACATAACATAACATAACATGACATAACACGACATAACACAACACAACACAACATAACATAACATAAAATAACATAACATAACATAACATAACATAACATAACATAACATAACAACATAACATAACATAACATGACATAACACGACATAACACAACACAACACAACATAACATAACATAACATAACATAACATAACATAACATAGCATAACATAAAGGACAAAGATAATTGGAAGAGAATGAATGGATGGAAAAAATATTGCAATCGTGGATAATGGATGAAATAGTGCTTTATTTCCAGAGAGGAGTAAATTACAATTATAACGATGAGTATTTCCTCTACACTCATTAAAAAAGCACACTAAAAATAAAATAAACTTCCTCCACTTTTTTATTTTAAATTTTATAAACTTTTTAATTTTCACCATAGATTCTTTACATTTTTATGGGGTTATTTTTTTAGTGGTGCTGGGAAAGGGTTAGAAAAATCGATACAGTACGCTATTGTATCGCAATATTTTGTGTGGCAATATTGTATCGATGCAGGGACAACACTCTGGGAATAATATGAACAACGAACAATCTTCCTGTAAATAATCACGGTTGGACTTGGACCGACTGTAATCACTCAGAGAGCTCTACAAATTTACAAATAACTTGCATTTGATTTATAAATGCAGGCAGATTGCCAGCATGTTGCCATCAGTCAGATGTCAATGAGAAAAACTCGAGGGAACTGGACTCAGCTGGCTGCAGCTGGTTGCATTCCTATAGAACAGGAAGTGCAGATTAATAGTTAGATTTGAAATTCTGTCTGTGTTATCAGACACAGATTACATGTAATTTCCAAACTGACCTCATATAATTGCAGTGAGATAGCAG
The DNA here is from genome assembly GCF_041146795.1 of Maylandia zebra. Classification (NCBI taxonomy): domain Eukaryota; kingdom Metazoa; phylum Chordata; class Actinopteri; order Cichliformes; family Cichlidae; genus Maylandia; species Maylandia zebra. The sequence goes on from NC_135168.1 coordinate 35,628,776, forward strand.
ATTGTCTCCGTCTTAACGCAACATTTATGGCAGGTTTCAGTAACTGTGTTGGTATGCTTGACAATTCCATTTTGTAGCAAAAATAAATAAATAACTGAAGTGGGATAACTTCTTATTGGCTAAAACAGACTGACAAAGTTTAACGTTGAGGACATAATTTGCAGATGATTCTCTCCACTAGTTTTTATGATTTTTGTGTAACAATGCATGAAACTCCTGCAGGAGATATATCTTGTAAGGGGGTCACTAACTTCTTGGTTTCCTTTCTTTTAGGAGAGGAGGTGAAGAACCCGAAGAAATCTGTCCCTATTAGCATTGTGGTCTCATTGCTTATATGTTTCCTGGCCTACTTTGCTGTGTCTGCTGCTCTCACCCTTATGATGCCATACTACCTGCTAAGTGAAACGAGCCCACTGCCAATAGCCTTTGACTACATTGGATGGGGTCCTGCCAAATATGCCGTGGCTGTGGGTTCACTGTGTGCCCTGTCAACTAGGTATGACAGTATGGGTAGTGCATGCATGGATCAAGTGATGTTTAAAGCTCAAAGTCAGAAAGAAAAAGGTGCAAAAATAAATGTATGTTATTTGGAAAAAAATAGAAAAATTATAATGGATGTTCAAAAGTCCAAAATGTTGAAAAATAAATCTAGAAAAGTAGCTACTAAACAGTAGCTAACTCAAAAAGTTCATTAAAAATGTAACGTTAACGTAAAATAACTCAGCTGAGTAATAATTAACAGACAAGGTGTGGAGGACGTGTCAGGTTCCAGAGGCTGTGAATGATTCTTCCACTGCCTCTGATGTTTGCGAGGTGGATAAATTATGAAATTGCCAGTACATTCTTCTGACTTCAGTCATCATAGCAGATTAAGCTGTTAAAAAGAAGCCATATGTCAAATCAGTTGGTTTAGTTAGAGTGACCTTTTGACACTGATTTGTGAAATGACTAATTTAGATTACAAATTAATCGGACACTGCATTCATTTTGTTGTTTGTCTTTCCAGTCTGCTAGGTTCCATGTTCCCGATGCCTCGAGTACTTTTTGCCATGGCGAGAGACGGGCTGCTTTTCAAACCTTTGTCCAAAGTCACCTCCAGAGGCAGTCCAGCAATAGCTACTATATCATCTGGCATTGTGGCAGGTACAGGTATACACTTTATAAATAAAAGTACTGTAAATATAATAGAAGTAATAAACCTAAAACAAAAAATAGTACATGTAATAAAATACTTTTGAATGTGTCCAGTAATAACTCTTATTTTAATGATGCTTACAGATGCTTACACAGAGGTACTGTGCCACACCTTGTGTGTTTGCGTATTGTATGTACGGTTGGCAGGGTATCTATCTTAATTGCCCCTTGGGGATAAATAAAGTCTCTCTAACTCTCTCTCTTAATCTATGAATTCAGCTCTTTTTATTGTCATTGCAATATGCATTTGGAATCCAGCCATGCAGTCTGCCTGTACAATCGCGTGTGAACATTTCTCTAAAGAGCTTACTGGACTTAAGTGGTATGCTGTAGTACTGTAATAGGATACCACCATAGAAAAAGTAACCAACACTGATGACTCCAACCTCTTCTGGTATTAACATCAGCACAAAAACTGTGTGCTAGGAGCTTCATGATGTAGGTTTCTATAGCTGAGCAGAGCAACTCCCGTAGGTGTCATGTGTATAATATTTTGTACTTATGCTAATGCTGTTCTGCATGATCCACAGAGGTCGAGGTTTATGGGCTAGAAATAACATTTAATTCCATTTTTCTCCCTGGCTTTAGCCATCATGGCTCTACTGTTTGATCTGAATGCCTTGGTGGAACTGATGTCCATTGGTACTCTGTTTGCTTACACACTCGTGGCAGTATGCATCCTGATACTGAGGTACATTTATTTGTTAACACCCTGCAGCTATGTATTCACTCTGCTGTGCAAATCGACTGATTTTTTGTGGTCGTTGTAGGTACCAGGTGGGTCCATCTGAAGACACAGAACTTAAGATCACAGAATCAAAGAAAAAGTTTAGCTTCTTCAAACCTCCAAAAACACCCAACTCTTCCACAGCACGAACAGTCACGCTCTTGACCATATTTTCTAGTAAGTAAGGAAAACATCACTGAGGCATCTTTACTGATGCTTCTGTAGCACTGAAGTTCTTTTCTTGACCAGCAACAGGTTCATGACGGGCTTTCTCGCCTCTAATCTTTCTTTCTCGTCTTTTACTTTCCCACTGCAGTTCTGTGCATTCTTGCACTGTGCATTACTCTGAGCCAAGGCATGGAAGCTCTTGCCAACACTCAAGCATGGAGCATCGTGCTTGTCTGTATCTTTGGAGTGCTCCTGCTGGTCAACTTGTTCCTCATCTGGAGACACCCAGAGAATCCCACGAAGGCATCGTTCATGGTAAGAAGTGGTTCAAGTAATTTCTTGTAATCACCAACTAGGAATCTCACATCTCTGCATTTTCTCCTTCTTCAGGTACCTTTAATCCCTCTTCTGCCCTTACTGAGTACTTTAATCAATGTCTACCTGATGGTGCAGTTAGGCGGTCAAACATGGATCCGATATGCTGTCTGGATGCTAATAGGTATGATGGGTATATTTTTGTTTGAGAGGATTAAAGGGATGCTATCTAGCTGGGTGACCCTCACTCTTCTCTTTTCTTCTCTTCTGCAGGGTTACTTATCTATTTTATCTATGGAATGCGTAACAGCGTCCAGAGGAAGCGACTCATGACCGACCACGCAGAGATCGAAACAGTCAGCGGCAAAACAGACAAGGATAGTATGAAAGAAGAGAAATTCTGAGCTCAATCGGGGTGAAGACAGATAAACTGAGATGTTACAGTGAGCGACTTGCTTTAACTTATAACCACTGCTTGAGATGCACCGGTGCTGCTGCCTTTCAGCAGTCTTCAATCTACGACAGCACCGAAGCAAATGGCCTGATAACTTGTTAACTTGACGGTTTATTACATCCTAACGCAGTCTGTTTGTTATCTAAATGGTCCAAAATGAAACACTCCCTAAGATATATTTGGACCGAGAAGATCTTCACTTATCACTGATTTTCACATTGTTGTTAAGGATATTTATCTGTATATCTTGTCGTATTAGTGAGCCTGTTCCAAAGAAAAAATATTCTGTAGATTATTTGCTTTTATAATTCTGAAATAACAGGTTTACACTTTTCTTATCAAGTGCAAAATGTAAATTATTTTTATTTCAGTTTTATATTATTTTAATTTTATTTTAATATTTTTTTTTAAATGTGCAGAATTTGACTGAAGACCTTATATTTTACAGAGCTGATACAGAAAACCTTTTATGGGATTTCATCTTCCATTTGTAAATATGGAAACTGCATGTGATTGTTAACTAAACGACTGCCACTGTACACTTGAATTAAAAATGAAATGATTCGCTTTTGTAAAACACTTAAATATGGAGTTACCTTGTTGCAGTCTGTGTCGATAAAGAGGTAAAAATAAAGGACTACTATAAGTTCATTCCCACTGCAGACGTGCACAAAGAAGCAGATATGGCTCACTATTTAGAGTCGACTGAGAACAAAAGGACCTTTGAAAAGAAGCTTATAGCGGTCATGTTCAAAATCACAGCTTAGCTGGCCACTCACAAGGAAAGGTTTACATTGTTTCCACTGCATCCGACATCTCAAAAATGTACTTTAAGTAATGTGTGAATATTTTAGGTGCAAATCTTTCAGGCATATTTAAAAAACAACAACATATTATTCTAGAGCTAACTGAGACAAAACTTTTATTTACCCATAAAAAACAGTAATGAAGGACATAAAGTGTATTAAACACCAAATGCTCCTTTTCCAGGCAGTGTTTCTGAGGCTCAGACTCATGCTGCTAGTACACTTACAGTCCGGCAGCTAAATAAACAGGCTGTGCCATTCCAGATTGGAGGGGCCTCATTCTCTGGACCCTCATTGGTTCGGACAGGCTTGAAAGCCTCCATTGAGCCACACTGATGGAATTTAGGGTACTAATGCCACTCCGAGGAAAAGGAATTTGCGTGACTCTAATAAACAGCAGACTGCTCACTTTGCAAGCTTTGCCCTCCTCCTTCCTTCTCTTTCTTCTTCTCTCCTTTACATTTCTGTTGTATATTTCTCTGGGTTGAACTCCATGAACTAACAATCAGCTCATCAGCCATGCCTTTGGCGAACATGTCTGGGTCAAAGTGGAGGCTGGTACTCATTGCTCTCCTTACTTGTGCCTTAATCTTCGAGTTGGGTAAGTGACATTAGTCCCTTGTCATCCAATTCGGTGAACGTGATATTCATAGATTTGGTGAGGAGGGCAATTTTCTTTCTGTCTTTTGCACAATGTGGCTTATTCTAGAAGCAAAAATGATACTTTTTTTCTCACTTGTAGCAGCCTTGTCTTTGTTTGTAAAATATTCTGAAACATGTGCTCTGCGTACTGTGTATAATATTGCCAAAAAGATGCCCAAGAGCAGAAGGCTGTTCCGGGAAGGACACCAAAGCCAAGGAAACCAAAGCATGAGAAATCAACAAACAAAGGGCCCAGAACGATAACAGTCAAACCGAAGGTCAAAGCTGCACGTGCAGAGCAGACCCTCCTCACGCAGGTATTACGTTTGTTATAAATTAACTTTTTGATTTTGCAAAGTTCACGACTAAAGTACATGTCTGTGTCTGACTAATAAAGGTGTTAAACAAAGGGAAGTTTAAGAAGGTGGGTGAGACCATAAATGTGCAAACAGGAGATACTCTGGAGCTGAGGTGCAGGGGCAAACCTGTGCAGTGGAGCGTCCCCCCATACCTGGAGGAGGATAATGATGGGAGGCTCAGGTAACTTTTCATGTCTACAGATCTTTACTCATAAAGTGCAGTATAAGCTTGAGTAAGTAAGGAAGTAAATGTGTTCTTTCGCTCCTTTTTGCTCTGGCTGTGCAGAATTGTCCAGTATGAGCGATATGGGGTTCTGACGTTGGTCAACACCACTGGTGCAGACACGGGGGAGTACACATGCTACCCAATGTACTGTGAAGACACTGACTGCAGGAAGGAATACAGCAAAGCTGTTAAAGTCTTCGTCTTTTTTCCAGGTGTGATTAATACATTTTATTGATGCTTAGGCTTGCATTTCTCTGAACTGCAGACTTGACAGGAATCTTTTTTACATTCTAATAATCTTATCATAAATCTGCCATATCGCCTCTCTGTACGGACCAGATCCACAAGAACTATTTGTTCCATCGTCTGACTATTACAAGGTGATTCAGCTGAGGAGCAACTGGCCTACAGTCCTACCCTGCCAGGTGACGTCACCTGAGGCTAAAGTAACTCTGCACCGTGAGTACCCACCTGTGGAGCTGGACGTGGACAGGAGGGAGATCTCCTTTGATGTCAAGAAGGGCTTCACAATCCATCGACCTCGGCCATATCATGCCGGAGCTTTGTACTGTGTTGCCAGTCTGGGAAACCTGCGGCAGAGCTCTATGAAGTACATGCTCATCTATGTTAACTGTGAGTTCACGTTTTCAAAATTTTAGAAATTTTTTCAGAATTTTAGAATTTATGGGTTTTTTTTTTATTGTAAATCAATGAAAACTTTTGAAAATTAAGGATGAAAATTACCCTTAATTACAGGATTACTGGTGACGACACAACATTTTACTTACTAATACATCACATTTGCTCTCAGATCCTAGGGCTCCTCCCGCTCCAGTGATCCAAGCGTCACCGAGCACAGTGACTGTGGGGGAGAATCTACGTGTCACCTGCTCTGCGATGGGAGAACGAGACGTGGCCATAGAGTTCACCTGGGATTACCCAGGACAAGAGGTCAGACACTCGTGGAAACAGGGCTTGTATGCTTTAATACAAACTTAGCTTAGTTCTGTATGGCTTTTGTATTAATTCTAATAAGCTTTCTTTCTGAAATAGTATGAACATGAATTCTAGGTTGTGAACTGAAATACTACTCAAAAAAAGTCCTGCAGTTGGCAAATATCTTCAGTCGGTTTAGCTTGCTTTGCCTTTTTAGCGAGTTTATTATTAGTCAAAAAGTATTCAACCTATGGACTGCCTGAACCTTATCCCCTTTAAACAGGAATATAATAGATATGTCTTTATTGGTGAGCCATGAGGAAATAAACTGCAACATGATAACTCATTGTAATGTTTACTCCTGTGCTGTGTGTGTGTGTGTGTGTGTGTGTGTGTGTGTGTGTGTGTGTGTGTGTGTGTGTGTGTGTGTGTGTGTGTGTTCCTATGCTTGGTCCAGATTGGGAGACCTCCATACACACAGGAGAGTGTTATTCCGGTCAGTGGAGGAACTGCTCAGCAGCAGTCTCAGTCTGTGCTCCTCGTGGATGAAGTTAGAGACGTGGACCAAGGAACGTACACCTGCACTGCTCAGAACATGCAAGGAGCCAAATCAGCATCCACAACCATTAAAGTGGTCCCTAAAGCCAAACCTAAGAAACCATAAGTTGGATGACATTACAGACAGAAAGTCGTGGCGAGAGATCACAGCTGGGATTTGACCCTGTCTGAGCATTAAATGTTTTTTCTTCTTTTTAAAGACTATATGATCACAACAAAACATTATGCTCTCCAAACTGTATTGCTCAAGAAGAGAAATGTGTTTGTTTAGGTAAATGCTTGTATATTAAACTTTCATTTCCATACACTCACAAGCCTGACAGTCGTGTCATTGTGAAAGATCCTCCCAAAGGTAAACGCAGGATAAGAGGGGGGAAAAGGTGATTTAAGTGACTTCGAATGTGGTCTGAGTACTTCAGAAACTGCTGATCTACTGGGATTTTCCTGCACGGCCATCCCTAGAAAAAGATAAAATATCTCAAATTTCTCTGGAGGAAAAAATGTCTTATTGGTGATATAGGGGAATGGTCAGACTGCTTTAAGCTGGGAAGGCAACAGTAATTCAAATATTCGCGTGTTAAACCCAAAGTATGCAGATGAGCATATCTGAAGGTACAACACTTCAGAACTCGAAGCGGATGGACTACAGCAGCAGAAGACCACGCCGGGTGTGGCTAATGTCAACAGGAAACTGAGGCTAAACTGCTCAATAGAAGGTTAGGAGAAGGTTAACTGCCCTGATAAATTTTGATTTCTGGTGGCATAAACAGCATGCTGTTTATGCTGTTTAAAGCATGGATCCATCCCGCCTTGAATTAACAGTTCAAGCTGGCAGTGATTTAATGGTATGTGGGATGTTTTCTAGTAGCAACTGAGCATAGTCTACCTGAGTAATGTTGCTGACCATATCTATTCCTCTTTCCCTCTATGACCATTGACCTTATCATGAAGCTTGTCAATGAGTTCACTGTACTCAAACGGCCTCTGCAGTCACAATCAAACAGAGCACCTTTGAGATGTGGCAGAACAGCAACAACCCAGTACTATCTAGGTTTCCCTTATAAACGGGTGTATTGTGATGTGCTGTCACCCTGTGCACCTCACTTCTCACTAGCTTGGATTGGTGTCCAGCTCTCCTTGTTGAATTACACAAGTAGAAGAAGATGGATGGATGTTGTGATAAATTAACAAGCACTTCAGAGATAAAAAGTGGAAACTGGCCCTCACTATGACTTCCTTTTCTACCCATTTTGTTCCCCATTAACCCCAAAGTATTATTCATGTGTGTACAATAAAGTTGTAGATAACCGTTTTATTATTGTACAGAGTCCCACAGAAAAGTCAACACTCCAGTGTTTTAGCGATACCACATGAGAGGTTAGTTTCTGGTTAGACTTGAATCTACGGAGCCCCTCTGATGACATAGTCCAAAAAATAAATAAATTGTGGCCACAAAATACTACTTCGAGGGCACGAAATAGGTATAACGTGCCCACGAAATACTTATTTGTGGCCACGAAATACTATTTCGAGGGCACGAAATAGGTATAAGGTGCGCACGAAATGCTAATTTGTGGGCACGAATTGGGTATAACATGGCAACGAATTACGCATTTGTGGCCACGAAATAGATAACGTGAGCACATCTTATTGATAGAATTCCTGGACAGCTGCGTAGAGACATAAGCATAAGAGTAGGCTAAATACACCATGGACAGAGACAGTCTGATTGAGTTTTATTTCAGGCTGGGAATGAGCTACAAATGCATTTTGAAAAGCCTGGCAATGCAAGGAACCATCATTACGGAGAGACATTTAAACCGGATATTGAGAGCCAAGTCGCTTTACAGACGTAAGTACGACCTGGACGCCGGGATAGATTTTATTGTGAACCAACTGCAAGGGCCTGGGAAGGATCACGGTTATCGGTGGATGTTTACAAAGTGCAAACAACACGGCATTGCGATCAGGAAAGAAGACATCAGGATCCTCATCTCTTTACTGGACCCAGTAGGTTCCCAGGTTCGCCAGACCAGACGTCTCAGAAGGAGGCAATATTTTGCTCAGGGGCCTAACTTTGTATGGCACATAGACTCTTATGACAAACTAAAGCCATATGGGATATGTATTAATGGATGCATCGACGGTTTCTCACGCAACATCATTTGGCTGCGGGCTGCACACACTAACAGTGACCCAAAGGTTATCGGAGGTTACTTTGTGGAAGCAGTGGAGAGTCGTGGGGGTTTCCCCTGTTGTAATAGTAATTTTACAATGTATGTTGAAGAGATATTACTGCCCTCTGTTGGTGTGTCTGTGCATTACAAGCAATAAAAGGTGTTCGTTAAAAACATCAGGTTATGGACCCAGAGGTCGCCAAGGGAAGCTGCTAACATGTTTTCTTTTGGGAGTCATAAACAGAATTGTGGGATTCACAATGGAAGATAGACTGTTTATTGACAAGCTGAGCGGACCGGAGAATTGGGCAACGTGGAAATTTCAACTGGAGCACCTGTTGAAGGCAAAAGGACTGTGGGGGTATGGTACAGGAGACGGAGCAGTTAGCTGCGGATGCTAATGCCCAAGCGCGAGCTGAATTTGAACGGAAGAAAGAAAAGGCATTTTCAGTGCTGGTACTGAATGTAAGTACACCCCAATTGTACTTGATAACAAACTGTAAGACCCCCCAAAGAAGCATGGGAGATGCTAAAAGCACAGTTTGAAAGAGATACTGTTGCTAACAAGCTATTTCTGAAGAAGAAGTACTTCCGGTGTGAAATGAAGGAAGGAGAACATCTCAATGATCATTTAAAGAGGATGAAGGAACTTACTGATCAGCTAGGGGCAATAGGTTCTGTAATTGAAGAGGAAGATCAAATTGTCACCCTTCTAGGTAGTTTGCCACCCAGCTATGCAACTGTTGTTACTGCTTTGGAGACAAAGATGAAAAGTCTGAGACTACAGTTCGTTCAACAAGCCTTGATAAATGAGGAACAAAAGCGAGTGCTTACTGACAACACCACTGTGTCCAGTAGTGTATCAGCGATGTCATCTCAGATGCATAGAAATGAACAGAGTGTATCAAAAACAGTGGGAGCAAACGGCTCCGACTCATGGAGATGTTACAAATGTGGGAAGGAAGGACATATCAAGCGTGATTGTCCAAGCAGTAAAAAGAAATACAAGGCCCACAAGGCTAAAAGTGTGGTGTATAAGGACAAAGAGGACTCATATGAGGGAGCTTTTGTTGTAAATGAGTCATGTAAAAGTGATGCACAACAAGAAGAATGGTTAATCGATTCAGGAGCGTCAAAACACATGACATGGAATAAAGAAGCTCTACAAAACTACCAAGAGTTTTCAGAACCACAAACAGTCAAACTCGGTGATGGCAGAGTAGTTGAGGCTTTAGGTCTGGACAACATAACAATGAAAATGTCATTCAGAGTTAGTAATGGAAAAGATGTCACAATGTATGATGTGCTGTATGTTCCCAAATTATCAATGAACCTTTTCTCAGTGGGAGCTGCTGCCAAGAAGGGAAACACAGTGAAGTTCAAAAGGACTCATTGCTACATAAGAGGAAAGAATGGAGCTCTCCATGGAATGGGAACACAAAGATCTGACGGATTGTATCAGCTGGATATTGAGGGAAACTGCACAACCTGTCATGGAGCGTCAACTGCTTCAGTTCCAGCAAGTATGTGGCATCAGCGTCTAGGTCACACTACAAATCTGAAAAAAGTCAAAAACTTGGTAAAAGGAGTTAGCTTTACAAATGAAGAGGAGGACATTTTTTGTGAAGCTTGTGTTGAGGGCAAATTATCAAGAAAACCTTACAAATCAGTGGGAGAAATACGAACAAAACGCAAGTTGCAATTAGTGCATAGTGACGTTTGTGGTCCTTTTCAAACTGAGTCACTTGGAGGAAAAAAGTACTTTGTGACTTTCATTGATGACTACTCCAGATGTTGTAAAGTGTGTTTCATAAGAGAAAAAATGGAAGTCCTGAGCAAGTTCAAAGAGTTTGAAAGAATCTTCTCAAATGAATGTGGACAGGGAGTAATAAGACTCAGAACTGACAATGGTGGGGAATACACATCTAAAGAGTTTCAAGAATATTTGAAAGCTCAAGGCATCCACCATGAAATGACTGTACCACACACACCACAGCAAAATGGTGTTGCAGAAAGAAAAAACAGAACTCTAGTGGAATCAGCTAGAAGCATGCTATCACATGCAAAGTTGCCAAACACATTCTGGGCAGAAGCTGTTGCTACTGCAGCTTACATACAGAATAGGCTCCCAACATCTGCTTTAAAGAACGAAACACCCTATCAGAGATGGTATGAAAAAAACCCAGACATTAGCCATATGAAAGTATTTGGTTGTGTTGCTTATGCTCATGTTCCAGACACAGAGAGAAAGAAGCTGGACAAAAAGGCAGTGAAAGTTCGTTTCCTGGGATATGCAACCAATGCAAAAGGCTACGACTGTGGGATGAGGAAAAAGGAAAAACACTGATTCGACGAGATGTGGTCTTCAATGAAACAGAGTTTAAATGCAAACAAAGTGAAAAAGATCTCGGTTTGGGGAATGAGGTGACACTACACACGGGTGAAAGACAAACAAGTACTGAGGAGACTGTCACCAGTGAGGCTGCAAAAGGAGATCAGCGGATCAGAAGACCTCCAAAGAGATATGGATTTGAGGAGTTTGCTGATGCAGCTACAGTTGATCATTATGCAAACATCTGTTGTGTCACAGAACCAAATACACTAGAAGAGGCTATGTCAAGTCCAAATGCAAAGGAGTGGAAAGAAGCAGCTGATTTGGAATATGAGTCACTGCTAGAAAATGGCACATGGGATTTAGTGGATCTACCAAAGGATCGCAAAGCAGTTGGATCAAAATGGGTCTTTAAAGTTAAGCATCACAGTGATGGACAAGTGGAAAGATACAAGTGCAGACTTGTTGCCAAAGGCTATTCACAGATTTATGGTGCAGACTATGATGAAACATTCTCTCCAGTTGTACGATTTGGTTCAATTCGTACATTGTTGTCATTTGTTGTGCAAAACAATCTAAATGTGCATCAAATGGATGTTGTGACTGCATTCTTGAATGGACACCTGGAAGAGGAAATCTACATGGAGCAGCCAGAGGGTTACATCAAACCTGGGCAGGAACATCTAGTGTGCAAACTAAACAAGTCAATATATGGACTGAAGCAGTCTCCACGTTGCTGGAGCAAAGCTTTTACAGAGTTCATGAAAAGTATTGGTTTTACACAGAGTACTTCAGATCAGTGTGTGTTTGTTAGAACAGGTCAGGAGTTGGAAATATTGGCTGTGTATGTTGATGATCTGATTTTGATTACAGAATCAGCAGAGAGCATGAAGACCTTAAAGGACACTCTGAAGAAACACTACAAAATGAAGGACATGGGTGAGCTATCCTACATTCTGGGCATCTCAGTGGTCCAAGACAAGGACAAAAACCATGTTATGCTTCATCAGAGGCAGTATATTGAAAACATACTACAAAAGTATGGAATGGACAGTGCCAGTCCAGTAGCAACTCCAGCTGACACAAATGTCAAATTAAGAAAGAGTGATAATGTCAGTCAACCTGTAAACCCAAGCATGTATCAGTCAATGGTTGGAAGTTTATTGTATGCTGCCATGGCCACACGACCAGATATTGCACAAGCAGTGAGTGTGGTGTCAAGGTTCAATGCAAATCCAAACACTACACACCTGACAGCTGTGAAAAGAATCCTGAGATATTTGAAAGGAACTCTAAACCTGGGGCTCAAATATCAAAGAACAGAAACAGGAACCTTGGTTGGGTATTCAGATGCTGATTGGGCAGGTGATCAGGACGATCGACGTTCTACAACTGGAAACATCTTTCTACTTGCAGGAGGTGCAGTCAGTTGGCTTAGCAAGAAACAAGCAACAGTTGCACTTTCAACTGCAGAGGCTGAGTATATTGCTTTGAGCCAAGCTGCACAAGAAGGAGTTTGGTTAAGACAACTACTAACTGAGCTTGGAATGGAAACCACAGCAACAGTGATCCTGGAGGACAATCAAGGAGCAATTGCAATCGCAAAAAATCCAGTCGATCATGCAAGAACAAAGCACATAGACATTCGTTACCACTACATTCGTGAATGTGTGCAAAATGGACACAGGAGCTTCCATGAAGGCTGATATGTTAACCAAACCGCTGCCTAGACAAAAGTTTGAGTATCTCAGAGGGAAGATTGGACTGTGTTCAGTTTAAAAGGGTTATCATATGCTTAACATGCCTATACTATGCTTATGTTAAGATGGTGAGCATTTAACTGTAATGAAGAATAATAGTTTTGTCTAAGATGGACACAGTACATTTTTTGTGTGAGTTCAAAACAAAAGAGAAAATGTTTATTTTCTAGTAACACCGTGATATAGGTGCATAATGTTGTTTTTTGAAAGAAATAAGCAATGGCAGTCAAGTAAGTGAACTCCATGGTAAAATTAAGTGGGAGTGTTGTAATAGTAATTTTACAATGTATGTTGAAGAGATATTACTGCCCTCTGTTGGTGTGTCTGTGCATTACAAGCAATAAAAGGTGTTCGTTAAAAACATCATCCCCAGGCTCGTACGAACTGACATGGGCACTGAGAACGTGTTGGTCAGCAGTGTTGGTCAAGTTACTTGAAAAAAGTCATCAGTAACTAATTACTGATTACTTCCCCAATAAAGTAATCCCGTTACTTTACTGATTACTTATTTTCAAAAGTAATTAATTACTTAGTTACTTAGTTACTTTTTAAAAACACGATTTACAACCTGAAGAGGTGATAAAGCGATAGATCTTTCAGCCCAATTCTACTTTTTCTACATAATCCATCATACAAAATGTAATCAAATGGAAAAGTCTCTTTTTTTTAAACTTGTTTTATCAGTTTTAATCTTTTAACTTTATGCATCAAGCAAAAATTTAATTATATGCAACATTCTCTGACTTGAATAAATTAGTTTAACATTTAAACCTATTGTCTACACATTCCAGCACATAAAATAAAATATTTTTTGTGTTTACACTCACTCTTTCAAATAGATGTAAGTAAAACACAGCAGAAAATAAATAAAGTCAAAGACTCAGTGGTCCTGTTGCTCTATTTTCACCTGTAAAGCAGGACTGCGGTAGGCGGAGGTTTACCCTGGTGCAGGTGTGCCGCGGTCAGTTGAAGAATCCGCGAGTTTCTCTGTGAATTTCCCATTACCTCGTTGCGCACTCGGTGCTTGCTTGGAAGTTTAGGGGTTTTTTTCGCTGTAAAAAAAAGTTTTCTTCCCACGCACGATGGACGCTAAAGTTTTTGTCACTTTTTATGGAATCAAACTCAAAGTAAGGTCAGTACTTCCATGCTTTAAACGCTGCACGCTCATACTCTCTCCCACAATCGATATGTGATCCATTGTTGATCTGCACACAGCTGTTGTCACTAACGGTGCACTCGCTTCCGTCACTGTCGTGAGACATTCTCGCAAAAAATCACGGTTTTAGTAACGCAGTAACGCAGCGTTACTACGGGAAAGTAACGGTAATCTAATTACGATTTTGCAATAGTAATCCCTTACTTTACTCGTTACTTGAAAAAAGTAATCAGATTACAGTAACGCATTACAAGTAACGCGTTACTGCCCATCTCTGTTGGTCAGAGACCTCCAGCGTTATTTACGGAGAAGTGACGGGGATGATAGAGCAGGAGACAGAAGCTACATCACAGGCGCAAGTACCGCAAACCAGAGAATTGAGAGCTGGTGGGGAGTGATGAGAAAAGAAGGAGTCGAGTCATGGATCAAGCTTCTATGAGAACTGAAGGACGAAGGATTCTTCTTTGGGGATTTGATTCATCTGTCACAGTTCTGCTTCATGCCAATCATTCAGGTAAATGGCCCATATTATGATAACCAGTGGTGGTAATTAATTACATTAAATTACGCTGTTTTAGCAGTAAGGGTAACAAAATAATCGTTTACATAGTTAAAACGACATTACCTTTACCGAACGGTAAATGCAATGTATTCCTAACGTTGTTGAAGTAGGTCAACTGCGCTCTGTATGTGCGTAATGGAGGCTGAAGCATCAACCCAGCCAAAGTTTTTAAATCAGGGAACACTTTGCCAATTGAACTGATCAGAAGTCAGCACGACTTAAATGTTGTTTTTTTCTGATCGGAGGACATTATCCTTGTCTGCGCTCATTCTGCAGCAGTTATGCTGCAGCTACCGATCTGTCACTGCCAGTCTGTCAAAAGCAGTCAGAGGCTTCACGCATCAGTAACTCTTCAGCGCTCTATCATTGGTACATTCAGGTCTGAGGTGATATTGGATCCCCTCATGGGATTGAAAAATATTGATTTTGTCACCTGTATTATGCGCATAAAGTTGAAAAGCTTTGCGCATCCGGACCAAGATTAGTATTAGTATAAAGCCCAGATCCCACAACTCAGTGGTTTGCCTGGTGTGGTTCTTTCTTTTCTTTTTTTGCAATCACTCCCTCTTCCTTTGGTTTTCATTAAACTGCATCCAAACATTGCTGCTTTTCAATTCATTTAAGGATGCACCACACTTATTTTCGACCATTTTACAAATGCCTTGTATTACAGCTCTGACCCAATTCTTGTTTCTTCATCAGGAGGTATTGAATGACATCCGGAGTGTTTGGAATGCTCACCGTATAAGGCCCTCAAAGAATAACAACGTGCCCTGTGGGATACCTGATGTCATGTACATGGCCCCTCACCTTTGGGGTGCAGAAGACTGTCTCGTTCCACTGACAGAAGATTTGACCTTGTGTAAAAATAGCTGCACTTTTGTTAGTTCAGTCCCATGTGATGTGCAAGTATTTGATTTGTGCACAATAATAATGGAGGAATCAAGCTTGGAATTCCCATCTACCATGTCCCAGGCCCTTGATTTATATTTTCATCTCAGGGATACAGTTCGTTCACAGTTATTTGAGGCTACTTAAATGGACACAAACATACAAATGTAGTACATTTTGTACTTCAGTACGTATTCCTACAGCTTAATGTACTTATTATTAAGTAATTATTTTTCTCCAGTGTGTACTTATCTTGTCTTTGTATCAAAATTATCAGAAAAGACTGTATAACATAATTTTCATTTTATCCATGTCAGTAAATTAACTCATCATGAAGTGTTGCTTGCTCTTGGTAGCTACAAAGCGTGGAGTATTAAACTAAAATATGATACAGGTTAGAAAAAAATAAATCCTTTTGGGATTGAGTTAAACTTATCACACTGTTAAAGCATCAAAAGTTGTTCATAATAGTTTTTGGTACCAAAAATGTGTTCATTTCTAACAAAAACAAGAGCACCTTGGATAACAACCACATAGACTGGCAATATATCTAATGTTGTGATCAATTAGACAAGAAGACCAAGTAGGCTAAAGTGTAGAATCATAGTTGTGTCACCAATGCTCCAAATGTTTCTTGAGCCTATAATTTTGTTATTGTGGAATAGATTAAAGCAATCCCATGTTTGATAAAGAACGGCTTCTTTTCTTAAAAATCACAGCACGTGTATGACATTATAGAATGAGTAGTTAAATAACTTTCAGCGGTGTCATTAGACATGTTCATGTTTAAAGATGTATAGAATGTAACAGAGAGGACAAAGTTTTGTACAAATGAGAATGGTTTACTGGTGTCTTTCAAAATACACCATACTCAAAAACAGGTTGTATTTTGCATATAATAACAGGATAAAATAACAGTTATTTCTAAAATGTTATACAAACCTCTTTACAATGTAACCAATCTCTGTAATTGACAACTTTTCTTCTAAACCCATTAGGAACATAAAGGTTCACATTCTTGTTTCTATTAAGATTTCTGCAAACATCTGAAATACTTTAATATAGAACATGCTTAATCAGTTGGAATATGGTATTTGTAATGGTGTTGTACTTATGTATGTATATACAGTAGACAGCACTCAGCAATCTTCCAGTTTGTAGAACTGTTACTGTATGCTATATTGGAAATATTTGTTACTCTTCCTGTAGTAAAAAAGTATTAGAATGTTAAAATTAGTCATTTATTTTGGCACTAACCAGAAACACAGTAACAATGTGTGCAGCAGGAACAGATGCACTTCTATGTTTAGTGTATGGATTCCTACCAGGTGAAGCACTGAAAATGTTATTTAAATATGTATATGTATTTTCAAACTGGTGTTGTTTTGTGGTCTCATTCCCCAAGCAATTTGTTGCCTTATTTTGTCCCCAACACTCACTGCTGCTTCTGCAAAATCAGAGTGCTAAGTGCTGTCTACTACAGGTAACTCCACTTCCAAAAACCTGAACATTCCCTTTAGCTTACTATTTTAATTGGGGGGAGAAACTAAGAAAGCAATTACTGACCAGATGAAAAAAAAAGGCTGCACATGAAAAAGGCACAACGGGCTACACTGTTAAGAGAACTTAACCACCCAGTCTATTGAACATTCACATTCATTCCTTCATGTTACTGTTAACTACACCCGTGTTTCTATGAACTGTTAGGGTGGAAAACCTAAAACGTGTAGGGCAGAGTGCCTTGAGGACCAAGGTTGGGTAACACTGACCTACACCACATCCATCACCCACATAGAGCTTGCGAGAATGCTGTTAAATTCACTGCGAAAGTCTGGATAGCTGTGATAACCAAGGGGCAGCTTTAGTACACATTCACATGTGTGGGATTGTGGTCTGCGGAGGAAATCTGTAGTTTCTATGAACTCAATTAGTATGGCTTTATCCAACAGATTGGATCCTGTACAGAACCGCAGGAAAAGCTGAAGATAATTGAAATCAATTTCTCCAATGTGTCTTTTCAGGTAACGAGAAACTGTTGACTGGGCAGCTGTCATCTCCTCTGGAAAGATTAGAAGCTCCTTCACTGTTTTTACAGTCGGTTTTTTTTCTGCTATGAAATGATGCAGTCCTTCTGGTGGGAGTAAACCAGCTACAGAACCCACAACGGGACGCCAGCACTTGATTACAAACATTGGGGCCTGAATAAGTACTTTGTGTCCTATCTGTGCCAAAACAGGGAGCAGTGTGTCCTTGGTAGGAACCTGCTTGCACTCATGTGCATCAAGTACTTCCAGCAATTCATCTGTATCCACTGAATTGAAGTCATCCAAAGCCTTCAGGAGAACAGATCGCTCTTCTTGTGAGACGTACAAAAGAAAGGAATCTTTTAAACTACTGGTTGTCGAGCCGTACAATATCTCCTCCAGAAAGGGTATTGCAAGCTTCACTGGGAAGTAACCAGCTTGTTTCCACCCTACAACAAACACTCTAGCTATAGCCTGCCATTCTTCACACTGAAAGTCATGCCGGGTGAATGGGACTTTCACCTCAACTCCCAATGTGCAGCTGTCATAGAAATCTCTACAACTAAGCTGACCACTCATTATGTTTGTGTTTTGTTTTTGTTTTGTGGTTTTTTGTTTTGTTTTGTTTTTTTTTCTTGGTTTGTGTGTTTTGTTTTTTCTGTGTCTGTGTGGGGGTGTGGGCTTTGAAACTCTCCACATCTCTCTTGTACACTCAGGAACTGTTATCTTGTACTCCAGGGTTTGCTACTCGTATTATTAGATTGGACCCTTTATTTTTTCTTTTTGTACACCCACTGGTACTCCTATAATTATGAGGTGGGAGTGTATGTTTCATATTGTTTTATGTTCTTCAAGAAGAAAACGGCATATTGTTCAATTTGTCTTTTGTAAAAATGGATGCAGAAACTTTAATAAAAATATCTGAGGAAAAAATATCACATTGATGAAAAAAAAAGAAAATAAAAAAGAAAATAATAAAAAAAAAAGAAATCCATCCAAAATTCTGTCAGGCAGTCCAGCAAAACACCACTTCCTTCCCCCTGTTCAAGCTCTCCATTTGGTGACAACATTTTGATATTGACCTCAGATGAAATAATGTTTGAGTCCTTAAAGGCACTGATCAAATCAGTAAGACAATGACCTCTTCTAACAGTCAGTATTACGGGACAAGATCGTGGTTCAGGGGTTGCTTGGTCAGGAATATTGGCCTCTCCTGTCAGCCCCGGTGAGAGAGACAATGTGTGATGAGGTGGATCCGACTCTTTTTCTGTAAACAGTGTTTCAGGGTTTAGTTCAACCACACTAATATCCACCATGTTATCCCCACTAATAATAACAACTGCATCAGAATCTTCACTTTCACCTACATTTGGCAGACCATCCCATGGTAATGTGTCATTCAGTTCCAAATATCCACTTATGGAAGCTCCATCATTAATTACAAAGTTTGATGGTTCTGAATTTATGTTTTCCACCAACAGATCATCAGCGGCCTGATTAGGTTCATTGCCAGTGAGATCTACCACAGAGGGCTGGGTTATTGCATGATCGGCCTCTACGTCTTGGGGATGCTGTTGTGTTTTCTTTCTGGTACACAGATAAAGTCGCAGAATTTTGACTTTACTTTGCTTATACAACTCATCAACTGTACTGGAAGCATCCACATGCATCTGTGAGCTCTCAATATGAGTTGAATAGTGTGAAAGACTTTTGGGTTTTTTTGAGGTGCCATTGGGGAAAAACAGATTTTCAGCCATAAGTTTGATATTTGACACTGTTTCATTTTTATCTACAGATAAATGCCTTGTTCCACCACCACTTACAGACTTCACCTGTTTGAACCCACCCTTCTCCTCATCAAAATCCATCCAGCCAACCTCAATTCGTCTCACTGTTCGTTTTGCATTTGTATTTTCTGCCCACTGAGACAATTTCTTTTTAGGAGGCATTCCCTCAACTCCTGTCAGTCTATGTCGTAGCCTTGAGAGTATAGATTCTTTCCTGGATGGTGACGTCCGTGACAGTGTTGCTTGTCAGCAGAAGGCCACAGTGGAGACTCTATCGCCAACTTTGGGGATGTACTTTGCCAGGTCACTGTCTGTCATTAAGGGAATGACAGTTTCATCAATCTGAAAAATATAAATAACAAATTAATAAAATTGTCAATATTAAAAAAAAACAATGAATACATACAACTGCATATTTTAGAGTTGTTTTTTGCTATCTACTTTTGATAACAGATACTTTTGGTAATGTGGTACACATTTGTCCAACATAAGATGAACAAAAATTACTTTTAAAATTACTCTTTAAACATATCACGTCATTAATTAATGTCACTGATTAAACAAAAATATGAAATTCAATAAATATTTTTAGAATGTGCATAGCAAATTGTGGATTGCGGCTCTCCGTTCAAAAACAAACACACAGACACACACGCACGCACACAGCAACAGCTGCAGTGGCTTACATTCTCATCTTCAAGTTTCTTGATCACATCTTCTTCAGCTTTACGCTCTGTTAAGAATTCTCGCAGCCGAGACCTCTAAACCACATGAAAATGAAATAAGTATTTTTACACTCAGTTATAAATTTTATGTAGCAGATTTTTAGATGATAGCCTACCTATAAAATCACTTTATCTATGGCAAATCAGAATTTGATAATGATTGTTTTATTACTTAGATATTATCTATGGTAATGAGGAATGGAGCGATCGTCTACTTGGAGTTTAAGTAGTTCAGCATGAGCAATGACAACCTGCATCAATACAAAATCATTCCGATCACTGTATGCTTTATTAGTTCCCTTGGCAACGTGATACCCGCAGTGAGCTACTGTAACTGCAAGGCATCATCATCATCATCCGGTGATGCATTGAAAGCTACGGCTCATTTAGCATGTATTACCTTAACAAGTGTGACTCACATGATGCTACTTTCAAAGGAGATGTTCAGCAAAAAAAAAGGCAATTTTAAGATGCTTTCCATCTAAAACTGTTATTATTGTCCAGACCAGATTAGTTGCACCAGCTAGTATGGTGATGTGGCCAGGGTAAAAGAGAGACACCTTCGTGACACAGAGAACTAAGGTTTTATGTTGAACATACCTCGTTTATTAGTAGCCTTCAGCCTTGCTCTACTTTGAAAGTGTGCTGCGGGGCCGCCGCACGTCCTACAGTTAAAAATGAGTTTACGGCTACATATTAGCACAACAAAACAACGTGTAGTAACAACATGAGGATACAACATTTGAAACGTCAGCAGATACCCTTTAGAACATAATAACAATATAGGTCTGAATAAATAACTGCCGAATTGCGGGATAACAATATGAAATAAATATAAAATATAATACACTCACCTTAAGGACATCACCAACAGCAAGGACTCCGTACTATGGCTGACGCAGGTTCTAGTGAATGTGCCCTGGGATGATATATATATATATATATATATATATATATATATATATATATATATATATATATATATATATATATATATATCTCATCAAGTGTTTCGTGGCCACAAATAAGTATTTCGAGGGCACGTTATACCTATTTCGTGGCCTCGAAATGATATTTCGTGGCCACAATTTATTTATTTTTTGGACCATGTCATCAGAGGGGCTCCGTATGAATCAGCTGATTTTTCTCTTACAAATTTGTATAGATTAAAACTACTAAAAGTGAGTACTCCAGTAGTGTTCGCCCTCTTTGCCTGCTAATAGTCTAGCTCTGGTATCACCTAAAATATTTCTATTTATTTTTATTATTACTTTATTGTTTTATTGCTATTATTAATCATATTATCCACGCTGCTTCTGATTTTCTTGCATGAGCTTCTACTGTCGGTAGATGTCGCTGCCTCTCCTCCTCTCAGCTAAGTGTGTCAGCGTTACCGGGGGACAGGACAGGCGCATGTTTCCCTGCCTCTCGTGTTTTCCCTCATTCTGCTCTCCGCTATTCAAACCTCTGAGAGGGAAACCACACAGTCCCAGTCTGAACTCCACTCTCTCCACGCCGGTCGATCGCCAAAGTACTGGAAAATACCCCCGGGGAGCCACCTTTTTTCTTCTACTTTTTTTTTTTAAATCTTTTTTTCCTCCCTGCGTATAAGCACCGGGATACAGAACTGCAGCAGAGTGGCCGTGCTGGTTCCAGAGATGTCCTGCATGCGGAATATGGTGAGTGCCAGTTTGTTTTTCCCAATCTTGCCGTTATCTGCTTCCACTGCTGCGCATGCAGAGCTGCAGCTGGAAATTGTGTCAGTGCATGGTGCGTTGTGGTCAATGATGATCCAATAAATCAATCAATAAATAAAAACTTAAGACGTGAAAGGACCGCGCTTGATAAGCTTGCCTGTGCAGATTAAAGCCTTTAAAGTGACACAGTGTCGCTCTCCCAAAGTTTTTAGCTCCTAAATCAGGGTTAATCCTTACGGCTACCCAGCCGTCTGCAGTGCTTTCACCCTGTCAGTGAGTATGTTAAAGAGAAGGGGGGTTGGTGGACCCATATATTTTTGTTCTTTTTAGCCTTTAACTCTGGTCACTTTGCAGCTTTGGTGGTCTCCTGCACTTCTACTGTTGGGCCTGCACGGTTGTAAATGTTTGGCTCTCTGTTTGATGCCCAGGAGTTTGGGGACAAAAGCTGTTTCTCTGTGAGCGTCTGTGTTTGGATGGCGTGGGAGGGGGAAGGAGGTTGGTGCCTGTGGGGGGATGTCTTGGGGACTGCCAGGCTGTCGTCGTGGAGACCAGAGGCCACAGGTGACCTCTGACCCGAGAAGTCGCGGAGCGTTGCAGAAGGAGTCCTTTGACTGCCGTGGTTATGGGCGTATGCTGACGCAAGAGCAAGCGCACATCAGAGAGACAAGTGCAGGCTGTTGTTGGAGACTGCGCGCTAACCATTCCTGTAATTTAGGATTGGAGGTGATGGCGGGGTGATGCTGCTGTCTCTGCTGCTGTGAGATTGCGCTCGTCACTGCATGGCAATCACCCAGACAGCTTAAGTGCTGTTTAGGCTTCAAGTCGCCACATAAAAACACATTCCTCCATGTGATCACCCAGGAGATAAAATTCTGCAATCAGAGCTTTAACCTCTGTGTCTGTGACAGCAGATTGCTTTCATGTAGTTTGTTTTTTGTGTGTGTGCAGAAACTTGTTACGCCAATCAGTAAAGAGAAGTAATAATTTGATAACTATTTGAAGAATCTGCAGAGCAAATATAACGATCTCTCTTTTGTATCAGTGTAAAACTAATACCTTGGCTGTCACACTGTATATTGATTTAAGCTCAAATAATCCCAAATGATCATGTGCTCTCGATCTATTAAAGAAAAAAAAGGCTGTGACACTATTTATAGGCACATTGTACACTCTAGAATATTAAATCTAAGCTCTATGCGGGAGATTGTTGGATTTTTTTTAGGGCTTTTTATTTATTTCTTTTGACACAGTCAGTCTTTGGTGCTCTTCTCTCAGCAGAATCAGCCAAACAGCTGATGAGAGCTCCTCGTTCAGCTGTTTGAGCTCTGGGGGACTGATGCTCCCCCCCGGTGAGTGTGCGTTTGTGAGTGTGCCTCTGTGTCTGTCTCCCTAAACCACAAGCAGCTGATGAAACACATATTCTGCTGACTATTTGGTGAGCGTAGTAAAGATTAGAGGATCCAGATTGTGGTCCATCAATCAGACTGATGTTTAGTGGGCTCTCCCAGCTCTGCACTCTCATACTTTGCTTGTTTTAATGCAGGCACCAAAGGTGCAACTGAATGTCCTCCCCCCCAAATGTGCTCCATACGATGCAATATGCTGTTTATCTTGATATTATTTTGTGGCACAAAAGTGCACAGAAAGCCAATCATGTGTACTACACTCAAGCAGATGGTGGAATGGGGAGAGCACAGCAGTAATGGCACAGTCCTCCTCATGTGATATTTCCCCTCAGGCTAGCCACCTAATCAAACACTAATCAGCTCTCCTTCCACTCACTGGTTTTGCTCCGCCTCAGCGTTCCACAGATTTCCCCTTTCCTCCAACCTCTGTTCTACTTCTCCTGATCCCGAGCTTATCCCGTACCCTATTCTCCTTGTGCGTTTTGTGTGCGGTCATCCCCAAAACTCCATGTCTGATTGCACTAAGGTGAAAGTGTCATGTTCTTACACTC
This sequence comes from Maylandia zebra, assembly GCF_041146795.1. NCBI lineage: Eukaryota > Metazoa > Chordata > Actinopteri > Cichliformes > Cichlidae > Maylandia > Maylandia zebra. The sequence continues at coordinate 35,652,229 of NC_135168.1, forward strand.
AACACTCCTCCCCTTCGCTCATCCCTCTCCCCGTGGCTTGGCCTGATCTGCACTCAAGGCCGTCTGTCACTGCAATTAAAGCCAGGCCAGGTTAAGAAAATCACTGCAGGACCTGGCCAAGCATGCAGGGCTGCCAGCCTTTATTCTGCCACGGTTTGATTTAATGCTGTTTAGCTTTCGAACCCACCACAGTCAAGAGTAGTTTCTATCAGGAACTGTGTAAGTAACTGGCAGCAAGTTCTGTGTAATTTCTAACCAGTGTGTTAACCATGTGAACCACAATGCTTGCTGCATTAGCATGGCCCCTGTTCTCACTCACAGGTTACAAGTGCCCATACAGAGAACACACCCAAGTTAATCATTGGCCCCGAGTGGCAGGTGTTTCCTTATAGCTGGAGATTAATCTTTGGGAGTATTTTACCGTTCCTGCCACTTCCTCTTAACAGATTTTGAAACTTAAATGCAGCAAAGTCACAACTTCGCAAATTAAACCTGCAGAGCAGTGGTTGTGTCAGTTGGCTAACACTGATTCCGATTGTTTATCTATGAGGTAACATGGCTGCTATGCAGGTTTAATCCTAAAGTTGTCCAGCGCTATCTGCCAGAGATATTCTGAAAGTCCCCAACTTTCACACTTTCACATAAGTACTGCAAAGTACAGAACATCACAGATTCATGATGTATAACAGGTTTAAGTGTAAGTGTGAGTGAGCATGGGTGGATTTGGCATCATCGGGAGTTGGCTTGGTGGCCCACACTCATTTCTGTCAATCAAAATCAGTTTAACTGCCAGACTCACTTTTTGACATTTAATCCCTGCAAAAGTGTACTTTGCCCATTATTTGGTGGTATATAACTGACTGCGTGGTGAGTTGACCTCCCAACTGACTGCTTAACAATTACCTCATCCTCATGAGACAGACCGAACCCTTTGACCTTCAGAGGGGAAAGGTCTGAGAGTGTAGGAGGCCGGACAGACCCTTTTGTCTTTAAATGTCACCAACTCAGAAGGATGACGTGAATAGCTCCGCCGCTCACTCTGGCATCGCCTCATCCTGGGACTACACACTCGTTTATAGAACGCAACATTTTCCCGTGAGTCAAATGCAACCTGTTTACCTCATCTCAGCCTTATCGCTTGCTTGTGTTTTTATTGATCGGGCTTATCTCCCTGTGAGAAGCGCTCACACTCACCTCCTCCCTGTAGTTATCAGCAGCAGCGGTTACCTTCTGTGTGTGTCTGTTGCGTTGCGCTCAGCCCGTGTCTCCTATTTATTCTGAGGAATTGTAGTGTTGCAGAACAAAAGGCCATGAGTCAAAGCCCTCCTCTGTGAGTGGGCATTGTTGTATTCATATCCGCGTGTACAAGTAGCGGTCGTCGAGGTAGCCGCGGCTCTGCTCTCTCCAACGGCATTTCAGTTTGCTGTCACATCGTGTGCTCTCAAAAGAAATCAACGTGGTGGTTTTAAAGGTTACAGTGAGCTTCCATGACCTCCTAGTGTCTCCCTTATGTCTCACAGGTAGTTAAGTGGATCAGCGGTGAAGACTTGTTGAGGCTGTATTTCTCTTTTTTTATTATGTCATTTAAAACCAGGAGCTTGTATGAAAGTATGAATATAGCCGCTGTAATGTCACCCAATGGTTAGTGAACTCCTGTTTTTATGGTTCGATTTTAGCTTTTTTAATTTTTGGAACCAGATATGTGGGGGCAGGAGGGTGAAGTGCTAAAGCTGTATTTGGCTTTTACACTCATTCACTCCCTGTATAGTGTTTGGAAGACCAAACACAAGCAGACAGCTATTGATATACACTCAGCAGGCACTTTATCAACTGCCCCTCATTGCAAATATCTAATGTAAATATCTAGCCAATCACATGGCAGCACCTCATTGTATTTAGGCATATAGACGTGGTCAAGACGACCTGCCGAAGTTTAAACCAAGCAGCAGAATGGGGAAGAAAGGTGATTTAAGTGACTTTGAATCTGGCGTGATTGGCTGAGTATTTTAAAAATTGTAGATCTACTGGGATTCCCCACAGAACCATCTCTGAGGAATTATCTGAAAAAGGGAAGATACCTAGGTAGTAGCAGATCTCTGGAGAAAATGTCTTGTTGAAATCAGAGGTCGGAGAACAATAGCAACAGTAACTCTAATTACTACTTATTACAACCGAGCTATGCAGAAGAGCATTTCTGAGTGCACAACACGTCAAACTTTGAAGCAGATGGGTCAGAGCAGCAGAAGACTGCACCAAACGCCACAGCTAAGAACGGAAAACTGAGGGTACAATTCGCACTGGGACACCAAAATTGCACAATAGAGAACTGGAACAAAGTTGCCTGGTGTGATGGGTCTCAATTTTTTACTGCAACGTTTTGATGGTGGAGTCAGAACGTGATCTAAATCAGCAGTCCCCAACCTTTTTTGCGCCACGGACCGGTTTAATGTCAGACAATATTTTCACAGACCGTCCAAATAAATGCAACAAAATAAAATGATACGACCAAGACAAAAACTGTGGTATTTTGCAAATATAATAAGAAACGCAAATTCCCTGTGTAAATGTTTAACTTTATTAGCAGCGTCCTCCTGAAAACCGCCAACAACATCTACCCCTTAATGCATTCTGGCCGCTATAGTAACGTGTAACTATTTCTTTTAAAATGAGCCGTACAACTACAACACGAGAAAAGACCCAGGGAAACTGAGTCAATGATAAAAAACCCTGAAAAATCATAAAATTTTACACCCGAGCCGCCCTCAACTCTCGCGGCCCGATACCAAACGACTCAAGGACCGGTACCGGTCCGTGGCCCGGGGGTTGGGGACTGCTGATGTAAACAACATGAAAGCATGCCACAAAGCTCAGATCATCTCAAACTAGTTTCTTGAACATGACAATGAGATCACTGTACTCAGTTGGCCTCCACAGTCAGCAGACCTCAATCCAATAGAGCGACATTGTGGATGTGCAGCCAACAAACAAACTGCATGTCCTCTCAATATTGACCAAAATCTCTGAGGAATGTTTCCAGCACCTTGTTCAATCTGTGAATGAAGAATTAAGGCATCACTGAAGGCAAAAGGAGGTCCAACATTATTCCATTTAATATTGCTTCACGATTGCGTACCAGCTTTTCATAATTATTTCACTCTGTAAACCAAATATTGAAGGATATGGAGCCCTTATTGTTTTTAATTTTAAGTTTCGTTTAATTTAACATAACAAAGACTTTGAGGTCTAACATGTGTAATCTGTACACACATAACTTCTTTTATAATATAGCCAACTAAACAAGCAAGGCTGAAATTGTGTTATAAAATGCTTCTATTCCCTTTCTTCTTTATTGTTTTATTGATACATTCAACAACAAAAGAAAGTGACTACAAGAAACGTTAGAGACGGGTCATGGATAAAAAAAAAAATCATGGACATTCTTACACCTATATATACCTATATATATACCTATATATATATATATATATATAGGTATATATATATATATATATATATATATACCTACATATATATATATATATATATATATATACATATATATATATATATACCTATATATATATATATACATATATATATATATATATATATATATATATATATACCTATATATATATATATATACCTATATATATATATATATATATATATATATATATATACATATATATATATATACAGGTATATACAGGTATATACAGGTATATATATATATATATATATATATATATATATATATATATATATATATACCTATATATACCTGTATATACCTGTATATATATATATATATATATATATATATATACCTATATATATATGTATACCTATATATATACCTATATATATATATATATATATACCTATATATATATATATATATATAAAAAAAAAAAACACCCAGCACGCCCCTGCGGGCGGTTTATCCTTCAAGCTCAGGTCCTCTACCAGAGGCCTGGGAGCTTGAGGGTCCTGCGCAGTATCTTAGCTGTACCCAGGACTGCGCTCTTCTGGACAGAGATCTCCGATGTTGTTCCCGGGATCTGCTGGAGCCACTCGCCTATCTTGGGAGTCACCGCACCTAGTGCTCCGATTACCACGGGGACCACCGTTACCTTCACCCTCCACATCCTCTCGAGCTCTTCTCTGAGCCCTTGGTATTTCTCCAGCTTCTCGTGTTCCTTCTTCCTGATATTGCTGTCATTCGGAACCGCTACATCGATCACTACGGCCGTCTTCTTCTGTTTGTCTACCACCACTATGTCCGGTTGGTTAGCCACCACCATTTTGTCCGTCTGTATCTGGAAGTCCCACAGGATCTTAGCTCGGTCATTCTCCACCACCCTTGGGGGCATCTCCCATTTTGACCTCGGGACTTCCAGGTTATACTCGGCACAGATGTTCCTGTACACTATGCCGGCCACTTGGTTATGGCGTTCCATGTATGCCTTGCCTGCTAGCATCTTGCACCCTGCTGTTATGTGCTGGATTGTCTCTGGGGCATCTTTACACAGCCTGCACCTGGGGTCTTGCCTGGTGTGATAGACCCCAGCCTCTATGGATCTTGTGCTCAGAGCTTGTTCTTGTGCTGCCATGATTAGTGCTTCTGTGCTGTCTTTCAGTCCAGCTTTGTCCAGCCACTGGTAGGATTTCTGGATATCAGCCACCTCCTCTATCTGCCGGTGGTACATACCGTGCAGGGGCCTGTCCTTCCATATATATATATATATATATATATATATATATATATATATACACCTATCTGCTTATAACCTCAAGTGGCTACACTGTTGCATTGGCTTCATTTTTTATCCCAGCAGTTGCCGCATGCTTGAAACAGGGAAGAGTCGGTAATACAGCCCTGCCAAAAGCTTATATTTTGGTACAAATTAAAGAAATGAGACATTGTGTGCCAGCGCGTGAGCTTTACAGGAGCTGGTGAGTGGATTATGTGACCTTCGGACAGAACCAGAATAATGGTTTCCTGTTTTTTACGCTAAGCTAACTGAATGCTGTGTATGTTTGCTGTACAGATCTGATACTGGCATCGGTGTTGTCATCTAACAGTCTAACACTTGTGACTCTTCAGTTTTTAAAGTTGCGTTAACTAATCGCATTAACATCTCCCGATCCTTACAGACAGAGTTGCAAAATTTGTTTACAAGAGCTAACTCCTGTGTGGCAGACACAGTAAGCTCCGGTCTAAAACAGGATAATGGTATTTCTCAAGAACCAGACAGCCAGCATACCTCCCATAGCACTTTCCAGTGATGACATTGTCCAGAAGAGATAAGCCAGAGGAAATGAGTCTAGCTGACAATGAGTTTGTTGTTTAGTTGATTGGTCATACAGGTACAGTAACTGTAAGCAGGCTCTGACACGTTCCTATCTTCTCTTCTTTGTCTCCTCTCCTTCTGCAATGCTTGCTGCCAATCACATGGATGTACCGCCTTCATTTTTTAGGATCCTCCATCTCTTACTTTGTTTTTCTTTCTTTTCTTTTTCTTCTTTTTGGTTGAACTTCTCTATCAGCCAGCTGGGAGTGACTGCCTTTGAAATCTGAGGCCCTCTGGGGGCCCACACATACAGTAATGACAGGGGTACTGGAGCACCTGCTCAGGTTTTGGGCTGGGCTGTCCAGCTTTGATGGGGTTAGGCCCTCCTTTCATTTTACTGCTGATTTTCTTCAGATTACTCTCAGCAGGCCAAGGGGCACCATAAAACATCATACTCCACTGGAATGCCTTTAATAGTTTGCCAGTCTCAACATAGTGCATCCCTGGCTGGCAAGGTGCTTTTATGAGCTGAGATTCTTGTGTGCCCACCCGTTGGTCCGGATACCCACCTCAGCTCATTGGCCCACATCGGATGGTGAGGACAGAAGAAAGGAGCCACTCTCTCCTGGTTACAGAGCAGAGAACAATGTCTTCTCTCTTCTTCCTTCTCAGATCCCAGCATCTTTAGTTTGAGATGTGTAACTTGATATGGTGTCGAACCCGTCCAGTAACTTAGCCTCTCAGGAAGGGAGACGTACACTCAGACTCTTGTCCAGACAGTCCACTCAGACTCATCCCCCTCCGCATGCCCTCATTTTCCACTTCTTCCTCATTCCCATCTTCCTCTTATTTTCTTTTCATACATTCATCCTTCTTTCCCCATTTATGCTGTCTGCTTTGTAACCTAAGTCAAATCCCTCCTGATTGTCTTATTATCCTCGAGCAAACAGACGCACTGCGTTGCCGTTGTCCAGTGAAGCTGGGAGTTTTATTTAAGGTCTGCATTGAAGGCTTCAAAGCGTTTTCACATGCAGGGGCTTTTGTTTCTGGAACTGGAAGAACCAGTCTGACCACACTGGCCTTTGAGAGGGCTCACAGTGCACAAAGAAGTGAGCAGGAGGGAAGGGTGTAGTGTAACTAGGAACATACAGAGCTCGCTTAGCTTAGTCCAAAATGTTGATATGGGCCCAAACCATCTGTTTAGACCAGTGTAAAGTCTTCCTGCAGGTCAGTGGCTGAAGCAGTTTCCTCTTTATCCACGCACCTCCCAGCTGCCATCGCAGGCTGGGAAACACGAGTCATGTGATGTCATCATCAGTAGCGAGGGTGACAGAGAGAAACAGGGCGTGCATGGGATCAGGAGCAGAGAAGTGAAGTTTCAGGTGGACAAACACAGGTAAACAAGTGTTTTTTCCTTCTACATTTCCTACTATTTAAAGACACTCTTAGTGTAAAAAAGTTAACTTTGCCTCTCTGTTCACCTCATGTCTGCTTATGATTTGGGTTTAGATTTGTTTACAATGTTCCTTTTATAAAAGTGAAAGTACCTCAATTCTGGTTTCAGCTCAAAGATCCGTGTATCTACTAGCATTTAATACGCAGCCCCGATTTCTCCAGGGAAAACTTGACTAATTTGCATGCCAGTAACCTTAAAATGCGATTTAAGGCAGCGCTGTCAAAGAGCAGCCTAAGCTGCAGAGAGAAGAGGGAAGCATCCTGATTGTTAATCACTTTGCCCACGAGGAATTCTTGTTTGCAGTGAAGCTGATTTGGAATTAGCTAACTTTATAACTGAATCTTTTCCCTACGGGGATGTGACGTCACTCGGAGCAGCAGAATCAGCCTTCCAGGTTGGAAGTGATGTGCTAATTAACGGTTAATTATTGAATGGTCCAGAATGAAGCCGTACGGTCCTCAAATAATAATAAACGGGGGTACTTGCCTTCCAGCGAGCGTTGCATTGAGAGCTCATTAATAATATCACGCTTTCTTTTTCTGTTATATCTGAATTATCTCTGGTCTGATGGTCTATTTGTGTCTCTGGAATTCCCCCTGAGGTCTATTCATGAATTCTGTACCCAGGCTGAGCAATTAGATTTAATTTAACTGACTGTGTTCTCCAGTCAATTAAATTAAATCTAATTGTTTTTGAGATTTTTTTATTTTTGCAACAGCAATCAAAACAAAACAACCTCATCTAGGTGATATTTCGCATATCATAGTTTTTCTTGCGGCTTTTGTTGTTAGTGTAAACTCTCTACAGTAAACTTATGACCTCATTTGGCTGAATAAGGTGTTTTCCAGTAGCACTCAATTCATTTACAGGGAAACTTCAGCCAGGAAGGGGGGGGACACTGATCTTCTGACTGGGCATCGGCCTTCGTCAGCATCAGTGTTTACTACCCGACATCATCCCTCTTCAGTTCTCTCTCTCTCTGGTGCAAATGAGATCAGAAGGATTTGCTGGGATGTGATCGGCAGAGCAGTTTCACCTGCACACGGGTCACTCCACGTGTGCCTGTTAGCTTCTGAGTCCAAACCAATTTTTAGCTGCGGTGCATCCGTTTTCCCATGTTGATTGTGCCGAGTGTGTGGCCTAACATCCAGGGCGTCCCGATGGATGCTTGCACACTCTTTGCAGCTGTTAAGTGGAATTGATTCAGGTGTAGGTCGATGTGGGAACCACTCAATTTCCATCGATGTAATCACAGAACGGTGACTCCTGCGTGAACCGCTCCAGGAAACAAAGAAGCCACAGTGAGTCTCTGCTCACCCCTCCTTACTGTAAAGAATTTAATAAAAAGCCTTTATCAGCTCAGTTTAACATTATGTTACCTGCAGCCTATGATTATGTGGCTGAATAATCGGTCACTGAGTTGTTGTTGTTGGGCTGCCGTTACCAGGTTCTCATGGGAATAAAGTTACTTTTGATAACAGATTAAAAATGTCCCAAAGCCCTCAAAGTCCTCCAGCAGGGGAAACGGACAACATCAGCCACATCAGAGCTCCACGTGTTAAGTAACGGCATGGCACATTTAATCATTACCCAGTGAGAAATGTAAGGAATGTGGGTTTGTTTCCTCACACTGCTCTCGGTGGACTTATGCTCTGCGCTGAACATGGCTCTGCTGATAGCAGCAGTTGGCAAACACTATACAGGCTTTACCTGTTATCCACAGAAACCAAGCAGAACTTGAACTGGATTCAGAATCAAGTGTAATAAATATCATGCCGTTGTTACAAATGCCAGCGAAGGTGAGTAAAGAAATATTTTAGCATGTTGCTGGTTTTATAGCTGTTGGTTTTCTTTTTAAAATACGGAAAATACAGAAAAAAAAATCTATATTTTCCTTTTACAGAATGCCGGACATGCATTTTCTCAGCATGTCAGGCATCATAAACTGCATATTAATACAAAATTATCACGCAGATTAGATTTAAGTATGAAAGTAAGAAAATTATAATCCAGCGCCAAATTGTGTCATTCTTGGTTAGTTGAAATTGCACAAGCTAAAGAGTAAACGATGCGAAATGCTGACCAGTTCATGAGCAGCGAACCTTATATTTAGAAGGCAAAAAGTGAGAAATGAACCATGAAAATCACCATAATAAGTTTATCTTGATAGATAAAATGAAAAAACAGCATAACAATGGCACGTGTCATCAGGAGCTTGCTCGGTGAGGCACTGTTGGGTTTCCCTTTATAAAGTCAGATATCTTTGAGGTTATTGTTCAGTACAAATGAAACTGCACTGAATTGAACAGCTTCAGTTCTTTGTGGCTTTTATTCTCTATTCCTCTAAAGCGCTGCTGTAGGGTGGGAGCAGCATTCTCCCCCATATTTCTGCACTCTGTGTTTTAATGATGGCGGTGGAGAGCGCTGACTAACACATCCAACACGTCCAAATTCTCCCATAAAATGTTCAGTTTGGTGTAAATCTGGACTGTAAAAGTCAAAAGCATATTATTAGAACAAAGAGCAACTCTCTTCTCTGTATTGATTTGAAGTGACCTGCCTCCTACCAACAAAGAAGAGCTGCTGCTGGATCCTATCACTGAAGGGGTCAAGGATTCAGTTTTTCCTCCGTAGTGCATCGCCTAAAAAAGGCTTTCTCTGCATATTATTGGTTTCAGGAAAATAAGATTTCTCTCCCTCTGTTTTTTTGTCCTTTTTTTTGTTTTTACACCATTTCAAAAAACAATTCTCTAGTAAATCTTAGCATTTTTAATGAGTTCGGCTACCAAAAAAATAGCAGCGCTCTTTAGTGTGCTACATTCTTTATTTTCATATCCTCCACGTGTGTCATTTTCATATTTAAGACCTTAGCTAAAAAGTTGCTTTAAAAACAACACCTACAATCAGCAAAATTTCTTGGCAACTCTTTGATTCCTGATTAGCGTCAAATTCTTTTCCCATCATAGAGTTGTCAGTAAACTCCGGACTTCTGATTGCTAAACCTGATACTGCTGTAATTGCAAACTATGATGCATTTCACGTGGGAGAAGAAATCCCGACTGTTGTAGCAACAAGTACTGTAATAGGAAGGGCTTATGGAACAATACGTTGTTTAGTTTGTTCAGAGATTAAGGCCTTCATCTCGGCTCCCACGCTACTATCTAACTCATCGTCTCTTGTGGCTGAAGAGCAGTTTTTGTTTTGAATAGCGGACCCACATGTTTTTCTAAAGCTTCGTTTAAAGCGTCTTGTGGAACTAGTCGTGTCGTCCTGTATCATTTCTATTTTTTATTAGATGCAAGCCAAAGCCTGAGTCAGAATTTGTACAGTTATATTTGTGAACATATGGAAATGCTAACAATTTAGCACCATCAGAAATCCAATAGGAACGTGTAAGTTATGGGAAAAGATGGAATAGCAACAGCCCCATCCTGTATGTCATACAGCTTATATCATCATCAGCTATTTACATTGATTGTTATACATTTCTTTTATGTTGTTTGCGAGCCTTGATCTACCTGTAAGTCATAATCATACTCATTTGAGCAGTGTTTAAAAGCGACACGTTTACACAGACACTAAAAGAGGAAACAACTTTGAACACGTTAACCTTCCCATTAATATCAATAAAATCAACTGATTGTAAGGATAAAAATAAAGATGGAAATGACCACAAACGCAAAACAATACTTTAACCCTTTAAAGCCTGAACTATGAAATAATTTAAAAAAAGTTTTACACATAATTAATAATTTTTTTTTGAAATAATTAAATATTCCATCCATCCTCTTTAGATTGTCCTCATCAGGGTCACAGAGGGGCTGGATGTTGATGATCTGGTGCGACATGCAGTTGCTCTGTGGGATGGATAAGCATGTATGCTTTGTGGAAGTGTGATCTGTAAAGGAGTGAAAGGGGCAACCTAAAACAACAGTGAGGTCAGCTGCTCCACACAGCTGTGTATCTACACCTCAGCAGAACAAATCCACACAATCATAACTTCCCTAATCCTAAAACACCTATAAATATTTTTTTTGTCCTCGTAAGGGAGGGTCCTCGAAACATGAGTCATATCAGGACTAGACGAACGTAGACAAACCCACATGTAGAGGTTGAACTTATAACCTCACAGATGGAGCAACGCAGGCATTTGTCCAAACAAACTTGTGCAATTCTTTTCACACTGCAAATTGATCATATTTTAACAAAACCTGCTCTTATTACTGAGTCACAGTTACATAAAAACCACAGAAGGGATGTTGGTGCATAAATTCCCCCCATAAATAACACAAATAATACCCATGGCGCTGTGAGAGCAGGTGCCTGCGAGGGCTCTCCCTTGTGCTGTCTTGCCAAATCAAACTGATTTATGTAACATCAGTCAGCTACAGATCAATATGGTGCAGCCGGTCAATCCAGATAACACCAACATGGCTGCTGTGGTCATTGGATTCTTTGCAGAAATACTGCGAAGTCAACAGAGGCATTATAGCCAAAGCACACTGTGCAGGCCTGCGTCGATAGGCAAACTGATGCAAAGTGAGGAAACCCACATCAGCCTGAGAGGAAGTCATCACCTGATTTACTGAAAGGCAGACGCAGCCAGTCAGATCACAAACGTTAGACTTCTGTATCGAGCTGAAGCTCTCTTAAGAGTAATCCTGCAGGTTTCTTTAAAAAAAAAAACCCTGCTGAACTTTGAGTCTCACGTAAGTTTCGTGGTTTTCTTTTCTGGGTCAGTAATTGTTGATCCAGCTGTGGATTAGTTCGAGGTCTCATCTACTCAGGGATCAGAGCGATTAAGTTGCCAGCTCACATCCACTGACAACATCAATTTTGAGAGTAAAAGGAAAACAAGATGAATGATATGCATGTCAGGATTTTGTAATAAATATATGTGACATGCCACATGCAGCTGATACTGGTACTGGTGCTCAGTGGCTTCTGTTTTTATGTGAAGAGCATTTTTCTACCATATTAGTTTCTCTTCACTGGCTAAATTGAATCTAAAAGAGGTATTGAGACCTTGAGGTATTTCAAGTAAAGCACTGCACCACATGAAAGTACATAAAAGATGTGGTGTTGAAACTTACAAATCCACTGTTTCGCACACTATGTGTTTCAACCATTACCAAAGAACAGCTGCAGAAAGCACTTTAAAATCAGATGATTCTTTTGGATGAACCCTCTACAAGTGACTGCCTGAAATCTGGAACCCACAGGCGTCACCCATTCTTCCGTTTCCTCCCTTGAGATGCTCTGCCAGGCCTTTACAGCAGCCACCTTCAGTTGCTGCTTGTTTGTGGGTCTCTCAGCCTTCAATTTTGTGTGTAATAACTGAAAAGCATGCTCTTCTGAGCTGAGATCAGGTGACAGACTTGTCCATTGATAATGTCAGATTGCTTTGCCTTGAGTCTTGCAACATTTGTCTGAATCTGAGCAGAGCATATGGCCCTGTGCACTTCAGTCAGCAGTGACATCACCAATAAACACCAGTGACCAGGGTCCACAGGCAGACATGTGTGCACATGCAGTAACATTTATCCTGCCACATTTGACAGATAACACCATGTGTTTTGGTTTCATCTGTTCAAATACTTTTTTAAAGCAGGTTCTTTCAGGTTATTTCTGGCAAAGTCTTATCTGGTCCTCTCACTCTTGAGTGTAAGCAGTGGTTTGCGCCTCGTCTAAACCCTCTCTGTCTCTTGATTGTAGACTTTGACAATGATACATTTTAGTTGTCTCCTGTGGTCGTCCAGGTCTTTTGGTGTTGCTGAGCAGGCCAGTGCATTCCTACCTTTTAAGAATGCATCAGACTGTTGATTTGGTTATTCCTAGTGTTCCTAGTGTTATTTTGCTTCTCCAGCCTAATAATGGCCTCCATCACTCGCACTGTCTGAGGCTGAAATGCAACAGTGAAAGACCTAAACTGCAAATTCAACACTCTGAATCAGCTTTAGATATGCTGCTGCTTGTGAAATAATAAGGCAACAGGCCTCACTTTGCCATAAAACCGCTTATCAGTTAGTTGTCCATTAATTTTTAGTCTGAAAATTGGCAACTGTGTATACAAGTGGCTTTAATTCCTAGACAGTCAATGCAAAACTGTTGCTAAAGCCTTTGATTTACGACTAAAAGTCTTCACTTCAATCACATATTGATTGTTTGACTTCAAAACTGCTGCGGTGGCAAAATTATAAAGTTGTGGGGCGTTTTTTTCCAAACAAATTTGGGATCTAAGCGCATGGTGGAAACTTGCCATCACACAGTACGCCAGTCCTAAATCATACCCTACGTAATCATTCATTTTCCTCTAAATGAAACTATAATTTACAAAATGGATATCATGCTGTAACCAGTGATTAAGACCATAAGCTCAGTAGGAAAGTGTTTGCCGAGGTCATAAATCAAGCGAGATTCTAACAATTTCTTTCTTGTAGGTTTCTATACAGTCAAACTTCAATTTTAAGGCAGAGGAGCCTCCTTTTAAAACACAGGTGCTAATAGACACATTGGCTTTGCAGCTTTTCAGACCCCATAGGTACAGTTTATGAATTAAAATCAAACAACAGCCACTGATATCATTAAAAATAATTCCCCTCTCGCCACTGCGGGTGGTCTGTCCTTCAAGCTCGGGTCCTCTACCAGAGGCCTGTGAGGTTGAGGGTCCTGCACAGTATCTTAGCTGTTCCTAGGACAGCACTCTTCTGAACAGACATCTCGAATGTTGTTCCTGGGATCTGCTGGAGCCACTCGTCTAGCCTGGGAGCCACCGCACCTAGTGCTCCGATTACCACTGGGACCACTGTTATCTTCACTTTCCACACTTCTTAAGCTCTTCTCTGAGCCCTTGGTACTTCTCCAGCTTCTCATGTTCCTTCTTCCTGATGTTGCTGTCATTCGGTATCACTACGTCTATCACCACGGCCGTCTACCACCACTATGTCTGGTTGGTCAGCCACCACCATTTTGTCCGTCTGTATCTGGAAGTCCCACAGGATCTTAGCTTGGTCATTCTCCACCACCATAGGGGGCGTCTCCCATTTTGACCTGGGGACTTCCAGGCCATGCTCGGCACAGATGTTTCTGTACACTATGCCGGCCACTTGGTTATGGCGTTCAATGTATGCCCTGCCTGCTAGCATCTTGCAGTCTGCTATTATATGCTGAATTGTTTCAGGGGCATCTTTACACAGCCTGCACCTGGGGTCTTACCTGGTGTGATAGACCCCAGCCTCTATGGATCTTGTGCTCAGAGCTTGTTCCTGTGCTGCCATGATTAGTGCTGTCTGTGCTGTCTTTCAGTCCAGCTTTGTCCAGCCACTGGTAGGACTTCTGGATGTTAGCCACTTCCCATCCTTCCATGATGGTTCCTCTCCTTCCTCCTCTTTCTTGGGTTTTTGCTGCCTGAGGTATTCACTGAGCACGCGGTCGGTTGAGGTAATCTTCCTGATGTATTCGTGGATCTTTGTTGTCTCATCCAAGACTGTGGTACTGACACTCACCAGTCCCCGGCCTCCTTCCTTCCGCTTAGCGTATAATGAACGAACATGTGCAGTAATAGTAGGGTTTACAGACGAGGGTTCCTAAAATCCATCGGCACTTGCTTCGTGGAAATTGCAGAATGAAATGTCTGTGTCTGCTCTCAGCTAATTGCTCAGTAGCATGTATCTATAGCCATGACAAAATATGACCTTTAACCTCTGTATAAAAGGCACTGGGATTTTATGTCTATGTTCTGCAATATTGTGTGGGGTGGAGTCGTAGGAAATGACGTAGGCAGAAGTTGGGGGTATCGCGATGCTACTTGAGAAGAGGAGATTTTTTCTGTGTTAGTTCTGTTACCTCGTAAGCTGTGTTCCTGGTTGCCATCCTTCACGTGATGCTCCGAGTGTTAAGTTCATGACTGGAAGTAAGTTTCCTTAAATATGTTCATTTTCCGATTCTGATGTTGGCCGTGGCTTTAGTTACATTCTACCGCATTGTAGCACCGCATTTTTTCATCTCGTGACTCGAAGCATGTGCCGCCGGCCGCCGCCATTATGTAGTAATTTTATTCGGCCACACGATGGCGCCAAAGTCCTTTGTTTACAGTTAGAGTGGATGTTTCGGCTATGTATGACATTCTCACTGTGTTTAATTGTGTCCTTTCTGTGTTTGGAGCAAGAGATGTAAGATTGGCGTAGTTCAAATTATATATGTCCTGTTATGTGTATATTCAGATGGATGTGTTGGTTTATTTCATGTAATCCTTTATATTTATCTTAGTGAAGCTGTTGCTGTATATATTTATATACTCATGGCAACTTGTTTGTTACTACAGACTGCTGGCAACACTGAGCATCTAGGTGGCAATAAAACAGCTGGCGGTGACAATCCAGCAAAGTGGAAGCCTGTTGTCCTCCTTCCTGTATCCTGACCGATACACCATCTTGTTAGCTGCTGAACCTAAAAGAACTAGCCCTCACCAAGTACTCCTCAACATTGGTCCTTCGAGCCGGATGAGTTATCAAGATGGAGCCAGATGGAGCGACATGTCCTGATGCAAGGCCTAAACGCCATACACGTCGACCAAGCCGGTTTGAGGACTTTGATGTTAACTATACAGGCCACCTCTTTAGGGAAATGCTGCAGTGGGATACCCCACAGCCTCACACAAGAAGCGACAGAGTTCAGCCTCAGTATAGTCATACGCCACCCCTCTACAGCGACAGGGATGGGGCCTATTACAATACACCCCCTCCACTGGGAAGAAGTGAACAAGATGTGGACCTTAATAGGAGCCTCTCACCTGAATTTGCACCTTCTAATTTGCTAGGGTCTTCAATACACACATTTCATACAGAATTCAGAGCCTTGCAGGCCGAAAGAGAGCAGCTACTCCAATCACAGCAAGTTTTACAGGAGGGCCTCAAAGAACTGAAGGAAGCAAAGAGTGACCTCAGAGAGCTGATTGAAGTGGCTCACCTGCTGAGGAAGGATATGGCTCACCTGACTGCCTCACAGCCTAGCACCAATCATCCCCCCAAGCGCGGTTCAGGAGAGGTATACACCACCCCTGAGACAATGCCACAGGAGGAGGATGAGGAGGTGTGGCCTGACCCACCGCCATGGCCTGAACCGATGGAAGAGTTGCACACAGGATTCTCCCAAATGAAGGTTGACGAACAATACTCCGATGATGGTGTACAGTACCACCCTCTACCCCGCACACCATATTTCGCTGGTGAGCCTTCGCTGCCTAGTCATCGCTGCACCCTATATCAGGACCCTGTGGTTAAGGATGGAAACACGTTTCATGCCCCTCCACAACACTCTGTGCCACCCCCCTGCTGGGCACCAAGTAAGACAGGTTTGCTCCCAACCAAGCCTGTTCCAGCCAGTTCCCCCTCTCTTGTCACTGGAGTAACCAGTGGGCACGGCAGCAACCCATCTGCTCCTCTTTCGGCTGAGCTAGTGTACAGGGGGCCCAAACCAACCATTCCAAGGTTCATTCATTCTGATCCCTCTGAGTTTGCTAGGCTCCGCATGGCTTTAGAGAACCTACTCCCTCCTAATGCTACTGAGCTCTTCAAGTATCAGATACTTGTGGACCACCTCAAACTAGATGAAGCTCGACTTATTGCCGATGCTTACCTGAACTCACCCAAGCCTTATACTGACACCATGGCAGCCCTCCACGACAAATTTGGACAACCTCATCAGCTCGCCTTGAGAAAGATAGCAAGTGTCCTGGATGGTCCTGAAATAAGGCGAGGTGACACAGTAGCCTTCCAAAGGTTCTCCCTTCAGGTGCAGTCACTAGTTGGGCTGTTACAAACATTAGGACTGGAAGGAGAAGCGGAGTTGAACTGTGGGTCCCACGTTGCCCGACTAATAAGTAAGCTTCCTGCCGAACAGAGAGCTGATTTTCGTCGACACCAGTTTAAACAGCCCGGGAGCACCTACACTCTGTACGACCTATCTGCATGGCTTCGTCAGGAGTCCTGGTGTCAAGGATTTGACGGCCAAGCAGGTGTAAGAAGCAGTAGAGAAAGGACCAGTGTAAAGGCTGAGGCCCGTCCAGGCCGACAAACCGTGACAGTCCTACATAACCTAAAGGGGCCATCAGAACACACTTTTTCACCAGTGAAGGAGAGTCGAGCTAGAGGGAAGGTTAAGAACAAAGCCTACTGTGCCTACTGTGAGAGCACAGAACACTATTTCAGCCAATGTGATGATGTAGCCAAGCTCTCCAAAGAGGAAATAAAGGACTGGATACAGGTCAACAAACGATGCTGGCGCTGTGCCCGAACTCATTTAGCTGCTCAGTGCACACTAAAGAAACCCTGCAGCCGCTGCCAGGGTAAACATCTGCTGGCTCTTCACGAGGTAAATGCCAGGACAGAAGGAAACAACGCTGGCATGGCTGCAAAGGAGGAAAGCTGCCTAACCAGTTCGGCTTCGGGCTCACTCTACCTTGATCGCCATGGGGCTGGCAATCGTGTCATGCTGAAGATTGTACCTGTGCTTTTGAGCCATGGAGAGCGGACTCTAGACACCTATGCTATACTTGATGACGGTTCAGAGAGGACCATGCTGCTCCCTGCTGCTGCAAAGACTCTTGGTCTGGCAGGCATCCCGGAGGACCTGCCATTACGAACCGTCCGCCAAGATATTCAGATGCTTCATGGACATACCGTATCCTTCAGCGTCTCTGCTGCTACCAACCCCGGATCCTACTACAAGATTGATGGAGCGTTTACAGCTGATCGTCTCAACTTAGCTCACCATACTTATCCTATCGACCAGCTGAGAAGGAAGTACAAATACCTGCATGGGATCCCGGTCCCTGCCCTGAAGGAAGCCAAGCCTCTGCTTCTCATTGGTTCAGACCAGCCACACCTGATCACCCCCATAGAACCAGTCCGCCTCGGCCCACCTGGAGGCCCAGCAGCAGTCCACACCCGGCTTGGCTGGACCCTTCAAGGGCCAAGTCTTTTCATGGGGCGGCAGACCCAGCCTGTCCTATCCCTGTATACATCCGCCCAATCAGACGAGTTGCTCAAACATGTGGAGCGGCTCTGGCAGGTGGACGTGGTGCCTTACCGATCCGAGAAAGAGGTCACTCGGTCGAAACAGGATCAGCAGGCTGTGGCCCTGCTCGAGGCAAGAACAACTCACAGGATGGTCGATGGAGTCTTCAGGTATGCTACACCTCTACTCCGTCACCCACAGATGCCGCCACTGAATGCACCAAAGGAATCAGTCATGCCCATGCTTCGAAGCACAGAAAGGCGCCTGTTAAAGGATCCCAGTCGGGCTGATGCCTACAGGGCAGAAATGCAGAAGCTGATCCAATCAGGAGCCGTGAAGGAAGTTACGCATGAGACTTCGCCCAAGGAGAACTGGTACATACCGCATCATCTTGTCAGTCATAACGGGAAGAATCGCCTGGTGTTTAACTGTTCCCATAAATACCTTGGACAGTCCCTGAACCAGTTCCTGTTGCCTGGCCCTACTCTTGGAGCTTCCCTGCTGGGGGTGCTGGTCAGGTTTCGTGAACACCCCATAGCTGTGAGTGGAGACATCAAGGGGATGTTCCATCAGGTACTGCTCCTCCCTGAAGACCGGCCCCTGTTGAAGTTCCTTTGGCGGGACTTAAAGGTGAATGAACCCCCTAAAATCTTCGAGTGGCAGGTCCTGCCATTTGGGACAACTTCAAGCCCCTGCTGCGCCACCTTCGCCCTGCAGCATCACGTGATGGAGCACACACAGCCTGACGACAGCCTGAGATTCTCCATCGAGAGGTGTTTCTACGTAGACAACTGCCTACAGAGTGTTGGCTCACCGGAAGAAGCGAGAGATCTGGTGGATCGGCTAAGAGAGTTGCTGAAATCAGCTGGCTTCGAGCTACGTCAGTGGGCTTTTAATGATCCAAGTGCCCTGAGCCATTTGCCTCCAGAAGCTAGATCACAGAGTCTGGATCTGTGGCTAGCCGAGGACAAATCCAACCCGCTAGAGACCACGCTCGGGCTCAGCTGGGACTGGAATACCGACTCCTTGGGTTATAAGCACAGGCCCGTGTCCTATGAGGTGCCAACCCTCAGAAACATCTATAGAGTCCTAGCCTCACAGTACGACCCTTTGGGCTATCTGTTACCCTTCACCACTCGGGCCAAGCTCCTTCTCAGGCAGTTATGGGATAAGAAGCATGGTTGGGACGACTCGAATCTTCCCTCCACCCTCCTGCAAGCTTGGTCTGACTGGGAGGTGGAGCTTCAGTTTTTACCTCACCTTACCTTCCCACGTGCCTATGTTCCTGCCAGTGCTAACTTAAAGGGGGCCATTCGTGAGGTGCACATTTTTGGGGATGCTTCTGAGAAAGCTTATGGAGCGGTGTCCTATATGAGGACTGTAGAACAGGATGGGCAAGTTCACCTCACCTTCATCCTAGCTCGCTCCCGGGTAGCCCCCAAACGAGCTCTCTCTATTCCCCGCCTCGAGCTCTGTGGAGCTTTGCTGGCAGCGCAGCTGGCCAGTACCCTGAATAAGGAACTCACCTCAGCGATTGAAAGAACAGTCCTGTGGTCTGATTCGACCACTGTTCTTACCTGGTTGAGCTCACAGTCCTGCCGCTACAAGGTTTTTGTAGGAGCCAGGGTAGCTGAGATACAGGAGTTGACGGAACACTGTACCTGGCGCTACATAGACTCAGAGAGTAATCCAGCGGATGACCTGACGAGAGGGAAGGCTCTGGCCGAGCTCAAAGTGCCTAATCGGTGGTCGAATGGACCCCCCTTTCTGCTCAACAGTCCTGACACATGGCCAGAGAACCCGAGCTCCGAGCCCAGTAATGACGAACTTGAGCTCCGGAAAACAGTCTTCTGTGGAACCTCTATCACCTCCACACCTACCTGTCAGGATGGAATGGTGTGCAAGACTTGGCAGGAGCTCTTGGATATTACTGTTAAAGAGCTTTGTGGTCAGGGACTCTCGACTGCGCCATCTAGGGCTGAGGACTATCAGAATGCTGAACAGGCCATTCTCCGGCAGGCTCAACAGGAGTCATTTCCTGAGGAGTGCAGATTGCTTTCAGAAAGGAAACCTGTCTCATCCAGAAGCCGCTTGCTTACCCTGGCACCTGAACTGGATACCTCAGTGGGCCTCATCAGAGTAGGGGGTCGGTTGCGACGCCTAGAAGGTCTTGACGGACCTATATTGCATCCGATTGTCTTGGATCCTTCACACCCTTTCACACGCCTGCTTATCCAGAAATATGATGTTGATCTGCATCATCCAGGCCCCGAACGGGTCTTCGCGGAGCTGCGGAGGTCTTACTGAATACTGCGTGGAAGAGAGGCAATTCGCAAGCACCAGCGAACCTGTCCTGAGTGTCAGCGTTGGAGGGCACAACCCTCTGTTCCCAAGATGGCTGACCTTCCAGCTGCTCGGCTTAGACTGTACAAACCAGCCTTTTACTCAACCGGTGTTGACTGTTTCGGGCCTATGTTTGTGAAGGTAGGAAGACGTCATGAGAAACGCTGGGGAATCATTTTCAAGTGTATGACGACGAGGGCGGTACATCTTGATCTCCTAAGTAGCTTAGACGCGGATGCGTTCCTCATGGCCCTGAGGCGATTCATAGCCAGAAGAGGGACACCGGCAGAGTTATGGTCTGACTGTGGGACCAATTTCAAAGGGGGAGAACGAGAACTCAGAGAAGCCTTTGCCAACATGTCAGAGACATTGCAAGGGAGGCTCGCCCGTCAGAAGATCAGATTCCAGTTCAACCCCCCGGCAGCCCCACATTTCGGAGGTGTATGGGAGAGGGAAATCCGTTCAGTGAAGACAGCTCTGCGCACCTGTGTGGGTTCCCAACCTCTTCACGAGGAGGTACTCCGTACAGTTCTGCTTGAGGTTGAATTGATCCTTAACGCAAAGCCCTTAGGCTACGTTTCCACCGACGTAGCCGATGTGGACCCTGTGACACCCAATAGTCTCCTCATGGGGCGGCCTGATGGATCACTACCCCAGGTGGTCTACTCTGAGACAGAGAACCTCAGTCGGCGACGTTGGAGGCACTCACAGATTCTTGCTGATCAGTTCTGGGCAAGATTCATCAGGGAATACTTGCCTGGCTTACAGGCAAGGCAGAAGTGGCAGTCAACTCCTCCTGAACTTCTGGAAAAGGCAGTTATTATGGTTGCAAATCCACAGCTGCCTCGAGCCTTGTGGCCAATAGGCCATGTGATTAAGGTTCATCGTAGTGATGATGGACTTGTCCGATCTGCTGATGTGAACGTTAATGGACGTGTTTACACCAGACCAGTTGCTCGGTTGGTAGTTTTACCTGCCGTGCCATCGGAAGACAGCGATACTAAGCAGAATAGCAAGTCGCCTCCCTCAACTGATTAGGGAGCCTTTTTTCGGGGAGCAAATGTGTAACCACATTTGGGGGCGGCTGTATAAAAGGCTCTGGGATTTTATGTCTATGTTCTGCAATATTGTGTGGGGTGGAGTCGTAGGAAATGACGTAGGCAGAAGTTGGGGGTATCGCGATGCTACTTGAGAAGAGGAGATTTTTTCTGTGTTAGTTCTGTTACCTCGTAAGCTGTGTTCCTGGTTGCCATCCTTCACGTGATGCTCCGAGTGTTAAGTTCATGACTGGAAGTAAGTTTCCTTAAATATGTTCATTTTCCGATTCTGATGTTGGCTGCGGCTTTAGTTACATTCTACCGCATTGTAGCACCGCATTTTTTCATCTCGTGACTCGAAGCATGTGCCGCCGGCCGCCGCCATTATGTAGTAATTTTATTCGGCCACACGATGGCGCCCAAGTCCCTTTGTTTACAGTTAGAGTGGATGTTTCGGCTATGTATGACATTCTCACTGTGTTTAATTGTGTCCTTTCTGTGTTTGGAGCAAGAGATGTAAGATTGGCGTAGTTCAAATTATATATGTCCTGTTATGTGTATATTCAGATGGATGTGTTGGTTTATTTCATGTAATCCTTTATATTTATCTTAGTGAAGCTGTTGCTGTATATATTTATATACTCATGGCAACTTGTTTGTTACTACAGACTGCTGGCAACACTGAGCATCTAGGTGGCAATAAAACAGCTGGCGGTGACAATCCAGCAAAGTGGAAGCCTGTTGTCCTCCTTCCTGTATCCTGACCGATACACCATCTTGTTAGCTGCTGAACCTAAAAGAACTAGCCCTCACCAAGTACTCCTCAACAACCTCTGTTAACCTCTGGCGTATTCATCATGAATAGGGGCAGTGTGAAACCAAACACTGGGCAGTGCCACGTCCAATCATCAGGCAAATTATAGCCCATGTTTCACAGACAGACCAGTTGTCATCGTGGGTTTCGTGACATGAAGTTTAACCTTTCATGCGACACCCTCCCTGTCCCTCAGTTAGAAAACAGACAAGAATCACCCAGAAGCACTTGTGCTTGAGGCGGCATTTCCAGTTGCATCCGTTTGGACTTCACAGATGCTAAATGACATAAACGCTACCATCGGAGACGCAGAAGAAATAACATTTAATGAGCCTGCTCTTTAGTGTCTAGTTTCTTCTGAATGGCCTCTGGGCCTGTGGAGAGGAACTACATCCCCCGTCTGTAATGAATAACCTGCTAACAATTAGAGACTGCTGCGTAGCACTCCTGTGCTGTCATGCCCCAAAGCCAGAGAGACACTCTCACACTCACTCATTACAGGCTAGCATGTAACAGTCAATCACAGAGCGGAGCTCTTCTTTGCTTCACGTGTAGTATAAGGTACCTTCCCTATCGGCCTCAGGCACAGCTTACCACACTGCTGCTGCTCCTGCTGCTGACACATTTAGACTCTCAAAGCACCCTCATATAAAACAAGACTCACATTCACTTACATCAGTTCCATCTTAAACTCTGTTTTTAACGTAGGACATTAATAATTACTGTATATTACAGTAATTATTTAAACAATTTATAATTAAGTGAATAACTAACACAAGAATAGAGCTTGTGCTGGAAATTCACCCAGGACTCTGTTACATCTGGTGTGCGCTGCCTGCCGAACGGCACCGTAGGACAAAGTGCACCTCTTGATTTTTGTAACGATGACGTTGCTGGCCATATGCAAAGTGACCAGTGTGGTGGGTATATCAAGGTATATCCTTAAGTAAACGCCGTGACTCATTAGCTTGAAAAATCACCGTTAGCAGCATTAACTTGAAGTAATCGTTTAATGTGTGACTTTATCAGTCTCTCACTCTTCTTTCGGATGTTGTTTCAGTTTATTATCATGTGCAGGAATTTATTTGTGCACCGCTCTCTGAAGGTCCCACCACAGCATTTCAGGCAGGTTGAACACTGGACTTTTGGCTGGGCCTTTGCGACACTCTTTTTCAGTCATTCTGTTGTAGATCTGCTGCCATGCCTGGATCACTATCCTGTACCATGACCCAATTTTAGTCAAGCTTCAGCTGTCAGACTTCAGAATGCTTTGGTATACAGAGGCATTCATGGTCAGTTCAACAACTGCAAGGTGCCCGGGTCCTGTGGCTGCAAAACGAGCCCAAATAATCACATCTCCACCACCGTGCTCAGCAGCTCCTATAAGGTGTTTGCACTGTGCATTATGACTACCACAAGATGCTGTCACAGCCTTATTTTTTGATGGGAAGTGTCCCTCAGGACAGGCTGACAGAGTAGGTGTTAAATATAGTTGCAGAATTCTCTGTAGAATAAAAGAACTCGGCCTAATGGTAGCAGCTGCATTTTCCACAACTGACAGAAAATCTAGCGAGTGCAGCTTTGATAGAGCTTATATAATGAAACAGAGAGTGCGTGCTGTGTGGGAGTTTTAGATGTAACCTGTAAAACTTACCCCACAAATGTAAACAAACTTTGATGGTGAGCAGGGGAGCGAGAGAGTGAGTGTCGAGGGAAGAGGGCAGAGGATCTGCGAGTTGTGCACATGCCTTTCTTTCTTTTCTTTTTTTTTGGGAGTGCGCTGAGTGACCGGCGCACACACAAGTGTGAGTGAATGTCCGTGGGAGTGAGCCTTTAGTGCATCAAACACTGACGAGCCCGAGCTTGTGTTCTGCTAAGCATCTTTGGAATTTGGCTGCACCGCGACTCTCTCCTCTGTCGGAGACCCGTTGTAAGGGTTTGAAATGTTCCCTCTTCAAACTCGAGCATTTCATTGAAAAGCATACAGGAGGTCTGATTACAAGATCTCAGGAGGGATCGTCCTTGAAGTGCTCTTCTTCAAGGCGTGTTTTGTTTTCTTTGTGACTGCAGTAAAGTGGTAAGGGTATGGTTTTCTAGAGGACACGGAGAAAGGCGCATGCAGGGTTTTTTTTCGTTTAGCAAGATGTGTGAAGTATGTGTTTCCTGACAAATATTTTCTAATTTTGGAAATTGCAATTATGGTGTTGTTTGAAGACAGGACGTGATGGTCAGCTCTGTACAACAAAGTTGACAAGTGGTGCTAGCAAAACATAGCCCCTGTGCATCTCTTGCAAAGAAACACATCAGAAGAATGCGTGTGCATGTGAAAGTGTAAAGCATAAGAAGCATCTGTTATCTTCACAAGGCTTGAATTAAAAAAAAGGTTTAAAAAAAGCTGATCGCTGCTTTAAAGGAAGCATAAATCAAGAGCAGACTACTTTGAATCGGACTATAACTGTTCAAGGCTGGTTGAAGGTGCTGCTTTGATGTGCACACACGCACGTGTGCGATTTAAGGGGGAGTGTTGCATTTCAGGGCCCTTTGGCTAGTTGGGGCTGGGCCGTAAATCTGGCCTTGTCTCCCAGTTTACTCGGGCCCATAAACTAGAAAGCAATTATGGAAAACAACTGGATGCAAGATTTCTTCCGTCCTTCAAGACTTGTGGTTGCCTGCTGAAAGGATTTTTATCCTCTTATCTACCCAAAAGGAATAGCATTGCCTCGCCCACCCCCTCACCCCGAGCTCGGCTTCCCTTTTTTTTTTTTTTTTTTTTTTTTTTTTCTTCTAAATGACATCAGAAACAGCAGTATGCGACATTACGTGATGGCAGAGCTTCAGTTCATCCTTTGTCATTTTTTTTTTTTTTTTTTTTTTAATAAATAGGACAGGGGGAATGAATGAGAGAGAGAGGGGGAGAGAAAGAAAGAAAACCAAAGGGGAGAAGAGACGGTGAGAAGGGGGGGGAAGAGAGACAAAAAAAAAAAAAAAAAAAAAAAAAAAAAAAACTCCTGGGTCACCTGTATGGAGAAAAAAAACAAACAAACAAACAAACAAAAACAAACAGAGGAGACCGCAAACAACAAAGAGCAACATAATAATAGAGAAAACAAAGCACCATACCATCACAATAAACTAGCTAGTCATAGATATCAGTATTTACTAAGTAATAAACGATATTGTGCAGCACGCAAGATAGATAGCGCACAGTGTGCTTTGAGGCAGCAGCCAAGAAAGCTTTAGTCCGCGTCTGTGAATACCCATGTGTGCATACCTGTGTGGATCAGCATGCTTGCATTCCAAAGGTTTCTCCATGTAATGATCTGCTAGGGAGTGTGGGGGGGCCACAGCCCCGTCCTCCAGGGTGTGAAGCGGGTATGGAGGAGATCAAAACTCCAGACATCCAGAGGCCCCCAGAACACAAGAGACCAAGGAAGACCAACAGAGGGGCAGCCGCGCCACTGTCCCAGTAAGAGCTGAGGAGAGTCCCAGATGAGGGCTCGCCCAGCAGCCGCGGAGCAGAAGTCAGGGGGAGTTGCAGTGACGCGCCCGTGAGCTCCGCCGGCCCCCAGCTGCGCCTGAGTGACCGAGCCCTAGGCCGAGAGGCCGGGGGCACCCCACCTCCAAAGGGGCCCGAGCGAGCCCCAGGCCCCAGGCCCCGACAAGCGGCCGCCAAGGAGTGAGCCGGTGTGTACCCGGACGCCCACCCCCAGACACAAAGAACCACCAACACACCGACACCTGAGGGAGTCCGCCACCGGCAGGGGAAGTGGTGGTGGGTGGAGATAGGCCTCCAAACCTTGGAGGGCCTGAGGTGTCCCCAGAGAGGTGGCGTCTGATACCCAATCTGACATATAGACACAGACATACAGGCACACACAGACACAAACATCCATTCCCACCCTCATGCTCTCATATGCACTCACTCCACACTCAACCAACGTGGAGACAGACATAAAGAGACGCTGTACACACAATCACACTCCCCAAGCGTACTCTACAAACCGGGTCTAGGTACCCTTGCCCCTGGAGGGGGGAATTGCACCCAGACCCAGGTGGTGTTACCCTTTTCCCTGCGGTGGGGAGAGGCAGACCACCCCGACTCCGCAGCAGCAGGGAGGCCCCACACCCCAGACCGCAGTCGGACGGCCAACTCCTCCTACTAGCCCTCCCGCTCCAGCAGGCCGCAGAGAATGGGGGTGGGAGAAGACTCCAAACCTCCCTCCACCCGCTCATTGTAGTGTTGATGCATATGTGTTCTAAGGTGCAATTAAAACCCAGGAGGGCATGGAGCTACCTGCCAAGGAGCAGCAGGTAAGCGCATAGTCCCTCCTGCTAACCCTCAATGACTAAGTGTATTTAAAATCGAGCTCGGCTTCCCATCAAGAATCGATTGGGCTCTCGTATATTTGGTAGATAGAAGGCACGTGCCGAGTAAAGTAGTCGGGCTAAAAATACTGAGTCAGACCTTGACCAGTGCCCATTAGGTTTGGCACACTCATGATTTATTCATTTGGTGTCAAACACACACACTCATTTAGGCTCACACACATAGTTCATGTCACTCTCTGACCCAGGTCTCAGATGGACAGCAGCAGAGAAGCAGACTTGTTAACAAAGCGTCTGATATTCATTATCAGTGATTATCGGGTGTCTTTCCTCAGCCTGAGCTCAGCATGTTATATCGGCTTATTAGGAAGCGGATGTTTTAGTGGAAATTTTGTTTTGTTTTTTAACTTTTGGGGGGGGGGGGGGGGGGGGGGGGGGTAGTATCTCATGAATATAAACATGAGTAGCTTGGTCTGCTCTGATCTGGGCCTGGCTGAGAGCCCCAAATGGAGTGGGCTGGAGCTGCCTTTGCACAGCTCTCTCTGCCCATTTTAACCATTTGCATAATTGCCATAACTGTCGAGGCCAGCGGTGCAAAACACTTGATAAATGTGGATTGTATTAGAAGCGAGAGGAAATGCCGGAGTGCCACTGTGGGTGTCTGTTCTCAAATGTGGTAGAAAGTAAGAATAAAATAAGGATGCGAGTATGTCACGTGCGTGAATCGACAGCTGGAAGGCCCAGTCATCAGCTGGGATGAGCCTAGGTCTGATCTCCAATATATTCCTGCCTGGCACGCTGACTTTTTTTTCTAATTTCAAGATTCATTTAAATCGTTAAGCAACACAACATTATAAATGGAAATTGCACATGCAGTTTCTCTTTAATAAGTACAGGCTGTTTCTTCATGCTTGTGCCTTCTAAGTAATGCACATAGTAATGCACATAGTGTTGACTTTGATGGCATTTTGCTGTTGCATAACTGGAAATGTGCTGCTTATTAGCAGTCAGTTCCACTGACTAGTCTTTGCTCATTTTCCCATTATTGCTCTTACTAACGCAGGCTTCAGTAGGAGCAAGAAAACTCTAATTTTACAATGCTTTTAGGGACTCTTGTGAGATTTATGAGTCACCTGCTAAGCAGCATCCTGGGAGAGAAATAATCAAATACCCACACTTCTCTTAGAGAAGCTTACTCTGTCAGGTTCAGTCTCATGCTGGCATACTTTTACCTTAGAGTGTTTTTTGGCAGCTGCGTCTCAAATAGTGACAAATTGCACAAAGAAGGCAAATTTATCACCCCCCTCCACCCAGGCTGTCTGTTAATGTATAATGTAAATAGAACTAGTTGCTGACAAGTAAGTGTGGTCAGGACCGATGCTAAGTATTCGAGATTGGTAGTAAATGGGCTAAAACAAGTAAAAGGTCCTTATATGGCCTCTTTGAAGTCTAACTGTTCTTTAGGTGCCACATCAGTTGGCTGAACATGAAGGGAACCCCCTCCTCCCTCGGGTCCTGTTTATAGTCGGAAAGGCTGCGGCGTACTTGCATGTTTTATGGTCTCGAGAACGTTTTATGGCTGCTGGGGGTGTTTATGCACGGGAAGAGAGAGGGTCAAAAGGGTGAAATCAATAGTGATCCTTAATGAGGTTGCTGAAAAGAAGGAAAGGAGCGGATATGTCGGCAGTGAGAGAGAGGCTGTATGGTGAACACGCTGACAGAGTAATCAGGCCTCTTACTTGGGTATTCTGGTGATTTAACAGCTTGTTTCGTTTTGGCAACAGATAATGCAAATGAGTGTATTTCCAACAGTAAATCTAGTGTCATAAAACAACACACGGTGTGACAGGCTTTCATGAAAGGTAGGAAAATTTGCAAAGAAAATGAGCTGCCACAGGACTTGATTTTCCATAATGTGCATTGTCAACCAAAAAGCACCTCACTCTGCCTTTTTTAAGGAAATGAGTTGTAGTAACCTAGCTGGATCAGAGTTGCATAACAGGCTTACGATGGGACATATGCTGTCCGACCTCAGAGGAAAACAGCATTACCCTGACAGGGTACACGTTTCACATAATCCTGTGGTCTTTTCCCTGTGGGGAAACATAACTCAAGCCTCAGAGATAGAAAGATAACCGTGATAACACGTTTGGGGATTTGCCCGCTTTTGACATCATTTCGGTTTCATTGCTGTTGTCTAACGCGCATTGAGCTCAGCTTTTACGAGTTTGTTTTCTAGTGCGGTGCTGTGCTCGGCTGCAGTGGGAGGCTGCGTTGTTCTAGCTGTGCTGTTGGACAGCTGTCGGTACAGACAAACACAGCTGATGAAACGCGTGTCAGCTCAACCGCGTCCTCAGAGGATTAACATCCACTAACAGTAGTAAGAGGGGCAAGAGGTGGGGTTTATTTCAGCAAAGGAGAAAAGCCAGTGTCAGTCGCTCCAACATTTTGGTCCACAGTGAAAATCTAAAAAAATACTGGATGTGAATCTTTCCAGTAAAATATGTCAGGACATTATAAATGGATTGGCACATTTATTACAACCCCAATTCCCCCCAATATTGGAACATGGGCAGTTAAAAGATGGAAAAACAAGTGGTACTAAAAAGAAAAAAGCTGGAGGAACACTTTTATAACTAATTAGGTTAACTGGCAGCAGTTCAGTAACATGACTGGGCATAAAAAGAGTATTCACAAGTCTGCACAAAACTGGGTCTACAAATAGTTTATCAAATTCATTATAATGTTCCTCAACATGAAATTGCAAAGACCATGAATATGTCATTATCAACAGTACATGATATCATCGAAATTATATCCACAAGTATTTTAGGTTAGTATCTTGCCCAAGGATATTTGGCATGCAGACAAGGGGAAGCCAGGAATCAAACCACCAACCTTCCGACCTGCTCTGCCCCCTGAGCTACAGCCACCCCTGCGGTTTCCATTGTATTAATCCAGTGACTCATTCTCTGACCTCTACTTCCTATTTACTCCCAGTGTTTTGGTTTGCATGCATTTGCATCGCAATGCAAAAGATGCCTTGTAAATGCATGCCTTCTACAGTGCTGGTGGTAAACATCAGCCTATTGGCATGACAGTGGAAGCTCGACTTTGCAGCTCTGCAGAGCTGCTACCACAGTCACAGACTCCTTTTCTATAGTTTGACATGTATAAAATTTACCACTAGCAATATTTGTGATCAGTTTATCTACTAAAGAATGACAAAACTCTGACACTCTAGGTCAACAAAGCATTTGAGGCCACAGTGAAAACGCTATGGACAAACATCAAATTAACTAATTCTTTGTTTTTCTCTTTTTTACAGAGCACCTTCTCTCCCCACTGTGACCTGTAATCAATGGCAACCTCGGTCCAGACTCTTCCTTTGACTCGTGGCCCCAGCAAAAACTTCCGCGACCCCTGCCCAGCCCCGCCCCTGTCCCCGCGTTGCGGCATGGGAAGTGTAGGCAGTCTGGTGGAGAGGCCGGATGTTTCTCCGACTAAAGGCAACCGAGCAGTGCCCCAGGTGAGACCGAAACACAGCAACGGGCTCTTGAAGAAAGGCTTCACCCAGAGAGAGCTGCTCAACTACCTCAACATCAACAGGTGGGTTCTGATGAGGAAAAAGTTCCCTCGTAGGAATTCGAAACATCAGGTTTTTGAAGGTGAAAAAGTCTGCAAGGTGGTATAAAAATGATAGAACTTGACCTAAGCAGGCTTACTTTGCTTCCAAACAGAAAAGAGCCTAAAGCGAGCCCGAGCAACGACGGCAAGAAGGATATTATCCCGGGCCTCAGCGCTGTCAGTGCACGGGAGGAGGATAACGTTTATGCTAAGGTTTACCATAAGGATGGCACTGAGGTAGATCTTACAAAGAACTCACTGCCAAGCGCGGGCAAGTACGAAAAGGTGAATATGTTTCTTTATAGTACTGCGAATAGATCCGTTCAGAAGTTTTATTTCTTGATGTATCAAAGAAACTCAAAGGAGGATATTCTCATTTTCAGCAAGTTTATTACATGGCTGCAAAATACAACTAAAACTTTAAATGTAAGAGTAAAAAATGTTAACTTCATGACCAAGGAGACTCAGTAAATATAAGAAAAAACTCAATATTTTGAGTAAAACTACCTATAGCATTCTCTACAACGGTCAATACAACAGTCAATATGAGGCGTTCTGCACAGATCTGCACAAATGCAGATGAATGACTTCCCATTGTTTCCTTTTTAGAAATGATTTACAGTCAGTGAAATACTTCTAGGGCTGTGGTAAATTGATCCATATCACATTTATACATCACTGGCAGCATGCTGAAATACCCCCATGGCGTTGTCACCTAGCTGTAAACATCTTCCACCTCACTGGCACAGATTGACAACCTGCTCTGAATTTATTGCACCAATCAAATATCACCTTTATTTCCCTGCTTGAATTAATCAACGCTATTGATTTAAAAGAGACATCGTGATTCATGTTTCGTAGCCTTGCCACCTCTCGCTACTATCTTGCTTCCTCTCCTTTAGGCACGTTTGAGGTCTTCGGCCTTTAAGCCTGTGACCCCCAAGAATTTTAGCTCAATGCAAAACCTCTACCCGTCTTCCAAATCAGAGGACGTGGATCATGGCCTCTCTAACGGCTTGCACAGAGCGTACGCCCATGTTCCCAAAGCCGTCTCCACCTCGTCGTCTTCTTCCTCACCGTCACGTCACGGAGGACCGACGTCAGCCGGCAACAAGGTGAGCTAACGCTACAACCTTCATCCATCCTGTTATTATTATCTCGTTTACCTTTGTTAATCTTGGCGGAAAGCTGCGAGTTGCGAGCCGGGGGAGCGAGATCATAGGTGCACAACAATTAACTATGCGCGACTTATTATAAAATTCATTTCCATCCATTATTTATGGCTAAAATTAAACTTTTTTCAGCTCATTAATGCTACACTGATGAACAGCTGTATAATTATGACTGTGTAGGCCCTCTCCTCGGTGTGTGGGATGGGCCAGGAAGATGACAACTTGTCAGACTCAGGCCATAACTCCATGAGCAGCCTGCCGCCGTACCGACCTCCCTTCCGCCCACACCTGTCTCACATCAGGTCTGCTGCAGTATTAGTCTTAACTATACTTTGAGCTGAAAAGCAGTGTTGCTATATTTGATTTTTTTTTATGGTTAATGACTGTGTGGGTTGTGATAATAGAAGAGATTTTAATGGCCTTTGTGGATTCTTTTCTTCTTCTTTTTTTTTTTTTTATTTTTTTTTTAAAATAGTGCATCTATGGGCCACATCAATACCATCGGCTCCCTGGACCGCACCTCTCTGGGAATGAAGGCTGTGGGGTCAGGGGGCGTGCCTATTGGGGAGATGGCATGTCGAAGCATGGCTACTCTGAGCCGTATTGCTCCATATAGCGCGGAGGCTCCACCTCCTTATGAATGGACGCTCTCCCTGTCTGTGGAGGAGGTGGTGAGTCCTGGGGGGGATGAGTGGTGGGTGTGATTTAAAGATTCCTAAATGCTTCATGCTGTTGTCTTTTCCAGGTGCGGGATCTGGAGGAGCGCCTGGTGGAGAAAGAGCATGAACTCAAGCAAATGAAGAGAAACCTGGATGAGAGCGAGGGCGCCATCGCACAGGTGACTCTAATCATCTTCTTCTTCAGAATCAGTCTACGCACCCGTCTTCATCACCCTTTAACATCTGACCTTTTCATCTCCTCCACCGCATTCAGGTGTTTGAAGGGAAGCAGCGTCTGTGGGAGAAGGAGGTGGAGGAGCTGAAGCGCCTGTATGCTGCTAAACTGCGTCAGGTTTCCCAGCATGCCCAGCGTTCCCAGCGCAGCCTGCAGTTGCAGCTGTTTAAGGTCCAGCAGGAGAAGAACCGGCTGCAAGAGGAGCTCGACGGTATGAGAAAGGAAATGTGCCGGGAGGCTGGAGCAGTGCCCAGGCAAACCAGTCCGACTCTGGAGGAGACACAATGGGAGGTGAGGCCGTGGAAGGCCAGGGCAGTCACAGCTCATGGCAGGGAGAAGCACATAAAAGTAACTACAGGGAAGAGACAAGATATCTGGATTCCTTGTTTGTCCTTTTTGAATTGTGGCGACCCCTAGCCTCCTTCATTTCCCTTTGACTCTCTCCCTCTCAGGTTTGCCAGAAGTCGGGGGAGATCTCCTTGTTGAAGCAGCAGCTGAGGGACTCCCAGGCAGAGGTAACTCAGAAGCTGAGTGAGATCTTCCAGGTGAAGACAGAGCTCAGGGAGACGCGAACAGAGCTGCGCAACAGGGAACGCCAGATAGATGCTTTAAAGCTTGTCCTGCAGGGGACACAGCGTCACAGACGACCTTCTCAGGCCGCACACGAAGACGAAAAAGAAGCTGAAGAGAATCCATCTGCTCGGGCGATAGGTAGAGTTACATCTCTCATGTCTTCATATATTTGGGTTAGTTGCACTTTTGGGCACAGCAGCTGTTTCACACCACAGTGTTTGTAGGCCACAGATGTGTTTTTAAAATTAAACTAAGCGAGTCGTCTCCGACAGATGATTGGCTTATTTTCAGTTCTGACATTTCAATGTGTCAACCCAAAAATCAGGTCGTTTGAGTAACCGGGGCAGGAATTTAAAATCAGACAGTGTTTTTCATCATAGCCCCCCCCCCTCCCATCCCCTGACGGCTCTAGCTGAAGCCATGTGAACCACTTTCTCTGCAGGAGGGTGCGGGGGCCCCACAGAGGAGCGTCTGCGCGCAGAACTGCTGCTGGAGCGACGCCAGAGCGAGGCCCAGGCCATGGCTTTCGAGGAAGAGAGGCACACGTGGCAGATGGAAAAGGACAAGGTCATCCGCTACCAGAAGGAGCTGCAGGCCAGCTACTTAGACATGTACCACCGCAACGAAGCGCTCGAAAGGGAAGCGCAGCAGCTGAGGGCAAGCAGAGAGCAACAAGGTGGAGGAGCAGGCGGAGGAAGCAGAGATGGCACTTTGGAAAAAGAAGCGCCAGAGCTTAGGAAAGAGAGAGCAGGTGACAAACAAGAGGACACACCTTCCCCTGGTCTGCCGTGGATAGAGCGGATCGAATCATCGGAAATTTGACTGTGACCTACTTGTTTGCAATGGAAAGTGTGTCTATGGAAGACCATATCTGCCAGGACAAGGGAAAAAAAATCTAATGAATTGATGTTGCTGTAAAGAATTGTGAGATAACAAGCAAATATTTACTGATGATAATAATAATAATAAAAACTAAAAGACTTGTGTCAAAATAAAGGATAAATGATTAAAAATTTTGATTTAACAAGTCAAAACTGTAAAATTATTAGTCAGATTTTATACTTTGTGTGTAATCCAATTCTTGACTTGAACCGTAAGTCCAAAAACATGTGATACCAAACATTCAGTCCAAAAACAAGCATCATACGCTATCATACGCTACTCCAAGTGATGACCATAAAAAAGACAAAAATAGGTCAAACTTTAATGTGCTACATTTTTTTAATTATCACATCAAACTTTATATCTATTATCCCAAATTAAGTAAGTGAACCTGGACTTACTGAAGAGTATTTATTTTTAGCATAATTAGCTTTTCTTTGATTTTTTCTTCTTTTCATGGTACAGAAGGACTTCCACAGACTGCTCACCCTTCTTCCATCTCTTCCACTCCACCCTTGTTTAATTAAAACCCTTTTCCTGCTAAAGCTGGACCCCCAACCTCACACAGAGCCAAGTGATATTGAGGTTCCTCTATCCTTGTTGCGTTAACGCTGTAAAAAGAAAAAATACAGCCAAGCACCTAAACGGTCCAACTTAAGACTTCTTGTTATTGATAAACCTGTAAATGAGAAAATTGACATGATGATTGTGACTGCTTTGTGTTGATTTGGGTTGAGCCTGACCGATTATACCAGGGGTCTCCAATCCAAGTCCACGAGGGCCCTGCAGGTTTTAGATGTGTCCTCGATCCATCACAGCTGATTACATGGATAAATTACCTCCTCAACATGTACCGAAGTTCTCCAGAGGTGTGGTAATGAACTAATCATGTGATTCAGGTGTGTTGACCCAGGGTGAGATCTAAAACCTGCAGGGACACTGGGCCTTGTGGACTGGGATTGGGGACCCTTGGATTATACAGTAGTTAACATCTCACAGCCTCTTCAGTGTTTGCAGACTATCTATAAATTCAGGGTTCACCTGGACCTTTGGAGCAAACAGCTTCTTCGGGTTAATTATGAAGAATGGTGCCAAGGCAGAGAAAACGGTGCATAGTAAACTGGAAATACTCACCTTACTTTCTTCAGTTTCCAGACAGATGAGGTTTATATATAAATATGTATTTTGTACATAACTGTAATTTTTATTTGCCATGGTACTTCAAGAGCACTGTCGTCTTAAATATGCATACTTTAACAAAATCAATCGGTAGATGCATTTATGATTGCCATGCTTATATGGTGCGATTTGTTGCACAAACCCAGCACATAACATCAAATGCATGCCCGTAGTGAAAATATGTCCTCTGGTATTGTTATTATTGATATTATAAACATTCAAAAACCAGCTCTCATTTGACCTTTTCCGCATACTGTGATTCACATCTATTTACTGGAAATAAAACTGTACAGTATAAAGATTTGTTTTCTGTTTGTGAATTATTCCTGAAGAAGAGCAAAATCAGCTCAGATCCCTTTTTGTAAATCTGGGCTGCAAAAAAGTGTTACAATAACCCTTTTCTATACAGCGTAGCCCAAACTGAACGGCTAGAAATCACTTGAGAAAACGTTAGAAGGGTGACTGATGGTATTTGCTCAAGGACTTGACCTGCCTGCTTTGAAGGGGCTTAAAATCCACAGAGAGTATACCAATAAAGCCCACTAATAGGAGCTTTATGACAGAGTTGTGCAGGCTTTTGGGACTAATATGGCTTTTAGGGGTTTATCCTTGGATCCTTATCTCACCCTCTCCCTGAGGCCCTCCCTGTTCTACCTCAGCCAGCCCTCACATACCATCGCCTGCAGTACAGACAGGAAAGAGGTGGAAGGTCAGCTCAGATGGAAACATAGGAGGATCCCTGATTGGTGGTGGTGGGGGGGGCCTCTGTAGAAACCAACAAATGCACAAGCCTGAACTGAATGCCAAGAAAATGTTGGCAGGAATGAAGGTTTAACACCTGACTGTTTTCCAGGTGAAAAAAAAATGTGCAATGGAAACACAAAAGTGAGAAAAAGGCAGAGCACATGTAAGTCCATAATGCAGGGTGATAATCTGAATAAATACGAGCTGCAGCTGACTCACAGGCCCTTACCTTGGCATTTAAAACATTATATAAACTAAGGCTTAATATAACCGTGCAGCTCCAGAGAGGCTGATTGATTTACTGAAGTGGGATGAGGAAAGATTCTTACCTCTCACATGCTGTCAGTCTGTGGGAGTACTGCAGCGCTGCAAGGCAGCACCACAGTTTATCTAATAAATTAATGTGCTGGTTAAATATTAGTGAATTATTTCAGAAGATAACATTTCTAGCTGTGAAACTGGAATACAAATCTGTTTTCTCAAACACATAAACGCTATTTAGATTGACACTAGTGCCACCAAGTGGTAGCTACACAAATCCCTCCCCGTGTGGCAGGAGCAGTCCATCACCAAGTCCCAGTACAAGCCTCCATAAACCAACTGGAGTATAAATTTTTATTTTAATTTCAGATGCAAGTATATGAAACATGTTAGAGGATAAATATTTACAATAAAAGTCGCATAACACAAAAGCAGGAAACACACACATTCAGCTAAAAAAAAGAAAAAAAAAAAAAAAGTTAATACATGTAGTACGAAGCGCTAGGGGTCTATCTGCAGGGACAGTCAAAGAAGCAGAGAATGATTGTCAACCAAAGAGGAGGAAAGCGGAGAGGAAACTCCACACAAAGCCGAACGGATTCAAAATCAAACCTAAAGCTGAGTAATGCTGGTGCAGTGCTTGCTGAGAGAAAAAAAAAAAGCCTCGGTAATGTGCGAGGTGACATCACTAGAAACTTGCACTATTAACATCTAAACATGGTAAACACTGCCTTGGATGTTGTGAGACTGCAGAAATTGACTGTATATCCACACACACACACACGCACGCACGCACGCACACACACACGTTCCACAACCTTCAAAGCAATCTGCATCTATAGATGTATAATCTTTGTTCAAGACTCCTTTTATAAATGTACAACTTTAATACTAAATGCAAAGTGTGGTATGAACTGTTACAATGAGCCCTGAGGAAATGTAGGGGTTTTTTAAATGTCACTTATTCGGACTATCTCAAATAAAAGCCAACCCTACGCAGCAGAGGCGTTTTCTATATATTAAACAACAGCCACAGTGACCAGAGGGCTTCTGTATCCACAAAAAGTAAAGCTTAACCACAAGCCTACAGTCACTGCAAGCCAGACCATGCGGCTACCATCACACCAATTTACATCTCCAAATCACATGGCGTGCAAGCTCAGGACATACGACAAGGGGGCACAGTAAAGCGATGGCGCAGCCGTGATGTGAACTGTGGAGCCGTCAGATCTCAAAGTTACGCAGTAGTAGTGTTAAATGTGCCTGTTGCTCTTCTGTTTACTATTTTACACAAGCCACTGCAGTGATTGTGATTAAAAAAACAAAACAAAAGAAAACAGGAACAAAACACATTTCACAGTAGTATATATAGATATATATATATATATTTTTTTTGTTTGCTTTTTCAGTATTTGTTAAATACATACATAGAACAAGACAAATGGCTTCTATAATGAGGAAAGTTTTGCTGGTGTGGTCATACACAAAAGAAAAGCTGTTCCCACCGTCGATGGATAATCTGATCTGAACAGATGCATCAGCTGACAGTGAGTTTTAAGCTACGTGAGGACTTTATTACACTATGGAGGACTAATGGATCACAATCAGAGTTCGGCTCGAGAGAGACCTTCAGTTTCCCCTCACCAGCAAATAATACACCTTCAATAGTTTGTAACTCAGCGTGTTGCTTTCATGTATAACGGAAGTTTATTACCAACCTGAAATCAGAAACTGCTTATCTACACCATGTACCCACACTCTACACCCATTCATTATCATTCTGCTTTTGTCCAACAAAATAAAAAGAAAAAAAAAAAGCAGTCATCAAACTCAAATTAAGTTGATAAAGCCAAGAAAGCAAACACTAGCAAGTATTACATACTTGAAAAAGATAAGCATATAACTCTGCAGGTATTTGCAAATGACTTCCAATAGATGATCCTTTCTCATAGGTGCTGCTTCGTGAGGATGTTCCCATTACCGACTGACTCCTCACTCTACTACAGGTTTGTCAATGGACCATCCCTTTCTGGACTCCTTATATTATGCAAAGTTAGAGGGTCCGAGGTGGGTGACGGGATGCCCAAGGCAGTCCAGAGGAGCACTGGGGAAAAAAACCTTAATGCTTACCATAACAGGCCAGAAGGCCAGGGACAGAGGAAAAGGGTCAGAGCAAAAGGTCCTGAAGACGCAAACAGCTCCAGGCAACTTCATCCTTGATGAGGAGAGAGTAGCGTATCAAAAGTAGATCTGCTTGGCGTGTGACGGATTCTGCTCCATGGGGCAGTACGGGCATTTCAACCTGAGGAGGACAAGAGTCAAGGTGTTACCATCTTTGAATTCTTTTATCCTACATTTGTACCTTTCAGTGAACCACTTGCATTTTATTTTCTAACTGCAATTACAATTTTGTTCAGGAATAAATCTTTTGGGAAAGCAGTGACTGAAATTACAGTCAACATCAGACTCAGCATGTAACTTATAAGTCTTCATTTCTTTGCATCTGGGTGACTAGTAAAACTGAACATTTTGATCCTGGAAAATAGTAAAAGTGCTTTCAAACCAACACCAACTTCCAAAATAGATAAATTCCTTTTTTGCTGACTTACTTCCCAGCATTGGTTAGTTTGTTGAGAGCATCTCTGGAGATGACGTGTCCACAGATGAGCTTCATGGGAGGATTGCTCTCTGACGTTTGCTGTCGAAGAATTGGGCAGGCAAACACAGAGTGGTACCAGCACTTCTTCCCGAGGTCAATTTCAATCTGTCAGGTACAGACAGGACACGAGTGAGCTAACGGCTCAGAAATTATTCTGAGGAGGGATAACTGCATTTTAAAAACTCTAAAAGGACTTACAGGCAGCTCGTCTTTGTGTGTCCACACTCCACTGCACTGTCTCTGCTCTATCACCTGTTTGATGTTCATCAGCACAGGCAAGGCCATACATCCAGATGCAAAACTGCAGAGAAACAGATATGGCATTGTTGATAAGACAGCATAAAGATGACAAATGTCTAATAATTACTAAAAACTGTTCCACTTCCAGTGTTAAACTTGATGACAGGTGATCTAGTTCACTGTTCATGTTTTTCCTAACCTAACACTTAGTGGCGATTCTACAGAGAGGCCCAGCAAAGCGCAGGCGTCCCGGGTGAAGATGTTGCAGATCTCAGCCCACTGATTTGTCTCCAGCAAGCTGCGGTACGGTGAGTTTTCAATGCCATGACGCAGGTACACCAAGCTGCCCATCAGAATCTGGATGTCTGCAAAAATGAATAAATAAAAGTGGTGAAAATACACACACACAAAAAGAAAAAGAAAATATCTAAATTCTTGTTACATGGAGATACTATAATGCTTACCTCTCTGGTGCTGTGAAGCAAAGGGCTGGAAGTGCCTGGCATACTGCAAGGCCTCCATTTGGTTGCTGATTCCTCCACTGAGCAAGCTGATGAAGTACAAGCGGTGCAACTTGAACTCTAAACTGCTGTTCAGGTCCAGAAGACGCTGCCGATTCGTCACAGCCCACCTGCAAAGACACGGAAGAAACACTCAGCTACTGAACGTAAACACTCCTCAACTAAAGATTTATCAGTTGTGTTAGAAGGAAGCAGATAATTAAAACAATAGATACAGAAAGACCACATACTCTAGTGCTGGCCTAAGGTCCTGCATCCTCAGAGCTTCAAGGATCCTGTTTAGCTCCAGGAAAGGCTGCTTCATGCTCATGTCTATAACTACACCAGACTCCTAGAAAATAAAACTACTTTTAAGAATTTCTAAGACTTATCTTCACAAAAACAGCATTAACACAACATTTCAGCCAAAACTATTTCTTCACTCATCAGCATTTCATAAAGAATCACATCAAAGCTATTCAGGCAAATATTTTGCAATAAATAGATAAATAAAAAATAAAGGTTGGAGGTTTCAGCTCTTTACCTGACAAAGGTCTTCTGCTACACTAAGCATCCCTTGTCTGTAAAGGTGTTCCACAATGGATTCACTCAGGTATTTCTGTCTCTCTGGGGAGTCCCACACGGTCTCTGCCACAACAGCACTGATCTCTGCATCGAAATTCTACAGAAAAGCATGCCAGAGGTGACGTACATGTTCTAAAACATTTTCAAGGAAAGTTGAAGAGAAACCTGTAGCCGTTCCTCACCCTGTCGATGGCTTTGCCAACTTTAGACACACTGCCGTGGATGTCCTTGTGTCGGGAGGCTAGCATCTGCACTGTTTCTTTGATATTTTTACAACACTGCGCCATAGTCTGTGATAGGACCGATAAATCTGCATCTTGTACTCCTGTTGGAGAAAAAAGGTAAAGGTTTAATGTGCCAAACCAGAGAAGATGGAGCACAGAGAGACCACGAACCTTCCATACAATTTCAATCATTGATACATGATCTTACCAAAAGCAACTAGCTGTCCTCGTATCTCACAGACGCTGCGCAGGAGTTCATCTAGCCTCTCCTCAGACTGGTGGCCGTACATTACAAAGCGATGGAGCACCTTCTCCAGCTCCCGCTCCACACATGCACACTGTTCCATGGTTCAGGCTGGAACCCGCACACACAATAACAATAACACCTAGAAAAACAGAAATATGTTATTAACTAAATGTTTTGATATTTATTTTAAAGGCTTTTGAAACTGTAGTGATGATACAGTAGCATGCAGTATTGAGCCACCAATCATTTGTTTACATTTTACACGAAATATTTGATATGCCTACTTATAATAAAACAGCCTGAACTCTCTTAAGCAGCTTTCTTGTAATTTATTCTGTGTGGTCTCCAGGAATAGTTCTCCAGGCTTCTTGAAGGAATATTTAAAGTTCTTCTTTGGATGTTGGTATTCTCTATCTAGGTGTGCTTTTACTGTACTGGCAGTGTGTTTGGGATCATTGTCATGGTGAAAAATTAAGTTCTTCCAATCGCATGTTATTTCACGGTGGTTCAAATTCCAGCAATTTTGACATGATCTCCAACACCACTGGGTGAAATGCAAACCCAGATAGCCTCCACCATGTTTTACAGACAGTTGAAATTCTCACCCTACCTACTCTGTAAATACCAACCATGATTTGAACCAAAAAAAAAAATCTAACTTTGATTCAACAACTTATGTGTTTCTGCAACAAGCTCCTACTAACAAAGTGCTTAAAGATGCAATCCTAAATTGGTTCATTGCCAAATTTTCACTCGTGTGGAGATACAACACTGAAAAAACCTTGTTGATACTGATTCTGTTGGTGCCTTTTTACACTCGAGTCATTCGTAGGTCACTGTTAGCTAACAACAACAACAACAACAAAAAGAAATGTAAAAATGAGTGTAAAAGATGCCCTTTAGAAAACTTGGAGAACTAGACTAATTGAAAAAAAAAAATGACATGATTCTAATGGAATGAGGGGTAGCTCTTGCACAGCACTGCATATCATCTGCAAGTTGCATCTTCAATGAGAGAAATGTTTTGTCACTCATCCACGTCTCTTCTTCAGTCTCTTAAGACTGACTACAGGGTTCCCCAGCCTTATAACAAAGCATTTGCATACTTACAAAACTGGCACAATTACCTGAGGTCAGTTTCATGTTCTTTAATGTGCAAATTGCCATGACCATCGATAAATAGTACCATTTACAGAAAATTGGAGAATGGCTGCATACTGGGAATCCCCAAGTTAAATTAATTTTAAGTTATTTAAAAGTTCTAAAGAATCTTTGGGATTCTCAGTGAACACAAATGTGCATTTCTATAAAGGCACGTTTTAACAAATAACATTTGTAATTAAATAAGCCGAACAAAGATTTTTTTTTTTTAATCTGACATTTTAAGAGGTAAACACAAGATTTAGGATAAAACACTACAGGTTTTTAATGACAGAGATATTAACAACTTTTATTTCACACTGACAATACCATGACTATCTCACAGCTGCCTCTAAAACAAGTATGCCCGATCAGTAATAATGTCTTAAAATACCTCCAACAGCTGTTCGGTCCTACCCCGATTCAAAGTTTGGCCTACGTGATAACATTAGCAAGGCCTAACAACATCACAAACAAGCACACAATGTATGCTGCGGCCTGCTATTTACGTCTCATCTGTAACTGTAATTTAACAACCAAGTGATGATATTAAACATTACATGTCTGCATGCTGAAATTAAGAATTTTTAAATAGAAAAGCTTTACTTAATGGTAACGCTTTGCCGTAGCTCACCGCTAGTAAGCCGACAACAGAACATGTCCACCTACCGTAAAGGAGCTAGCTAATATTAAGGCTCAAACGGACTTCTCTTTTAACGTTTTAATGTCAAGTTTCCTACGTTGTTATTTTTTACTCAAAATTACTCTTTTTAAGTACCATAAATTATTACGTAATTAATTATTATGTTAACTAAGAAAAAAAAAACAAAAGCCGCTGCACAGCTAACATAAACAAACGGAATCGCAGTCGCTAGCTGGCTACAAAAGCTCGTCATTGCTAGCAGCTAGTTAACTAGTAGATGTTAGCGATCTGCTAACTGACAAGGCCCAAATAATTTCAGGAGAGAATGTCAACCCGCTTGTCTGCACTATTTTGCCTTATCCTAACAGTCAACACACACGTCGCGGTTCAACTGAATTTTGACAGATATTTTTTAAATAAAAAAAATGCACTCACCTGCCGTGCTAATTACTTAGCAAACATTAGCGTTAGCCACTTCTGTGTTATGACAACACTTCGGCAGCACCGTAATGCGGATCTTCCTGCGTCGCATCCTACGCTAACGTATCGTTTCAAAATAAAAGTCAGTGTCTCTGCGACAGACTAATTCAAACACGACTTCAAGGGTACAAGACTTTAATACTTGTATGCTGTTCATAGGTTAAGTGGTTAGCACGGCATACTATATTATTATTTAGATCTATATTAACAAATCTAAATAGTTAACCCAATTTTAGTTTCTGAGTTTATTTGTAGAAAATTTATCATATCACCTTTTAAATATTATGTCTCAACCTTTAGTGTCATTTAGTTCTGGCGAAGCTTTAATAAATCAGTTATAATTAAAACAAATAATAATGAGAGAGAGGGCTGGAAGTGTGGCTACTGTTGCCCCTGCCTGTGCAAAGTTAATCACATCCTAAAAGAGCAACTAGGTCAGTTCAAAAAAGATAGATTTGAAATGTGATATATATGTTTATATTCTTTCTGTTTGTCATAAATACTGGCACTTAAATAGCCCATCATGAGACTAGAGCCTTGTTTAACATCATATCCCTCAGTTAGAACACCAGCAGCAAAAGTATCCTACCTGTAATGATTTTTTTAAGTAATTCGTGTTTATCTTCACACACAAGGGAGTGCTGTGAGCAGACAGCATTTGGCATTTGCTCTGCATGTGAACACTGAACATCAACCTCCGTACCAAGCTCTGTGCAAGGTTCTAGTTTTTTTTATGCATGTACAGTTGAGGTCAGAAGTTTACATGCACTCAATTTGTGCATGAATATCATGGTAATTTTGGGCTTTTAATGATTTCTTTGAGTTATTCTTTTTTAGGGGTGGAATATTGTACAGAAAGCATCTTTAAATACTTAAAAAAAAACCACAAGATTTGGGTGCTTAACTTTTATATTTATTTTGAATTTTCGTGTAATGAGAGGGTACCCACCAAGAAAAAGGCCCTTCCTCCAAAAATGACACCTTCAAGCTTGACTGACGTTTGCTCTCATGGACAAGTCAAATCCTTCTGAAGGAAAGTTTTATGGTCAGGCGAGAAAGATAATGAGCTACTGGGCCACAGTGAGAAGGGGTATGTTTGGATGAGTTAAGGTGAGGCTTTCAATCTAAGAACACTGTACCAGCTGTCAAGCATGGTAGTGTTAGCATCATGCTCTGGGGCTATTTTGCTGCCACGGGCTGGTATATTACACAAAATGGTTAGATTAATGAAGGAGGAGGACTGCCTCTAAATTCTTTAACTCCACCTTAAATCAACAGCTGGATGGTTGAAACCTGAAAACAACTGGGTGTTGTAACAGGACAGTGATAACAAACACACATCAAATGGATAAACAGGCTGATTAGAGCTTCTGGAATGGCCTTCCCAAAGCCCTGATTGCAACCCTATTGACAGGTTGTGGAATAAGCTTGAAAGCAGAGTCTTTGCCAGTTAACTAACCGATTTAGATGAAGTATACCAAACATGCTGAGAAGAGTGGTCAAATATCCAGGCACAATTATGCCAAAAGCTTGTTGATAGCTACCAAAAGCATCTAATGGAGGTGCAACTTGATACTGGACAATTAACCAAATATTAGTGAATTGAGCATGTATGCTTTGACCCCATGCAAATGAGAGGAAATCCAAAATATATTCAAACTGGTGCACTAAATTCATGTTTTTTAAGCCATTAAAGATGCAATTTGTACAATCATTCCAACCTGGAAAAAGAACAGTTCAAAGAAATCTTTAAAAAACCCAAATTCCCACGACATCCATGCCCGTGATGAATGCCTGTAAACATCTG
Organism: Maylandia zebra; assembly: GCF_041146795.1. Lineage (NCBI taxonomy): Eukaryota > Metazoa > Chordata > Actinopteri > Cichliformes > Cichlidae > Maylandia > Maylandia zebra. The sequence continues at coordinate 35,696,375 of NC_135168.1, forward strand.
AGCACAACTGGAGCTTATTGTTCATGCCCAACTTATGAGGGCAAGGGTGGGTGAGGTCTTTGGACTTGAGCAGTGTGGCGTGACTAATCTATCAGTGATGTAGACCAAAGCTCCCCATTGCCGAGGTGCTCATCATTCTTTCCCTCTGAGTCCTCCTCCAGTCTGCTGCACTGCCATAACCGCAGAGGTTCAAATTTATCAGCCCTCCTTTACCCTTTATCTCACACCCAGTGCACCCTTACGCATTGATGCAAGTATGCATGCATTTCTGTCCAGCGGTTTATACTTTATGGGTCTGAACAGCCATATTTTACACATTTCCCTAGTGATATTCCCAGTTTTGTTTTGTTTGTTTTTTACAGCAACCCATTGCACATAAAATCACATGATATCTTCGCAATGACTGTTGGAAAAAAAGCATATATCTGTATTTATATTTTGTGATTAGAGCCACAGTAAACAGCTCCACAGAGGTCAGTGACTCCAAATTCCACAGTCAACCATAAAATTTAATTTAGCAATGTGTGTCGCTTAATACAATAGAATAGGCTTAGTGGAAATTACAATACCATACACAAAACCTGTCATTAACGTTCCACCGTACAAACATAATCACAGTCCTGTGTGCTCAAACATTTTCCACTTCCTACGGATGACTTAATGACTGAGATTGAATGATAATCTTATGAGGTATTAGGTATGGGACAGAGGGCTTATCCACACTCACTACCAACCAACATGTTTAGGCAACCTGAGACTCATTGGGCAATACAGTTGTAGCAACAGTAATAAGAACAGTAAAATGACATGACCCCTTTTTGTTTGGTAGGTTTGGCTTAACACTTTACATGCATTTGATTGATGGGCACTCATGAATGTTTAATTAAAGCTAAGGATGTTCATAGGCTACGAAAATCATGGCTCTTAATATTTAACAATATTATTAGGGGAAAACAGCAGGATGTAGAAAGTTTAAGACCTTTAATTGTTGCATGCCGCAAAAATGCAATTCAGCACTTTTCCCCAGATACACACAGATAAGCAAAGGTGTAAGTTAAGTTGCATGTATTTAACACCTGGACAATGTGTGTGCTGTACTTCAAATTCCACTTTTCCCTTTTTTTTCTCCTCCAGCACACAGTGAAATGACTATGGCTATCTGGCCCCGATAGTATTGGTCTATATATAGAGGAGCCCTGTGACTGAGCTGGCTATAAGTGTCAGATTCCAGGCGCACTCATCCGTCCTGGCTGGATCAGCACCTGCTGCTAACTATACACCCACCCACCCCTGTGCCGCACCCCATCCCAGCTCACACAGGAAAGTCTGTGCCCAACCAAACCCCAGTCTGCAAAAGAAAAGAGATCCACATTAGATACAGTAAGCACTTTCCCTGTTGCCAGTGCAGAAGGGAGGAGCAGAAATACAGTCCAGGAGATGTAATATGTCTGAGTTAGATGCCCCTCTTTGCTTTTTCTATTCAAGTCTGATACATGGCAGTGCCTCTGACACTGTGCTGTCAGTGGGCCACCGGCAGACAGAGCTGGACGGATCTTCTCAGTCCTGGATTCAGCTTATGAAGAGAGGTTTTGTCAGCTTGGGGTGTTTTGTGGATTGAATGGGTAGTTTGTCCGATTTGGGACGGATACCACAAACAAAGAAGAATTCAATGTCCCTGGGAAGTCTTCATCAGTGGCTAAAGGTAGAGTATCAGCCTTTCTCTGTCTACTTGCACAAGGAGAGGGCTTTTTCTAAAGTTTGGATAAGGGATATGTGTTGGTGAAAGTTAATTTAAATATTGTTACTCTATGTATCTAGGATAATCTCTTTGTGAGATTCAAAATCTCTTCTTGTGAGATTTTGAGTCTGTAGCACAAAAAGATCTGGAGTCAAAATAAATGTTCATATAGCTTGCTGTATTGGTTTAATTACAAGTTACATAACAAAGGTATTGTAGATGGAGTTATTATTAGAACATTAGGGCACCGAAAGATAATTTCACTCTAGGGAAGTTAAGTAAAAGGAATCAATCCAATTCTAGGTTCTACATTTGTAATTTCTATACTTTTGCCTCTCACAGATATTTATCAGCTATTACTGGTGCTACAAATGAATGAGCTACACAATGTGCAGATGACTGTATCTTATTTCTAGTCCAGGAACGGAGCCCAGAACAGGCAAGAGGAGCAGACTGGACTGGCCACAGTGAGAATTTGGAGCTTGTGGACTAGCAATGGACAGCTGGACTCTCCAGGGGGACAGCTACTCCTTCCTGCGTAGTGCCCCCCGCACCTTTTCCCTTTGCCATCGTGACGGCACCCCCAACCACGTTGAAATATTCGACATTATCAACATCCCTTCTCAGCGCAGCGCCATCTCCGAGACCACTTGCCTGTGTGACATTTTCGGAGACGACTGTGAGTCGGCGTCTCTCTCAAGCAGCCCCGCTGTAGGGCCCTTTGTCCCTTCCCAGAGGGAGGTGGATGGGACGGCTGCTGCGTCACCTCTGTTGGACGAGCTGAACGATTCCTCTGGCTCTTACCACACAGCACAGGGCTCCAGTGAAGGCGAGGAAGGCTTTGAAGATTCGAGAGACAAGCTTTACAGTCCTCCACTGCAGAGGCTTCTGGAGGCCAAAGGGCTGAGCTCTAGTCATCCAGAAGTTTCTGAGGACAGCAGCGCAAATTCACAACCAAGAAGGCAATCACCAGCACCTCAGCTTAGCACAGCAAGCCCTTCTTTCCAAAATCCCAGCACTGGTGAGAGGACACCTTCTCCTGAACATAACAGCCCCTGTATCTTCAGTCCAGAGAGAAGACTATCATCTTTGTCCTCCTCCTCAGCTGAAAAAAGGCCTTCATCGTCCTCACCTGATCCAAAACAAACGCTTTCAGAACCTGAACCAATAAGAACAACTCCTTCATTCAAAGACAGCAACAGCAGCCCGTCACATCAGTCTCTAACTCCAAGTCCCTCTCTTGAACCCAGAAACTGTATCAGCCAGTCGTGCTGTGAATCGGTGAACCCTCATTTTTTACCCGAGTTTGGAGTAGCACAAGACACACCTGAGCCAAAAGCTGCTAACTTAAATCAAAACAGCAGTCCAGCTGAGCTCCCATCCAAAGACTTTTCTCAGGATTTTACAGAATCAGCCTTTGAATTAAGAACCTCTCATTTATCCCCTTCACCTTCACCCACAGATTTATTATCTAATTTAAGAGAAACACCGGACTCCCCTGAGCTTAGTCATAGGTCCTCCTCCTCTGACACTCAGGCTTCATCTCCTTTCCCTGACCTAAGAGGGAGGATCTCTTTACCTGATCTCTTCAGCAGAGGCTCTACGCCTGAGATAAAAGATTCTCCCCGCACATCAGGTCCCTCTACTGCAGAAAGAGAAACAGCAGCTACTCCTGAAAGCCAAAGGTTATCAGTGGAAGCAGGCAGTTCTGTTTCCACTCCTGGCCCACGATACACCCCTCCCTCACCTGTCATTTCAAAAGCATCATCCCCTGAACTTGTGGAGGGTTCGGTCTCACCTGATTTCAGAAACACAGCTCCCTCACCTGGCTTGCTCAGCGCTGCCTCTCTGACCAGACCTGGGTCAACAACTCCCTCTCCTGAACGCTCACCAGAAATAAGACAGGCGACTTCCCCTGTGGTAAGTTATAGTTTATCTCCCTCACCTGCTTTTAGAGACAGCTGCTCTCCCATCGAGCACAGATATACTTCTCCCTCACCTGAAATCAGGATTACAGCATCCTCTCCTGAGGTTGGCAGGAAAGAGCAACCTGTATCAGCTTCTCCTCTGCTGGAGCCTCTCTTCGACACATCCCCATCAAGAAGCCTCACTTCCTCCCCTCACATCACAGGAATTTCTTACTCTGTTGTTCAACCCGAGGACAGGAGCAGTCCCCCATTTCCTGAACTCTCTCATCTCCCCGTCCCAGAGCCAGATAATACACCCATCCCCTCTGAAGAAAGGAGCCTCACCACAAGCAGAGACGATATAGCAGAGTCCATTGGCTGCTTCACAAGCTCTGCCCCAGAGACTGAAAAAACTCTGCTACATCATCCCAAGCACCAAACACCTTCACCTCAGCCAAATCATCAAACTCCCTCACCTGAACCAAGATTTCAAAGTCCTTCACCTCAGCACAAAAGTAGAGATCCATCACCTGCTGCCTCTCCGCACAGGTGTCAGCTATCACCAGCAACCCTCTCTGCAGACTGCAACCCTCCCCTTGGATTAAATACCCTTTTGAGTGATAGGGACTCTTCTTCAGCAGTTATCGCAGAAACACAGTCTCCCACATATTTGAGAAAAGAGAGTGTGCCACCCTCATTTGAGACAGTAACAAGGGACAAATCTCCACCTTTGGTTGCTGAAATCAAAGGCAGTTCACCAGCTCCTCTGCCTTTACCTCCTTTACCTATTTTACCAGAGGGAAAGTTAGATTGCCCTCTAAAACTGCAAAGGGAAGAGAGAGAAGAAACACCAGAGGAAGTAAATATAAAGGATAAATCAGGCGCAGCTTCTTCCCCTCAGGAAAAAACAGATATTCATCCCCTCTTTTTTCAAAGAGAAGACACTGATAATAATCTCCCTTCTGAAATCAACTGTCCTTCTCCTAATCTTCTAGTTCCCAAGAAGAGAAGTCCAAACCTCTCACCTGTTCACGGGGTTAAATCAAATTCACCTGCGCAGCCTCTGTTTGCTGCTCATTCCCCAACTTCTGACAGTAGCAGCTCTTTAAAATCTACATCTGAGACCTCGGGAGGACAGCTGTTAACCAAAGTTAGGCCTGAAAACAGAGAGAGGTTCACAGAGGACATGTCCCATCATGCAAACAGAAGGCGGACCCCCTCTCCGCCACTCACCAGGTTTACACCTGTCCACATCATCGCTCCTGAGAAACCATACAGACAGTGGCAGAACAGAAGCCGCAGTCCCACTCATGTTGGCGCATCCTCACCTAGAGGCAATTTAAAGAAGGCGGTGACAAATAGGGAAAGCCCCGACAATAATAGCCAGGCCCACTGGGTCAGCCCAGGAAGGCAATTGGGAATGGAAAGGGGAATGCCACTGGAGCAGGAGAGGCAGAGAGGCAGAGAGAGGCAAAAGGATAGGGAGATGGAAAGAAATAGGAAGAGGGAGGAGCAGGTTCCTGAAACGGAAGAGGAGGGGTCGCAGGGGGACACCAGTTACAGAGGGGAACAGGTTGAGCTGTCATTCAGTGCCAGGAATAGAAAAGGACCTGCGAGTCGCGGTGCAGCTCCCACAAGCAGAGAGACCCGACAAGGGTTGCCAACAGCGCATTCCTATTCGGAGAGCTCGTCTGCCACAAGACAGCTACAGCAACAACAGAGTGTTCATAGACTCGCTTCACAACAAGCCACCAGGGGTTGTGCTGCCAGCAGACGACCTCAACCTCCTGCACCCCGAACAAAGAGCAGTGCTCCCGGACATGCGGCCTCATACAGGCCCGGCCGAAGTTCCAGCTCCAGCATGGGGAGTGAACTTGATGAGGCAGACGATGAGGTGAAGTGGTTTACAGATGTGGCTTTCCGCAGCCTGTCAAGCCCTGATATAGATTACCTTGACATGTACAACTCAAGCCACCACTCATCCGCAAACATCTCCCAGCCATCTACCCAGGAGAGCCCGGCAGGGATCGGCACTGCCTGGCAAGCCTATGCTGACTTCAGAGGTTCTGTGCCAAAGTTGGACCATGATGAACTCTCCTCCCAGCAACCATCTGCATACTTCTCAGATGGCTTAGATCCATCTAGGCGCTATGAACTGGGCAGCTTTGAATGCGTAGATGTGGCTGTGGAAAGGGAGGACTCCAGGAAGCTGAGGAGAGGAGTCCCAAAGAGACAGATCCAGCTGAAAAAGAGGAATGATGCTGATGGGAAGCAAGACGGAAGCAGTGGAAATAGCAGTCCTGGGATAGCAAGCATGGTGGAAAGCTACTCCCAGGCAAGTCAATCGAGAGGGACGTTTGTGAGGCAACAGAGTACACCAGCAGCAATGCACGAGCACTACCCCTCTGACCACAGCCCTGAGCCCCATCTTCCCAATGTCAGAAAATCCCAACTCCAGAAATCTGCTTCTATGGATGAAACATGCACGAAAACTCAGATGGCTTCTTGCCTGATCAAGAATGTGTTGTCCAAAAAGATGCAAAGTGCTGATAAACAACCTGATGAACAAGCAGGCGAAGGATTGAGCCCCACATTTGAGAAGAGCAGTCCACCAGCTGAGAGTCAAGTGGCACCACTTAAAGAATCACCAAGACCAGACATACATGACCTAAGTTCCAGTTTTCAATCGGATTATAGCCTTTCATCGGAGAGTATTCCCATGAGAGGGGAACCAAGCGCCAAGGATGAAGCTAAACCACCCAGAAGCTTTGGTGTGAGACCTAGTAACAGGCCGAGCTCATCCAGCAGCTGCAGGAGTGTTACCTTTTCCCTTACTGACAGTGAAGAGGCCGATTCTCAAAGCAGGAATGCAGTGCTGTCGCGATCTGAAATGCGATCAGAACTGAAGGTGCCATTCGATAGTAAGCAGCGCAGAAGTGGAGAACAACAAGCAGACTACAGCAAAACATACAAAACGGAGGGTGACGACTCAGCAAATGCCACAGAAACTCCTTCTGCCGACGCAGCCCACAGCGCACAGTTCAGACCAACAATGAGAGGGGGCGTGTGTGAAAGCCGGGAGGAACCGAAACAGTTGCAACAGGGTGACAACGGCGCCTTCATGTCTAAAACGCAAGAGATCAAACTGAAAGCTGTGGGGAAAAAGAAAGCCTCTTTAAATGTGTGTCTTACACCTGAAGCAGAAAGCAAATCTGAGAGTACTTCACCAGATATATTTTTTAGACAAAACATGGATGAGAAAACAGAAGAAGAAGACGGAGACGAGAACAATAAAGCAAAAGGCCCGCTTCACAAAGTTAGAGATGTGAGGCGGCTCGTGAAGAATACTTATAATCTGTCCTTTAAAGCATCTAGTGCTGAAGAAAGTGTAGAAACTGCTGATGAAAAACATAAAGAAGAGGCCATAGCAGCAGAGGAGATGGATTTAAGACAAGGGATAAGGAGGGAGGAGAGGAGGGAGGAAAGAGCAGAGGAGTTCATGGCGGAGAGGACGGAGGAAGAGAAGGAGGAGGCAAAAGACTCAAAAATGTTAACCCCATCTCCACCACCTCACAGCAAAGGAAAGCCTCTGTCTGGTCCACAGCCAATCCAAATAGAATACAAAGCTGTTTGCTTGAAAGAAGACAAGAATAAAACATCGCGTGTCAAAAAAGACTCAGAGAACCTAGGTGACAAATCCCAGGTTTTTTCAAAGCCCATCACCGATGTGAGCAGAGAATTGCAGTCTTTGAATGCACCAAACAACACAGCGTCAGATACTGAAATATCCAGACCATGTGAGCCTGGTGTAAACATTACAGCAGAACCACGAGAGACGCTGCCAGAAATCCACAAAGTTCCAGACAGTGAGGATAAACCTGCTGCTGTAAGAACAGACAGGAAGCATCACATGCTTGGAAACCTCCCTAAAATGCCCAGTAAGGAAAGAGAGGTGTCCACTGCTGTAGTGTTAATCAGGGAAGGACCGAGCAAGACCAGGACATCTGCATCTCCCGCCCAGGAGATGGAGATCCAAACCCCAATCCTAGCAAGGCCTGCTTCAATTTCACCTAAGCCCACTACCCCTGGTAGTGCCCCTGCTACTAGTGGCCACTCTGTGTCCATGTTATTAAAGGAGAAAGGCTACCAAGCTGACATTGGAGCAGTTGTGGGTGACAGCCAGAATGTATCTGGAGTTAAAGGAGTTCCCCGCAAGCATGTGAACTCTCTGGAGATCCCCCTTCAGACCGTTGCTCCTTCTGACGGAGGTTGGAATGAGTCTCATAGAGAGAGGACATTCTCCTCCTCATCTACCACTTCCGTCCCCTCAGCAGTGTCTGACAGCACAGATGCAACCACAAAAACCAGGGAAGACGAGGGAGGTAGCATAAATCCTGCAGAAAAAGACACTGCAAAACTAAGGAGTTTTTCTCAGGAACAAGACCCACTCCCTACCAAGCAGAGGGACGTGTCAGATTTTGAAGCTGTGAAGAGATTAGATCCCACTTTCCCCCCGCGGTCACCTGCAATAAGGAGATTCAAACCACAGCCGATTCAGGTGAAATCAATGTCTAAAGAACCACAGAAAAAAGACATTCCCACAAGCTCTACTGGAAGCTCTTCTGGAAACTCTAGTGGAAACAGCAGGCCTCAAATCATTGAAGTTAAATCCATAGCTAAAAATTCCCAAAAGCCAGTCGTGCCTCCAAAGCCGAACTGCAAATTTAAACCTGCAGATTTTGGTGTGACATCAAATGAAGCACATAGATCGTCGGCAGCAACATCGACTGCAAAGTCACAAAGTGACGAGAGGACTCAGACGATTGTAGTGAGCTCGCCAACAATCTACAGGAAGATTTCCACTGACTCCACAGCAACATCTAATTATTCAAGAAAACTAGCCGTGTCAGCGGTGTCCAGCCTCAAACCTCCGCCCAGCAAAACAACTTCAACTGCCAGCTCCAGTCTCTCAAACCAGTCAGCAGAACCTCCAGACTCAGAGGCTACTTGTGACAGAGGGCAGATGCAGCAACCAGCTGCCTCTCCTCAGACTGCCAGATGTGCACAAAAAGCTTTAACCTCAGTTCCAACATCAGCCACCAGCTCAAGTGTAACCTCAGCTGCAGGTTCGGTTTCTGACCCGATTGCAAGCCAAACTACCGCACCCGCCTCAGCAGGAGTCAGCAAGCCAAGCCAGCCAAGCCAGCCGGCTGTTATGGATCGCGACAGCCAGCTGCAGTATCCCAGGGCAGCAAACCTTCATCAACAACAAACTGTGCCACTGACTTCAAACAATACAACACAGCCCACTGCTGTTTCCACAACACAACTGCCAAGATATACGCACCAGCCATGCCACAGATCTCTCTCCAGTGAGCGCTCACAGAGGACCGACGACCTGCATTTTTATGCCTCTGATGACCCTCCAAGCTATGATGAACGAGAGAGCTTCAGTCCACTGACGCTCCCGGATTTGACACCCTTGAGATCAAATCGCTTTCAACCCTCCTCCCGTCCTCCTGCCTGCCCCTGCACAGCTGGTTGCCCCACTCACATTGGTCTCCACCCTCCTCACCATCACCGAAGTCCCCATAACCTCACCCCACCGGCCCCCACGCATTCTCCGGGCCAGGCTCTACCATACGCAGTGGCACAGCCTCCTCTTCGGCCCCACCAGTGCAGACCCGATGCTCAGCCAATGAGCTACCAGCCAGGCTCTCCCAAATCAAACCCTTTTGGTCCAAGCCAGCAGCCAACAATATACCAGCCTCTCCACCAGCCTGCTCCCTGCGCTCCTCACCCCTCACTCATGCAGGCCTGCTCTGTGGACCGCTCGTTGCCCCCACCCCAGCACATTGACCCTCGACGGCCTCCTGTGCACAGATCCCCCCACCAGCAGCCACCGGGGCTGATAACTGGGGCTCCTTACAGCGATCCCAGCCACAACCACTCCCCTGGCCTTCCCTCTATGGATCCTCAGTTTCTATGTGGCACTCAAAGCATGGCAGGGCCTTCCTATGGCTCTGAATACGGGGGTGACAGCTCCAGTTTGTACTCAGAAAGCAGCTATGGGCAGACGCCTCGCAGAGTGCTCCTGGATCCTGAAACAGGGAAGTACTTTTATATTGAGGTGCCTGTTCAGCCTCTGAGGAAGATGCTGTTTGACCCAGAGACTGGCCAATATGTGGAAGTGCTCATCCCACAGCAAACAATATCACATTCAGGCCTGTATCCGCCCTCCGCAGCCCCCTACCCACCCCTCCCTAACCCCAGCATGTACGCCCCTGCTCCACAGTACATGCCCTATGCAGCTCCTGCTCCCCCAGCCCAGCCCCAGCCACCCCGGTACCCCGAAGCATCAGCTGCAGCAACAATGCACCCAAGCGGCTCCGGGGTCGGCTACAGAAATCCCTCTGGTCAGGGTTCAAAGCCCGAGCCTCAGAATCATCCCTCAGTGGACCACAGCTACCTGGAGAGCATGTATTATGTCCCTACAGGGATGAATACAAGCCCCAATCCCACCCCACCAGACTATTACCACAAACATCCCCCCAACTTACCCCCAACAGGGGGGAAAAGGTCCTGAAATAGAGGGTAGAGGCCGACTTCCTGGAGCCTGTTAGGTTTAAAATACACAATGTATAAATGGAGTGTCCAATGTTAGCCTGTAATGTTTTCACATTGCAACTGAAGACAGCAAGTCTTTGGTTGTTTTATTTTTTATTTGCTGCTATGTGCTATGCCAAATAGATGACTCTTGGGTATTCAAAATGCAAACAAGAAGGCCTTGTGTTTGAGGCGCTCTTTAAAAGTACTAACAAAAATGTGTATGTAGGATAATCAGGTCGTACTCTAAAGTCACTAGTAATGTGCAGACACTTTAAATCCATAAGTTTATCGATAAATTGAGGTGTGTATTTTCTCTACAAATATCTCGAAAAACAAAACAAACTTGGAAATAGTGTTTTAAAAGAACCTCATATTTATTTTATGATTGTGTTTCTCTTAATTTGATTAAGTTGGTGCACACGATGGCTGTAAAACAACACATCAATGCCAATAAAATGTCTCATACAAAATTTTCTTTTCTTTCTTTCTTTGTATTTTTTGTTCTGATGCAATACTTTAGCCTTTATCTTGAAGCTGTTTTAAAATACTGGAAATCTTTGGTCATGCAACCTTTAATTTCGCCAGCGTAGCAATCTGATTCACAGGTTATTTCCTGATATCAGTAGCTTCGTTTTAAAGTGCTTTGTTTTAGGATGAAACATTAAAAAATATAGACTTATTTAAAATATATTTTGATAGTTCATAGTCTAAAAAACAATTAAAGAGATCCAAAAAACACAGAAACTTTGGACACCACTTAAGCTCATAAAATACAACAGATTATATGAACCTTCATATATGATAGTGATCCATTAATGTGTTCATTTGGATTAAGAAGGTCTTATAGTGTGTAAATGATTTAAACAAATTATTAACTCACTATGATTTTTGGTAAGTCGTAGAAAACAAAAAAATGTACCCAGTCTGAATTTGTAAGATCACACTGTGACCACTGGGGGGCGCCACAGACCACTACAGCTTTACAGACTCTTTCTCACATCCTGAAGGTATGTGAACATCTACTAACCTTTTGTGAGAGGGCCAGGCGAGACACTGAGACTTTCATTGGATGATCTGTTGGTGCTACATGGTCAACACTGTGGCCTCAGAGCAAAAAAAGGGTCCACAGAGAGAGGCATAGTCTCCCTTTACTTGTGTGTTTCTCTACCATGCTTTCTCTCACATGCATGTTAGATTTACTGGTGATTCTAAATTGGCTGTAGATGTGGATGTGAGTGTGAATGGCTGTCTGTATCTCTGTTCTAGCCCTGAAATACACTGACAGTCAGTCCAGGTGGTACTCTAGCCCTCTGACAGGTGCAGACACTCAATCATTTGAGCTACAGATATGCTCTAATGACTGAGAAAAATACCTGTTTATCCTAAGACTGCGTGCATTCACATCTAGAGGGTGACTGACTTAAATAAGATTGGCTTAATTCCTCCCACGGATGTCACTAAGGAAGACAATGAAGATGTATAACTCAGAAAGAGAGTGTCTACAAAATCCGCGAGTAAGAGCTGCACAGCGAATCTTTACTGTTCACAGCAAATAAATTACGTGCCAGTCTGCATTCTTATGACTTCCTCTTTTATGAACTAGTCACTGAAATGTCATACATCTAAGTTTATTGCCATGATTCCACATTACCACAACCTGGATAACTATTAAAGACACACCTTGGGAACACACACTCATCTATGTAAACCTCCGGACGCGCCTCGTACAAAATGACTTCCAGACAAACACAAATACTTCCACCTACATTTGGTTACATAAAATCCAAGGTTTGCAACATTTTTTCTTTTTGTTGGATGTATCAAATATTACGCAAAATCAAGACCGCTTATGGTATCGGTGAGACGGCCAGTGGTCGGGACATTTAATAAAGTGATAATGCATTTTATAAATTCACTAATATTTTAGGTTGTTAATGATCTTTTAACATTAATCAGCTTTTTCCAGACACGTCCTCCACGTTGTGTTTGACTGAGGTGAATTCCAATCGTGGGTACACACAAAACAGACACCATGACATCATTATTAGTGCTCTGGGTTCTTTCCATTGTGTCTGTTATTGTTATGGTTCTGTGGGCACTTTTGTAGCCCACAGTGTGTCGACACATGCAGAGATATACACATACACACACGCACAAACTGTTGGAGTTCCATCATCCTCACCCCACCCAAGAACCACCTACATTGTCTCTTTGATGTAGACCTACCGGAGGTCACTGATTGACCACTGGAAAAGTCCTCTCTGCAGGGCCTAATATGAAGAATGTTTAAAAGAGTGGGTGGCATGGAGGCTTGGTCAGCCTGATAAGAGATAGAGGTTTAGGTGATGACACGTGAAGTCTTTGGGAATAAATTGTGCCGTGTGCTGACATTTTCCACAAAGTGCCCCCTGAATGTGCAGTCACTGATATTAGTGGATGTCAGCAGCCTCCAAGAATTGATTAACAGTGACTAATAGTATATCTGAGTCATGACATAATAAAATGGAGCGGTTCTTGGCCATGACTGTGTGTGTGTGTGAAATGTATCGATCAAGAAGGAGAAATGAATGTCTAATCCAGTTGCATCAGATGTCTGCCCTTACCTGAGGTTTCTCCCTATTAAAAATACATTTTTCCTTCCCACTGTCACCAAGTGCTTGCTCACACTTGGTTGTTTGATTGTTGTGTTTTTCTCTGTAGGGTCTCTTCCTTACAGTATAAAGCCCCCTGAGGCTTTGGTGATATACGAATAAAATTGAAAATAACGGAACTGCATTGGCCTGAATTAACCCGTGTCAGAAGAGAAGGCAGTCTTATCTGAGAACTATGAGTCATTTATATAATTTGCATAGTTATAAATGAACAAGTAAGGTAATCAAGTATTTTTAGATTAAAAGAGAAGACGTTTAAAATCCACTGATGATTTTATATGTGACTACTGTTATTAAACCCTTTACGGATTTCTGACCTACTGGAGGAAGCTCAACCCCAGCACCGTGAACCGCTGCGATGTGCCTGCTTCACGTACGCACACTTTCATCCGTGAGAAGCCACAACGTGTCAAAAGATGTTTCATCCTTTTGATGTCTGCTTACAACACCAATTTTTCCATTTGCTCTGCGGAATCTTGCTGCGTGACACCAAAAACTTTGTTTTTATTAATCCTGAAAAAGGACAAGAAACAAGGTGAGGGAAAGTCACATCCCTATGGTCGTCTTACCTGTATGCCCATAAAAGGCTGTTCCTGTAGGAAGTGGGCGCGGTTACAACTATGCAAGCACGTGTGATCTTTGACGGTGAGAAAATGAGGGAAGATAAGAAAAGGGAGGGCGAGAAGCTGACAAACACTTAAAACCTCACCCTCCAGCATTAACCAAGTAGCCTAGCAACCACACAACTAATAATGGATGGGTGTTGCAAGTCGCCCACTTGCCTGTGCGTGTCAGACAGACCACCTTCTCTCCACCAGGTGGTGTCCCTACCTGTCTGTTTATGTCACATCCTGTGGTTGCTTCAGCCACAGCCTCAGTGATCGTGAGGCAGGCTGAGTCATCTTGTACAGTAACCGCTGCATCTGATTTGGGCAAGCTTACACTGAGCTACAACAGCTACTTATGATGGACTATGACCAAAAAAGAAAAAGTACTATGTTTTCATTCATAGTGGAAATCATTACTGTAGACTAGTCTAGTCTCTCTCTCTCTCTCTTTTTAATCCCCGGACCCCTCATGTCTAGAGAGGAAAGTGTTGTTGAAAGTATGAGTCTATCCTTGTCTCCATGGCTGAAACACACATACGCATACATACACACAAACACACTTGCAGGATCTAGTGTTGAGGATGAGGTAGCCAGAAGATGATGTCATGGCCTGATCACTTTACCCGTCCTCTCCCTCCTCTTTCTCCAAGGACCTGGATGGCAGATCAATGAGGAATGGAAGGAATGAGAAAAGAGGCACTGAGTGAATGTGTGTGTGTGTGTGTGTGTGTGTGTGTGTGTGTGTGTGTGTGTGTGTGTGTGTGTGTGTGTGTGTGTGTGTGTGTTTAAGTGCTTGGTGAGAACAAGAGGCACATGAGTTATAGGCAAGAATGGGCTCTTTGCTGCCTCCATTCTGAATCACTCAGGGCTGATGACATGTCTAAATTCTTATTGATACCATGCCATCTCAGCTATTTGCTCCTTAGAGCTTCACACAGGGGGATGGACATCCCACGTGGTCTGACACCATCTGCAGAGAGCTCTGCTAAACATTAATGTTGGGGGAACTCCTTCACTGTGGGGTCATCTGAGTGGATCAGTGGATTCTTTGAGTATGAAGTAAAAAGAATGAGTCAAAAAAAAGGTGGCCTGGCCTCGCAGACTGTGGGCATTAGACATTTAATAATATAAGTATCAGACATTAAAGCTGCAGCCATTAACACTAATACATCAGTTAAAGAAATATTTATGTTTCACTGCTCTCACTTAGGAACTTGTTGCTCCACTGGTATGTCATCATGGGCAAGGAATCTCAAACAAGGTCATCATAATAGTCTAGCAAGGATTTCCAAGTTGGATTTGGAGAAGACAGGAAGTCTATAATCCATGGCTAAAGGCCCAACAAATGAATTTCCTCTAAAAACAAATGAACAAAGCGCCTATGTGCAGATGGGGACCATCTGTGTCATTAAAAACAAATATACAGGTTTTATTAATCCCTCTTACTAACCAGAAACACTGCCATGACTGTTAAGCACAATAGACTAAAGGGAACTGTGTATCGTTATCAGAGTTAATTTCACTTTGGCATCAAGCCGCTGGGATGGAGATATGCAGGAGTAGCAAACGTAAGAGTTAAGAAAAAAATTTTCCATGCACCTACAAAGGCAAAGAGATGAACGCAACACTTGCACTTTGCCCTCTTTGTCATATTTAATAATCATTGAGTAAATAGGTGAAAGGTAACAGGTTGCAGTGGCAACTAAATATAAACATATCAAAGCCAATAAAGCAATAGGTATAGTTAAGGCTGGGTCGAGTTATCCAACCCTTTCTATTGCTACTTTAGGCCCAGACTGCAGAGGGGATCTCCTGTGATGATCTCCGTCTCCCCTCCATTCTCCTCACTTTCTCTCCACGGGCTTTAATTTGCACATATGTCTCCTGTAGTTTGTTGTTTGACATCTGTCTGTGCCGTTCCCTTCATCATTTTCCCTTCACTCCATAACCAGCGGCAGCTGATGGCTGTTTGCCACAAGCCTGTCAAAGGTCTCTTCCTGTTAAAAAATTTTTGGTTTTATTTTTGGTTTTCTAGCTTCCAGCTTTGTAAGGTTTTTATATTATATAAAGCGATTAAACGTCACCATTGATCAAGTAGTATTTTGATGAATTTGTTTGATTTTTAATCATGATTTCGAAGCTTGACTGAAACATCCGAATGTTGTAGCCTCTTTTTTTTTTTTTTTGGTATTTTGAAGTAAAAGAGAAAAAGTGGGGCTCAATAAGGGCTCAAAATTACAACTGCCAGTGAAGTAGCAGTGCCCTCCAATGGGATGAATGCAGTGTAAAGTAGGCCCTCAAGTTTTCCCCACGAAGTACATATGTGACCTTAAAAACTGTTTACGTTTAACATGAGCAACAAAGCTTTTTTTTGTAATTATAAAGATTACATCTGGACTGATGATAACACTGAGAAGACAAGCAGAATAAGCGGTAAACAGGATCAGCAGGAGATCCAACTTACTGCACTGATTGGATAAACTGCCAAGCAAACTGCCCCCAGATTGTTCGTGGTAAGTGTCAGAGAGGTGCTATGTATCGTGTTCCAGCTAATGTTTTTTTTTTCCATCCAGTGTTTTATTTTATTTGGGCCACACATTAGCAGATTGCCAAGAAAATCCAAAGCATGCTTTTTTAAAAATATTTTCATAAGTTTTCCTGAGATTAACAGTGATTTTCTCTAGAATCAAATAAGGCTGAATGTGAAACTTGTCATATCAGGATATGAGGTCAGACGCTGCTAAGCTGATGGGTGGAGGTACAGTGAGATAACAGATAAACGAGCTCTGTGTCGCACAGCTTTGCATTTTTCGCATATAACTGAAAGGACATACAAACATGCAGGTATGTATTGGAAAATTTTACACAACTTCAGGTGGGTGTACCCAGTGTTGAAAAGAAAATGCAGCCTGACGCTTTAGTGACAAACAATAGATAGGTTTCATGGCTTTTGATCTCCAACAAAAGGAGAAGCAGCGGTGAAAATGATACATTCTTAGCACTTCTTTTTCTCACTCATTGTTACAGCATGCTGCTGTTGCGCATATTCTCATCACAGTTGGTGTATTACGCCACTTGAATACCTCAGAGTCATTGTTAAAGGTATTTTAAACACCTTCGTTCTTTTGACATGTCAAAATTTGTGCTGTAAAAAAAGCCTTTGCTCTTTATTTTTCATGGTTTTTAATTCAATTACATTTTATTTATATAGCGCCAATTCATAGCAATCCTATCAATTACACAACCGGCTTTGACCAAACATTTGGTGACAGTAAGAAAGAAAAACTCCCTTTTAACTCCTGACTTAGCTCACCTGTGTTATGTAATGTATTCCATCTCCTTGATTAACTTGTGTGTATTTAAGCCCCTCTTTTTCCTCATTCCTCAATGCTGTGTGTTCTGCCTGGTCAGTGTTTCCCAGTTAGCATTCTCCAGTACGTGCCTGGTTTAAGTTCTGTGTATTCTTGCAAGTTCAGCAATAAAGCTGCTGCTGGGTCCTGCAGAAACTTTTCCTGCCACACACAGTGTAGATGGCAGTCAGTTTTTAGTGCAAATCCAGTGATAATTTTAGAATTTATTAGGCTTTAAAAAATACATATGTCTAAGAAGAAATCAAATACATGAAAAGAAAGTTGATGTCCAAACCAGTGTGTTTTTAAAAACTTAAAACGGTACATATTTGTAGTTTTTACCAGTGTCCATGTTCAAAACCAAGATAGGATAAACACATAGTAATACCATGCTGGGACACAGGAAACGACCGCAGCCCTGTGAGATAAAGTGTGCCCACAGCAGTTAGCCACAACATTAAAAACACTGACAGGTCACCATCTTGTTAAAGTGCTGGAAAAGCTGATTTCGCCCAGGCATGTTACATGGATTTTTTAAAATGGGGTGGCACAGCCAGGGACCAACAGCCACTGGTGATGTCAGGGAGGACTCACTGGAAATCAGAAAAGTCTGAAATTAGAAATAAATATCACTAAAAGCAGCAGATGTGGAGAGACAATGCACCTTCCAAATATTTTTAGGCCCTGTGACAGTAGAGTTATACCTCTGTGTTAAATCTGTGCCACAGGCCATAAGCACAAACCCTTCTGAAACCCAACACCGTCACCTACACCATGGCCTGACATGCACCTCCCTAGAAAAATAACTACATGTTGTCATCGACGCAGCCCACACAGGTATAAATGTTGGCGAAGGCATCAGCCACTTGCATGGGCTACATTGTAATCTCTAAATAGATTCACCGCAGAAGCATAATTTAGAAGTAACTATATGACAGCAGCAATGAAACGCAACATTCAGCAACGAGGTGATGGAGTTAACACAATGCAGTCTGGTTACAAATGTAAGACTGTTATCCTGTTGAGAAGTGAAGAACAATGCCTCACACATCTTTGTTTCAAGTTCTTTATTGAAAAGAAAACATGTTAGGAATAATATAATTAGAATAAAGTAAAGCTTTCAGAGTACAATATTATATTATTTAACATTATATAGTTATATTTGTATTGATTGCACTGAGAGGGATGCCCCAGTCAAAACCAGCTTGCTAATAGCACTCCCCAACCACAGTAGCTTTCTCTACCGAACCTCAGGACCCTGCAGCATTGCAAAAACTCCTCAGGAACAGTCAATGGAACAAAGACACCACCTGGTCTCCAAACGTCCCAGATGGAAAGGACCTCTACACAGGTTCCATGCCAACACCACTTGTAGCAACATGAGATTGGCCGACACAGCATTAGGCAAGTGGTTTAAGGAAGGTCGGTTTATTAACACTGTTATCATTTGCTTTCCCGTGTAATCTGCTTCATAAGTGATAATGCACAATAGTCTGAAAGATAAAAGAAAAACAGCAGAAAGGAAAAAACAAGATATGTATGAGTGACTGTAGCGCAGCGAGTCATGCAGGGTGGAAACAAGCAGAGAAGGCCTTCTATTGTTGCAGAGAGAAAAGAAACTCTCACACAGTGACATTCCATCCTACCAGTGTGGTCACAATGGGAGCGTGATAAGCTTCATCTGAAGAGATCTCAAAGACTCTGTTGTGAGCCATATCAAAAAAATCTCCCCCTTTGAATACCTCTGTGGTGTGTATGCAGACGGCAGCTTACAGATTTGATGATGGTGATGAATGTGTTCAGTGTTGGCTGTTTGATCTGATCCTTCGGGAGGGCACCTTTGGGATGTGCCATTGTTCTTCTGTCAGTACCAAGAAGCAACTGCATGAAGCAGGTGTAGTTTTCCATCTACATTTAGCACCTGAATGAAACACTAACATCACAGTCTCTCATTTCACGTCACTTGCTGCGGTCTCTGCTGGCTGGCTGTCTCCTATTCCCCACCCACAGCATCCATTCCACAGTATCAGTGCGTTCGAACACAGAATCGGAGTTTGGATGGAAACCATGGCAATGACTTGTTACCATTGCAGTGACTCGTCACCACAGTGGCCACAGCTCTGGGCTCAGCTCCTGTAGGCTGCTGCAGAACCACAGCGTTTTCCTCCACTGCTCTCTAAAAAAAATGCAACCCTCTGTGGGCTTCAGAGCTTTTTATTGCTCCAAAGCTAAAACCATGCACTTTGCTTTGTTACGAAATGGTTCTCTTACCCCTTTTCTCTCTCACATTTATACTATAGTTAGTCTAAACAACAGTTGAAAATTGAATCTGGAAGTATTTATTTTGGATATATATTTAACTTATGACCGCCAGCCTGGAACATGCCAGCCATGCTAACTAGCTGCGGCAGGGCTATATTTACCGAGGGATGGGCATCCATCATAGCGGTGCAAATGCACAGACATCCAGAGAGCAAGGAAGGGAAAGTGTGGCCCATCAGTCACCACAGTCCAATCTAAGGGTTTGTCTATTTAAAACTCAAACACAATTTGACCACAACAGTGCCACAGGTCACGCTGTGCTATCGGACCCACAGCACAGTGTTAAACATCTGCATCCTTACAACATGCCACCTAGTATGCACAAATGCATTGGAGTTGTAGGCATTGCCCCTAAAATTCTCCCCAGACTAAGCAAAGCCATATTGTGGGTGGTACAAGTTGGCATATTTAATGTCATAATTCTTATTTGTCTTTCCATGATTTCATGTTTTAAGTCATTTATGCATAAATCTCCTAATTAAGGGAGAAATTAATGAAGGCACATGTGCAGGAGGGCCGCAAAGTAGTTTGCAGAGCTCGTACTGAAAGAGCAACACTGTGAATGTCTTGTCTCCTAAAGGCTACAGTAATGTGATTTTATGCATTACTGCTTTTACTCACTATTTATTTTATCAAACTAAATCTGTGACATTAATGTGCAATCCAATATCTTTTATGGTAACAGACTTTCCTCTGAATTTGCACAATGCATTAGGCAAGAGCGTCCATGATTTATATCTTCACAATTAGCATTTGCATTGTTTTAAAAAAAAGTCTCTACAAGTCCTGGAAGGTGTCTTCACCTCTCAGGAACACAAAATCAGACTTGCTGCACATGCATCAGAGCAGAAAGCTCCAGTCCAGTCTGAAAAAAGCTGATGGACACCTGAGCTTTCTGCCCTGGCACAGTGCACCTGAATGACATCACCTAAAAGCGCGGATGAAATAGCACATCAACTGTCAAACACAAACAGGACTGCAGCTGCAAATAGACAGCTAGACAGATAGGCAGGCGCGCTGCCTGCAATGATGGTGTTAAAGCAGACAGACAGACAGACAAGGTCAGAGAGTGGCTGACAGATAGGCATGCTGTGTCACCGCTCAAGAGTTTTTGTGCACACATCATGCAGGTTTTTTGGTGTTTTTTTTCCTTTACATTACAATTATCATTACAAGCATTAACTTTAATATACAGAAAGATGATATATTTCTGATTCTGAGTCAAATTTTATCATTTGACTCAGATACAGAATCATTTGATTAGCTGACCACTAAACAGCCCCAGGGGAACAATTTGGGCTCCAGCACCCTGTTTAACAATTGTAAATTTGAACTACCGTTGACACTGGTTGTCATCCATCCCACATAGATTTCCCTCGAATAACCTGGTAATTAAATCACATTAATAGTAAACCTATGACACCCCAGTCACAAGTTTCCTGCTGCCCTACGCGTGGGCATGCATGTGTGCTTACTCAGGCAGCACAATGCATAGATTGCATGACATGCCCTGCAGGACTAGGCTGGCATCTCCAGCAAGGCGGCCAAGTCGTTAGCACGTTGGAGAAGAAACCATCCATGTAGGGACATTTGTCTGTGAGCTCAGAAACACTGAAACCCAAGAAGCCTCTCAAATCAGCCCCAACTGACTAGCTTTGAGGTATTAATAACACACAACCATATACACCCTTGCATCCACCTACTGATCAACACTGATAGCAAGGAAAGTTTTTTGCTGTCAGTTCAAGAAGAATCATTTTCTCATCAAAGTCCTTATATAGAACATTAAATAGCATGTGTATTTCTGGGGAAAAAATACCCTCCTACTGAAGACCAAACATGAGGTTCGTGTTAACGTTGGGGTCAAGTCTAGGTCGTGATCAGTGGGGGGTGTACGTGTTCAGTTTAATGACATCATGTCATCCCCCGATCCTGTGGATGCACAAGCCTCCTACATGGTGAGGTCATGGTGATCTGTAGATCCCCGTCATGTAGGCGGGGGTCGGGTGCTAAATACAGAGTAAGGGTGGGTAGGGGTGGTGGTGTGGGGATTCTGGCTATGAAAACACAGTGCACTGTATAGCTACTATGTTTGGTTTCCCTATCTCGACTTCTTTAATCTTTAGAGTCTCTCGCCACACCTGCACGCATTGTTTGGAAGCTGCAGGTTGCTAGGCTGCAGAGATCTTAAAAATAAAAAGGTCTTAAAAAGGTGGACCTATCGTAAAAACCTAAAACTGTTGTGGAGTAAACCGGACTCTAAGCCGCCACATTCGGCAAGCCCTGTGTTTTATAACCTCTGGGCTCTGAACAGGCTCCCCAGATACAGTGGCTCAGATGCAGCGGTGCAATAAATTGTGAATCTGTTGACTGTTGTAAACGGTGACGTGTGTTTTTGTTGGTATCGATGGTGCTGCACGTTTAAGAAACCGAAAATTCAGGGGAAAAACAAAACCCAGCAGGTAAAAGGGAGAAAAGTAAAAGTGGATGTAGTGACCACTAAACAAAGTCTCCTGTAATAAACTGTTAAGCAGGTTGCTGTGTCTCTCCTGTTGTTTTGGAAAAGTAATTAAGCTCTTCTTTGGAAAAGTACCACAAGGAGACTCCTGGAAGACGGGGGAAGCCTATACTGCATTCCTGAGTCGCGAAATTACCTGATGATGTCACGGCAGGTTCATAGGTTGCGCTCGTGTACATGCCCAGACAGACACCGGTTTCAACACTTCCCTACACACCTTCTCCAGGAGAGAACATTTTATTCTCTCTACTTGAGTATTGTAACAGCTTTGTTTCCCAAGATGCATTACTGCAGCAGTTGACATCATTAGGTTACCGGTAAACCTTAACTGTGGTCAATCCATCGGTTTGGTCTAGACTGAAATAAGCCATCAGCTATTAGATGGAGTGTAACATGTAACGTTCATGCTGTCCTCTGGATTCATATTCAAATCTTTTTGTGATTTTTTTTTCTTGTGATTTCTCTTTAACATTACAGTCATGCACATTTCAGCAGACCTCTCCTCTGATCTTGAAGGGATTTTGAGTTTTGGATGTCTTTCTAAATTATGTGTTCACAGATAAACCTCCACCAACATAAAGAAAAACTTTATGGATGGTTCCCACCAGGTAATATGGTAAAACAAGTTCCACAGGACAATAATCCAATAATCTCTAAATAATGAATAAGAGTTTCTGATGGAGTTCGCCAAACCTCTTCTATTTTCCCACGCAGACTATTTACATGCATGCAGCCTAGAAACCTTCCAGTTCTGAAAACCTGAAATCTTGCCCACATATAAAGGTCTTTTTTGAGTTGATCCCATTCTGATCCTGTCTAAGCTACATGTTAATAGGCTTAAATTAAAAAAAACAAAAAAAACAAAAACATGGTATGTTTCCCAGATGTTCAAATTCTCTAGTTCACAGCTCACATGGCTGTAGAGTCTTGTTTAAACCAACAGTGGGAAAGCACTTGACCTGCAGTTGCTACAGGTGTTACGTAACATGTAAAACTAGCTTTCACTGGGTGGATTTTTTAACGGTGATAAACCTACTATATCATATTTATGGCTTTTCAACAAGCTGGTTGTCAAAGTATCTCAAATGTCAAACCCATAAAGTGAAAAGTTGAGACACTGTATAAATCGTAAATGATTAGTAAATGTCATAAACCCATTTTTGACATTTTGCAACTAATTAGGTTAAATGGCAACATTGTCGGTGACATTAGCAGGTTCAAATAGTCAGTAATCAGTATTGGACGCCTGTGATCTTTGGACCCTCAGGCAGCACTGTTTTGAAAACAGGCATGCCATGGAAAAGACACCATGAGCTCAGGAACAATTCCAGAAATCCCTGTCTCTGAACGGGCGGCATTTGCAAACCAAGGTTAAAGCTCCATCGTGCAAAGTATAAGCCATGTGTGAACACGGTCCAAACCGCTGCTCTCTTCAGTGGACCAAAGCTCATTCAAAATGGACAGAGGCAAAGTAAAAACTGTTCTGTGGTCAGACAAATTCAAATTCAGTTGAAAAGCCTGCATCTCTGATCGTACAGGAGTGCATCAGCGCCTATGAAATTGGCAGCTTGAGCATCTGGAAAGGCTCTATCAATCATAAAAGGTTTATACAGATTTTGGAGCAACATATGCTCCCATCTAGCTCCCAGTAGGGGTATGTCACCAGGGTGCAGAGGAGGCTACCCCCCCCCCCGTCCCCTTCTGGCTGCCTCTGCCTCAATTTTATCCCACAACTTAGACATTCACATTACTCACACTCTCATTACACATACATATAGGATCTTGGGGGTGGGCACGATACACGGGGTCCAAATTACCATCAGGGTGTACACCTCACCCCTGGCGTCGTTGCCCACCTCTCAATTTTAAATACACGTAGACATTGAGGGCTAGCAGGAGGGACCATGCGCTTACCTGCTGCTCTCTGGCAGGTAGCTCCATGCCCTCCTGGGTTTTAATTGCACCTTAGAACACACATGCATCAACACTACATATGAGCGGGTGGAGGGAGGTTTGGAGTCTTCTCTCACCCCCATTCTCTGCGGCCTGCTGGAGCAGGGGGGCTAGGAGGAGTTGGCCGTCCGACTGCGGTCTGGAGTGTGGGGCCTCCCTGCTGCTGCGGAGTCGGGGCGGTCTGCCTCTCCCCACCGCAGGGAAAAGGGTAACACCACCTGGGTCTGGGTGCAGTTCCCCCCTCCAGGGGCAAGGGTACCTAGACCCGGTTCGTAGAGTACGCTTGGGGTGTGTGATCGTGCGTACAGCGTCTCTTTATGTCTGTCTCCACGTTGGTTGAGTGTGGAGTAAGTGCATATGAGAGCATGAGGGTGGGAATGGATGTTTGTGTCTGTGTGTGCCTGTATGTCTGTGTCTATATGTCAGGCTGGGTATCAGACGCCACCTCTCTGGGGACATCTCAGGCCCTCCAAGGTTTGGAGGCCTATCTCCACCCACCACCACTTCCCCTGCCAGTGGCGGACTCCCTCAGGTGTCGGTGCGTTGGTGGTTCTTTGTGTCTGGGGGTGGGCGTCCGGGTACACACCGGCTCACTCCTTGGCGGCCGCTTATCGGGGCCTGGAGCCTGGGGCTCGCTCGGGCCACTTCGGAGGTGGGGTGCCCCCGGCCTCTCGGCCTGGGGCTCGGTCACTCAGGCACAGCTGGCTGCCGGCGGAGCTCACGGGCGCGTCACTGCAACTCCCCCTGGCTTCTGCTCCGCGGCTGCTGAGTGAGCCCTCATCTGGGACTCTCCTCAGCTCTTACTGGGACAGTGGCGCGGCTGCCCCTCTGTTGGTCTTCCTTGGTCTCTTGTGTTCTGGGGGCCTCTGGATGTCTGGAGTTTTGATCTCCTCCATACCTGCTTCATACCCTGGAGGACGGGGCTGTGGCTCCCCACACTCTCTAGCAGATCGTTACATGGAGAAACCTTTGGAATGCAAGCATGCTGATCCACACAGGTATGCACACAGGTGTACACACGGGTGTTCACAGACGCGGACTACAGCTTTCTTGGCTGCTGCCTCAAAGCACATTGTGCGCTGTCTATCTTGCGTGCTGCACAATATCGTTTATTACTTAGTATCTACTTATATTTACTGCTAGCTAGTTTATTGTGATAGTGCTGTTTTTTTTTTTATTATGTTGCTCTTTGTTGTTTGCTTTCTCTTCTGTTTTTTTTCTCCATACAGGTGACCCAGGTGTTTTGTTTGTTTGTTTCTTTCTTCTCCCCCTTCTCACCGTCTCTTCTCCCCTTTGGTTTTCTTTCTCTCCCTCTCTTTCTTTCATTCTTTTGTTACACCCCGGCCTAGGCAACCGGGGTGCAACGTAGAAAAACAAAGATAAGGAAAATAAAACCACGAAGGCTCTCCACCAAAATCCCAAAACGAAAATATCCCATGACGAAAGTATTAACAAACCCATTCACAACTATTTACAACAGACTATTTATTTACAACAAAACACCAAACTATTTACACCACGGGGGAGATCGCGACCATCACACACTGAAACACAGGGTTTAAATACATAGAGGGAGCAATCAGGAAATGGACCACAGGAGGGAAACACAGCTGGGGCAAATTAGAACTGACGAGACAGGGAAAATGTAAACTGAACACACTAAGATAACACAGACTTTCAAAGTAAAGCAGGAAATACATAAGTCATGCAAAAACAAAACACTGACACACCGAAACGTAACACTTTCTCCCTGTCCTATCCCCCAATCATGTCTGTCCCGTTTGTAGCAACTGAAAAATTTTTTTTCATAATTATAATAAAGGTCAATCAAATGGACCAATATGGCAAGGCCATGATGATTCACTTGGTAAAATAAATCCGCTTGGCATCTTTCTTGGCCTTAAGACAACAATTCTGATGGTTAAAGATCCAAACGGGACACAAAAAAAAAAAAAAAGAAAAAAAAATGCTCCCATCCATATCTTGCATTTTTCATCATGACAGTGCTAAATGGCACACTCCATCTGTCGTGGTGCTGAAGTGGCCTCCCCGCAGTCCAGACCTTTAAAATTAGAAATATGACGAATCAGACTCAGGACTGTGGAGAAGCTAGAATCCTGTAACAGATAACATTTGTTTCCCAAAACTCCAGCAGCTGGTTTCCTCAATTCCCAGACATTCACAAAATAAAAGGTTTTCTTACTTCAAACATTCAATTTTTTTCTATGTTCTATCGTGACTACAAAATGGATTTATGAGCCTCTCATAAATCCATATGAGTCCTTATTTATATTTTACACAATCTCCCAACTTTGTTGGAATTGGGCGTGTGCAAGTGTTGATATCTGTTTCGCGGGGTGAGCTATGTCATTTCATTGCAGTCAGCTCAGTGTTTCAGCCAAGTCATCAGACTGTCTGTCTGCTTAGACTGGTTTCATTTCCAGTATCAAACAGAATATGTCTGTCTCCCACACATCCTCTGCATATTTCACATAATCCACAGGGAGCAGCTGAGGCTGTGTGCAGACTCCCTCGACGAAGGACGTGAGTGTGGCCCACGACAGAAAAATAAACAAGGCATCACGGGAGGCAACACTTAGTCAAGGAAACCCAGGGCAGACAGTCTTACTTACACACTTCTGCTCCATACGCTTATGCTGGCAAAACGCACCATATAATTGCTGCGCCTGTAAAAAGGAAAAAAAATCTGTTTTTCTCAGGGATTCCCCCTCTCATAGCCTACTGCGCGCGCACACACACACATTCATTTACATTGTGTGTAGAGACATTTAGTTTCAAAAGCAGCATTGTGTGAAGGTCAGGAGAGTCTGTGGAGTGGAGATCTATCGTTGTGACATTCTCCATTCAGTGAGAAAGGCTGGTCAGTCGGATCCTGTTACACAGGCACCAGAGGAGAGCTGGATAAAAAGCAAGCGGCCTAATACTGTGTTGGTGTCTGTGTCTGTGTGCGCGCATGTGTGTGAATGCTGGAGCCACAGAATGTAAGGTAGACAGGGATTCTCGTTTTATTCGACAAATGAGTAAGACGCAGGTGTATCTCTGATTTCTTTCTCACAAAGGCTGTGTACACGTGCTCAACAAACACACACAACTGGTTCTGTTGAATTTAAAATGAAAGTGGGGAAGAGGTTCAGTTTCAGTGATTCGTAACTGGAGTTTCACCTGATCAAACCTCGAGGTAATACGGATGATGCCATTAGATTGCAAGCAGAACAGAAAAGAACTGCTTCAACTTTCTTGAGAAATTAACCACAGGGAGGGCAAGGCAGGCAATACAAAGGAAGTGCAATTTTTACTTCCTCTGCGTCTTCCTCTTTTTGTCTCCCACCCTAACCGTCATATGGCTCCTTCTGTTGGCCGCACGTAAACTATAAAGCATCGCTGAAGAATGCCTCAACACTAATTTACGGGAATGACTTGAGCAGCAGGAAGCCTGCCAAGTATGAATATGAGACTGCTGACAGTATCGATCTCTCACAGAGGCGGAGTTATGCTTTCTATTTCTGTATAAAATGGTTTAACCATCTACAACCAAGCAAATAATTAATTGCTGGAATGCTTCTTTTCTGACAGCAGCTAACTTGTTTTTCTGGCCTGCACGTCTTATCAGGATCGCCATCACCATACTGTCTGAAAATGATGAAATAAAACACCTAACAGCAGTCATCTAGATTTGGGAGTTTTGCAAGTTGGGAATAATGGCAGTGACACAGGCATGGACAGCAAAGCTTCCTGCAGGTGTGTCTAAATCCACTCAGCCCTACCTGAATCACTGGGTCATCCTGCTCAGCGTTGCCCAACCCTAAACAGTAAAAAACTGCAGGAAAAGAGAGTGAAGATGGCTCTATCACCAACCTTCGAGCAGGTTTTGAGACTAGTTTTCTGGGAGGTCACGTGACGTAATCTAGGACTTAGCGGTGTCACAAACAAGAATACTGTGGACTCAAGAGCAGACTCAATTCCTCGAACTACAGTGGCTTGCAAAAGTACTCGGCCCCCTTGAACTTTGTCCCATTACAGCCACAAACATGAATCCATTTTATTGGAATTTCACATGAAAGACCAACACAAAGTGGTGTACACGTGAGAAGTGGAACGAAAATCATACATGATTCCAAACATTTTTTACAAATAAATAACTGAAAAGTGGGGTGTGCGTAATTATTCAGCCCCCTGAGTCAATACTTTGTCGAACAACCTTTTGCTGCAATTACAGCTGCCAGGAGGGCAGGCCGAGGAGATAGGGATAGTCCTAGGGTTCTAGGTAGACTGGAGAACGCAGTGAAAACAGAACCAGCGCTGCTGATTAGCACGACAGGTGATGTATCTGGAGAACACTGGAGACAGAGAACACATTAATCCAAGATCCAGGCAGACGGATACCAAACACAGTGGAGGCCAAGTTTACCATGGTCCCGAGTTATGGCATGAACCAATTTGCAGTCTTCCTTTAAAGCTCGCTCCGCCCCTTTTCCACCTCTTGGCTCCTTAACCAAGGGACTGGAACAGCTGAAACTAAGGTAACTCAGAAAACAAAAGATTAATCATACATAACAGGGTAAACTAAAATGTGCGCACTTATTTTAGAATGCAGTGTTATGTGGATATGTGAATTAATTCTAAACCAAAACCAGTTATTTATTGTCCTGTAAATTAATTCCTATATTTAAAGACAGACAAATGTGAATGCAATTGTTATGTATAAGCCTCTACACTAACATGGTGGATATTACCGCTGTGTGGCTGTAAGGGCAGCCATCACAGCTGGCCAACTCCACCCCAGGGGATGGGCAACAGAACCTGGACCACACCCAACCAGACACTCCCACGGCATATGACAAGCGGAAGTTAATATGGCTGCACATTAACCGGATCGTGTTTTTGCTATCAAGTAATTTTTTACTTTAAAAATGCAAGGAATGTACCGTGTTGTGTCATTGACTAGGGTACTGAGAATTTGGCCATTAATTCACCAAAATTTCCTTTAAGTAGCTTAAAGATCAGTTTTGTGCGTGTTTAATAACACGGAAAAGAACAGATTTAGAAGTTTCTAGCTCACTGTTGGATGACCTCACTGGTCCCAGTGGCAACAATGAAAGGTTTAACATTCTTTTTTGGTGAAACTCCTGGCTAGGTTACAGGTCTTATATTATTTCACATTCAATTTCTGTGTTGAGGAACATTCATGATCCTGCATGCATACAATACGGCCTAGTATTTTCCTTATGGTGTAATTTTAAAAAAAAGAAAAAAAAGAAGAAGAAAAAACAACAAAAAAGCACATTTCATTTTGCACTGCAATGCAGTGACTTCTCAGTAGTCACTGTGTTGCATAACATCCCCTCTGCTGCTGCTGTTGCTGATGTAATATGACGAGAGCATTTGCCAGCACGACCAGGAACCCTGGTCCAAGATCATTACGTGTCCCTTCAGAGTTTCAGTGATAAGAATGTAAATTTCAACCGTCTCTGAAATGCATTTACAAGGCCTAGAGTAAACAAAGTATGGAAACAATTTAGATAATCCCTGGATTGCTCTGCTAGAGGAATGCTGTGAAACCTCAGACATAGTGCTCATTGTCCTGAAGGAAAGCTAACATACCATTTGTTTCCATATACACTGACTAGCCTGAACCCAATGAGATGGGCCGGCGGCGAACAAAGGGATTCTCTGTCTTTTCCAATAAAAGCAATCAAACACAGGCCCATTTCTGTGGCAGTGGAACATTCCATGGAAGCAATGTGATACGTTTGACTGTGCAGGAGCTTTGAAGCTACCTGAGCATTGCTGCGTCGTCATACGTTTACTCGGGTTACAACAGCTGGCCCTAGAGCTCTGCTTTTAAAGAGAGAGAGATTAAGCAAGCAAGGAACATGGTTGTAAAACAGTGTTATCTTTGTGAGTCAGACCTCCTATGGGCTCAAAATATGGTCATAAATATTTTGTACTTGTAAATCAGTTTTGTACTTGTAAATCAGGATTTGTATGTGTAAAAAAGATTTGTATGTGTAAAAAAGATTTGTATGTGTAAAAAAGATTTGTATGTGTAAAAAAGATTTGTATGTGTAAAAAAATTTTGTGTGTGCGTAAAAAAGATTTGTATGTGTAAAAAAGATTTGTGCATGCGTAAAAAAGATTTGTGTGTGGACTTGGCCAAAAAAAAACGTGCAAGTTACAAGTACGAATTCTGACCCTATTTTTCTTCCTTTCATCTGATTGGTCAATGTCATGTCAATCACAAATGTAACAATCCAATCAGAGAACAGATGGGTTTGGCTGTGGAGGGACGCTTTTTTTGAACTGCAGGTCTTTCAAGGGAATAAATGCCCTTTTACATGCCAACCCAGCGTTTTCCTTCATCACCACGAAGGAAAACAGTCTGTGGTCGTCCGAGTTTGGTGATTTTTGTGTCACAGGTCTACGTGTTTAATACAGGGACTTCCACAGCCTTTTCAACAGCGCTGCGGACCGCGGGGTGGGGGCGGGCAGTCGCTATTGGCTGTCCTAAAACACTAAAACTGTCCTAAAACTGTCCTAAACAGATTTCATTGCAATGTTGACCCTGTGCTAACTTGCATATGACAAATAAAACTGAAAACTGAAAACTAAAAGTCATCACCTAATCACGTCATCACCTAATTTGCATAATTTGCCATGCTAATGTAATTATAACCTACATTGTTGAAGAGAGAAATAACATTGTGGAAGAGACATAAAGTGAGTAAAAAAACATCCTAAATGCAGTTAGAATTTATTTAGAACTACAAATTACATTTCTTTTAGCAATTATTGTTTTTTAATGTCACAATTCCAACCCTGCTCCTTTATCCAGGCCTGGACTGGCAAAAGTGACCCGAAATTGGCACTCTGGTGGAGTTACTTTGTGTGTGAGAGTGTGTGTTTATAAGTAGTTTTAAACCTTGTGATCCACAAAACAGCATAACAGTAAAGGAAGAACTGACTGTGTTACAGTCAGTGCGGGAGCGGCGTTTGGACGCACGGGTGTGAACGTCTCCTGCCCCGATAGCTGCTGGGGGAGGACTATCCTCCGCTTGTGAGCGCTTTGGCACGGGTGAGGTGCCCACGGCAGCACCGCTGCTTGTTGAGAGTAAGAGCGATACGCGTTTCACGTCAAAAAGTCGTCATAAATAAGTCTCCAATAATACCAGAAAAAGTCGCCAGATTTGTCGCTAGTCGCCTTTTAGAAAAAAAGTCACTAAGGGGGTCTGAAAACTCGCTAAATATAGCGACAAAGTCGCTAAGTTAGCAACACTGCAGGCTGCAGTTCAAAAAAGCGCCCCTCCGACAGCCAAACCCATCTGATTGTTACATTTGTGATTGACATGACATTGACCAATCAGATCAAAGGAAGAAAAATAGGGTCAAAATTCCTACTTGTAACTTGTAATCTTTTTTACGCACGCACAAATCTTTTTTATACATACAAATTTTTTTTACGCACACACAAATTTTTTCTACACATACAAATCCTGATTTACAAGTACAAAATATTTATGACCACATTTTGAGCCCATAGTATGACCTCCTTCTGTAAATCATGTCCTGTTCTGGTCTTACCTGTGTCGAGTTACAAGAAGAAGCTGGCCCCAGGTTACATTTATTACTTCCGCCCCTCCTTGCCTTCCTTATACTACTTTGCTGGCACACCTTATTTATTGCTTTCCTATTTCCTGGCAGAACCTGCATTTGAACTGTCTGTGTGCTTTATGTATCACACGTGAGCCACCATATGACAATATCACACAGAAATCCTGCCAGTACATTTTGAGATCAAACACATGTACAGTTGCTATCGCGGTCTGCTGTTGGCAAACATTGTTGAAATAGTGACTTCATAAAACCTGGCCGACAGCGGTCAAAAAATACAAGGTGGTTGTCAGGTAGTTGGTCAGAGGAGACAGTGTTTCCCAATCCAATAGTGCCCGTGTCACCCTCTTTCTGATATGGACTGATATTAGTCATAATGCCCTAATAAAAGTGAATGCATGGCATTTTTAATGTAGCAACATTTGAGTGACAGTTTATTGGTTTGTGAAATGGCCGAAACAGCCACTCCACTCTGTTGCTGAACAATTTTTCAACCGTGATGCAACATCTTGAACATCAAACAGCAGTTACTCTGTGAATGCTCACTGGACATTGAACTTCCCACCACAATCAAGTCAAAATCTCAAAGCAGGGGGGACACTGATTTTAGGGGAGGGAAGGAAAAAGGAGTGACGAGGCAATGAAGACAATCATAGACATAATCGGAAATCTCGCAGCTTATAGTCTGGAAATAAAACTTGATGCAGAGAATTATAGTACGTATCGTCTCTGTCTAAAAATGATGTTTTTATGTTTACATATTTACTTC
Source organism: Maylandia zebra (assembly GCF_041146795.1). NCBI lineage: Eukaryota > Metazoa > Chordata > Actinopteri > Cichliformes > Cichlidae > Maylandia > Maylandia zebra. The sequence goes on from NC_135168.1 coordinate 35,728,429, forward strand.
CTCTTGTCCAATTTAGGGTCATAGTAGAGCTGGAGCATCTGCCATAGGATGGAAGACATGGTACACCCTGGGACCAGTCGCTAGTTAACATTGCCAGCACAAAGACGCAGGCAACCATTCATTCTCACGGTCACACCTACAGTCAATTTAAAATCAGCAGTGAACCTAATGCTTGTCTTTGCACGCCCAGTGAGAATATGCAGACTGAGCTCAGAGGCCCCAGAGAAGGCAGAACCTTCTTGCTGTAAGTGTCATGATTCTTGTTTTTGGTTTTCTAGTCTTTTTGACACTTATTGTTTCATTATGGTTTGGATTTTGAGAAGTGCGATTGTTTCTAGATTATATTTATTATGTTTCATTTCCTTGTGTTTGAGTTTTTCTATTCCCTGTCAGTTTGCTACTATATTTGAGATCTCCAGTTTACATCCTGTTCCCTTATTCTTATCAAGTTAAGTTTATCATGTCATGTCTCGCTGCTTGCTTATCTTTGGTCTCCCCAACCCAACACACCCCTCAATCTCTGTCTGACTCTCTTTCTGTCTATCGGGTGTTTCTTACTCTCGTTCTGCGTCAGTTTCTGTGTCATGATTATGAGTCTCTGTATTTGTCATGTTTCCTGTCTTATTTTCATAGTCCTTGTCTTATGCACATTATAGGCATTGCCTCTTTACTCATTACTTCTGATTTGTCCCTGCTGTGTTCCCAGCTGTCTCCACTTTCCTGATCACCCTATTGTGCTTATAATGTCTCAGCCTACCTTTAGTTTCTTGTTGCAATGTCAAGTCAGTCTCCCCTTGTGTTTTCAAGCCTAAGTGCTCTTCTCTGTTTATGTTCCTGGCACTTTGTTTCTAGTTTGCCTTTTGTATTTTATGTGTTGCTCATTGTTGCATCCCTGTCTTTAGCTGGGATAAAAGGCTTGTCTTTCATTTTACCCTCTGCCTCTACATGCCTGCGTTTGGTTCATCGCGCCAAAACCTGACAGTGTGGCAGCAGTGCTAACCACACTGCGATGCCTATTGTACCTTGTCTCTTGTCTCTGTACCTTTAAAGTGTAGTAGTTGGTTTCAAAGGAATTCCAGAGTAAACCTTTTTATTTATTCATATTATTCACTCAGTGTATCTATAAAGATTTCCTAGCTTACTGTGGCAATTCAGTTAACTCTTAGCTAAATCACTAGCAGCATGGCTTCTTCATCAGTGCTTTCCACACTTCTCATTCTGGCAAAGTTACACACTCATTCAAAATTAATTTTAGCAAGCTCCATTGATGTCACAGGGTGTCATTACTGCTGACATGAATTTTTGTTCTGACATATGGTACAGAAACTGAACACTTGACAGTATTTCCTATTCTCTGATCATTTCTTAATAACATTTCAATTTACAATTATGGAATGAACCGCGTGTGGGGAATAAACGTCATTAGCAGATGTCTCTGAAAGTGCTGTAACTAAGTTCAAGTTATCTTGGCATATGCCACACAGCACAAAGCCCAGCTCCCTTGCCTTGTTAATAGTCCTACATCCTCACTACAAATACGGTCTTCATTATATCTACAAAAAGAGTTTGTTCCTCTCAATCAATCAACACTTTATTTATATAGCACATTTAAAAGGCCAGAGGTACTCCAAAGTGCTTCTCAATAATAAAATATGAAATAAAATTAATTAGATATGGATACAGATACATAAAGTACAAATACATTCCCAGATTAAACAAAGCACTAATTAACCCGTGAGTACTATGTTAAAAGAAATATTTCACACCTAGTGTAAAAGTTAGGTAAAATCAACACGGAAATATCAACTAGAAAACCCCAGCAACACAATAGGTTAAAATTACATACAAATGCAATAAAAGTACAAAATGTACATCCGATAAATCACTAACTAATCTAAAATGCAAGATCAAATAAATACGTTTTCAATCGTGTTTTAAAAGTTTGAATAGATCCAGACGCGCGAATATCAGCTGGAAGACTGTTCCAGAGGTTAGGTGCAGCAATGGCAAAGGCACAATCACCTCTGGTTTTCAGCCGGGACCTAGGTTGCACCAAGAGCATTTGACTCTGTCCTCTGTATTTAAAAAAAAGCCCTATGTAAAACTATTCATAGCTAACTGAAGAATATAAAAAAAACCTTTTCAGCACCGTAGCCAGACTGACAAAGAGTTAGAGCTCTGTTCAGCCAAACATTCCTTTAACCTTAACTAGTAATGACTTAATGATTCTTTTCATAAACAAATCTTTAACAAAGAGAGAGAAATTATTAATAACTATCTCAAAGACACTACTTTCAGTACTATTAATAGTTGCTCTGACTCTTTCTCTCAGAGCGATCTTTCTCAGTTATCTTTAGTAAAACTGTCAGTGTGTCTATCAGCCTCCATTCCTACAAGAATACTCAAAGAAGTCCTTCCACTGATCAGTGATTTAGTATTAAATATTATCAATCTATCTGTATTGGGCTACATACCATAGGCCTTTTAGATGGTAGGAATTAAACTATTACTTTAAAAAGCCATCATCACACCCAGCTGTCTCACAGACCAATCTCCAAAAATTCTTGAAAGACCATTTGTAAAACACTCAACTTATCATCATGTTGCCCACTGCTTGTCACAGGAGGTTGTCTGATTGCTGGGGTTTTCTCTCTACTGTTATTATTATTGTTATCATTATTATTATTAATATAGGGTCTTTACCTTGCAATAAAAATTGCATTGAGGTCATTGTTGTTGTGATTTGGCACCATATGGGTGAATTGAATTGCATCTAAACAGAGGTTGTTGATCATTCTCTGCTTGTAAAGCATATTTTTGATTGTCTGCAGTTTGGTATCAAAATAAAGTCATAAACTGAAGCCATGAAAGAACAATTGCAATATAACTTCCGTTATGACAATGTTTAATAGACTCCATTACACTTTTTTCCATCAGTGAGTGTTTGAAATGATCTAATCATAGCACAGCAGCTTGAACATGGCTGCATAATATATCCAGGTTTAAAAGGCCTGGTGCCTGGCTGTCTCCTAACATAGCAATGTTAAAGAGTAATGCTGCTTAGTAATGCTTGGCATGCCGGCCTTGTCCACTGGCTGAGGTGGACACTTACTTTAGTTATAAACGAGTAAGGGTCTCGCATAATTTTACACACATTCCATAGAAACAACACAAAAGCTCATGAAGGCAGTTCTCTTTAACGGGAAGCTCAGCTTTTAAACCTTTAAAAATGAATAGCCTTTTTTAATAGATACTAAGAAGACCAAAAACAACCAGGAAGTGGGTTTTTGACTGTGTGCGTAAAAATACTAACATGAAACTGAAATAGCCCAAACCCGAGGGGAAAATGTGAAAGTGCTACCACTCCGCAAAGGGCTCCCCATTGTGGTATTGTGTTTTTGCCTGTCTGTGAATTGTGTCCAGCCAGGGCATTTTTTTTCCCCATTTATTCACTTGAAGGTCAAGACTTTAACAGCAAAACACAAAAATTTCTTCCATAAGGAATACAAAACAAAAAGCTATTTCGAAAAGAAAAAAAAGGGCCTACTTCTGCTCTTTTATCCTCACAACAATTAAACTTCCTCACATCAAACACTGTTATTTCAGCTTCCCTGTGTTTATGGAAGATAGACTGAAGCTCTACTGTTTAATGGGGAGCTTGTGAGGCAATTTCCTCTTAAAACTGTGCTCTGCTATTAGCTCAATCAGTGTATGAACACTGGCCATGTCACATGTATTTAGGTTTTTCACTGAAAATTATCACGCAGGGGCCAGCGGAGGCCACCGGCATTTCCATGGCATCACAGAGGCGCAGTGATCTCACTGGGCCACCCTCTCTTGACGTCTCTCCATTTGTCACTGCAGCCAGCCTCAGCCCTTGGCTCTGTTCTCCTCTCTTTCGTTCTCTGTTATGAGACAGGACCGGAACTGGTCAGGGAAGAATGTGGTGGCACAGTGGCATGACACAGCCGGAGCTCCCACACAGAAACAAACCAAATTAGAACAAGAAGGAAGGGGAAAGAGTGAGAAAAAGGTGTTGTAGTCAGTGAGACTACAGTATTCGGAAGTCAAGACGTTAATGTGACCTCAATGGTTCAAATAAGGCAAGGAAGTGGTCAGTGTGTGTGGTTTCAACTCCAGTTGTTATTTATCAGAGGAACATGAACTCACATTGTCCCACACTTAATCAGTGAAATATGAAGGTTTTTCATGGTCTTTACACTTACAGGAAGAAACGTGAGACCGTTTTTGCAGTGTTTTTGTATCGCACAGTCAAAATCCCACACGTCGTAGGAGGGCTGCTGAAAAGCTAAACTGTTCTCTGGGTGAGAAAAAGCTTATATTTTGCTCCTGGTGGTCTCTACTTGGCACTGCACTTGTGTTTAGGAGTAATAATGTCCCATATAAGTTGGATAAAGAGTGTCATGTGGTCACCATGTAGCTTAAGCTGTCATCTAGTCACACCGAGGTGTATAATTTGTGCACGTCGCACTATTTTCAAAGAGGATTTTGGTCACATTGTGATCTCATGACACGGATGGAAACAGACATGTGTACATGTAGAAGACACCTGACATAATGACGCTAGCTGCACTGAACCTTTTATCTACATCTACTTTTCCCCCTGTACTATACAAAAGCATGGAAACCAATAACAATGGCAATAACTGGACAATCAGTTGTTTTGTGTATGTTTTAGAGATCGTAGTGGAGCTGAATGTGAGATCGCAAACATTAGTTTGCTAGCTTTCAAGTACAACGTTGTGATGTTTGATTGCACCCAAGTGAGAACAGAGCAGGTAGCTGTCTGGGGAATAAACAAGATCATTTCAACACCTCTGCTGGACTACAGGTAGGTCCATATGTGTTTAGACAATGACACTTTATTTTGTAGTTTTATGGGTTTTAAATCATGAATAACCATGAATTATTTTCTGTTAGATCGATTTTATACAGCATTTCTGGATCATGTTCACATATGACTTCCTCTTTGCATCACAGAGCTTTAACCTACGTTTGTGGATGGCTGATCCCAGTCTGTGGATCACAGACTGGGATTTACTGGGAGTGTTCCTGAGCCAATGCAGTCATTCCATGTCAAAATCATGCCTGTTTTTAAGACAGTACAGCCTAAAGGGCCCAAAGATCACATTTTTTTACATTAATCAGAGTTCTTCCAGATTCTTTCAGTCTTTTGATGATATTATGTACTGTAGATAACAAGATATTCAAAGCCTTCATAATTTTGCATTGAGGAGCACTATTCTGAAATTGTTCCACAATTTATAGATGCGCTTTTTTTGCAGATTGTTGAACTTCTGACCATCTTTACTTCTAAGAAACTGAGCCTCTCTAAATGCTGTTTCTATACTCATTCATGCTACTGGCCTGTTGTCAATAAAGGTAATTAGTTGAAAAATGTTCCTACAGCTGTTTTATTTTTAGTACCCCCTGACTTTTTTAGCTTTTTTCCCCATCCCAATGTTTTTGACACATTGCTCCCATCAAATTCAACACAAACTAATATTTTTAATGAACTAGTAATATCTCTTTTTTTTGTATTTCTGTGTATTTTATTGTGAATAAAATATGGGTTTATGACAAATGTAAAATCACTCCATTCTGTTTCTATTTGAATTTTATACAGCCTCCCAACTGTTTTGGATTTGAGGTTGTAAATCCACCAAAAGAACCTGTGTACAGCTTTTATTCAAAGCATATCTGTGTTTGTTTCTGTGAATATGAAAGGCAGATGAAAGCTGTGACCCTAATCATAAACACAAACTCAGTGTTCAGACATTTGTTTCTATTCCTCCACATCCTCTTCTCCCACTGGTTCCTTCTTTTGTGTATTTTTAGGTCCTTTAGAAATTCATATTTTTAGTGTGTTTGCTGCTAAAGTAACACCAGTTTCTAAAGAAAGCTCCTGAAAATAGCACTACTGACAGACAGATGGAAGAAAACCCTGGTGAGGGACAGCCTGCTGGAAAAACAGAAAGATAAAGAAGAATTTCTGTTTATGCAAGACAGGCCTTTTCTTGGGCGTGTAGGGTCAGCGGTGTGTCATCAGTGTGTGTCTTTATATGTGTATGTGTTTTGGTGCTTGTGTGCCCCTGTGCCTGGTTGTATTTCCGTTTATGACAGTGCAGTAATCAGCCAAGGGGAAGAGCCTGTTCAAGTGCAGACGGCGTATCTCCCTTTTGCGTGCATCCACTCGTTTTGACATACTATTAACACACAAGTCTAAAAACACACTTGTGCATGGGTAGCACCATTTGACAGACTGTAGACAGCAACATGAGGAATTAGATTACAAAAGTGTTACAAAAACAGCCGGAAAACACTATTAAAAAAACTTTTAACAAAACAGAATGGGCAACAGAAAGACAACAGTGAAGTGCTGTTTGTATGCTATAAATAGAGACAATTGTATTGACAGAAGGCCTATTTTTAACGACATATCAAGATAAGAGGGTGGAAAACTGTGTTAGGAAGAACGGAATGGAGAACTGTGCAGGGCTTGGGAGGGGTGACACAAATGTCAGAAAAACATGAACTAAAATAATTCCTGCTTCTGCTTTAGGGCCAAGAGTTGCCCTAAATCATTTCTAGGGTTTTTACTGTAGAGGCTTAAGCATGTTTTTGTGATTAAGATATAATCTGCTTTTTATCTGTTTTTCAGTAGTTTGGAGCTGTTACCTACAGACATTATTGGCAATCATATCTGAAATGTATTTAACTGTTGCTTTAACCTCCTAAGACCCGAACTCTTCCACAGCATGCATTTTTAATTTCTCTTTGATATTTAGGCTGATTGGGACCTGATGAATGTAAAAACAAAGAATTACCAGAATTTTTTTTTTTTTTTTTTTTTTACCTTATTTTTGTTTTTAAGAAAAATAAGAGCCACATATGAGGATATTCATTTAAAATTTTGATGGAACATTAGCAGTATAATGTCCTCGTAAGTGGATATCAGGCCCTTGTAGAGCAAAATTGAGTATTTTGGTCTAAATAACCCAAAATGTGATGTCCACATATGTGGACGCCAGGTCCTTGGAGGTTAAATAACTGTCAGTGCTGTCAGTCACAGGTAACTATTTACAGCTGCAGAAAAAAAATTTTGTGGGACAAAAGGGGTGCCTCTTGGGGTACAACCTCACAATAAACCCATATCCCAAAGGAATTAAACCCAATTCCTTCGGGATTAATAAAGTATTCTGACACACACACACACACACACACACACACACACACACACACACACACACGTGTGTGTGTAGAGGCTAAAATAGAGGCTTCATAGTAGTGGTTTACACTTAAGCCGAAGATCCTTGGTCCTCAGACCTGGGAGGAGATACAGATTCATCTGGGGTTGTATCAGGACCAGTATCCAATGTAAAAATTTGCCAAATCAGAAGATGCAGATCTACCTGCTGTGGTGCGTCCTTAGTACCATTTAAATTGCTGAGAAATACTTGACTACCTACACATTTTGTAGACATGGAGACACACTGGCATTTCTTTGTTAGTGGCCACTAGCTATAACTGTAAGTTAATTACCCCTGTCCTTTTAGTTTTGATTGATTAATATAGTACTGATACAGCATAATATTTCGATATTTTGCATTTCAATACAGGGAGACCAAATATTTATATTGAATTACTTAAATTAAAAAACTTTGATTAATTTAAAAAAGAACAGGAGGGTCCATCTCGGTTAACATTACCTGAGAAAACTTACATTGAATTTGATTGAAAAACCATCCTACACTGGACATACCTAGGCAAAACAAAAAACTCCTACACTCACTCACATACAATACATGACAAAAGTTTAAAATAAATAAATAAATTTAAAAAAAAAATGCAGGACAAAGAAAATATTTGAAGTTTCTCAAATGATAAGAGACAGTCTTTTGGAAACTGGGTGTGGGATCCCCTGAAGATGACTGACTAACCTTGGCGAGGAAAAATGTGTATAATCTTCACTGTCTCCTGTAATCCTACAGTAACTCACAAGCGCACAAAACATTTCTTTCAGCCTCACAGAGCAACATCTGCAATCAATTACTCCCACCCACCCAGCTATAGAATCCAATAATGACACTAAAGCACAACAGCAATTTTCTTTTATGATGTTGTTTTCCCTGCTTGGCATTGCTTTCGGTAACTATAGGGATGCACAGCAACGGCTGGCACTGACTTGAGAGAATTGGGTGGTCACCGGGTGAAAAATAGGTGCACCATTACTGACTTCACTGAAGGCCCAACTGTTGATTCACCCTCCCTGTTTTTCACTATATAATGTGCCATAATGAGGACTTACACACTCAGTTACACACAAGACGGATTTGATAGTCATCCTGGACGGTAGCCAGGACCTACTCACTCTTCGATCTTGGTAGGACTGAAGCGAGTCCATGCTGAAAGCAAGCCTCTTGAGCAAACACTTGTGATGTGGTAATGTCACTTCCTGGCAACTCTGTTTGAAGTGGGGCCTTTGTTGGTGCTTGAGGGGGCGAGGTGATACCCCACTGGGATGGACGTAAGCTGAAAGAAACCAGAAAGGAAACGGGGCAGCTAATGAGCACAGAAGCAGGAGGATGTTGTGGTTGGTCATAGCAGCTGCTTGGTTGACCAAAGTCAGTTCAATCTGGGGCTTCCGCAGCAACCAGACATAATTGCTCACCGGCCTCTGACTTGAGCGTTAGGTCAGAAAGTAATATAACAACACACAGATATGGAGGGAGTGTCTGAAGAGAGACAGTGAGAGAATTTAGTGCCAATAAAGATGACAGTGTAGACCCTATAATTAGTGTCAGGGAACTCCCATAGCTGAAAACACACCTGCAGCCTCAAACAATCACACCACTGTCTTAGAAAAGAGAAGCGAGGCTTTACAAGAAGACAACGTGTGTTTGTGCGCACGTGTTACTGTGTGTGTATGTGAGAGCGGGACAGAGGAGAAAATGAAAACAGGTGGGAAGGACAGTGATTGAATTCCATCATCAGAAACAAAAATAGCATGAAAACACACACTTGGGCACGCACACACGCACACACTCATACACCAGCTCAGCCTGTTTGATTTCAAGGACAACCCAACAAGGTCCGGGCCAATTCAGTGATCTCAGACAGCATTTTCTGCCTAAAGCCATAACACACAAAGAGAAAACGCAACAAAGGCTGACCTTGTGTCTTCTGTTTAAGTTACACCACAAAGAAGAGCATGTAATATTCAAGGTTTCGTCCCTGTAATTATCCTACTGCAAGTTTGTTTAAAAGGATGTGCTTCATGCTCAGAAAACCAACAGGAAGTATATCTGATAAAGACTTTAACTGGTGTTTTCAGGAAGTGATCTTTTGGAGGAAGAATTTAAAAGACTCTGTAGAAGCACAAAATGTGCTGCTGGTTATCTTTTCAATTGACTCTATTTGAAAAATGGTCAATGTCACGGTAAAGTCACCTAGAGAGTTTTTGGCCATGGCCATCTTGTTTAACATTGGGGAGTTTTAACCCAGACGTGACCATTTTTGGATAAAAGACCAGTGCTGGAGAGTCATCAGCTAAAGTCAGCACTGGCTAGCTAGCTAAGTTAGAGACAGTATTGTCAATTTGTTGTTATAAATAAATGGATGGTTATTTTAGTTAGTGAAAATCAGGCTTTAAATAATTTACTTAGTGAACAACTGACTCATTCTTTTAGTGCAACACTGAAAAATATTAAATTTGTCACTCAAAGTGGACAGTTGTAATAATTAGCATTGCTAGCATGAAGATGGCTTGCATTCAGGAGACAGATTCAAAGGACCACTTGAGGAACTGCATTATTTACAAGGACTCCATACTGTCCAAGACTTCTGTCTTTATATTTTGCTAGGAAATGTGCAAACAAACATGTAATCGTAGGCAAAAAATAACATTTGTACAATTCTAATAAGCTTGAAAGTTATTATTTAGTATGGCCACCTTTATTAATCAACATAGCCTGAACTCTCTTAGACAAGCTTTCAGTAATCTTCAGGAATAGTTCTCCAAGATTCATGAAGGACATTCAAATATCTTTTTTGGATGTTGGCTGCCTCCCTGATCTCCTCTGTACATAATGACGACTGATTTTCAATACAATTCAATACTGTGGCTATTTCTGATGAGGCTTCAGTGAAGAGTAATGGATCAACTGAAAAGCTAAATGGATCTCTCAGATCTTGTGTCGGGTCTTTGCCGCATTTTTTCTGTTTCTTAAAGATCTGACTTTGAATAAATAAATGAAAACAAAAACGATCAGGTACAAGGCTGGTTTCTTGGTTGGTTTTAAGACTTTTGTACAGATTTGGTGAAATGGGATCTTCCACAGTATTCTACCATTACATCATTTGATATTGCTTCATTTGTCTTAGCAAATCAGTCAGTATCACTTCCACTTTACTTGAATCACAGATAACATAACAATGAGTTCAGCTGCACAAAAAATGATCACCACAGCTGGAGTACTAACATCTGACCACCCAAGTCAACAATTAAACATGCTTAGTCGGCCAAATTAAAGTGAAAACTACTGAACAGTGACAGACACACTACATAAGATATGGGTGATGTTCATACAGTTTATACATTGAGCTGACGATGAACTGTTAGGATATCAATCAACCATCAAAAATGACTCCAACTATTCCAGCTCACGGGAGGAGACCTAAAAAACAACATCTGCTCCCACATTGATGTGTCACATTCGGATGGTGGCCCCATTGTCGCCTGACAAAGCTTCAGTGCTATGTCACATTCCCATAATCCACGCTGGAGTAAGGGGCTCAGGGAAGGTTATTATTTTTCACACACAGGCATAAAGCCACAGAGCGGCAGTCTCCCCTCATGACTCATGCACAGGGAGAAAAAGGAGCTGACTAATCACAATAATAACCATCATCATCCTGCCGTCTCGACAGTTGCTTCTCCTCACTCAATCAGCACGATAACACAATTCAGATCACTCCTCAAGATGAGACAGTATTGCTGTTGAATCAGCTGTGTCAGTGCATATGTCTGTGCTGAGCATGCTAATTGTAGCGTGTTACTGGTCACCTCTGTCTCTCAGCCAGTAATGGGGCACATTTTAGTAGGGCTTTTCACATGGCTAAGCTCTCTAAAGTGGTCTTCTGGGGCTTGACTTTACTGCCTTATGCAAAGCCGGCTGTGTGGTGTGTTGATAAAGACAGAGCAATCTGGAAGATTAGCTGTGGTGTAATGGGGCGAGATGAAAACTAGATGTCATCTCTGCTTCCACGGGCTCAGCCCTTCTCAGCATGTGTAATTGTGAGCGAGAACTGGCAGAGGGAGGTCAGGGGCGCGTCTGCCACGAGCTCAGCTTTGGCTCTGAAAGCGACATCACCCATGACCTCATCTAAGGAAAAATCCCCCTCTCCTGCCTTTCTCTCCTCCCTTTTCTCTCAAGGAGCTGAGCTCTGCTTCTGCATTCCTGCTCTCCGAACAGCTCCCACACTGTCTCCAAACTGTGGCAGGAGAGAGGGAACACACAGGGGAACAGTGGGCTGATGGTTAGACGGAGAACAGCAGAGGGGAAAGTCTTGCTGAGGTCATGGACCCCACTAATAGTCTGTGGGCAGTTCAGACGGCCTCCAAAGGAATGGCAATTTGTTAGACAGTCAGACAGATGAAAGCACATAAATGAAGAAATTCAAAAGAGGCTAACTTATTCAGTCACTTGCTTTAATTCACTGGTCTTTGGTTCCATTATAAGGCAGCTTGACACCTTGCCCTTTGATCAAAGGAAATATCCCAACAGTTACTGAATGGACCTCCATGAATTTGGAGGTAGTGAACACTGCAACAACAGTTCACCTGCTGAGCAGTTTGGAGCTTCTTTATTAGGCATCAGAGTTTTGTGATTGTATCTGAACCACTTCATGGAAAATACCCTTCTTGTTTTTGTAGCAATTTGTCAGAGGGACAGTAACTGTCAACACTCCACTCCACCACATACGTATCTTAGGAATGCGCAGGTATTTCTCCACAAGGAAAACCCCTTCCCTCATTTCCTACAATCCATACAGGAATCTGTAACAATGATGATTGCTTAAAGTGTGTGTTTTCTGTGGGGAGTGGGGAAGGTTTAAGTTGTAGTGGAAGGGTGAGGTGTTCTTTCGGTTTCAACAGCAGCCAGCCACAAAGGGGAAACAGCCAATAAGAATCCCTGGAGCCCAATCCTTGCGGTAACCACAACGGGCTTCCAGCCTCTATGACAGCCATCCGCTCCTCCTTTGTCATACGCTGCGGCGTCAGCCAGCTCAGCTAGCCAGCACGCGTTGAGCTGATCCTCTAAAACCATCCTTAGGTGCCTGCTTATCCACACATACACACATGAATGCTGGGCGGATATGGGCGGAGAGATTTCTAGTTATTTTCTTTCAGAGAGCTTCAGGTCATACTGTAAGGGGTAGAGAAAACAGATGAGTCAAGCATGCAGTCATCCGGTCTTCCGGTCTATTTGCCCTTGTTTGTTCAAGTTATTTGTGTGTGTGTGTGTGTGTGTGTATTAGACGACAATAGCGACTGAGTATGCTTTCTCCTCATGTCTTTTTCTATTCTCCTGTTCCTTCCTTTCGCCTGCCTCCCTTCCTTGTCCCCTCTTAACCCATCTCCTCTGGCTCTCTCTCCTCTCATTTTAACCAGTAGGTAATGTGATGCTGCCATCAGCCTCCTCTGGGCCTAAATAGACCACAGTGAGAATTTAATAGTGTGACCATGATACATAACAAGTGTCTGTCCAGCAGGGTGACATCAGCAGCGGGGAATCTGCTGGTATCCCTGCTGAGCTCCAGCTAGCTTTGGGGGCAAGAGGAGAGGGGCAGAAGTGAACCGAGCTGCTTTTTTCAACATGACGGACATAGAAAGCAGCAATATGAGTGGAAGCCAACTGTGAACATGGCTTTTTTTTTTTTTTTTTTACCTTAATAACTTTTAAAATCACACCAAGCTGTGATTCTGTGGTAAGGTATGCCTTTGGTCAGCAGCAACTAATGTGTTTGATTTCTGCAAAACAATTAGTTTTTGCATTTGTCACACATGCACAGGCGAATTACAGTGAACAATTGCGGGATGAGTCAACATTAAAACTCATTGTCAACTGTCTTTTCCAAGGTGATTTTGAAAGGAGTTCTGGGAAGTCGACTTGACTGCGTGTTTTACCAAATAAGCATAAAGTAGAAGAGATGGACACAGCCACCATGACATCATCCACTGGTTTGTTGGCTCCCGTTCTGAAGCCTCGTGTTCGGCACTGTTTTCAGCATCACAGTGTCGCCATGTCCTAAATCATACGCTGTTTTATCATCTGCTTTACTCAAAATAGGACTATCATTTACAAAATTATCATTATGTTGTATTTAAATAGACTTAAAACCAGTAACTGAGACCATTCATTTCCATTTAATTCAGTTTTATTTATATAGCACCAAATAACAACAACAAATGGCCTGCATTTGTATAGCGCTTTACTCAGTCTCTAAGGACCCCAAAGCGCTTTACACTACATTCAGTCATTCACCCATTCACACACACATTCACACACTGGCAATGGTAAGCTACGTTGTAGCCACAGCTGCCCTGGGGCGCACTGACAGAGGCGAGGCTGCCGGACACAGGCGCCACCGGGCCCTCTGACCACCACCAGTAGGCAAACATGGGGTTAGTATCTTGCCCAAGGATACTAACAATTGTCTCAAGGCACTGGAAGGTAAAGACCCTACAGTAATGGAGAGAAAACCCAAACCCTAAGACAACCTCCTTTGAGCAAGCACTTGGCGACAATGGGAAGGAAAAACACAAATTTTTGCTTGTGGAATAACAATACTTACTTTATTCATCTAATTGTTACAAATGTTGGTTCTTTTTAAGTCAACAACAAAGATATACGAAGACTTATGCACCCTCTTTAGGACCTTCCCATCCTTATCATCTTGAATCAGCACTCCCAGATCCGCGTCCCTCATAGTTTCAAGAACAGAAGAAAAGCCTGAAGTTAAAAAAGAAATTCAATATATAGAAATGAGTGATGCAAATAACAGCGGTACCTACTTACTTTTTCTTAGTAACGAGTAATCTAACTAATTACTATTTCTATCGTTGCAACGCTGTTACCGTTACTAACAAGAAAATGCGGTGCGGACACATTACCATTTTTCACCTCAGACAGCTGTCATCTTCTTACCGGAGCTAGGGGGCGAAACAATCGCACAAGTCCTGCTGATTGGCTGAGGAAGAATGAAGTAGTTGTGGTAAACCAATCACATGACCAATTTAAGATGACATAGCAACAAGATGCTATATACCAGTTTTTAAATTGTGTTGATAGGCCACGTAAAACCACAGTCATGATAATAAAAATATACACGTTGTTTTTTCCTGAATACTATCGTCACGTTTACTGTCTAAGGACAGCGCTAGCCCCCATTCTCTGCTGAAGACCAAAAGAAAACGAAACAAAAAAACACCCCTTTCATATTGGTGGAAAAATGTACCATATCGACCAATCAAAAAATTATATGGCAACGTGGCATTTGGATGTTTAGCAAGAGGGGTAAGTTTTGGGAGTGACGGCAAGAGAAAGTTTTGAGATGTGAGAGATTTGTAACGTTTAGCATGTTTGGAGTGCGTAGTGTAGTGTGTTGTCTTTTGTAGTAAGTGTCTAGTGTAGTGGAGAGTTTTCTTTAGTGTGTCAGAACTATGAGGCGACAGGTGAATGTCACAGATGCTCCCAGAAAGCCACCAGAGGCAGATTGCAATGTAAACGCTGTCTCCAGGTGGGAAAACAGGAGGGTTGATATGCCTCCTGTTGTTAGGCCTGCGGGTATTGGGCTTGTGATGTTCTCCTTTATCTGATAGTGGACTGAAATTATTTTTCTGGAGTGGCATGGCTAATTTGTGTGGGATCTTATTTGATGCAGAACACCTGATTGTGCTGTAAATAGTTTGAAATGGTTATTTTTAAAAAACCCACCTTGGCTGCATTTTAGGTAAATGGCTACATATAACTTTGTTGTTTGCAAAACTTGTGCATAGGTTTTTAAAATCTACAATTTCTAATTGAATTTGAAGTTATGAAAATGATTCATTAAACATGTTTGCGGTTGTTACAGTAAAAAATACAACTTTTTTTCTACTCGGAATTTATGTTTTTTGTCTGATTTTAGATCAATTGTGTTAATACAGTATGTCAAGATGAAAAAATAACTGTAAGTTTAGACATGTGAGGTTGTGCTGAAAAGAATGATACCAAACAAGGCAAGATAGTTTTTAAACATGAAAAGTAGTCAAAAACAGCCAATTATACCCTAAAGTTACTTTACCTAGTAATTAGTTCGTTTTAGAATATTGTAACTCAGTTACTAACTCGGTTACTTTTTTTGAAGAAGTAACTAGTAACTAGAAGTAACTAGTTTTCAAAGTAACTTGCCCAACACTGATACAAATATAGCAAGAGCCAGGAAATGATCTAGGAACATAATATCGAGCTTGAAGACGCCTGAAAAAATGTCCTTTAAGGAGAGAAAAGACAAATCTCTCAAGGTTCTTGCACCCAGCCTAGCCCATAAAGAAAGTGTTATTCAGTTGTGATCTGTATGTTTGATTTGGCAATGATTTGAGCTAGATGCCCTTTCTGATGCAACCCTTGGCATTTATCCAGGCTTGGGATTGGTACTCGGAGTATACTGGCTCCCCATGGCTGGATTAGATGAGAAGGTGAATAACACCTTATTTACTTGCCCCACACTGGGACAACATTGAGTTTACTGGCAAGACTGAGACCTAAAAAAAACCCAGTTTGCTCTCAATCTTTGCAGCTTTTGGGGGCAGTTGTAAGAAAAATAGCTGGGCCTGATGAAGTAGTGGAGAGAGTAGGCATGAGTCAAGAATGACTCGTTTTTCATCTAACAAATGAGGGGTGTTGGTCAAAAAGTAAACGCCATCAAAGTTGATGAAAAATGAGATTTTATTACTTAATATTTCAGCCTCTTGAGGGCCGCTCTGCTTACACAGACCGTCATGTTTGCCTTCGCCAAAGGTCCTGCCTTTGGCTGCACGTGTCAATTTTAGAAGCCTAAGGAGGAAGAGAAAGAGCAGACAGGAAAAGGATGAGGAAATGGAGAAGACAAGGCTGCATGACAGGACGGAATAACAAAAAAGAGACTAATGACAGGTAGTGACAGAGTGACTCTTAATCTTTTGTAGGCGAACGCACCCTCCAGAGCAGAAGTTGTCACCTTGACCCATTCTTTGTCCTCCCGTCTATCCCTCTTTCTCACGTTACCCCTTTGCCCTAATCTCTCATTCCTTCTCTTCATTTCTGTCATCCTCCCCTCCCTCCTCCTCCTCCTCCTCTTTTGCCCTATGTGCTGTGCAAATGGGCCGACACAGACTGCGTGCAACACGTTGATCCTTTGCAGCTTTTTATTGTTGCTCAACAATCACTCCCTCCCTGTCATCGCTTCATCCACCAGGAGTGGCACGCTGACATTTGGGCCAGCATTTCAGGTTGACTTCACGGGCCTGTGAAAGTCATATACACCTAAAACAACCTCTGACATGCACAAAGTAATCAATTTCAGGTAATAATGTGTTCCTGTTGATGATATCCGGCAAGAGAATGATTACATTTCCAACTGCTGGCGTGCGCACTTCCATATTAGTGTGGAAACTACCCATTGTTGCCTCTCAGCAGAGCAGGAAGCACCTTTCACAACAAACCTACCCTCCTTATACCGATTAAATCCAGTGCAGCTGCCGTAGCATCTGATTACTTCAGTCTATTTGGCAATGACAAGAAGGCAATGGAGCAGTTTACTTATTAGCTTTAGATCATTTTGGCAAAAGTTAGAAATAACTAATATTTAATGTTTGAATGTTTCCATTAATGAGCATAGTAGTCCGCTCCACAGCCTTTGATTTGGCTACTTTTTAATGCTACTGTTTTTCATGTGTACCTCAGAATAAAGCGGAAGTCTTACATGTGTGTGTGAAGCAAACTTACTCTAGGAAAATCACAGCCCCCAAAAACAATATCAAACACAATAGGCTTGCTGGTATTTCCCACAAGCGTCTGGCATGCAATAAATTTTGCCACTTCTAAAGAATCTCGGCCAACCTGCGAGGAAATGCCTTAAAGCTCTGTGGAAAAATAATCTCCTCGACTCTCTAGGAATAAAAAATAACTTCTAAGGGCAGGACAAGCTCAAAGTGTAGACTCTGCGGAGCTGTTTCTCAAGCCCAACAAGGAAAATTCATGAGAAGTGCAGTGCTGATGGCTGATGATGGGCCACCATCCTGGCCATTATTTCCTGGCTGGGGTCCACGAGGCCACCGAGAAACAGAACGCAGTGAACTCCCTTCTTCTTCTCTCTCAGCATTCTGGCTCTCCCGCCTGCGATCAGGCCCGGGAATAGCAGCTATGTGAGCATGACTGCACGACACTATTTCTGTGCGCTCTGCTACTTGACATTGAGAGGCCGGGATTAGGTGGCCCCCCACTACTGTAAATGAATAGCTCCCGTCACTCACACACGCACACAAACACATGTGTGTGCTTTGTAAATACACATATGAATCCCCCTGAACATAAAAAAATGTGACTGAGAAACTGGAGTTTTCTGCACATTTTCACCTTCCTGTAAACGCCACGTGAGGATGATGAAAGCTGAAGTGCTGTTTTTCAGTTTCTCAACAAGCGGTATGAAGAAAGTTGCATTCTGAATCAGGTACCACGCCCTCGGTGGTTCAGTTGAACATCTGTCAGCCACCACCACCCCCTTGTGCGAACATGAGCTCCCCACAGTATGCTGCTTATTCAGTCTATATGGAACGTATGGGAATCAGACCCACAAACGGTGCTGAAAAAGATCACATAACAAACATGCATGTTTTGCTGTGGATTCTTTTCTTGGTAATGGTTCGGTTAACCCTTCAACCCACTCAGAGTCAGCTCTGAAGCATGACTGTACCACATTCCCACTTACACAGACACACACTGCCAGTGTAACAACATCTGTGTAGGAGGTGACTTCAAGGGAGTGACTAACATTTGGCGGGGCCTCAACCTGCCTTTGAGTCCAGCTGGGTCTTTTGACCGTCCTTACCTCCATTAAACCTGTGTGCGGCATACATGACAGCATTGCTGCATCCTGCTATTTGCTGTATGTGGTCTCTCTGAATACTGTGGTATTCGGGGGCTGGTCGAGGCCTCAGATGTTGTGCTCAATCGCGTGTCTTTGAGTGCGACATCTGTTTCAGCTGCGTGAGTAATGGTGTGTGAGGCAGTGGCTAAACATCAGGTGTTTGCCGTCTTGCACATCTCAGATCTGTTGCCTTTCTCCTCCCCCCCCCACAGCTGGAATGAGTCCTGTATGTATCATGATTGATCTGTCAGTGAGTCTGACGATGCTGTTGTCATCACATAAAAAAACGACTAACGTCTTCACTTTCCTCACGGCTCGCTTAGACAGTCTGGCATCAGTTATTTGTTGAATTGTAAACAGTGGCACGCACAGATAACCCCAATTACATATAATAACTGAGGAAGGATTTTTGATTCAAGATCTATGAGCACTGGCTAAAAATAATAACAGCACCAATGTGCAGGATACAGGTGTCTCAGTTTAAAGCGACTGCTCACACGCCAGAGACGGGAAATAAAAACATGATGTTTGCTTTAATTGCAGATCCTGAACGAGCTAGAAGAGCAACAGCGGTGTTATCGTTATTAAGACAGGCATTAATGCACGGTCCAACTCAGGAAGCAAATGAATGACTATAAGTTTGGAATAATAAAGATTTAACCCTGCGATAGACTAGCTATCTGTCCAGGGTGTACCCGCCTCTTGCCCTGTGACATCTGGGATTGGCTCCAGCCCCACCATGATCCTGAATCGGATAAGAAAGCGGGTGGATGGATGGATGGATGGATGGATTGAGAAATAACAGAGAAACTCCAGAACTCACATATTGAGATGTTTATTTATTTATTTTTTATTCTGCTCTGAAAAGAAAATCACAAATATAAATCACTTCAAAATTGCAGGATTTGAATGGATAAAGCACTTGAATTCACATTGTTTTTCCTTTTTTCTTGACAGCTTAACAGTTTCTCCTCTAACAATGATAAGACATAAACACAACATATTTATACCCAATTCTTTCTACAGTGCATTTCATATGTGACTCCCTTCTAAAAAAAAGAAAAGAAAGAAATACAGATGTTGAGAGCACAGTTCTTGTGGTGCTTATAATCAGTACATAGCAGTGTGCCTAATGATCAGCGTTACCTCTGAAACTGAAACCTAACGTGAAGTAACGGTCCCCGAACCTGCAGGATAAAGCCGGGTGGGGGGGATGGGAGAGAGTAAGGCTTTGCCCTCCCTCATTACCAATACTGATGTGCCTTTGAGCAATTCACTGAACCCACATTGGAGCCACTTAGTGGCTGACAGAAGAGACTGGTTGCCCCAGGGGCAGTTTCCAGGTGTGACTATGAGTAATCGTGAGTGTGGTCAGTGTTGGAAATCATCTGAACCATTGGATCATTAAAAATAATATCAAATAAAATAAAATCTCGCGTATTCAATGATCAATTTATTAACCACAGTGCTATTGATCATCTAGTGAGTGCCAGAATTAAAGTTTATGCCATATTTTTCATGAAATACTGAGCTTTTGCTTCGTTTGCTTCTGTTTCATAAATAAATAGCCTCGAATAAGAAATATAAAAACACTTTTTTTTGTTTTATTTTAAAAACTGCTAAAAGGTGGTTAAAAATCTCCATAAATACAGTTAGCTTAAATAAATAAATTAAAATTATAAATATACCGTTTACTGTACACACACAAGAAAAAACAAATCAACAAAAAAAAAAACAAAAAAAACACGTGACGGCATTGAGCAGGAAAATACAAAATGTTGTCTTTTGAGAGAAAGAGAATCCAGATTGAGCTCTGATTGTTGTTAAAAATCTCAAATAATTTCAGAGACAGAGTCAAGACGCATTCCTCCTTCTTCCCGTTCCTCGTCGCCTGATTCTCGACACACCTCCTCTGAGCGGTTTAATATTCCAGTTCCAGACCGGGAGTTTCTTCTTCTGAAGCCATCAGGAATACATTCACGTGCCCACTCTTTATTTGAACGGCCAGCAGAACATTGGGCAGACGTCCTTCTGTTCTCTTCTTTGCGTACGTTCAATTTATTTTCCTTTTCTTTTCCTCCGGGACCTCCTGTTGCTGTTCACTTTTCATTTTCAGCTGAGGTAGAATTTCTACATCTTTGCCTAAAATAAAAAATTTAAAAAAAAAGGGGGGGGGGGGGGAAATGAGTGAAATCTAGTCGCACTTGATAGCGGCTGATGTCAGTCGGTTTACGTGTTTGTAGCCCTTTCCCTAACCACTCACCTCTCTTTGTTGCTTCAGTGGTTGGATGCTGACCCTAGCTTCACCTTCTCCTCATTCTCTACATCATACTCTCCCCGCTTGTGAAACCTGGAATAAACGAAAGGAAAGGAAGCTCGTTCAGTCTTCTACGTATCGCCTCGTTATTAGCTAAGATCCTAACCTGTGCATGGCTGCGAGTGCGTGCCGGGCGTGTGTTTCGCTCACCTGAGCATTAACAAAAGTCCGATGATGGTGAGGCACAGAGACGACAGCACCACCGCCACCACCGCCAGAGCTGTGGTGCGGTCGTAGCCCTCTCGGGACTGCGATGGCAGCAGGATAAACTGACACCTATCGCCGGAGTAATTATGGTGGCACCTGCGAAGAGGACGGTGAAGGGAAAACTGTTAATAATTGATCGACTTGAGGTGCGCATGATGTGCAGGTAAACAGAGAGCTAAATACTCACACGCATGATGGTTCACGGAGGTCTTTCAGGTAAGTGCAGGTCCCGTGAATGCAGTAATCTTTGTACTTCTTCAGGCAAGGATTCCTCTTCCTTCCCTTTCCTTTTCCCCTCTTCTTTCCCTTTCCTCTCGTTGTTTTTCCCTCAGTGTTTTCAGCTTCCAGGATGGTAGAAGGATCTTTGGGTTTGCTTGACATGGCAACTAAAGTGAGAAAAAAAAAAACAAGACCAACAATTACATGTACTGTCTTTGTTAAAAGCCACTTAAAAGCACCAATTTAAGACATTTTTTAAGTGCCTTACCTCTTGGCAGCTGCAGTTCATAGTCTCCAGATGTGCCATCTTCATACTCTTCATAATAGTAGTAGTCATCATCGTACTCCTCCGCCTCGCCATCCTTGCTGTAATCTGCTGTTGTCGCCCTCACGCCCCGGTTCTCCTCCTCCTCTGCTCTCCTGTCTCTGGTTGTGTCCAGGAGGCTGATAACAGAGGTGTGCTGCTGCTTGTTGCTCTGGTAACGGTCTACTGCAGCACCGCTGGCCAGTCTGGACATCACTGAAGGAGCAGGAAAATCAAACGTTATGAATGAGGTCCTCTTTTGAACATATATACACCACAAAAACAAACAACAAAAATCACAATCAGAAAACTCTTCCTCTAGGGGACAACCAGCAGACAGGTTAGTGCATCAAGCTGGGTGAGCCTTCTCGGGCAAGTTGAAACATGTTGTACAGGAAGAAGCTTCAGGCAGGATTTTTTAGGGATGCAGTAATTACCCTGCTGTTCTCTCTTAGGAAATACACCGGATCAGACATTGTCCTTAGGGATTGATTGAGTCAATGCCCAGCTCAGGATGCACTCAAAAGGACGCCAAATTTTAAACTGAGTGACTGAGTTTGACCCGCATGTTTAATGTCAAACAGACTTTCTGAGTTACTGTCCTCAAATTCGTGGACATTGAGATATCGGCCTGGCACACAGCCTTCCCCCCTCTGTCTCTCATAACACACGCACAAAATGCATGGGCAGACAGTTAGCTAATGTCAGGCAAGAATATGAGTTAAAAATAAATGTATCCAGTTACATAAAGCATGCTCTAAAATAAGAGAGATGACCCCATTAGCTCCTGAATAGGCTGGCATCATGAAAACTGTTGCCTAAAAGATTAAGTTTACACGACATGTTATAGCTCGGTTATTATAGAGAGGATTACACTGACAGCCAAGAAAGAGAGAGAGACACACGCGCGCGCGCGCGCAGTGATCCATTAATGAACACAGAAGAAACACTGGTTAAGTTGCACAGGCACATGAAACGTACCCAACGCGTGAGCCAGCAACAGCGCAACAGCGAAAATCCTCATGGCTTCCAGTAGCTTTAAGTAGAAAAATTATTTAAATTAACAAAAAAAATCTAAAAGTTATATTCCGTCCACCTCTCAGTATTCCTTCCTTTTTTTTTTTATATGCTTTTTCTTTTTTGTTAATAGAACTCCTCTCTTCTCCTCGCGTCCCTGCTGCCGCTGTCTCCTCTCCAGAAAGACTGGCGACTGAAGCTCACGAGCCTTTTAGCCTAGATAGATATCCCCGCCTCCTGGGTGTTGCCAATAACCACAAGAGCATGTTGCGGCAATTAATTCGTATTTTAACTCAAATTATCCATCATGTTACTTGGTACTCCCAAAGATAGAAAATAAAATACAAAAACTGTCGGGAAATTAAAAGAAACAGGAAACTGAAACTTAATTTAAAAAAAAAAAAAAAAAAACTAATCCTTGGTTCCTTTTGTACATATTGACTCATTCTTTCTGTCTGAGTGCCGTCATAGGGTTTGGTTGTGTTTAATCCAGGTAAATCCGGTGGTTAAAGCAGTCACAGATTTAAAGTATGCGTGTCACAGAATCAGAAGTCCAAATATTAAGTAAGATACATTAACAGTCCATACTTACATTTAAGCAAGATAATTCAACAGCGAAGCTGTTGAAGAGGAGGACAGGAAACGTAGTAATACATGACAAAATATACAACTCTGCAGTAAAAACTGGAGATCAGATGATGGGCTTCACTTTGGCTCCAAGTATTAAAAGCGCCTTTAACGGGTACGAAATGTGAGCGCCACCACGTGGTCAAGGATTACACTACACTGTTTTACTGTTTAGGTTCAGGTAGTTTCCAGAGTTAGAAACAAGCGAAATTAACTATTTATTTGAAAAATGTTTAACTTTGACTTACTTTTTTTTTTATCAGCTTTACAGTTAGTCGTGTTTTCAAAATTTCACAACAGACATTTCAATACAAACACCACTTCTTGAAGGGCAGCTGGTTCACAGTAATGTAGACCTCCCAAATCTAAATAAAGAAAGGCTACAAAGCATCATCAGGCCACTGTGATGCCAAAGGTTACTAAAACTTAAGGCCTTTCCTGTGCGTTTCTATTTTCACTTTGTTTTGTGATAACACACGTTCTTTTCAGTTATCTCCCTGCCTTCCCCTCTTGTTTTTTTTATTTCAGGTAACTGCAATCAACTACAATGTTTTTCCACACAGACTTGGGTAATTTGAGAAGCGAGGTGATGAGGTGGTTAAAACTGTCAACTCACAACGTGAAGGTTCTTGGTTCCCAGGGCTTCTTGTCTGTCTTACTTCTCTCCATGTACTCCAGCTTCTTCCGCAGTCCACAGATGTGCAATTTAGGGTTAATTGATGATTTTAAATCGACCATGGATAAGTGTATAGCATAGTGCTGCATAAATGTATGTTTCAAATTGCTTTGAATGGTCAGTAAGTCTAGAAAAGTGTTGTATAAATGCAAGTGCATTACATTACATAGAGGAGTAATGGTAGATTTTCTAAGTGCAAAAGGAAGGACGGCAAGCTCCTAATACGTTTATTCACTGCCAGTTGATCTTTTTACTACTGGTGTCATGCAGTTCTGAGGTAACAACAATTATTCACAAGAAAATTATCTTTTGATTGCAATGTGAAATTCTCCCTTCAGCTCTCAAGTGCAAAAAATACCATCAATAGGTTAATAGCACAAGTGCTTCAACTGGATTAAAGTATAGTCTGACTTCATGGATGGCTGTGTTAACATTCTTAGAATTAATAATTAAAGTTGGAGTCAATTTAAAGCAACACAAAACGGATCAAATAAAGATAAAATAGATACACAATACATCAGTATCACAGCTTTTGATGTTATTACTACTGCTGGTTTTCTAGAGATTTATGGGCTTTACTTCTAAGTGCATATTCTTACGATTCCCGTCACAGTAAAGCCTCTTTGGCTAAAGCTTAACTACGTTGTAGTGTGTGTTGAGGTCACATGTAGGTCGGCTGCTCACCACGTATGGGGGTAATGAATATGTCTGCCCTTTGTACTCTTAGGCATAGACTAACTCTGATGTGACCGTAGACAATAAATCTGGTGCGCCAGAATGTCATACTAATGAGATTCTTTTAAATACACGCACAGTGATGATGCAAGTCTGATCAGAAACCGTTTATTTCCAGGCCAGGGAGCAAGAATGAGAAACAATTCTAAAAACATAATAAAATTACCACCGAGCCTAGATAAAACAATTCTAAAACTGGTAAGAATGCAATTTTCTGTATGCACTAAAAATCCCACCCAGTCCCACAACCCAGGACGAATGTTCGTTATGGGTTCACAGGCCAGAAATTCCTCTTGCGGAGCTGCGTGCATGGCAGCCTCGTCCCAGGCAGACGAGGATGAGCCTGCTATCCCCTTCTCGTCCCTTTACTGGGCCCATCACATCCCAGCTCAGCTCGCATTCTGCACTGAGTCCGTTGCTCGATCGCCTCCCCTCGCGTCATCGCCCTGTAAGTAAACAAATAGGGGCCACAACCATCGTCCTGGAAGCTGCCCTGGCTTATAGCCATGGCGACCCTCTCCCAACACGGCTGCACCCGGTGAACAACAGTGGAGACGCTACTCACAAATGCTGTCAATCACAGGCGTTGTCTCCTATTGTCGCCGTTCCTGCTGTCTGGACTGCGTCGCTACGTCACACTCACCTGTCCGTCTCCAGATGAGGCGCCGCACCCCCGCGATCAGGCAGTGATTCCCCCTATCTATCTATCTATCTATCTATCTATCTATCTATCTATCTATCTATCTATCTATCTATCTATCTATCTATCAATCACCTGGTCTTCTTGTGTTCCTTTTCATATCGTGTGCCTCTGTCATCCCAAGCCCCAGTCAGCTTCCTTTTAAAGGGTCCCTTAAACAGCTGATAGGCCACCTCTGGACACACCCATGTCTCAGGTGATCACTATCAGCTAATTTGTCCCATGCCCAGCCAGTCCACAGTGGATTAAAACAATGTCAAATAAGCCACTAAAAACCATGCAATACAAACAGAATAAAATCATGCAAATAAAAACTAAACTCACAAATAAAGACTAAAAAACAGAATAAAACCAATATAAAAGATAAATACAAATTTCCTCTGTGTGACATGAACATTCAATCTTAAGTAACATGACTTTTTCTTCTTCTCTATCTTCTTCTGTCATCTGCTTCCTTCCGCTTCCACAGCAAATGATCTGCACCCATCTCACTCCATCCTTACCATCCTCCTCTGTCAGCCCTCTGCATCTCCTCCTTCACTACATCCACAAACCTCCTCTAAGGTCTTCCTCGTTTCTCTTTTATTCTTTCCTGCCTGGCAGCTGCATTTAGCATCCTTTGTCCCATATGTCCACTATCCCTTCTCCAAACCATCTCAGCCTGCCTCTCTAACTCTGTCTTCAACCCTCTCAACTCAAGGTGTCCCTCGAAAGTAATTGTTTGTCCCTACTGGTCACTCCCAATGAAAATCTTTATCTTTAGTTCTAGCTCCTGTCCTGTGACCCACACGAACCCAACACACTAACCTGAAAGGCAAAACTAAAATTTCATTGACTGTGAATAAATAAAAACGCGATCTTTAGTTATTAGATATTTGTCAGTCCGCCACTCTCCAGCCAAGTCCAACAGGTGGCAGTGATTTAACTCCAGTGTGTTTTGCTAACCGCCAATGAATCAAAAGTAAAAGAACGTCAGGCCTCACAAGCGTCGCTTATTGGTTTAAGGCGATCACGTGAATTATACGCGAGAAAGGGGGACGGGGGGAGGGCAAACATGGCTGACGAAGCAGGGGAAGTAAACACAGCTGTTACAGAGCGCGACGAAAAACAAGAACAAGATGAGCCCAAAGTTTTACGACCAGCGACTAATGGCGAACCGGATGGGGGCAGCGAGCAGGACTGGACCGAGAGGCAGGCTTCCCAGGTCGCAGAGGAGAACAGCTGGTCGGCTCCTCTCCTGTCTCTGGCTCGTAAGGCCACAGAGACGATTAGCAGCGGGATCAGCTACGCTGCCATCCAGAGAAAGCCCTCACAGGGATACGCGGCGAGCTCCCCGACCGAGAATGAGGCCGAAAGTGACCTCAGTAACTCAGCGAAAAAGCTTCCAGGTAGACTTTGTTTTTTCTTATGCCTGCTAGTTAATGCACTTTAAGATCGAACCATTGCGGCTGTCACAGGCACTTGAAACACTGTATAAGTGTCAGCTGTCACATCACATGACTCCAAGATCAGACTCTTGGTTTTTTTGGTTAGTGAAGTGCTCCTTTTCCGGCTATGTCATCTGACAGAATTAACCTCAGAGCTTCTCCTTTTTTTCATGCTTTCTGTACAGTTGTTCCCCCCAAAGACTCAATGGCAATAGAAAGATCCAACCTGCTCAGCATGCTGAAGCTCAGCATCAGAGTGTTGATTCAGTCTTCTATGAGTCTGGGCAGGACGCTTGACTCGGAGTACCCTCCTCTGCAGCAGTTTTTTGTTGTCCTGGAGCACTGCCTCAAACACGGTCTTAAAGGTTAGACGTAAATAAATCTGACTTTTGCTGTTGTGCTATATTTAGCTGCCTGCATGCTGAAGTTAATTCTGCATGTTGTCTGATTCAGCCAAGAAATCCTTCATTGGTTACAACAAGTCTATATGGGGACCACTGGAGCTGGTAGAAAAGTTATGCACGGAGTCTGTCAACATCGCCACCAGTGCCAGAGACATGCCTGGCATTAAGTATGCCATTAAATGCCATTATATTATTTCTATAATAAAACTGCATCGCAACTGAGTTTAATTGTACTTATACTGTCATTCTTGTTTTTGTTTTTCTTAGGACTGGTTTGGGGAGAGGAAGGGCTTGGCTGCATTTGGCGCTTATGCAGAAGAAAGTAGCCGACTATATGAAGGCCCTGCTGGACCACAAGGACCTCCTGAGGTCAGTTACACTTGTTTTATAGTGCATTATAAACATGGGTTTCTTCCTAGCATCCACTTTACCTTTTAAATCCCTTAGTGAGTTTTATGACTTTGGAGCACTGATGTTGGAAGACGAAGGGTCGGTAATGGTGGGGCTGCTGGTGGGCCTCAACGTAATTGATGCTAACCTTTGCATTAAAGGGGAGGACCTTGATTCACAGGTTAGTGATGCTGTTTTGTAAGAATCAGTTTCACTCTGAGGAAGAGTTGGATCGAGATACAGAGTGATCTGCTCTTCTTTCCCGTTTAGGTAGCAGTCATCGACTTCTCACTTTATCTGAAAGACTCTGCTAGCAATGAGACTCCAAAAGAGTAAGCATCTACACTGCTTTACATTATTTTTTTAATCTGGACTGTTCTATATTGTTATTACTGTTTAAAGCATGACCCCATATTAAAAAATCCTTACTAAACTTTGGTTAGATATGTCTCACAACTATAAGATGGTAATTGTATCGCTCCCTTCCTTAGTGATTCGAAGATGACAGCCATATTGGATCAGAAGCACTACATTGAGGAGCTAAATCGTCACCTAAGCGGCACCGTCACTGACCTTCAGGCTAAGATGGACTCTCTAGAGAAGACTAATAGCAAGCTTGTAGAGGAGGTTAGGCGTGCTTTGTGTGTGCAGCTGTGGGACTGTGTTCGCACTGGATTGATCCTCTTTAACATCAGCTTGTGTGTGTGTGTTTTCTCCTCTTCTTCAGCTGACAGCTGCCACAGACAGAATCAACTCTCTACGGGAAGAACAGGAACAGCTGAAAAAGGAGAACGAGACGATCTTGCAGTCCAGCCAGAGAAAAGAGGAGGTGTGGGGGGGGAAAAAGTGTCTAGGACTAACTGCAGCTGAAGCCCCTCCAGATTTTAAGAAGGAATGAAAAATGCCATGTTTTTATTTTTCAGGCAGTGCTTCAGGACAGCCAGGCAGAGCTGGAGACATACAAACAGACTAGACAAGGCCTGGATGAGATGTACAATGTGGTGTGGAAGCAGTACAAGGAGGAAAAGCGCATTCGCCAGGTCAAGTATCAGTGACCTCCAGGACAGACTGAACCAACACTCCACACCTGGTGTTTTTGGGTTTTGACTCAACTCTAACTGAATTTGACTCCCTTGTGTATTAGGAGCTGGAGCGTGAACTGGAGCTGCAGGTGGGGATGAAGCAGGAGATGGAGGTGGCCATGAAACTGCTGGAGAAGGATACGCATGAGAAACAGGACACGCTGGCAGCCCTACGGCTCCAGCTTGACCAAGTCAAGACTCTCAATGTGCAGATGTTCCACAAAGCTCAGGTATAAATAGATGAGCATGATTATAACTTTGTCTTTCGCACTTACACACACACACACACAGATTGCGCATTTGTCCAAATCGTGTGGTTTCTCAGGACTCGGACCGCCAAGCAGAAAAAAAGCAGGCAGAGGCCGTGCAGCTTGAGCAGAGGATGAATGAAATGGAGAACACCATGAAGGAACTTGAGCAGAGGTATGCGTGCTTGCCTAGGTTGAGATTCAGTTTCGCATTTACATTCCTTTAAATTGACGCTCCTCTTCATATTTTGTGACTCATAGACTACAGAGATCGGAGCAGGAGCGCAAGCAGAACGACCAGTCGGACGAAGACATGAAGGTGGAGCTGCAGGGAAAAGTCGATGCTCTGCAGAAACAGCTAACAGATCTCGATACGCTAAGGTGAAGAAATACAATTGTGGGTGGGGCGGGGGGGTTGAGTGTGGTATTAAGCAGTATGTAGAGAAAAGGTTCATAAAAGGGCAAAGTTGCAAATGTGATTCACCTAAAATGTTTGTTCTCAAACTTTTCAAACATTGTGTAGATCGAGTCCATGCAGTAGTTTGCAGTTTGATGACTTGAGTCACATTTTTGTGTTTTCGGAGCACAGGCTGGGGTTGGAGAACGAGCTGCGCAGTGAGAGGGAACAGAGACAGAACTTGCAAAAAGCTCTCCAGAGGGAGCAGGACAACAGCACCGAACTGCGCACACAGCTGCAGCAGCTCCAGGGCCTGCACTCGGTCAGCATCTCTCAAACACACACACAACCTGTGTCACGTTACACTTGCTCGGATCTAAATAGGCGAATTATAGCGATGGAAAAAAATGTGTGCGCTCTTGACAAATGAAGTTTTATTTTCAAAGTGAAAGGCAACCTACAGCTGCAGCTAAGATTACTCCTACACACAGGCATAAAATACTGTAATCCAATGCCAACATTTAAAATGTGTGATTGGCTTTGTAGAGACTGCTTCTAGACTCTAGCAATGAAGCTACATTGCTAGAGTTGGCTACAAGTCAGAATAAGAGCTTTTTTTTTTTTTATTCTTATGTTCATTAAAAAGTACCTTTTGTAATTATGGCCTTCAAAATGCAGCAACGCCTTTCACCACCAGGGAGCAGTGTTTTACCAGTGGGTGTGTTGAGATGTTTTTGAATGTGTGGTGCTATTCTTTTAACTTTAGATACTCCTTTGTGTCCAAGGTTCTTAAGAAGCTTTTCCTTTTGTAAAAGAGAACGTGCTCATCCTGACTTACCTGGTTATTAATTCAATTGGCTTGATGTACCATCTTGTGGTACAAGGTGGTATTACAAGAAAGTACTGTGCAGCCCCAATCCAACTTCACTGAATGTCATCAACACAGTACATAGATGTTTTAGATTAAAAGTTATGCGGTTTGTTGTTGGTTATTTCTTCAAGTCTGCTGGTAACGTTTCATATTTTAAACACAGGAATTTAGAAACTGTACCTTTCAGCTTCATCACCAGCGAATTATATATTTATGCCAGATGACATTACCTTAAAGAAATAGTTTATTTTACAAAAATATTATTTGTATGACAGCTTTAACAAAGCCTCCCTCCTGTTTCATCCTCTTGTAAGCGGTGTAAGAGCATATTACAAATTCTTGAACATAAATGGGATGTTATGACCTTTTTTTCTTTTGCTTCTTATGGATCGACTTTGCAGGAGCTGCAGGAGTTGAAGCAGGAGAAGCAGCAACTGCAGCAGAAGTGCGAGCAGCAGGAACAGGCTCTACAAGAAATGGGACTGCATCTCAGCCAGTCAGTAACTGCGATGTTTTTCTTTTTTTTTTCTTACTAAGGAATGCCATTTCACGTAGGAGAATTTATGCCACTTTCATCTTTCTCAAAGGTCTAAACTGAAGATGGAAGATTTCAAGGAGGTCAACAAGGCCCTGAAGGTAAAATGTTAAAGAGTCGAGGGTGGTTTACTTTTATTGTTGACGCTGTAAGACTTGGAATGAGAAACCATTGCTCTTCTCAGGGCCACGCTTGGCTGAAAGATGATGAAGCCACTCAGTGCAAACAATGCCAGAAGGAGTTCTCCATCTCACGCAGAAAGGTACGTTCCGCCCACCCCCATTACATTTCACTTGAGAGCCGCTTCCGTTAACGTCCGCAGTCACATAAATGTTTCCACGTCACGCTGTATGTTTTGCATGCGCAGCACCACTGCAGAAACTGCGGAGACATCTACTGCAACAGCTGCTCCAGTAACGAGCTGGCCTTGCCTTCGTATCCACGGCCTGTGCGAGTGTGCGACGTGTGCCACTCCCTGCTGCTGCAGAGAAGCTCCTCCACAGGTTCCTGACGACATACCCACAGGCTTTAATGTTTTCTCCACACGCTCCAACACTGAATATACTCATTTAATGAATTTAAATACTTGTGTTATGAAAAGGAAAAAGAAAAAAAAAAAGGCGGGAATGTGATTTGGTGTTCCATTGATGCAGTTACCTGAAATTCAGGCATTTTATTTGTACTGACAATGGTCGCCTTTAACGTTGACAGGATGGATTTTAATAAAAAGTAGTTTATGCAGACTTTATGCTAACGAGACTTTGCATAGACATGGGAAGGCTTGAGTATCTGCCACCAGTGTTTCCCTGGGTTGGATTAACAGAGTTTAACAAATGTGGTAATCTCTTGTTAAACTGGCCTTTTGATATGTGCAGTTTTTCTAATTCAAACTGTGGATGTACTGTTGGGATTTCAGCTTGAGCTGAGAATCTCTGCTGTTTGCAGGTTTGTGTACTCACAGAATGTAAAGGCACACTGCTTTCTTTATTTAGGATGATTTTCAAAATAAATTTAACAGAAATAACCTGAATATTTTACTTTTGTCTTAAAAGATTATATTTAAACCTTTGTGAAAATCCTGAATTAGAGGGGTGCATTTTTAATTC
This sequence comes from Maylandia zebra, assembly GCF_041146795.1. Taxonomy (NCBI): domain Eukaryota; kingdom Metazoa; phylum Chordata; class Actinopteri; order Cichliformes; family Cichlidae; genus Maylandia; species Maylandia zebra. Next base: position 35,759,883 of record NC_135168.1, read on the forward strand.
TGGAAGTGACTTTGATATTCAGCCTTGTTATGCACTTTCCCCCTCCCCCTTTTTATTATCAGCTCTAACCCCACTGCTGGATGCAGGCAGAATTGTGTAAATGACTGTAGAATGTTGGCAACAGCAACACTATTTTAGAATGTATTCTATCAGGATTTTATGGATCACGTCAACTGCTACAACGCCATTTTCTTAATTTGACTTCTTTTAACTTTAGATATTTGATAAATGAATAAAGCCTCCTGTTTTTCCACCACTTGTGTCAATTAGATATTCCAGACTAGTTTATTCACTTTGTGCACAAGAAATACAAACAGCATCTGAAGCAGTAGAAACCTTCATGGTAGCAGATTTGAAATGAACTTGCTCTCTGTATAGCCCTCATCCAGGAACAGAAAAAGAGCACTAACAGTCACACCATAAGAAAACAAAACATGCTTTGACCATGTTAAGTCCCAAACCTAGATTAACATTTTGTACAGGAATTTAAAATGAAGCTGAACACTATGTAAAAGGTGAAACAAGGTCCAAACATTAGAAGATACCGGACATTTTCAGTTTCTGTTCATGCACTCGGACACTAAAACGTTTTGTTAAATCCACCAGCACAGGATGAGTTAACCGTGCTTAAAGAACGGTAACACAAAACGGCACGCTTCCAGGGAAAGAAACTTAAAGCACAGTTTATGTTATTTGTAAATCTGTGAGGAATGGGGAAGACAAACATCACTTTGACACATTTATTGTGACGAACATATGATCTCACTGCTCTCTGAAGATCACCCACTTAAAAAAAACAAAACAATAATAATACAAACCCTACCCTTTGTTTTCCCCCAAAACAACCCCACCAGACCCTATCTGAATTATTACGAGAGACTTGCATTTCCAGTCCTTTCAGCAAAATGCTGAATTAAAAAAAAAAAAAACTAAATGCGAAAAGAAAAAACTACATTCCCCATCCCCCACCCAGTCCATTCATTGAGCCTCTGCTTCCTCCTCCACCGCCGCCATAGTAACTGCTTCCCATTCCGCCCTGGTTACCTAACAAGAGAGAGAAAATACACACTATAGGACCGAGGAGTTCATCAAGGAGTCACGCATAGAACGACAAAAGCTTTCCAAGTTTAAAGGGCTGAATTAGCCTGGATCCAAGATGACAGAACTACACAGCACCTTCTTCCTTAGAACCCAGTGTCATTAAATACATTACACAGCAGTTTTGGAAGCAGCTGCTTCAATTTTTTTTTTTTTTTTTTTTTTTTTTTAAATGATGGGGAATAACAGCACTCCTCTGGTAATTAACCACTGTTTCCACCCTTTGCAACACTGTAACAACCCAACTTTAGGACACTTTTTAACTGCAGATTTTTCTTTACTGTTACTACCGTATGTTAAGTAACAATATAACTATTATTTATTTCAAAGTGTGCTTCAGAATTAGCCAGCTAATAAAAGAAAGGTGTTTTACAAGGCCAGTTTAAGGTGTTACTGAATATTTATGACTTAAAAAAAACAAAACAAAACAAAAAACAACTTAGTAGCATCTCATTTGGTGCCAGACAGCAAACACTTACAGCTGTCACGAGTTTAAAAATAAACAAAACAGTCACAGTACACAAATAAGGTTTTATGACACCTTCACCTAGGACAACTTCAATTTCACTTATCAGAGAAAAGGGTTAGACTATAAGTCTTTGCTCAAACCTTTAAAGGTTCTGTAAAGAAATATATTTTAGGAAATACAACAGAGCTGACACTCACTATAGTCACTGTAGCCACCCATGTTTCCTTGGCTGCTGTATCCACCAGAGTACCCTGAGCTCAGCTGGCCTCCACTATAGGATGACTGGCTCCCTGTGGAAACAAATCCCATTGGGCTGTATGAGTAAACCAACAGATACACAAGCATTTTAAGGGAAATAACACAGGGCCCTATTTTCAATATCACTAAAACCTTGACTCACCCATGCCCCCCATCATCTGGCTGCTGTATGCTCCATTACTGCCACCTGCTGTTGAGTTCAAAAACAGCTCCACGTAGCGGTGCTCTGCAGAACAGGAACAAAAATCATAAGAATTAACACGCAGCTTTAAAAGGGTGGGGTGCTCAAGTTATTTTTTAAAGCAAACTCACGCATGTTAGCTTTATCTTTGGACATGGCTGCTACAGCATCTTCGTGTGTTGCAAACTCTACATCTGCCTCCCCGGTAACTCTGCCATCTGGGCCAATCTCAATATGGACCCGCACCGGATTCAAAGGTGAAAAGAACTAAAAAAGACGAAAAATAAATAAATGCACAAATCACAAGTGTTGTCTGCTTTTAAGCCCCTGCGGCGACACAAAAGATAACAAAGGACTGTCAGTGATCTCTCAACAACTTACATTGTAGATGTCTGTTTCTGTGGCTCTGTATGGCAGGCCCCTCATATGTACACAGTGGCCTGTTGTGCTCTGAAAGGAAGAGCCGCCATCGCCATACCGTCCATCCGATACACCTGAACATACATAAATGGAATTAACACAAGGTCTTATGAGGATTTTATCCTAATCTTATTAATTGTTATATGAATTGTTAAGCATGAAGAGACATGAGGGGGTGTTTATTTAAAAGAAACTTCATGGGTAAAGACCAGTAAATCTGATTTCACCTGCTCTCCAGTCCCACTTGGACCCACCTCCTCCGTAGCCTCCTCTGCGCATTCTGTCATAGGACCCCCCTCGGCCCATCATGTTGTAGCCGCGTCCACCAGAGGGCCGGTCATAGGGGCCGGGTCTCTGCATGCCCATAGGCTTCCTCTGGGGTTCGTAATGGGTCCGCACCTCAGCACGGCTACTCTTGAAGATCTCAATGTACCTGAGAGCATACAGATACCACAGTGAGGGCATGGAGAATGGGTGAGAAACTGCATTTGCTTAATACTGGTGAAACTGGGCTATGCAGATGCTGTCATGGTGTAGTCCATAGGTAGTAATAGATTTAAGTACTTATTGCTAGTCGTTAATAAAGAAGATTAAAAATAACTTATTTACTGATCAATAAGGAAGTTGTCCAAATTGATAAGGGCCTCAGTGAGTTTTACACTTTTCTTATGGTTACCTGAAGCGACTCAGATCTGTTTCAGTGTTTCAATAGTGGTATGTGTCGTTGCCATGACAGCTTTTGTCCTGGTTTTAGAGGCACAAAGAGAGCTCCAGCCCTTCTGCAACCCACTAAGCATTACCTGTGACAGTGGGCTCCAGATCCTTGTGTACAGTGGCCCTCTGATTTTTACTAGCAGGGAGACTCCTTACCATTTATCAACCTGGACTCATTTTTAGTGCTGAGACACCATTTGTTCTCCAAATCGGGCATGCACTCCATTTCAGGATTCGCCTCATATTTTTGAATGGTGACCAAGCACTAATCTTCCCCCTGAACATTGTGAATATATATATATTTTTTAAAACGTGGATCTAAGATAGCAACTTGTGTGTATGTGTGTGTGTGGTAAATATGACAAATATGCTTCAAGTAGCCAAGATAAATGTGTCAGTTTTGCATTTGGTTCAGATGTTGAAGGTGCACACCATAAGAAAAGCAACTTATCCAGCCAACCAACCAACCATCCCCACCTGTGCCCTATTCTTTCCTTGTGTTTCTTTAGAGCCTTTTCAGCTATATCCTGTGAAGCAAACTGCACGAAGGCCTCCCCCGTACTCCTCCCCTGGATGTCCACCGGCAATGTTATCCCATTTGGCACGATTTCCAACCCTTCAACCCAAGGACAGATAACCCCAGCAGGGGACATATTAAATCACATGCCCAATCACAGAGAGAACTTTCTCTAAAGAGAGAGATATTAGACTTATGGAAAACTCTATACATCATCACACATACCAATTCATTCCTTTTTTGTGTCTTTTTTCTTTTTCTTTTTTTAAACCAGTGACTTTCCATTTAATTTAGTTACATTTACTGTATTCTAGGGGATAAGATAGAAATGGCAGGATAGAGGAAGACTATGAAGAAGGGCACTGTGTGGGGGATATCGGGCTAGTATTAATGTGCTGATGAGGAGGGTCTAGGTGGGTGACATGAGGAAAATTCGTGGTTGCTCTTTCGTTAAATCTAAGAATTGGCATATCCTCCTGAGAACTGAGGAAACAGGAATCTTCCCATTGAACTTTTTTGGTGATTTCCTTCCTCTTTGGAGCTGAAAGAGGCCACCCAAACACATGGGATATCAATGGAAAGCCCACAATGTCCTCTATTAAGTACATCAGGACTTAATATGATAGCTCAAATAAGTCAAAGATATAGACCAGAGGGCATGAGTGAATAGGCTGGTGCTCAGGAGGATATACTGGGTTTAAAAAAAAAAAACTTTTAAAGATAAAATTATTAATACATGGTGGGGAAGAAAAAAAAAGTTTAAAAAAAAATTTGAAGACAGAGGCTATATCAGTGATGAGCGGGACCCACTCAATAACTAGTGTATTACCATTAGGCTGAGACTATTTTAAAATGTTTCCACATAATGGGGGGAAAATGTGAAGAAGGCTGAAGATGAAAATGAGGGGCAAAGATAGGAAAGGGTGTTTGCATAACAGATCCCTGCCCTTGTACAAAACATCAGGTCTTCAAATAAATTCTCTATTTAAACTTCAACTGGCTTCCTTTTCCAGCATCATTTCCTTCATTCATTGTTTTTAAGTGTAACCACATTAGATTGTCATTTACAATGGCATACTGACTTCTTCGTAAATTAGATGCAACAAGTTTTGGTGTCGGTAACCAGAAACAAGAAAAGGAAGATCGGAGGGGAGAAGTTTAAATTACCAGCATTAAGGGGGTTTATATTTAACCAGCGAACAAGGTTTGTTGTTACCTGAGAAAAACTGCACAATTTCCTCCTTGCTGCACCCGAAGGGAAGGCCCCGAAGCCGCACAAGCCCGTCCCCAGCTGTCTCTGGACAGTTTGGGCCAGTGTGCTTCATGACCCAGTCCATTTCCACATTGTTTGATTTAAACACTATATCAGAGAAGAGAGAAATTACTTCGCTCAAACTGGTAACTTATATAGCATTTATCAGACATTAACTCAGCTGTATGCTGTTATACGCACCTTCTACATATCTGTGACCCATCGTTTCTCTGTCCTTTTTCACTGCAATCTTCAGGTCTTCTTCTGTCTCAAATTCAACGAATGCCTCTCCGCTGGGACGCCCCTCTCTTGTGTAGGTGAAATGGATGCCACTTCCATTGTTTAGGATTTTGCACTCTGCAATCAAAATGCATTATCAGATCATTTCTAACTGTGTTACTTGCTTAAGTATTCTTTTGAAAAACAATAATGCATAAATACCTGAGAAAAACCTCTGAACTTCATCCACTGAACAGGACCAAGGAAGTCCCCGGATTCGCACTACATATCCCTCATCAGCCATGACTGGTCACGATCCCTGAAGATTATGAATAAACGCTTCTTTTAATGTGATTAACCAATACAAACTAACAAAGATACAATAATACAGAAGTCAATACCCTGGTACTTCGTTTACTCTTTTATTTTCGTTGATCCCCTCTTCACAAGAACTGACACTGTCTCTCTAATGGGGACACGACTAATTCTGAATACAACTGCATTAAAAAAATCCGACTGGCTGGTTTATACATATACATTGACTACAATACGCCATAAAAGCTTTCCTTGATTTACTCTGAGTTATTTCAAGAAAAAGGGGCCTATGTAGCAGCGCCATCTTGAGACAGTTTCGACAGATATTTAAGAAAAATTGCTTTACTGCTCATACTCTTCCGCGGAACAAAGGTTGTTGTTGTCCAAACGTAAGTCCAGAGCAGTCGTCACAATTTCCTTATCTATCAGTACTCGCTAGCGAACTACCGGCATCCACGTAACAAAAAGCGGGAGCTCCGAGTCGGTGCCCGCTAGCAGCACAAAATCAGTAGCCAGCCACTTTCATTCGACAATATTTCCGCGATTGTTGGCTTTCGTCAACTACTTAAGAGTTCGAAAGAGCCATGTTGTTGATTTGTTACGAAATATCTCACTTACTTTAAACGCAGTGCACGGCCCTTAACATATTAACTACCGCACCCACACAATAGAACAAAAGCGGCCCTCTTGGCCTGCGCCATGTTATTAGCATCGGCAGTTAGCTCTTAAGCTAGTACCGTTAACTAAGCTACCTGTATTAAAGCTGATTCACACATTCAAACCTGTACCTATGTACATTATGAGAAAAGTTGTTCAAACCATGATATAACCAAGTAAAACGAGAGATACATTTATCAATATACCTGATACAAACGCAGATGCAACACGCCGGAGTGTGTGTAATCAGACTTGCGTGGTGAGGCTGAAACTCTCCACTGGGTTGCCAGAATTCTCCAACCATCCCCCCTTCAGGAACCAAAACGGCGCGCCTCATCATGGCATCTGCTTCAAAAGGCCAAAAAATGACGCAAATAAAATACGTTTATAACAAATTTTATTATTTATTTGTGTTTTTAATTGTATCAAAACCGAAGAATGTATAGTTTGTGAAAGGGTGTGTAATAAATAACGTGACAGAAAGGGTGGATTTTTAAACACACCTGGCAATCCTGACGAAATAACCAAACGCCTCCAACTGGCCTGTGTCCACGCCCAAAACCGATGACGTTTCTGCTTGAGGTCTTGGCGACTTCTCCTGGCCTACAAATCCAAGTAACCCTGTTTACATTCGTCAGTAATCCTTTTCAGCTTTTTTCTTTTCTTTTTTGAGTTAGTGTATATGAATGAGCTACTTTTTATGGCAAGGCCAAAGAGTTCATGTTTATCAATGCCAGCTCAAAGTACCACACTACATCACTAAAAACAACCCATTTAGCTACAAGCCTCAACAGATATTAATTTCGTGCTAGGGTAGTTTGTAATAGTAACCTAGTTCGATGAGGCTTATTTTGATTATTGGAACTAAATGATAATACAAGCCTCAGTTACCGGTTTTGGTGACTACTATGCCTGAAAGACCATGTTTATATACAATAGGGACTGTTTCCCAGACTTGGATTGAGCTTATCCCTGAAGTAAAAACTTTTTTTCCCCAATTATAAGCATTGTCAGAGTTTTCTTTTAAGATAGGACTAGGCTTAATCCAAGTCTGGGAAATTAGCCACGGGGTCAGCAGCCCCAAGTAATCCAGATATAGACCACAAGTGACCCAGACCTGCAGCAGGGAGTTGGTTGCAAATCAGTGACACCATTAAAAAATATGTGGAGTAAATGAAGAGTGTTTGTTAACTTATTATCATTATTTCAGTAATGCTGCTTATTCAAGGTTACACTCATCTAGTATTGGTGTACACTGCTAGTTAAAACAAGCACACAATTCTGGAAATAAATGCTTTCAAAAAATGTATGAATAGTCACACAATAATCAAACACAGTCACATGGGGTTTAACCAAAGGGAATGAAATACACTGTTTTTAACCACACTCAGTCCTTACTGAATCAAATGTGATCTATAAGGTAAGGTGTAAACACAATCTAGGACCTTTGTGTAGTTCAGATGTCTTGGTTCATGGTGGTGACAACCCTGAATTCACTGGTAGTTCTGTAAGATTACATCAAACACAAACAAGGCTCCAGGTAGGCTTTTGACTTTACAAGTACATTACAGTGATCTTTTGGACTAGAGGGCAGTCCAAGTGAAGTATTTATTCATCACTGAAGTCACCATTGTGTATTTAATCTTGTACAAAAGTCGCCAAAGCACGCACAGTTCAATAAGCCTCAAGGATATCTTGTGACAAATGGACTTTCTTTCACAGTAGACATTTGGACTTGTTAGGGTATAGTGGTATACAGGTGTATTAATGTTGGCTGCATTCCTCTCATGGGAGGGAAGGTACTGTTTTCATGCGTGGTGTTTCACTTTCAGGACTTATCGGGACACACTGAAAACAGAACAAATTCTCAGATCTCTTCTCTGGAAGACATCATTCCCGTTAGATGACCACTCAGAACTACTTTACATGTATTTGTGCAGACAATTTACCCAAATTAAATAAGTGGACCAGCAAAATGTCCCACCCCATAAAACCCCACAATGAGAACCACTCATTTTGGAGGTTATAGTTTCAGAGCATCAATTACATTGTTAACTTATCTGTGAATGAAAAGTTTGTTCATCATACAGCATTGTTTGTTAATTTTTGTTGTTTTTGTGTGCGTATTTTTGCTAAAAAAATATTTTTTTGTTTCTTTAAATTATTATGTATGATTACCAATAAATTATTTAACTGCATTATATTTAATTGGAAGCACTCAATAATGACTTGATACCCGTTATTTCACATTTAAAAAATCACACTAAATGATTCATTATAATTTACAAAGAGTGTCAGTACACTTTCGAAGTAGTCCTTATGTGCAAACGGTATCCCAACATGAGTTTACATCAACTAGTAAAACTAGCAACTAGTTAAGTTGGCCTACCATGTCATGTCTTGACGTTCGTTCTACTGCCTCGTGATATTGGTAAACCTAACATGACGTCGCGGGCTCATTTTGACAAGCATCAGCTTTAACCAATAGAAGAGACATGTCTCTCCTGATGAACCAATACGGTCGAGAGGATTTTCCACAAGGGCGGCGTTTCTCAGAAACTGTGCGTATCGGGTTAGGTTGTTAGAAAGTTAATGGCTGGGGGAAAGAGATCCTCCTCAACCCTCGCTTCGGGAGAGTTTCTGGATTCCCTGAAGTAAAATCACGCGAATATTCCACAAGAACGCGCCTGGACAGACATTTAAGTCAACAACTAGCACGTTAACGCACGTATCGTGAACACAAGTATGCAGGATGCAGTAGCCGGGACGGCAATGCTGACGGACGGCTTCGAGGACGAGATTGACTCGGTGACTCCTCGCTCCCCAGTGGCAGGGATGGGGGTAGGAGCGACACCAGGAGGAGTCGGACTAGGGGGCATTGGGATTGGTGTAGGTGGAAAGAAAGTACGTTTGTACGGCGAGCCAGGCGGGCCTGCTGCCGAAAGACTGGATTTCAAACTAGCGGCCGCAGCCGTCCTCTCTTCGGGTCCAGGATCCGGCAGCGACGAAGACGAGGTTTCAGAGGTAGCTACGCTAAGCTAGTTAGCTAAGCCTAACCATAGAGCTAGGCAACATTCCTCTCCTAGCGCGAGCTGGCTCCTAGCTAGCACATTAGCTCGCAGTTGGCAGCCACCCCCTCCCAGGCCGCTAAAATTACGTAAAATTAACCAACCCGTCAACAAAATAACACCCCTCGTCAGTTGAGACGCTTATGGACAGTTTACTGTCGATCATGTTTGGTGAGACAGGAGCAGTTGTTCACGCCAACCGGCTGAAATGTTTTATTTATGCAGCGCAGGCTGTGGCCACGGCCTAGTTCGGGTGTAAGCGACGACGGCCTCGTTTGGAGCTGTCGTCTCGCAACACCATCACAAGTTTGCAAGCTATCCAGCAGCTTTCCAGCCACGGCAAATGGATGATGCCCACAAACCCACGGACGTACACGGCCAGCTAAATATCTACCATTTCATAGTTGTGGTGCAATTACGTCACTTTTCCCACCACACCATGTAAATCAACACCGATTGTCCCTTAGGCTAACTTTTCGATAGGTTTAGATTCGGATTTTTAAAAATATAATTATTTTGCTGCTCGTATTTCCACAGTCGGTGTCGACTAATTAGCTAACTGGTCTTCCAGCCGTTCACCTAGGTCGTTCAGATGGCCACGGTGACTGTCAGCTTTATTTGCGTTGTCACATTTTGAGGGCGATTTGAGTTCACGTTGAGAGGTGTCCAACTTTCAATGTCACACACGGCGGACAGGTGTGACTGCATCCCGTCAGCTAAACGCACTTTAGACATGTTTTGTCATCTGGGATGACATAGTTTAAATTGTGTGTAAAACCCTCAGTCACCCTGTCATATATGCATTTCAAATGCACGTGTGGCAGAGCCACATCTTAGGGGATTTTTGTCAAAATCTTCAGAGCTATAGTCACTCATCAAATGCCTCGCTATTTTATTATTTTTTTACAGCGTCCGTTTGAACGTTATGAGACTTTGCAGCTTTACTGTTCCCATATAATTGAGTTTACCATATCGTATGACAGCAGCAGACACTGAAATGGAAGTTGTTAGACTGCTTGATTTGCACAAACTTGTCAGATGTCCATGTGACTTTTTTCATGGCAACTTGAGGGTTAGTGTACGGTAGTTTGTACTATTTAAAAAAACGCTTCCATTGAAAAGTTCTTGGTGTTCAATGAACCTGCACCAAGGAGCACTGGACCTGTGGAGCTGTCTTGTTTATGGATGGCTAGTATGTGACCAGTGGATTCTCTGTCTAAGACACACTGCTACACCTTTGATAGACAAGTGAGGGTGTTAGCTCATCCAGCTGTCAATATATCCTGCTGTTTTTGCCTGAACATTAGCTCAGCTGTGTAGCAGCGGCAGAAAAAAATATTTAATTTGTCACTTGCCTCAAATTGCAAAGGCATGTCATTGCAATCATGTTTTCTTGCTCACCCAGTCTACTTTATAAGGCTGAAAGGGAGCATTTGTTGTGGTGTTTCACTCCTGTGGAGAACACGCTGCACTGGGTAGTAGCAAAAATCTGAGCCCCAGGATTAAGTAGATGCCATTCTAGGCCTTTCCAGCTCTGTGGATACCAACACTGGGAACTGTAGTTCATTAATACTGAAGAGTGATACCCATTGTTGATGATAAAGGCCTCTGTAGAACTACATCCCCCATGGACTGTTGTGCACTGCACTCCTTTCATATAGCTGAATTCCTCCACATTGCTGAATGCTGACTCCCTCACAACAGTTTCTCTCTGGACCAGACCCCGAAAGTCTGCTGCAGCTTGTGTGTGTGGACATAGAGATATTGGTTCTTTCTCAGGTTTTGCTGGGGGTTGTTTGAAAATGACCAGTAATTTATTCAAGATCATATTTAGAATCATACCTTTCCTGGTAGTCTCTCTGTCTGAGGTAATGTTTGTGGTATTTATATTGGTCAGTAGGTAATCTGTATACCAGACCTACTGTACCATAAATACTTGATCAAATGCAATGAATCCCCTTGCATGAAGCCCTGCACAGATTATTTATATATCCCATGTTGGTGTTCAGACAGTTTTGTTTACTTCACCTGCTTTTTAACAAAATCATTTCCACAGCTATCTGGATACAGTTAAGATGTTACTTTGAAGATGCAAACAGAATTAAACATCCAGCTGTCAAAGTCTGACTTAAAAAAAGACGCTTTATTATTTTTTTCTTAGTTATTTGTATAGGTTATTTGTTTATATCTGTGATTTGTCATACTCATTAATGGTTATGGATAGAGGAGTATACATTTTCAAATGTGAGCAGATGAAAAACAATCTTTTTTTCATTTTGACCTTTAATTTCTGTTTTTCAGTAATATATGTGATTGTAGATCCAATTTAGCCTTGTGCTGTAGTCACATTTACAAAAATATTTCATTGATCCCCTTCTTTTTTAAAACAAAAACTTTTTTTATTTTGTGAAAGAAACTCTGTAGTACAGACTATGATATCTGAGAGCCAAAGCTCAGGTATGAGGTTGTAGAGCTCTGCTTGGGCAGCTGACTCTCAGCTGAATCCGTGTGTCTGTTTAGGGGCTGTAATTCCCGGCCGTAGCACTTCCTGTGCTTTGACTCTTATCCTTGTGCTCCTTTTTGCTTTCCCTCTGTTGAGAGAAACCATAAATAAACAAGAGCCACATGCCTGGTCTTTTTATAGGTGGTGCATTTGTATGCGTACGGCCGCTTTTTATACAGAGTAATGTAAATAATGTTTTCAGTAGTGTAATTTCTTATTTTCCTTTTGCCTTTTTGTATTTTTATAAATACTAACCTGATATAGATTTGATACTCTTTAATTAATGGCCTGCAATCCAAATGGTATCATAAACTAGCTCTCAGTGGGGAAAAGATTTTGTTGCTGACCCTTACCTGTCTCTCCCAGGTGGAGTCATTCATTCTGGACCAGGAGGACCTGGATAACCCCATTATGAAGACAGCGTCAGAGTTACTTTTGTCCAGCGCTACAGATGGAGTAGATTTGAGAACAGTTGATCCAGAGACACAGGCCAGACTTGAAGCTTTACTGGAAGCTGCAGGTATGACTGCATTGTCTGAACTCAGCTCGCCATAATTCTTGACAAATATTAATATGTAATCAATCAGTATGTCATTAACCACACCCATTTTTATACAACCTGTTTTAATTTGTGCTTCAACATACAGAACCAGCAAACCACACCTTTCTACCTCAGTCTTTTTCCATAATCCATTCCCAGGCATTTAAAAGTGGAGGCCTTATGTTTTTTAAATGTTTGTTTGTTTGTTTGTTTTAAGGCCTGAAATTGTAATAAGGAGAAACTGTCGGTTCTGTAAGTGTCATATCAGCAGATAGTTTGAAAGTGATTTGGATAAATTAGTTCAATTAGAACTTGTAATCTCAGAGTAAGAAGGTCTGTGTAGATTAATCCATTAGGGCTGGGTGTCCTGGCTTCGTTTGGGCACGTGAACATTACCATGCAGATTAACACTGGAACACGCTTGAGCCTCCACAGCATGCACAGAGCTTGTGTTGAACAGCTAATGGCTAATCTCATTCTATTCCCCTTTCTCTCTGGCCGGTCTAAACAGTACAGCTAGTAACTCGCGTTACTGGTTTACTTGAGATCTCTACAACCATGTACAATAATGAAAAATAAGTTGTTTATTTATGTTTTCATTGATTTGTTAGCTTATTTGTATTGTTTTTATATAGATTAGCTGAGAGGAGTAGCGTTTATGTGAAATGATTGTGGCATAAAGATCTGTACAGCCTCCTTTCATTCCCTGCATGAGCGAACTAGCCAAATACCAAACCTGTCAAGACCATCCACAAAGATGCCAAGTGTCTGGTGAGATTGGTGGAATATTGACTTAGGCTGTTGTTTATTGCAAAATATATCTAAATATATTGGTATGGATTTATTATTTGGGCTTATTTGGAGTTTTTCCTATTTGTTTTACATGTTGTCCACACATAGGAAGGTATATGTAGCATTTTCAATGCATTTTGCTATGTCACTCACACGGAAACTCGGCTCACTAGAAGTGGAATTTTTGGAAAGCTCTTCCAAGTGTAAACAAGATAGGATACCGCAAACACAACGGTGTTCACTGACAGCTGCTAAGTTTTGAATTGAAAATACATTTGTTTGGATATAGTCTGAAATGCCCTAAATGGGGAGAAAAGAGCAGCAGTTTGCACAGTGTTTGATAAAGATATATGCACTTTGAAACTAAGTCTGATATATAGGAATTAATATTCTTATTTTCCAGTCCATTGCTGTGGATTGTGATAACAAATTAAATTATTTAATAGATATGACCTTATCTTCCTTAGCTTGTGTTTTTTTTTTTTTTTTTTTTTTTTGTTTGTTTTTTTTTTTTTGTAATGTGCCCAAACAGTCTGGTATAACTTTTTCAACAAATCTGGTACCAAAGATTTCAGGTATATAAATTATACCATGTAGAGCAAAACCTAAAAAAATAGCCCTGGTGTTGTGCCTAAAACTACTGCTGCCGTTGTCAAGGTTTTCTTACGTTCCTAACAAAGGGATTGATATAACATTTAAAAAAAAAAAAGAAGCCAAACTTTGTTTCACCGCTGTAGCCATCTGGATGGAGACTAAACAAAGCTGTCAGAATTGATACTTAGTTGCAAAAGCATCGATGCCTACAGTGCCATCTTTGCCACCTCTTGTTGACACCTGCACACAGGACCTCTTATCACAAGTAGCTGAAATAGTGGATGTTCCCAATTCTTTTGGAGGAATTTTGAGAGGTCAATAAAGCTCCCATTTCATTAATATTGATGTATGAAACAGTTGCCATAAATGTTAACCTGGTCAGCTCACATTTTAACATTAACTGTTAAACTGTTAGGTATTTTCTGATAGTCACCTTAGCCATCTGTTGTCATTAAGACTGGCTATGGTTAATTATAAAACAATAATGTCAATGTTGGAGCTAGGCAGCAAATGTTATCAGTTCTGCTTGCTTAAATTGAGGCGAAGAAAAGTGTTCTATTAAGTAGACAAACAGTGACAGTCTACCTTACCATCAAAAAATATGGCGGTCACCATACTGGGTTTTTTTTTTTTATTTATTTTTTTAAAAACATTTTAATTCTATTTTAGGAGGGGGGTGGGGGGTCAAGTTATGTTGCTGTATTTTTTTCCATTATGTCAAACATCTGCCTCCAGCCTCTCTCTCATTCACTGTTCACACTGCTCTGCGTTAGTCTGGATCTCCTTACATCCTCAGCTCTGCGCTCCAGAATTGAAACCCATCTAATTTAGCTGCTCTTTATTTGCTCAGATTAGTTCTCCACACTCTGCAAAAATGCTCTGCACATTCAGCAACCCAAATTCTGCACGTGTCCTTAATTAGCTCTGTCAAGGCTCAATATTCCATCCGTAACCCACGGTTTTCTAGCTGCTGAATTAATGACAGCAGATGGCCAATGTGGTTATTGGGTAATTGCTAATAGTTATGTGGCTAATATGTGCCTTGGCCAGGTTAAGATTGAAGATCACTGTTTACTGCTTACATGTTGGTGAAACAGGAGCTTTATTGACCCCTTTAAAGTCCTCCTAAAGCGTTGTGAAAGTTAACTTCTTCAGCTATTAGTGAGGGGAGGAGCTGTGTGTCTATCTGGCCACAGTGGCGTCGTGTGTCAGCTGGAGACAAAACACCACTGTCTGTATTGATATAGTTACAAATAAATGTTGTAATTTGATAATAGTTTTAGTATTGATTTAATATCTGAGTATCATTTTGACAACCGTAATCTTACCCCTAATTAATTTTGGCCAAATATAACTTTATTTATACATACATACATACATACATACATACATACATACATACATACATACATACATACATACTTTAAAAAAAAAAAGAAAAAAAAAAGGATTTTTTGTGGTTTGGTAAATTAGTGATTGCATATGAGAAATGGCTTCAAAAGTGTCCACAGTATAATGGTATGCAAGTTTGCCTTTTGGAGCTGTTAAAATGTTGTAGTAAATGTAAACAGTTAAAGAGTGAACTGGACATATGACTTCTGTTATCGTTCAGCAGTTAAAATATTACCCACTTTTCTAACGTTTAGCAAACTGTAAACCAAACCATAGCCTAAAAATGAGTTGAACCGAGCTGTTGATCAGGAGAATTTTACACCCCTCCTAAGTAAATTGAACTAGCTTTACTAGTTGTGACATAGTAATAATTTATGCTAAGCATACATGGTTGAGTCCTGCAGGGATGTCATATGCAAACATGAAATAAATGTTTGATCAGGTTAAATATCTTGCTGGCAAATTCGGATTATTTTAATAACTACATTAACAGTTGTTTCTGTAGTTTTAATTAAATGTTCCTTGTTTTGTGTTATGTTTTATAGAGACTGTAAATGCTCAGACTTAATTACAAGAAATGCATGGTGTAAGACAAGTTGCACATGGATTATAAATGAAGGCTACTGTTACCAGTAGCCATACTTGTATGTACTTGCGTAATATCTCCCTTTCTCTTTACTTCTTAATGTAGATGTAGTGAAAAAATAAACAACAACAACAACCAAACAATTGTAACCTGAGAAAACAGAGTCATAGTTAGGGAAGCAGGATGTTTACAGATGGGCACTACTGCAACCTTAGAGACCCTCTTGTCTTCAGCCCAAATGATATGTCCTCTATTTCCACACTTTGATTTTGCAGACTGATATTCACTTCATTCATATAGTCCATCTTAAATGAATAGAAGCACAATAGTGCTTTAATTCGAATTTGCAATGAACTGAACTGAGTTCATAGTGACACGTTTTCTGAAGTTTTCCTAAACCCAAGTAATGATTTCTACAACAATGTTGTTTCATGTTTGTAATGTTCAGTAGTTGTTGTTGTTTTTTTTTTCCCCCAGTCTTGGCACAACTCAAAGAAACATTTCTGTACTACATGTCATAAAATCCCCTAAATTCATAGCAGTTGTACATTGACAAACCTAACTGATAAATTGTCAAAGTAAGATATTTCTTTAGTTTCCAGTGAATGTTGAGTCATTTCAAATACTTTATATTTTTTTTAATTTTATTTTGAATTTTTAATTACACAGAATTTTTATTCCTGCAAAGTTAAGTGTCAGTGGCATGCTATTGTTTGTTTTCTATCAAATCAGCTCACTGACCTTTTGCAAGTTGATCTTAATGCTAGATGTAAAAAAAAAGAAAAGTGTTTTTGAAGCCCAACTCAACTTTCCCCAGCTTTTCTTCTTGCCTGCATAAAATTTAAAATTCACCCTTGTTTCTCACTGTTTGAGTCACATGATGTAAGAAATTGTTCAAATAATAACTACTGGGTGGCAGAATCTTTAACAGGGCAGCCAGTACAACAATTTGGTAACATAATTTGAAGAACTGCACAAGTAACATGCTAGGTAGCATCAGTTTGCTAGCAGTTTAAAGGTTTGCTCTTTTTAGAAAAGTAACGGCAGATGAAGAGGGACTGCAAGTGAAGTTTAAAAAACAAACAAACAAAAAACCCCACAACACTCAGACTTTTTCAGTAAAGAAAAATATTTTGCTATGTTTTTGATGTCACAGCAACAGGGTACTAGGTGAGGTAAAGATAACACATTACATGAACCTAACAGGTGTTGTTTTTTTTTTGTTTTTTTTTTTTCAAACAATCGAATAGTTTGTGCAACAAAATCTGGAAGTATAAGTTCACATGGTAATTGTTTCAAAGCTACACTTTGGTGTTGCAGTGGAAGTGAATGCTAAGGAGGCATGTGTCGGCTTTGTTTAGAAACGGAGGCAACAAAAGTGTCAGGAATAAAAGGTTTGATATTCCTGTTCTGTTTAATTCGGCTGTTATGGCATTAGTTTTTAATGTTATTTTGTTTATTATATATCTTATTATATATAAAAACTATTAATATCTACTTGCGCAGAAATATTTAATAACAATGATACCAGGTTACTGTGAAACTGCCAGACTCTTAAATAACCATTGTGCCTTTTAATAAAAATAAAAAATTATCATGCCACCCAATGATAATTGGGTGGCAATAAAACCTTATTAGCAAATGTTAAACTGAACATTAAGACACTAAAAGTGAGAACAGGTGAGTGGCAGGAATGTATTGTTACTGTTGGATGTAGGTCTTGACTCCAGTTTGTGGTTAATTCAAAGTCTGTTATTAATAAACAGAGGAAATCTGTAGAGGTAGCTGTTGTGAAATGCCTCCAAAATCCTAAAGCTTTGTTCTTGGCTTCTTCTATGCTATGTTAGCTCTTTTGCTAGCGCCCCATACACTGCTTCTGACCCGTGACATAGTAAACAGAGCATATAGCTGAACTTAATAAATCGTCCACATTTATTTACCTGCTGACACAGATACCTGATCCAGTTGTTTGACTCAGGATGGGATCAAGATCAGTTCATCCTGTGGCGTTGTAGTTATGTCACATCCGGAGTTCTCTGGAAAGGCTATGCAAAAAATGTGGATTATGTGGAAAACCATTTGGAACATGGGACGGGCTGCAATGTGTGAAGGTTACCTTGAGTTTGTTTACAGCGATGCCCAAGTTTGAAGTGCTTAGGCTGACTTCTGTTTAAGCAGCAAGATAATGAGCTGCTTTATTTGTTGTCTCTTATTTTGTTTTGTTTTTTGTTTTTTTAAAGATGCAAATCTATTGACTGTAATTTTACAGTGTATTAAACTGAATGAGGCGCATTGTTAGACTAAGGCCTATCTGTTACATATGACGAAATAATGATGGATACCTTTATTTTGAATTTGATGTGAATTCAGTATAGCATAAGCTGGATCCAATGAGGAAAACGGATGCTCAAGCCTTGATTGAAGTGCTCTAATAAGCATTCAGCAGTCATGCACGCTTGCATGCACTGGCTGTGCTTGGCTTTGATAACCATCAGTACTGCTGCAAAAATGTAACTTGGGCTGTCTTATATGGGTAGGAAAAATTGTTCCTGTATCCTTCAGAGAGTCAAGGTAACACACTGTATGTTGAAAACTTGAACAAAGCTTGGTGTAAAAGTAACAAACATGATGTGCAGTAGAAATTGTGGCCTCTGAATGTGTGTGGTGACAGTGATTCATGCTACCAGCTCAGCCTTTTCCTTTAAGAAGATGGCCTTGTGGCCCCTTAATGTGGAAATGTCTGTGTCAGAAGTACCTTTAACCGCATGAAGCCACAGCCTCTGTAAAGTCATCACTGTAGTTGGGTCCAGAGTTTAAATAGGAGTTGCTAGTTATGAGTCAGGCTAGATTAAACAGGGTTTACTTACATCAGTTGTGGTTTTCTTGTACTGTGCCAGGACAAGATTGTCAACCCCCCTACAGGCCTGCCCTCACACAGTGTTTAACAATCTGGGTCCCAAGTACACTTCACTTTTTCTCAGCATTTCAGTTCCCACCTCTTGCATTTCTTCTTTTATGCACACAGCCTAAAAGAAACACTGCTGCAAAGCACAAAGATGGCAACTAAGGAATGTATTTCAGGGCTAAAGTGGGGCATTTTCTTTTGGACTGCTGTTCTCTTATAGAACTTTTAGATTTAATAGAACTGATTTTACATGGAGGCAGCTGTTGTTGAGGAGGGTGTTGGTGCTCCAAGTTTGGGCTTGGTTACTACATGTATACCTTGAGTCAGCCCACTACACAGCAGGCACACTAGACAAATGAACTGGAATCAAGGGGTAAAATGTGCTCAGGCACATTATGAATTACCTTGCTGAGTGCACACTTGGTCTAAAATCAGAGGTAGGTTCTGCCTATCACAGTTAGTAGCCACAGGTCTAGAGGGTTGCGTCTATGCGTGCATGCACGCACGCTAGGGCTGGGCCATATTATACCGTTCACGGTAATACCGGTATAATGTTAGGCTACGATAGGAAAATGAAATATCGCGATAGAATATGAGTAAAACGCGCATGCGCAGTGCCTTTGTTTTCATACGCACATGGCCGATTGAGTGAAACAGATGAACCAGAATTGGTTTGTAAAAATGGTGCAACTTCAGTGATGTGGAACTGGTTTGGTGTTTGTCCGTCAGATACACGACAAAGCACATTTTTTTGCAGAACATGCAAGCGGCCGTCGGACTAAGATGCCCTTAAATCTGGGAGTAATCTGGGTCCTAAACTCCGTATACTTCAGGTCAAACGAACACTGCAGCATCACTAAGAGTTAAAAACTGTCTAAATTCTTTCATCTTTAATAAAACGATCAGCATTGCTGCTTTACCAGGTGTAACTATGAAGTTTAACTTCCAGGCATCCATGAAAACAAAATGTATTACATTTAACGGAGTTAGAAGCTAGCAGGAAGCTAGCGGAAGTTAGCTCGCTAGTTTCGCTAGTTACCTAAGCATGATATTGCATGTTCGGACTGAGAGATTTCTGAAAAAAATCAAACGTACAGCTCTGCTATCACTTCCAACATAAATGAAGACAGGAAACTAAACAGCAGTGACGTTTGTAGGGTTACTGAAGTTGGGCTAGCTGGTATATAATTATGTGCTACGTGATCGCTAGCGACACAGCTATGTTAGCATAACATAAACAGTGAAGCTGGAGGACGAACACTAACACTTTTCCACTTATAAAAGTTAACGTTAAGGTTCCTCATGGTTAGAGACAAATGCAATCGCATGGCAGGATGCTGTAAACGGACCAAACTTCAGTCAGGAGAACAACTGAGATAATCCATCCACAATACGAGGTTAGTCATTAATATACTGCAACAACATGGGAATAGAGCAGCTGCCAGAGAATTCAACATTAATGAATCAATGGTACAGAAGTGGAGGAAGCAAGAAGAATGAGTTTAATAAAGTTTGATTTATCTGACTGCTTTGTTTCGCTTAATGTGCCTTATAATCCCGTGCACCTTATGGTCCGAAAAATACGTACTGCACACTGCAGTTTAATGTTGCAAAGCACCTCTTTTTAACTTCAGTGGATATTATACATGGTTATGCTCAGGATATGTCAGCCCATTTCTACTGGAAATGCCTTTTGGTTAAACTTTCAGCAAGGAATTTGCATTTGCACTGTTACATTTTTATAAAGCTTTAATGTACATAAAAACCAGCTTCTTGTTTAAGTGAAAATAAATGATAGGTTGTCTTTTTGCGCTAGTAATGTTGTGGAGTTGTATTTTGTCTCGTATCAATTATATCGTCAGTTATATCGTTATCGCAAATTTTCAAATATATATCGTGATAAATATTTTTGGCCATATTGCCCTGCTCTAACGCACGCACCAGGTATTGGGATAATAGCTAATATGCTGTGGGATTAATGTGATCTTTGACTGCTAAGTGGATTTGGACACAAGTCCAAATTTTTTATTTTATTTTTTATTTTTTTGCCATTTTCCTAAAACTTTCAAAACTTCTAGATTAGCCCACAAAAGCTGATTTTATTTCTTTTGTTTATTTTCAATTTTTAACTTGAGGAGGTGATGATTTAGTAACGATGTTTAGTCATTGTAGCATCTACATAAGTGATTTAACATATCATTTAAAAACTTGATTAGGATTACAAGAAACTGTTAACCATCACAGTCTACACAGTGCTATTTCTGCCCTTTAGCCAGCATCACTAAAGGGGCAAATTTTTATTCTAGCAGACTGCCCAGATGTATACCACTTTATGCTTATCCCTGTTGCATGGGGGTGTCATTGAAAAATGATGTCATATCCTCTGGTGTCTGCCACTGTTTTTGTATCAGGTCAGCTGGTCGTGCACCCCTCAATTTTTGTAGCTTGGCATGTTGTATCTCTGTCGGTTGACAGACTCTGCCAAGATTCTCCCCCCCCCCCCCCAAAAAAAAAAAAAAAAAGTCTTTGCTTTTGGCTTTGACCTCTTCTCCTCCTACATTGGTGCTGTTCTGGTGGTGTAACAAATTTTAAAGATAACCTTTGTTATTTGATAAGAGAGAGAAAAATTCAGGTTACATATAGTAAATAAATAAGGAAATGTTAAGATTCAAAAATTGAGAAAGGGTACAAGAGGTGATCGAAAAATAACCACACTGGTCCGGCCGGATGAAGTCAAACGAAGATTTTAATTCACACGTGGGAAGATCACTGGAAACAGCAATTGATCTTCGACTTACTAAGGCACAAACAATTATTTTATAACATCAGGGTTTGTTTACTGACGCCCCTTCATGCGTCACCGGTACATTTTATACATAGATCAGATCAACATCACCATGACTTTTCACCCAGAAAATCATCTTCTATTTTCATGGCTTATACTTTCCGTTCTTTGTCTCAAAGTGAATTGTTCCTCTTTCTTGTCGAGACATAACTAATCTCTCCTCTAAATAAGTCTAACTAATATGTGTGTATGTGTTGACCTCACATGCTCTTGGTGTCACCTCTTCACCTCCTACTGTCTGTGTCTCGTCCTCAAATGCTCTTTCTCAATTCACCTGTTGCACTTCTGACCTTTCACTAGACCAGACGCTCACTGAGACTATGTGTATGTCTTCTACTAAATAAATCTAAAACCAAGAAATCACCTTTATGTCATTATGTCAGGTGACACCTGTTGTTCAGGAGAATACTACAGCAGCTTCCTGTGCTTTCTGGCAAGTGTAAATAAATAAAAATAAATAAAGGGAATGTAGAATGTTTCAGCAGTGTGGAGGGTACTCTGGTGCTGTGTGTCTGTGCAGAACAGTTTAGTTGTGTTTAGTTTTTCTAGTTTTCAGTTGTGGCACAGAGGGTTACTGGGAGAGGGTTTGGGGCAATGTTGTCAGTTAATATTGGCAACTTAAGCATTCGAAACTGTTCAATAAGCCACAATTTTTCAGACAGTTTTGAGATTTGCAGACAGTTGAGACAACAAAAACTGGCAATATTGGAATGGCGCGTTTTTGCTTGGCTGTGTTGGCAGCCAGGATTCTCAGTCTCTTTTCACATGCAGTATACATGTATAGAATATATCAACATCTGTGACTGTCCCATTCCTACAAAATGACGGATGATGATTGTTAAAAAGACCAGGTTGTTATGGAACTCTGGATCTACATAGATTAAAGCAGAAATTATACTTTTATTTTGATACTCTGGGGTCCACCCAGGTCCCAGTGTCATAAACTTTGGCATGAGTAAGTTGCATGAGGGTCTATCTAAACGTCTATGTGCCTACCTGAGGTTTTTGTGATTACGGCAACTTGTTGAATTTACATTACAATGCAACGACTGCGCATGCGCCCCAGGCGGCAGACTTTGAAGAAGTATAACAGGAATGTTGGCTCTCCAGTTGTCTTTGTCTGCAAAACTGCATAATCCTCAAAAATCTTCTCCACCCCACACTGTGCCATCAAACACAGACCATGAATATTGGAACTACATGTATTGTGAATTATGCAAGTCCTAAGTAGGGCTGTGCGATATGACCAAAATCTCATATCCCGATATAAAACCTCTATCGTCCGATAACGATATAAATCACAAATATTATATTTTCTGTAAATTCTGTGAATCTCTGGTAGGTGAAGTGTTTCCAGCTGGGCGTCATGTACCTGGAGTTGAGTGTTTTAACCGATGCATGAAACTACACATTTGTAGACATAGGTTGTAACGGCCCCCGTTTTCTTTGTATTTATTACACGGCGTGCTGCAGGGAAAAGCCTGTTCTAACGTTTGAGTCTAAGGTTTGTTTTGGCTTTTCATCCGTCAATACTTTTTCACGTGATTCCATTTATTTTGAAAAGTGTCAACAGGATCTTGAGCTTTATTGTGAAAGGTTTATGGGGAAAATAAACAAGCGGACATGCGATGGTTTTACCGTCGTTGTTACTAATGACGACCCATAAAAACAGGCCCTTGTCCATCCTTAGTGTGGTTATATTAAATACAAGAGAAAGAGAGAACTTAATATAGCCACTACAGTGACCATCAAAATGATGAAAATATATTGCCGTAAACAGTTTATTTTGTGACACCACGAAACAAACCATAGCGTAAAATGAAACGATAGACGTTTTTATATCGTCATCCGATATATATTGTTATATCGAACAGCCCTAGTCCTAAGTGTCAGTATTTTTTTTATCAAAAATTGACTTGCACATCTACTATTTCATGAGTGGTGGCAGTGGTTGAGCTTAGCAAATGAAAGTGAAGTGACCACGTAGGAATGCACCAATTTTTTTTTTTTTTTTTTTTATTTATTTATTTTTTTTTTTAAATCCATTGTAGAGGGGGAAAAGTCAGTTGGTGAATGGTGAAAGTTGTCTAGTGGACAAAAGGTTACAATAAATATTATACATGATACACATATCACATAAGAATCATTTAAAACTGTTTATCAAAGTCTTTTATAATAAAGTTAGATTTTAAATTAAATTATTCCTTAGAACTAAATGTGTGTAGACCTTTTTTTTCCAGAGCGCTCCTGTTGGAAAGTCTCAGGATTGCAGCAGCACTTTTGGGATCACCAGTTTATCAAAACATAATTGTTTCTAGCAATTATCCCGTTGTGTACTTTTTAAGAGTTGAAACCCTTTCATTTTCTGTCTGGGGTTTCCTTGTTGCTCTGTGTGGGGAAAATTATATCAAAAGAGCTTGCTTTCATGATGCTGTTGCAAATACAAAGCCTAGTTTATTACAGTTACATCCTCAGATTCAGTTCCTGCCCCTTTGTCATGTCTTGGCAGTTACTTGATCCTTTTTTTTCCCCCTCCTACACGAGAGCCACCATGATTTTGCACTCAAGCATTATACTGAAAAACTGGTTTTAATAGATTAGTGGCTGCTCTTATTCCACATTACCCAGACACCAGAGACTTTACTGGTACTGCAAATGAAAGTTCATGAAATAACGAATGACATGCAATTAAATGTTCATTTGAAGTAAGTTGACTTAGTTTACGTACCTAAACACACAAAGAAATAAGTGGTCTAAACTAGAGTGTCTGCTTAGTTTAACAACATTAAGATGAGCTCATGCTCATCCCATTCTGAGATTTTTAAGATCTCTGGCTCTCACTAGCTAGTTTAATTCTACATTAAGACCTCTTAAATGAGGGGAAGGGCGGGTTGCTCACATGTAATTAATGGCCACAAAATATTACACTAAGTTATTAGCCAGCGCTTACCAGCAGTATTATTGGTTGGTTTTTACCTAGAAGGCAACTCATTTTCTCTGAAATGGTACTAATGGTTTCGTCTGACGTATTGTTAGGATAGCTTACATTTTGATCTAGTTGTTCATTTCATTGCACGTAAATGCTTCAAGAATGATTCCTGTTAGACTGGTGTCGGTGCCAGTTATGTTTTCAGTAGGCATTTGGTGTATATACACTTGTCCTGATAAATTTTATTTTAGTTTAACACGATAAAAGATAGATGGTGTTGTACGTGTAAACATGGCAGCGTTGTAGGTGGAGCTGAGCAGGAACAAGTGCTTATGTGTAAACACAGTGAAGGTCTTTTAAATTGATGTTGTGACTGAAATTCTTGACTCATTCACTACTTCCTGCTCTGTTTAGTAGTTATATGTAGAGGATTATACACAGGAGAGGGGATTTGGTGACGGCTGATATCTAACCTATTTATTCCTGTTTAGTGAATGAAGTGCTTGTGTTCTCTGAGGAAAAACACGATAAAGTAAAACATTAATGATCAACTTCCTTGACCTCTTTGCTTGTGCATATGAGACTGTTGTGAAATCTTTGTCTGAGAGCGGTGCTAAGTTTAGCCCGAGTCAGTGGTGAGAAAACACAACCTTAAGGACTGAAGCTGTCTTGTGCCTGGTTAATGGATGGGTTGAAGTTGAGGCCGAAAGGTTTAAAGCCAACTTTATTTATTTTTTTCCCTTTTTTTTTTTTTTTTTCTTTCCCTTCATTTTTACACACGTCTGTAAAATGCACACTGTTACTCCTCTCACAAGTGGTTTGCTGGTTTGGAAATGTTCATTGTTTTCCTTTGAGAGATCTTCCTCTGTAGGTCATTAGCAAAAGCAGTTGTTTTCATTTTGCTGCTGCTTGCCTTTCACTCTGGTCATTGACTTTTCTTCTTTTTCATGACAAAATAGACACACAGACTTTTTTTTTTTCCTGTCATATTGCATTGTTTTCTTCAGTTCTTCTCTTGCTTGCTGGCCACTGTTCCTAACACATCATTTTCTCTCATGGTCACTGCTTTTTACCCATCTATAATTCACACAGGATGAGACAGTTTTCTCTTCGAACATTAACAGCTTGAATCTACATTGGTTCGTATACACTACTGATCAAAAGTTTGGAACGAATCTGAACGTGCTAAAATATTTAAATAAGCATGAAAAGAAGAGAAAGGATCTTATTTTCATGTTCATTATTTAACCTTGAAGTATTGAAGCACATCAATTCTGAGATCGGTCCATCTGTCAGTCAAGGCAGAGGAAATGTGTCTAGGAAAGTGTGAGATTTGAACAAGAAAAGTTTTATTTCCAAACTACTTGTTTTAATAAAACACCAGTTTGCTGGTATTGTTATAATGAAATCACCACCAAAGTAATGCTAATTGTCAGTCCTATTGTAGGACGCTAGACTGTAACATACAGGAAGTGCACATTAATATTAAACTAATTTAACTTGAAGTCATTTTCAAGAAGCTTGTCTTTACGGCAAAATTATATTCAGTAAATATCAGAATTTCTCAGCAGTGTTACATTGCAGTTCATTTAATGACTTAAGGAAAACTGCAAAATTTTGACTCCAAACCTTTGAGCCTTGGTGTATACAACAGCTTCATTTCACTGGTATTATTGTTCTGAACTACTGAAGTACTGTGCAAACGTCTCAAGTCATTTCTTTTTATTTTGTTTCCAATGAGCCAATGTGTCGTGTCATTTTAAAAAAAAATTTTTTTAAATATATTTTATTTTTAAATAATCTTGAGCAATAGGTCTCCAGGCTTTCTAAATGGCTCCGTTTGACATTGGCCAGTACTTGTACCTGATTGTTTTACAGAGGATTTGTTTTCCTCCAAAGAAGAGATTTGAATGTCCTTCAAGAACTATTAATGAAGACTACTTACGGAAAGCCTGACTAAGGGTTCCGGCTGTGTTGGGGGAAAAAATGGCAAATACTGACTTAAAAACTCGTTAGATTTGTACAAAACTATTTGTTATGTTTGTACATCTCAATAAATCGCTGCACCTTTTTCCCGTTTTCCTAGCCCAACATAAAGAAATGAAGACTGACTTGAGACTTTTGCACAGCACAGTAGATACTCCCAATATTCCCCTTTTATTGTGTACCTTACTATTTGATAAAGAAATTGCGACTCTTAGGTGGTTTATTGAAAAAAGATATATTAAGCCACATTAACAAATGCTTGTGTTTTCTGTGTGATTATTTTTTTTTTTTTTTTTTTTTTCTTCCCTATTCATTTTTAAATTTTTATTTTATTTTTTTCTTTATTGATTTTTTTCCCTCTTTGTGTTTGCTGCTACTAACCCTGGATTGGATTTGCTGGACTGGACTTGCTTCTTCATCTGGTCTGGTGTGGTTGTGCTCCCCTGTGGTTTGCATTGCCCTATGCACCTCTGCCCTTTTGGTGTTCGGCAGGCATCGGTAAACTGTCCACTGCCGATGGTAAAGCTTTTGCAGACCCCGAGGTGCTACGGCGACTGACGTCATCTGTGAGTTGTGCCCTGGACGAGGCCGCAGCCGCCCTCACCCGGATGAGAGCTGAAAACACACTCAATGCCGGCCAAGCAGACAAGTATGTATCTCGCTCACACCATCAACTCACTGCTTCATAAACAATACCTATGAGCATGCGTGTGTGTCTCTTTGCTGCCTGGAAGTAATTGTGTTGTTGTGAGGGGTGCGTGTGTTCACCTGCCACAGTGGCAGTAATTGTAGCAGTCTGGTTATTTTCAGCCGTAGTTTAGCAGAGGCGTGTTCGGATGGGGATGTCAACGCCGTGCGCAAATTGCTGGATGAGGGCCGGAGCGTCAATGAGCACACGGAGGAAGGGGAGAGCTTGCTGTGTCTCGCCTGCTCGGCTGGCTATTATGAACTTGCACAGGTATGGAAGAGGTTAGATTGGTGTCCAGATTAAGTTCCTGCTAAATACTTAAGGGGCTGTATTCCTTTGACAAGCCTATGAATATATATTTACGTTTTTTTTCTTCTTCTGTTTTCTATTCTTAGGTTTTGTTGGCTATGCATGCCAATGTGGAGGACAGGGGCATCAAGGGGGATATAACACCACTCATGGCTGCTGCCAGTGGAGGTTATGTGGACATTGTCAAACTACTACTTGTCCATGGGGCAGATGTCAATGCCCAGTCCTCTACTGGTAAGACTACTTTAACTTCTCTATTTATAAACCATTTAATGTGACTTCAAAACACACGGTATAATCTCACTTTTGTCTTTCAGGCAACACAGCTTTGACGTATGCATGTGCCGGTGGCTTCGTGGATGTGGTGAAGGTGCTGCTCAAAGAGGGTGCTAACATTGAGGACCACAACGAGAACGGACACACACCTCTCATGGAGGCGGCCAGTGCTGGCCACGTAGAAGTGGCCAGGGTACTATTGGAGTATGGCGCTGGCATCAACACACACTCCAATGAGTTCAAGGAGAGTGCTCTCACACTTGCATGCTACAAAGGTCAGTACTTAAGTATGGAACTTGTATCCCTAGGTTAGTTTTTATGTTGAGGGTTTATTTTTAGAAAGGAATAAATGCGCATTGTACTTGCAGTCGACTCTGAACTGATCTAACTTGTTACTTTCCCCCAGTGGCAGGCTACTCCCATAACCTTGTCCAAAGGCCTGTAAAAGATTAATTACATTGATTTTGTTTGTCCTCTGCAGGTCACTTGGATATGGTGCGTTTTCTCTTGGAGGCCGGAGCAGACCAGGAACACAAAACGGATGAGATGCATACGGCACTGATGGAGGCCTGCATGGTAAGCATCTGACCTAAAACCTCACTTCACATTTCACACCTCAAACCACTTGTTATGACTTTGTATTTGTAACTATAAACAGACAGTACATACGTTGAAGTAATCGGCATGGTCAAGAATGAATTGCTTTATATATCTTAGACTCCCTTTTGTGTCTCAGTACAGCTCAAACAAAATAAACTTTAATATTAAATTTGAAAAAAAATAACATCAGAAACATAACAGCGGGTCTTATTCAGTGTCCAAACCCAACAGAGTTCTGCTAATGGTTGGGTACTCGCATGGTTAAGTGGGAGAAAAGTGGACTGAAAGAAGATTTTAATAATTTACACCATCTCCCCTGTGCTAATTGGTTTTTATCTTGTTTGCAGATCAGTCGTGCTAAATAATTGTGGAAGGGGTGTGCAGTTTTCTGTAAACATTAATTGTGCTATTGTTGATGGAAATGTACAGCAATGTTTTTAGATGCCTCTTTCATCAGTCTGCTAAAATGTCACTACTTTCTCGTTTTAAACACTTTTTCAAATTGATGGTTTAAATTCATGTAGCTTGACTAGAAATTGATACGTGTATTTATTCAGGTGCTTATCTCTATATTCTCTGTGTGTCTCGCTGTCCCAGGATGGCCATGTGGAGGTGGCACGGCTGCTGTTGGACAGCGGCGCGCAAGTCAACATGCCAGCTGATTCCTTTGAGTCGCCCCTTACCCTGGCAGCTTGTGGAGGACATGTGGAGCTGGCAGCCTTGCTTATAGAGAGAGGAGCCAACTTGGAGGAGGTATGCAAAGATACACTAAAACAAAATGGAAAAAAATTGTATAGCTGTAGATACATTTGCTGTGAAGATATACTATAAATGCTCCAAACCAAAAAGTGTCGGTCCTTTTTAAACAAAAGTGTTTGCTTCCAAAATTGGAAAACGGCTAATTTTTCACTGTTATCTAAAATGTAAATGACAACATTGATGTAACTGGCTAAATGCAGTTGGATGACAATTTCTATCCACATAAACACAAGTCAGGGTTGTGTCCGTGTAACCTGCGAGTCATTTTCACCCTTATGTTTTCTGATCTGATGATGCTTCTGTTTATGTCCAGGTTAATGATGAGGGCTACACTCCCCTGATGGAGGCAGCCAGAGAAGGCCATGAGGAGATGGTAGCACTGCTGCTGGCTCAAGGTAGCAGCATTTGTTCTTGCATCTCTGAAACACCATAAAAAAAACAAAAACAACTAACAATTTTGACATGATCACAGTCTGTTATCATTATGTTTTCCCATTTTAGTAGCTGAATATAACAAAACTGGTCTTGCTCTGTCGTCTAGGTGCTAACATCAATGCCCAGACAGAGGAAACCCAGGAGACCGCTTTGACCCTAGCATGTTGTGGAGGCTTTTTAGAAGTGGCTGACTTCCTCATTAAGGCAGGGGCAGACATTGAGCTGGGCTGCTCTACCCCGCTAATGGAAGCTGCACAAGAAGGCCATCTGGAATTGGTGAAGTACCTACTGGCTGCAGGTGGGCAAGGAAGAAGATGCAGCAATGGTAGAAAGAAAAGACACATCAAAAATGTCTTAGACTCTTGAGCTCACACTCCTGTAACTTTTTCTCGTTCAGGAGCAAACGTTCATGCCACGACGGCAACTGGCGATACAGCACTGACGTATGCGTGTGAGAACGGACACACTGATGTGGCAGACGTGCTACTGCAGGCTGGAGCCAATTTGGTATGCCGTACTCTTAAATCCTCTTAGTCACTTATGATTTGCCCTGCTTTAAAAAAAAAAAGTATTTACATTGGTTCAAGTGACAGCGGGGCAAGAAAAGATGTGTAAAAGTTTTTTGTGTGTAAATGTATATTGATTGAACTGAGCATCTTCTATTGTGTGAAGCAAGACCTTGACCTTGTAGAACCTGCACCTACAGCAGCAGTTTTCAAGATGAATACAGATTATAGCCATTTTGTTTAACTTCTGTGTTGAACTCAACAAATCCACTTCATCTTTTTCCTTTAGGAGCATGAGTCTGAAGGGGGACGGACGCCCTTAATGAAGGCAGCGAGGGCAGGGCATCTCTGTACAGTGCAGTTTCTTATCAGCAAAGGTGCGTAACTGAGTAGCTCTTGGATTTAAATACAGGTATTTGAGGGGGGAAAAATGCATATCTAACCTGTAGAGTCAGAGAATTGCCTCTCTTGAAAGGGGAAGTAGATCGTTTATATGGGAGGGTTTTGTTTTGTTTGTTTTTTTCTGCACATCTGTCACTTAATTTATTCACTTCAATTAATCATAGTTTATTTCATTGCATGAAGGTATGAGAAGTTTAAAATTTCACCTGAAAATTGTTTTTTCCACCATTACGCTTAAAGTGGAAGACCAGCAATTGTTATTGTGTCCAGGTTAATGATGAACCACATTATTGAATATCTGGCTGTAGATATGCATTATCATTACTCTTATAATATATACATTTGTCTTTGTCTGTGTTAGGTGCTAATGTGAACAGAGCCACTGCCAATAATGATCACACGGTGGTTTCTCTGGCCTGTGCTGGAGGACATTTGGCTGTGGTGGAGCTGCTGCTGGCGCATGGGGCGGATCCTACTCACAGACTCAAAGTAATGCACCCAGTCTGGATTAACACCAGCTGCTTTAATAACGATTATGCTCATTTGCATGTGTTTAATGATAATGCTGATAGAGGAAAAACATGCCATGTTTTTTCTTTGTAGGATGGCTCAACCATGTTGATAGAAGCTGCTAAGGGTGGCCACACCAATGTGGTTTCCTACCTGTTGGATTACCCCAACAACATCCTGTCTGTCCCAGCCCCGGACCTCTCCCAACTCACTCCCCCATCGCAAGATGCCTCTCAGGTATATGCAGCAACATGATAACCCCCCCCCCCCCCTTTTTTTATTTTATTTTCTTTTTTAACTAACATTTTTGCAAGCATGGCTGTTTTCTTTCTTTTTTCCATTGCTTTAACACAACATATCCTCTGTCATAACAGGTTCCTCGTGTCCCATTCCAAGCTCTCGCCATGGTAGTGCCCCCTCAGGAGCCAGACAGAACCCCATCAAACATCGCTACGCCCCCTCCCGTCTCTAGTAAAGGTAAACTGTCCTAGGTACCCGCTCGGTATACTTAAAAGGTTCTACTTACAAAGTGCACACTTCACTGAGCTGTAGATATATTTATTTTGCCATTTTTAAATCTCAACATCTTTGATGTGTTTTGTTCAAATTCAGGCGTGTCCAAACAGAGACAAGCAGCCCTTCAGCCCGGTGTCCCCAGCTCTGTTGGCCGGGGACCTGAAGCAGAGCCTCTGCCACCCTTCCACTTGTGCCAGCCCCTAGAGTGCATTGTGGAGGAGACGGAGGGAAAGCTGAATGAACTGGGCCAGAGAATTAGCGCTATTGAGAAAGCCCAGCTAGAGTCGCTAGAACTCATTCAGGGGGAGCCGCTCACCAAAGACAAGATTGAGGAGCTGAAGAAGAGCCGAGAGGAGCAGGTATAATCCATCATCCACTTAAGATCTGGTCTCATTTTGATCTTAAGTTAGGTAGCCTTTAACTTGTAAGCTAATTGACCCTTCAGTGCTCCCCCCCGTATGCATAGCAACATATCACAAGTTAGTCAAACAAGGATGTGACTCTTCCTTAGGTTCAGAAGAAAAAGAAAATCTTGAAGGAGCTGCAGAAGGTGGAGCGTCAGCTGCAGCTGAAAACACAGCAACAGTTCACCAAAGAGTACATGGAGGCAAAGGGCTTAGAGCAGCAGGAGGCTGGACAGAGCCAGGGTCCGGGCCCGGGGCCTGGATGTGCATCGTCTGTTCCAGTGCCTCTTCTCACCACACCGGGTGCACAAGTACACAGTGGCTCTGACAAGGACGAGGAGACAAGCAAAGATGGGGAACAGGAAGAGCCGGAGGATGACGTCGAAGAGGTGAATTTTTTTGTATTTGTTTTCTTTGTTTGAATAATGTTTGTTCCCTAGCACTGTCCTAACAGATCCGAGAGACTTAATATGCTCTCTGTATTCTTTCAGGAAGAGGAAGATGATGATGAAGAGGGCTCAGAGGAAGAACCAGATGGAGAAGAGGATGATTACCCCAAGCTTCCTCAGGTGGACACAATCATGGGTCACAGGGATGGGTCGCAGTCACGACAGCAGCCGCCTCTTCCCCCTTCGCCACAGACCCAGCCCCAGCCGCCTCCTCCCCCTCTTCAGGCAGCCTTCGTTCCTATCCAACCTCTGCCAGACTACAACCCTGCAGACTACCCAGGAAGTACCAGTCCAGAGCTGCAGAGGGTACTAGTAGGGCAGCAGATGTTGGGGCAGCAGCAGGGTCAGCAGCTGGCTGGGTTAAGCCCAGGAATGATACCTCAACAGGCTCCAGATGGGCTCTTGGTAGCTACACCTGCACAGACGCTCACAGACACACTGGACGACATCATGGCAGGCAAGTACTCAGAAGTTTAACTGTTGGGTGTGAGATGCGAGACTGTGCTCTACAAAGTTTTGTTTTTCCTTTTTTTTGGAGGTGGTGCTTACATTTGTTTTTGTTTCTTTCTTGCAGCTGTGAGCAGCCGCGTGCCCATGCTGAACACTACATCTTCACCCACACCCCTTTCCCAGCCGCCCACACAGACGCCCGCAAACATCGCCTCTCCCCCTTCAGTCCTACCCCTTTACCCCTCTGTTGACATAGACGCACATGTAAGCCAGTTTGACATGACAGTATACATATTGTGATAATCCAAGTTAATACATTTATGTAAAAAGTAATATGCCCTGTTAAGAGAGTGTTTTCTTCACAGACGGAGAGTAATCATGATACGGCCCTGACGCTGGCGTGTGCAGGAGGACACGAGGAGCTTGTGTCTGTCCTGATTTCACGGGGAGCCAACATTGAGCACCGGGATAAAAAAGGTATCTTAGAAAGATGATTAGTCTTCTGATAGTATGGCAGTCTGGAGGGTTAGAGTTTAATTTTAATTCAAAATAGTTTCATTTAACAAAGGACTCATTATTTCTGTTCTCTACAGGCTTTACGCCGCTGATCCTGGCCGCCACTGCTGGCCATGTAGGCGTGGTTGAGGTACTCCTGGACAAAGGGGGTGATATTGAGGCTCAATCAGAGAGAACCAAAGACACACCCCTCTCCCTGGCCTGCTCTGGGGGACGCCAGGAGGTATAAAACTGTTTCAGTTTACTCTCACAGTCATGACATTCCTATACTCCTGCCGCTAACACCATTATCATCCATGTTGGTAAGGTTGTTGAGTTGCTGCTGCTGCGGGGAGCCAATAAGGAACACCGCAATGTCTCAGACTACACGCCTCTCAGCCTGGCTGCCTCTGGGGGTTATGTCAACATCATCAAAATACTCCTCAATGCTGGTGCCGAGATTAACTCCAGGTGAGCAACAACTGATACCATACATGTAGCATTTTCTCTGTTTTACGCTTCTTTTCTAAAGACTCTATTTCACTCTTTTCAGGACTGGCAGTAAGCTGGGAATCTCTCCTTTGATGCTGGCAGCTATGAACGGTCATGTGCCAGCAGTGAAGCTGTTGCTGGATATGGGTTCAGACATCAATGCCCAGATTGAGACCAACAGAAACACAGCTCTGACCCTAGCCTGCTTTCAGGGGCGGGCTGAGGTCGTCAGTCTGCTGCTAGATCGCAAGGCCAACGTAGAGCATCGTGCTAAGGTGAAGACTCGTGATCACATATAGCAGGACTCTGCTGCCACATTCAGAAAGTCAAATATCTCAGGGAGGTTTCTGAGTCGAGTGCACTGTGAAGTATCTGCAGGGACACCTTAATAAGAGCTGGTTGAATTAGCTTAATAATAAGAGAAGTTATTTAGTGCTTCCTTCATTGCCTTCTTTAGCAAAATGAACATGGTTTAAGAATGGAAATGAGACGACAAAAGAAATCATCTATATATATTTTACTTCAATTACAGATGATCTAAAGGCAGAGTTGAGGAACTAGGAGTAGATGGAACAAAAATCAACCATCACAAGCATTTCACCATTTATGTTCCTGTTTGTTTAAAATCTGAGCAATGAAGTGACATTTTTCTTTGTATGTAAAATGGATTAAACAATCCAATAAGAATAGACTGATTAAACTATTTGGGATGAGTTTTTGGTCCCATTTCAGGACCTGAGTTTCATCATAGCAGACTCAGTCCCGGCACCAGTACACGTTTCTTTTGTTAAATCCTTAAATTCTTCTTTTCCTTATCCTATGATGTTTGTAAAATAGTAAAAAATAATTACAAAAGAAGGTGGGAAGTAATTTTTTGGGACTGGTTGACCCACCAATTATCTTCACCATGGTTGAGCTAGGATTTACTTATTATACTTATATCCATCCTTTTACAGAGCTTGACATAATGGTGTGTGCTGACTACACAACCTGTTTATTATACAACCTTAAGCCCCCTAACTTCTCCCACTGACTCCGTGTCATGTATGAATTATTGGACGATACAAACACTATTTTTATCCTTTCGGGTTACCCTCTTGGCCTTCTTAATAACTGATCGGTTTAAACAGACTGGTCTTACCCCGCTGATGGAGGCAGCATCAGGAGGTTATGCAGAGGTGGGCCGAGTGCTGCTGGACAAAGGCGCCGATGTCAACGCTCCCCCTGTTCCTTCATCCAGAGATACTGCTCTCACCATTGCTGCCGACAAGGGCCACTACAAGTTCTGTGAGCTGCTCATCAACAGGTGAGGACTGTTTTGAGTTAAATCTCACTGTGATTCATCATTTAAGGGAATTGGGTTGAATGCAAGTTTATTTCTTAGTGAAGCAGATGTTTTAAGCCACGCTCTTTCTGTTTTTTTTTTTCTTTCTTGTTTTTGCTTTTAAAAACCAGATGCTTGCCATAAATTGTGTTCTGTCTTCTAACCTCATTAGCAAGGTGGCTTTCATTAACTGATGAAGGCAACAATTCTGTCTTATTTCAGAGGTGCGCATATTGACGTACGAAACAAGAAAGGGAACACTCCCCTCTGGCTGGCAGCGAATGGTGGTCATTTTGACGTGGTCCAGCTCCTGGTGCACGCCAGTGCTGATGTAGATGCTGCTGACAACCGAAAGATCACCCCGCTCATGGCTGCTTTTCGTAAGGTGCGCAGTTGAAGAAGACCTAAGAACGTTGCTTTGTTCTGCTGCACTTTAGGACAACTGCAGTTACTAATTCTTTACTTAAAATTTCAGGGTCACGTGAAGGTGGTGCAGTATCTTGTGAAGGAGGTCAACCAGTTCCCGTCAGATATTGAGTGCATGAGATATATCGCCACCATTGCTGACAAGGTAGGTATTGTTTGCATTTCAGTCAGTAGTCACCTACAGAACCTTTAGAGGAATATGCAGAGCTAAAACTCCAAATGTGACCCTGCAGGAGCTGCTGAAGAAGTGTCACCAGTGCATGGAGACCATTGTCAAAGCTAAAGACCAGCAGGCTGCCGAGGCCAACAAGAACGCTACCATTCTCCTCAAGGAGTTAGACTTGGAGAAGGTAATTTCAGTCACATGTGATAGTGTTTTAGGAGGTAAAAGCATTTTGAATAAAAGGCATAGATAAAAAGAGATTTTATGACTCTTGCAGTCTCGAGAGGAGAGCAAGAAGCAGGCTCTGGCTGCCAAGCGTGAGAAGAGGAAGGAGAAACGCAAGAAGAAGAAGGAGGAGCAGAAGAGGAAACAGGAGGAAGAGGAGGGGCAGAAAACCAAGGAGGAGACATTTGAGATGCAGGAGCAGAAGGAGGATTCCGCTGAAGGTATTGTTTCATTGGAACTTTTAACTCAAAAGTATTTTCATGACTTGGATACATTTTAACTAGAATCTTGTGGCCCGATTCTTCCTAATGCCTGAATTTTACCCTTCGCCTTCCTTAGAAGCAGAGGTTCCAATTGAACCTCCGAGTGCAACTACCACCACCACCATTGGTATATCTGCCACCTCCACCACTTTCACTACAGCTTTTAGTAAGAAGCGAGCGAGTGTGGCCACTACCCCAAGCACCAATCGGAAGAACAAAAAGAACAAGACCAAGGATTCGGTGCCCAATGAACCCATCATATTGCAAGATCCGCAGGTGAGCACTACTCTTTTTAATCTGCCCTGTTTTCATCTCCAGCTTATCCTAAAGATTGAAGAGGGGGAAATGACCAAATGTATGCATTTCTTAACAGGTTGCACTAGCACAGCACAAAGCTGACAAGAACAAGATCCACGGCGAGCCACGGGGTGGGGGTGGGGGAGTGGCAGGCGGCAACAGTGATTCTGACCCCTTGGATAGCACCGACTGTGCCAGTGAGAGCAGCAGCAGTGGGAGCAAGAGTCAGGAGCTCAACTACCTCCCTGACCTCACCTCCTCCGGCACCTCCTCCTCCTCTTCCTCGTCGTCCTCTTCTTCCTCTGCCCCCTCCTCAGGAGCAGTCCAGGCCCTCCTGTCCGGCCCAGAGAAGAGACACAGTTCCCAGACGCAGAGTGACGGCAAAGTGGAAAACAAATTCACAGTCTCCATCTCAAAACCAACGCAAAAGTGAGTCTCTGATCGAGCGGGCACGTTTGTTGTTTGACATGTACTTTTGTGTGTAACTTTGGATCTTTAGACATAACAACTACTACTTTGTTGCGTCCTATCATGTCTGTAAGCAAACAGTCTGTCTGGTTCCAGAGCTGCAGATGCAAGCGACTCCACCACCAACTCCCTGCCCTCCCCGTTCAAGACCATGGCTCTTCCTGTCACCTCACCCAACAGTAAGCTCAGCCTCACGAGTCCAAAGAGAGGCCAGAAAAGAGAAGAAGGTTGGAAGGAAGTCGTCAGAAGGTCAGTTTATGAGTTTGACTCGACGTGTGCAAATTATCAATAGCAATACTTACTTTTTTGTTCTCCCCATTGTCAAATTTTACTTTTTTCTTTTATTATATTATTATGTATACATCTTAAGGCAAGGCATTGCTTGCACACAAAGCCAATGATTGCATGTTTTTTGATTGAATTAAGAGACAGCTATAGTACAAACATTAATATCATCATTTCACGTGTTCTTTTGAAGATCAAAGAAGCTTTCTGTACCAGCGTCCGTTGTGTCTCGGATCATGGGTCGAGGAGGCTGCAACATAACAGCCATCCAGGATGTGACAGGAGCTCACATTGACGTGGACAAGCAGAAGGACAAGAATGGAGAGAGGATGATCACTATAAGGTAAAAGCAGCACCCTCTGCTGGACTACAAAGCCATTACAGCTAAATTATATCAGATGGACTGGTATATGAAGCCTTTTTATTTTTTTATTTTTTATTTTTTTTTGGGGGGGGCATGACAAAATACAGATCTGACATTTAATGTGCGAAATATGCAGATTTTCTTTTGCTAGTATTTTCCTCAAGATACTCCCAGTTCACAAAGCGGAGGTGGAAGAGTGAGATATCATATAAGGAGTCTTTGCAAGACATTGCGTTTTTTCAGAATAAAGGCAAGAAGCATATTTTGGGATTGAAGGTATGCAAAGCTTGCCTGTATACCTCTACATAGCCTGCAAAACAGCTTTGCCTCTATTGCTACATATGAACATCCATGCTATTTTGAAAGTATGGGTCAGCCTCTTTAATAGGTTTACTGCTCTTTATTCACATCATGGATGCTTAAGGCTGAAATGAAAATGAGTGATTAAAATGACTTACGAAATTGCGGCGAGCTATACTATATTCAGTGTGTAGAGGGAAAATAAGCACATCTAGAAACTTTACTTCCTCTTTGGTGTAGTTTTGCAGCTTAATGTTGTGTATTGAGCTTTTCTGGGTTTGGTGTTTTGTATGAGGTGCAGAACCTAGAGCTACAGTTGGTGGGCAGTTATTTGGCAAAATAATAAATGACATATTTTTAAAACCCTTTTTTTTGCCAGATTTTTTTTTTTTTAAGGACATATTTTTGAATAAGCATATTCTGGTGTTTGGTTTCAGAGGAGGCACGGAGTCTACAAGGCATGCAGTCCAGCTGATCAATGCTCTGATCCAGGACCCGGCCAAAGAGCTTGAGGATCTGATTCCCCGGATTCACATCAGAGCACCGGGCTCGAAAACGACCTCAGCTTCCTTCCCCAATACCACGGGGGCCACCAGTGGTTCAACCACTGGGCCAAAGGCTCTAAGCTCATTGCCCACGTCAACAGGCGTCTCGTTCCAGCCTCCCTCATCCTCGTCTTCATCCTCTTCTCAGGCTGGGGGAAAGATCGGGAAAGGGCTGTCGTCAAACGTCAGGCAGCCTTTCCCAGTGTCCCTGTCCCTGGCATACACCCACCCTCAGCTGGCGCTCCTGGCTGCTCAGACCATGCACCAGATCAGGCACCCTCGTCTACCCATGGCGCAGTTTGGTGGCACCTTCTCTCCTGCTGCTAGCACCTGGGGACCTTTCCCCGTGCGCCCTGTGAGTCCCGGCAGTGCTAACAGCTCCCCCAAACACAGCGGAGGATCCAGTAACACAGGACCACAGGCCAGACCCAACTCGAATCACAGTGAACACAGCAGCACCGCAAGCTCAGGAGTCCCAGTCACGACCACCAATACCGCCACCACCAGTGCTCCCAACACATCCGCTGCTATAGCTACACCTCTTACGCCTAACCCTACTCCATATAATCCCCAACAGAGTGTCGCTACGCCTTCCTCTGTCAGAAAACAGCTCTTTGCCCCAGACCCCAAGCCTGCCGGTGTCACACCCGTTTCTGTTTCGTTGCCTTCCAGTGGCAGTAGTACAGTACGAGGCACCGGCTCTCCCGCACATCACAGTTCCACTACAACTACGGCAAATGCTCCTCAGCAGCCAGTGGGACCCATTTCACAGCCCCCCATCCAGTCAGTTAAAACAGAGCCCAGTGCTGCTCCCCCTGCTGGAAAAGACAAGTCGTCTCTGCCCGTAGAGAGCCAGCCCGCTGCTGTCAGCGAGAGCGGCAACTCTGTGAGTTTCGCGGCCCCTGCCATGTCCTTAGCTCCAAAGCCAGAACCCCGCCAGCAGTTACCTCCCCCTCCCTCCTCTGTACCATCCACAGATGTTCCACAGCCTCACCTCAACCCACAGCCCAGTTCTCACCTACCCACAGCACCTGCTGCTGTTTTCTCGCACAACGTCGTGCACCCCAACAACACAGTACCCCACTTCTCAGCACCTGCGCCCAGAGTCTCCCATCGTATGCAGCCACCAGGGCCTTATTATTCCCTTTCTGAGCAGCAGCAGCAAACACAGCAGCAACAACAGTCTGTATTTGTACCCTTCAGCACTCACCAAGAAGTCCCAAAACAAACCCAAAACCCAACTTCCCAGCCAACAAGTTTGCCTCCACAAGCTCAGACCCAAGCTCAAGCCCAGATCCCAAGCTCCCTTCAGGTCTCTGGTAATCTTGGAATGATGAACGGTTCTCAAATGCAGCATGTCGCCAGTGCAGGCAAGCCTCAGCAGATGCACGCCAACCTCGGTCATACAGGTCTCTTCAGTTTCAGCAGCATCTTTGATAACAGCAACCAGGTAGGCGTAAATAAATCTTCACAACTACAACTTTACTTGACCGTGCATTTACTTTGGTAAGGGCACCATTCAGCTGGATTGTGATAGTAATCAGTTGTGCTTGCCTTAGCAGGTGGGAAACAATCCAGTGTGGGGTGCATGCCATTTGCCTACTCGATCACCCCCAGAGCAGTCTTTCTCGGCTCAGCAAGCGTACATGAGCATGGGCCAGATGGAGAATATGATGCCCCCACCTCCTCCAGACAGCTCAAAAGCCCCTGGCTACCGTTCCACCACCCAGAGGATGGTCAACAGCCCCATCGGTATGGCTGCATTTTTGTTTAATTCCAGTTCTTTGGGTTTAATATTCAAAATAATTATCAGAATAATTTCAGGAGAAATAAAGAAGGTGGTGATTACAGTACACATGCAACCGGATGTGGTGAATCTATGTTGACATGTAAGGTCTTATTTATATTTAGTACTGTAAAGCTGACAGTCTCCTTCTATTGTCTGTGTCCTTAGCGTTGCCTAACTTTGCCACCGGGATCTCTGGCAGTGCTGTTTTTCTACCTGGTCATACAGCTGGCACACCCTCATTCAGCAGACAGCACTTTTCCCCCCACCCATGGAGTGCATCCACATCAGGTACCAGGCTCACAGACCGCTTCTCTTTAATTCTTTTACATTTTAGGCCTTAAATGTACCCCTGACCCCTTTTATAATCCCTTTAACATTAATTTAATATTAGAGAGTTTAATAGCATTTTTCCATGCTTGTTTAAAAACAAAAACAAATCAGTCTCTTAAAAATTATTTGGAAGTGCTCTAACCTAGGCTTTGTCTTTTCCCACCAGGTGAATCTCCTGTCCCACCTCCCTCCACGGTGTCCTCCTCTGCCCTTTCCACCTCAGCGGTTGCTTCACCTCCTCAGCCTAAGCCAGGCAGCTCCTCGCAACAGGACCGGAAGGTTCCCCCACCCATCGGCACAGAGCGGTTGGCCAGGATCAGACAGACGGGGTCTGTAAACCCACCTCTGCTCACAACCAGCTACACGGCATCAGTTGGACAGGGAGGCATTTGGTCATTCGGGGTTGGCAGTGGTTCAGGTAAGAGCAAATTGGGCCCGTGTGAGAGTTGAACACAGCCATATACAGAAATGGGTTCTCAGTAACTTTGGCGTCCAGCGATAAAACCGCCTTGTGTTGTTTTGGTACAGAGGCCATGTCTGGTTGGTCCCAGCCCTTGATGAACAGCCACATGATGCACCCGCAGATGCACGCGGAGCAATCGGCCTTCTCTCAGCACCAGCCCATGGAGCAGGACGACACGGGCATCGCAAACCCTGCTAACAACTACCACCAGCCGCAGCATTTGCCCAACAGTTACATGGATTTCCCAAAGGTAACTCAGAGTAACAGCTCTGACGGACTTTCAATGCCCATTTGTCTGTGTACTTGTGTTTTAACGGCTATCTGTGTCCATTTTGTCCAGGGGATGCCAATGTCTATGTATGGAGGAACCATGCTGCCCCCTCATCCTACCATGGCAGAAGGCCCAGGGGGGCCGATGTACAATGGTTTGCACGCTGGTCACGCTGGTGACCCTGCATGGAGCCCCATCATTAAAGTGGTCCCAAACAATGCAGATAACTCTGACCCACAACAGCAGGTAAAGTTGGCCTTTATTAAAATCAGACTTGCGACACTTGTGCAGATTTATGCCGTTTTATAAGGAGCAGCATTTGACTAATAACCCCCCTGACCTTTCTCCTCTCTCCTTCAGGTGTGGACCGGTACCTGGGCACCTCATGTGGGCAATGTGCACCTGAACCATGTCAATTAGACGGCATCCTACAGCAATCAAACACACACAGCATGACCCACAGTGCAAACATGTAATACCAACTGACCGACACGACCGAATAAGACGACGAAAAAATTAACGCGTAAACTTTTAAACTTTAGTAGAGACCTGAAATGCAGAGTAAAGGTTGAAGAATTGGAAGTTCTCTTTGACGCCATTCTTTGATGTGCCTATCTAACGAGGAAAGAGGAAATTGGGCCAGAGCTGTTATCAGTGTCCCAATGATGCAAACACACACACGCGCGCGATCACCTGTTCAACAGGATCCATTCTCTGCGTAGTTTAGCGATTTTTGACTTTAAACCCGCGTACACCGTTCTTGGGCTGCGGGGTGGGGTGGGGGGGGGGCTCAACATGAAGTAGCTATTTAAACTTGGCCCAGAACTAGATGATGATTACCTGAAGAGCGAAATCAGAACCTTTTAGAGTGGTAAATACATGTATAATTGTTTACATACTAAAAAGGGTTAAAATGAGAGTAAATTTCATGTCGTATAGTGGCTCTACTTTATGTAGCCTGTATTAATGTGAAATATTTACCTTAATATTCAATAAAAAGATTGAAAAATATTTGTGCTGAAGCTTTTTTGTTTATCTTTGTTGATGCATATGACTCCTGAGTCTTCAGTTAAGTTTTGTTTTTTTTTTTTTGTTTTTTTTATCCACTAGATTTTGATTTTTTTTTATTCCTCTTTGGGCTCAAGCTTCCTGACTGCATGATTTCTTAGGCAGACATTAAAGTATTTCATTCTAAGTGCTTCACTGAGGGGGAAAAGTGATTTCATGTTTGAGAATCAGTGAAGGTTGTACAATACTGCCACTCAGTGGTAAGAGTGGGGTTTATTTTGTGAAAAATTGAGAGCTATGTGAAAATCCCAATATACCGCGTAGCTTTCCTCCCTATAGCAAACAATTTGTGATTTAAAATAAAATGTGGCACCTGAAGATTCGTTTAGATTTAATGTGTAGCTGTTTCATTGATGCATTGTACAGCACATAAGGAATGTGCCACTGGAAAGTGAAACCTCACATTCAGGAAAATTAGAACGTCCAGCAGTTGCTACAAATATTTATTAGGCCACTTTTTTTTTTTTTTTAAATATGGGATTCAATTTAAAGTAATTACAAGTCATGACATTTTAATTATCAAAATGGAACCATCCTGCTGTGTATATAGAACCTCAATCTTGATTGTTTGTGGTAAGTATCCAGTTACATCACTGGACAGTAAATGACCTAAATTGAATTTAACATCCGCTGAACTTTATTCTAAAACAAATCTGACTTTTTAATTTCTGTTAAAGTTAAAAAACTGCACATTTAACACACCTGCAAATAGGTGGGGGGAGAGTTTAGCTTTGAGTTGAAAGTTGTGCATTGAGAAGCTGCAATAAAGTGTACTCTAAAGTAAAAAGAAAAAGCGCAATTATATCTAAAGAAAAAGCACTTACTGCGCACAATCAGATATTGGATCATAATATTGCTGCAGCTGGGTATGCTTTTAAATACTTGTATACTAAAATACTTGAATATCTGCACTAAGAGGCCGTGGTCAGTGTTTAGTCTAATTTATATTTCTGTTTTATATTTCTGAAGTGAAAGATTGATGAATTTGTCCAAGGCATTCCTCTCTAATCAAGGTAGACTTTTTTTTTTTTTTTAATTTAAAATATTTGGACCTTTATTGTGAAGCCGTGGAAAATTTTAACCGGAAATGTAGTTCTTGGGATTTCCTGGTTGTCATACCCAAGGTAAGCATGGCGGCAGCAGCAACACCCGGAGTTGCAGAGCAAACACCCGGAGCAGCTCCGCAGAGAGCTGTGCCGTTTGATTTATCCCAGGCTCCAAACATCGAAGGCTTCAACCCTTTGCCTAAAGTCAAAGATGAGACTTTCAAGGAAAAGTTTGCGAGGAAAACCAAGGAGAACCCATTCGTCCCGATAGGTGAGTTACACAAGCGGAGAAAAGCGCTGCACCGTAAAGTCACAACTGCGGTCTGCTATGTCCTCTACTTCACACAACTATGTTAGCGCTTAAATATAAAACCTAAAGGCTTGGGTGAGTGGTGGGCACGACATCCGCTGATAACACAGCAGAGGTGTGTGGCTAGATCGACGTAACCGATGACATATTTCCCAACGATCTGCTTTCGGTACCGGAAATATTCCCGGAGCTGCTCCTCCAGCTGTGCGGCAGCGTCCTCTCAACCCCCGGAGGTCATTGTGGTCATTCTTCATATATTTTGTAACTCGTGGTCTGCACAATAAAACCTTCAATACATCAAAGCGTATTAAAAGCCGTTTTAAGTGGATAATGTAAAACCGGACAAACATGTTTGGGATATAATTGGACTGTATCTCACATTCTTGTTCATCTGTCAACAGTTATTTACGCAATTCTGTATCTGATATACTACTTACTGTTGCTTCACGAGTGCTTTATTAAAATAGCCTGTGCTGTTTTCTTTCATTGTTACTCCCAAAATCATACATATAGTCCGTTGATGCCTATGATATTATTGCTGATTCTTGTTTTGTGTTCCCTGAAGCGTTTAAGATTCTAATTTAGAAGCTGTTTACGCTGAGGTCATCTGTTGTTGACATCTGTAGCAATAATGCTGTCATTAGAAATGAACAGTCTCCTTTTATTTTACCGTTGACTGCAGCCACCCTGATAACTAAAAAGTGTCTGTGCCAAAGGAAAGTGCAGCTTTTATATCTCCATCACCCCATTCTACTTGATATTAGTTACACTATTCAGCCATGAGTTTTTCCTTGTCTGTGGATCCAGTTAACTGTCCTAATAAACTGGGTTTATAAGCTATAATTTCTTTATTTTCCAGGTTGTTTGGGAACAGCGGGAGCGCTGATTTATGGTCTCCGTGCCTTCCATCAAGGGAAAACCAGACAGTCCCAGCTCTTGATGAGGGGACGCATCTTTGCTCAAGGCTTCACTGTAGTTGCCATTATTGTTGGTGTTTTTGCCACGGCTCTGAAACCCAAGCAGTGAAATGGATCGATCCCACATCTCTGCCATTGTCCATTCAGTGTGTGGAATCGCAGCAGACTCTGGACTTCTTTAAATGAACTGAATAATGTATTGGGTCTTTAACATTCTTCAGACACATATGTAAATGTCAGCATTATTTATTGCTGTTTAAAAACTGTGAATCACTCACAAAAAATGATTATTTTCGCTTCTTGCTGACAGTGTGGAAC
The DNA here is from genome assembly GCF_041146795.1 of Maylandia zebra. Classification (NCBI taxonomy): domain Eukaryota; kingdom Metazoa; phylum Chordata; class Actinopteri; order Cichliformes; family Cichlidae; genus Maylandia; species Maylandia zebra. The sequence continues at coordinate 35,804,587 of NC_135168.1, forward strand.
AGCAAAGTTGAATCGGCTTGTTACCAGTAAGCAGGCTGGACTTCTTTAACACTACTAAAATTGTGTTGAAGCAAATTGCTGATAAATGTAAATTGTTTTCTTGCTCATTTGGTGAGCTCGGCTTCAAATGTATCCCCCATACTGTTATTATTATATTCTAATAAAATGTCACATTTGAACCTGGTGTCATATTTAAGATAAAGCACCATATCTTGTGTTTGAGTTTCCTGGTGTGCTAACCTATAAGGTTATATTGACAAACTCAGTGTGGAAATTCGTTGTTAATGACTTGAGTTAGGCCCAAGTCCACCTTAAAACACTCAACAGAATAAAATCCTCCTAAGAAGACCTTCAGGTGTTATGTGTAGTGTAATAGTGTAAATTATACACTTTATAAAGTCACCTCTCAGAGAATTGTGCTAGCCAAGTTAAGCATGATATGTATAAAAAATTATGCTTAAAAGATTTAAAATATCTGTAAATAACCCAAACGTGGTCATAATATTAGCACTGACTTTAGAGCTACCTTAATTATTTGTCGCACATATGGTGCTGGAAACATTCCTCAGAGACTAGAGCAGATGTGGTCTTCTGATCTGCATTCAGAGATGCTCTTCTGCATACCTTGGTTGTACCAAACAGTTATTCAGGTTACTGTTGCCTTCCAATCAGCTTGAACTACTCTGGTCATTCTCTGTAAACCTCAGAGTTGTTTGTGTGGGGAAATCTCAGTAGATCAGCAGTTTCTGAAATACCCAGAGCAGCCACTCCAGCACTAACAACCATGCCACATTCAAAGTCACTTAAATCACCTTTCTTCTCCATTCTGATGCTCTGTTTGAACCACCTATCAAAGTTGCTTGTATGTCAAAATACAAGGGCATAAGTAAGCAATTATCACAGCTAAGAATTGAAGACAAATCGTTTGAAGTGATCATACTACACTGTTTTTATTTTCCAGTTCCCTTTTAACATTCACTTTTTCACTATTCCTTAAATCCAAATAGGCAGCATGTGAAACAGTGTGAAGACATCGCTGTTGTAAATGACCCCGTGCATCATTTCTTTAAAAAAATTTTTTTAAATCTGTTGGCGTAACAGAAAATGGTATAATATAGCAAAATAAGAAACAAGCCGTAAAATGTGTGAACTTTGAAAATTTCAATGAAATCTTTGGTTGTAGTTCAATGTTTCTTAATTTAGCTGAAATCTTGCCAAATTGAAGAGAAATTCATCCAGCTAAGTGCTCAAATTGTAGAAAGAGGTTGATCAAAAAAGGCCACGAGCTTGGGTATGTTATAGTGAAAAATATGCTAACTTAAAAACAGTAATTAGGGATATAATATAATACAGTGAACATTAATGTGCTTCGGTTAATGGTTTATAGTTGATGAGGCAAAACTGGTTACAATCTAATCTGTAACAGTGCTTAATCGCTAAGTGTTTGACCGTAATGCTAATTTATAAATTCAACTAAAAATGTGCATCCAAAATATCAGGAAGTCATGCAATAAAGTTGACCTAGTAACAATTTATAAGTTAAAGGAGAAAGGGAAATTACTGAATTTACAGTAACAATATTTTCTTAATATAGCAGTGATGAAGCTGACCAACTAAAGGATGTTGTAACAGTAATCCCTCCTCTCACAGGTTTAAGTATATTATTTGACTCTAACAGGCATCGTTAAAGGCAGGAAGTGTTTAAAGGTTATAAACATACCAGGGTGTTTTTCGTACACAAAAGGGCATACAAATCCTTCTGATGCAAAGTGAGATTAAAAGGCAATGTTTCTAGCTCCCCCCAGCGACATGCTCTAGCGAACTAGAGGTGTCTGTTTGAGAGAGATCAGCACAGAGCGCATTCGGGAAACATCCTTCGCCTGCTTGTTGGTTTTTGGATTGAAGTCACAGAGACGAGCTACTCTCTCCCATTCAGACCCGGGGCTGTTGCTGTCCGTCTCTGCCAGGAAAGCCTCCTCAGATGCTCTGTGGATGTGAAGGGAAGCACAGAAAGGTGTCGGTGAGCTGGAGGTTATCAGAGGGATTTCACGAAAGCAAACGCAGCCTGAGCCAAACACGGTTCCCAACCACAAAGTTCAATCACACCAAGAGCACGTGCTCACGAGATAGTAAAAGCAAAAAATACCTCATGCATGTCTTTATGCCGCAGATGGTGTAGAAGATAGATGTAGCTTCCAGATCTAAAACCCGAATCCTGCTTTTGTTTTAATGGCCAGCAGGGGGCGACATCCCAGACTAATAAAGGACTTGAAAGTAAATAGACGTGGCTGAAAAAGATCCTCGGCTGCCTCACTCTTTGACATCAGTAGAATTTTTCACGAGGACTTTATGGGCTCAGAAGTTTTTGGTCCATTTAAAAAACAAAAAAATAAACAAACTAAAAAAAACCCCTGATTATTCTAAGGGTCAGATTGAAGCAGCTCATTGGCTAACAATTTGTCAATATCAAATCATGGAAAAGCATAATTGGACTTAAGGGTAGCTACTAGGGCTGGGCCATATTATACCGTTCACGGTAATACCGGTATAATGTTAGGCAATGATAGGAAAATGAAATATCGCGATAGAATGGGAGTAAAACGCGCATGCGCAGTGCCTTTTTTTTCATACGCACATGGCCGATTGTTGAGTGAAACAGATGAACCAGAATTGGTTTGTAAAAATGGTGCAACTTCAGTGATGTGGAACTGGTTTGGTGTTTGTTCGTCAGATACACAACAAAGCACATTTTTTTGCAGAACATGCAAGCGGCCGTTGTTATTGTCATATTTGTCGGACTAAGATGCTCTTAAATCTGGGAGTAATCTGGGTCCTAAACTCCGTATACTTCAGGTCAAACAACACTGCAGCATCACTTAGAGTTAAAAACTGTCTAAATTCTTTCATCTTTAATAAAACGATCAGCATTGCTGCTTTACCAGGTGTAACTATAAAGTTTAACTTCCAGGCATCCATGAAAACAAAAGTTATTACATTTAACGGAGTTAGAAGTTAGCAGGAAGCTAGCGGAAGTTAGCTCGCTAGTTTCGCTAGTTACCTAAGCATGATATTGCATGTTCTGACTGAGAGATTTCTGAAAAAAATCAAACGTACAGCTCTGCTATCACTTCCAACATAAATGAAGACAGGAAACTAAACAGCAGTGACGTTTGTAGGGTTACTGAAGTTGGGCTAGCTGGTATATAATGATGTGCTACGTGATCGCTAGCGACACAGCTATGTTAGCATAACATAAACAGTGAAGCTGGAGGACGAACACTAACACTTTTCCACTTATAAAAGTTAACGTGAAGGTTCCAGATGGTTAGAGACAAATGCAATCGCATGGCAGGATACTGTAAACGGACCAAACTTCAGTCAGGAGAACAACTGAGATAATCCATCCACAATACGAGGTTAGTCATTAATATACTGCAACAACATGGGAATAGAGCAGCTGCCAGAGAATTCAACATTAATTAATCAATGGTACAGAAGTGGAGGAAGCAAGAAGAATGAGTTTAATAAAGTTTGATTTATCTGACTGCTTTGTTTCGCTTAATGTGCCTTATAATCCCGTGCACCTTATGGTCCAAAAAATACGTACTGCACACTGCAGTTTAATGTTGCAAAGCACCTCTTTTTAACTTCAGTGGATATTATACATGGTTATGCTCAGGATATGTCAGCCCATTTCTACTGGAAATGCCTTTTGGTTAAACTTTCAGCAAGGAATTTGCATTTGCACTGTTACATTTTTATAAAGCTTTAATGTACATAAAAACCAGCTTCTTGTTTAAGTGAAAATAAATGGAAGGTTGTCTTTTTGCGCTAGTAATTTTGTGGAGTTGTATTTTGTCTCGCATCAATTATATCGTCGGTTATATCGTTATCGCAAATTTTCAAATATATATCGTGATAAATATTTTTGGCCATATCGCCCTGCTCTAGTAGCTACATCCATCTTTCATACAGTCTATACTTTATACCCAACATACACTTCATTGTTGACATATTTAATATTTATTTTTGGTATATAAAAACATCCAGGGCACAAATCAGTCAAAAAGAACACAAATAATTCCAAATGAAGCCTTTGACAAAAAAGAAAAAACAAAACAAAACACAATTCCAGTGTTGGGTCATGCATCGTGGGCAAAAGAGGTCATTCAGGGGGCAGATCATACAATATTAGAAGGCAGAAGAATTCTAAACGTACACAAAGCCTATAACATCAGAGTTGGGCTGTTTGTAGAAAGCCTTATCAGCAATCCTAGCGTGCAGAGCAAGGCCAAGAAAGCAGGAAAAAAGAAGGAGAGGAGAACAGTTTCAGTGTCAGTCAACAAGCAGAAAAGTGTTAGAGTCTGGGTTATTGTAAGCAACTGAGAAACATTTCTAATGAGGTGGAAACAGTGACTAAACATCTCGCACTAGTGTCATAAACAATCTAGGATGGTCTTTGCTCTAGCATGGGGAGGGGGCGACTGCAGCATTTTCTTTCTGCTGTCTGCATTCTTTTCAGCTAGCTAGTTTCCTGTTTTGCTTTCTGGGCACTTGAACTGGACACACAGCTGTAGACTAATATCTCATCAGAGTATTGCCTCTCAGTCCTTTATAAAAAAATAGAAGAAAAAAAGAAAAGAGCTACAGATGCAGAGCGGTACCGTGCCAGACTTGGATAGAGTCTGTTGGGAAGTGTGAGAGAATAACTGGTTAGCTTGGTCAAGAAAAGAGAGACTGCACAGTTTATGACACTGAGGGGAACCAGGCTAAATGAAGTACTAAGTATTATAGTGTTGTAATCTGTTGTGATCACCTTGGTGCAGTAAATTCAACACATATACCACAACCGTGTCAATTTATCAGTCAGCTGTAAAACATACTCAGGTCTAGGATGTAATCTTGTAGAGAAAGGCACAGTTTCCCACACCTCGGAAGAACCTATAAGGACCTCCACTGAACCTCCACTGAACTTATAGTTTAGAGCGAGGCATGTTTGCTAACTGAACCACAATGTTTGTTTTACCAAGAACAACTACCTCTAACTACCAATATAAAATTCAAAACAAAGGTAGTAGAGTGATTACAACATCACCATCATCGATTACTTCTCTGCACATTAGCGGTGGGGTGGGGGGGTCAGATCCTAACCTGTTGTTGGTCTTATTCTTCTCCATCTGCTCACTTTGGTGTACGTGCCAGTCTTCAAGCTCCTTCTTCGCTTTCACTCTCCATTCTTCCTCCGCTGCCTTGGATGCCGAGTCTTATTAGGACGCAAGAAAGCAGAAACGTCACACAGTTGTATTACATTTAATTTCTTCTGTTTCTATGTGTGACACAGATCTTTTCTGATTAGTTTAAACTTTATCACCAGTGTGTTGAAAGCCAGTTTAGCCTCTAACAGAAGGGCAAATAGCAGTACAGTGAAGTGTTAGTAAATACGTGTGAAATGAACCAGGGACCTTGTAAGGAAAATAAGAAGAATCATAAGAGCTACACAGCACTAAGTGCATTACACACAATCACTGACAGCGGCAGGGAAACATTGTTACCAACCTAATGCTTCAAGGCGTGCCTTCTGCTCCTCCCTCCATTTGCGTAAACTTTCAGGTTCTTGCCTTTGAATATCCACCTGGGCGATGGCTGCGTAGCTGTCTGTTGGGCCATTGGACTCCTGTTGGGGTACGCAAAACATGTACATCATTAGAAGCAGCTATTCGGTTCATTTATGCGTGAACGCCACAGCAAACCCACTCCTTCATCACATGATTACGGTGTTCGGAATAAAACTCAACCACACATAGGTTATATAAAGAGACAGACAAGACTGAAGCTCACCTGAAACAGGTCTCCATTCAACGTGGCAGGCTCTTCAAACCCGTCTAGCATTTTTTTTTTAAAAAACAAAACAAAAAAATACAGATATAAGTTTAGATGAACTTCTTGGAGTTTATCCGCTTATACTTCCTTGCTATCTGGAGCGACTTATGCTCGCTGCTACTACTACCGTGGTGTAACTTTTGGTCTCGAAACGGATAAGACTTCAGAAATGCAGCAACACCTGTTTGGTTACCTGCTTAATATTGTCTGGGCTGCTTTGTCGGTTAGAAGGCCAGTAGCACTTGTTCGCTTGCTTAGTTTTAAGGTGCTAGTGTCACATAGCTAATGTTATGTGGGATAGCGTTAAACAAAACCTACGTTGTCGCAGCTAGCTAAGCTACAAGGCTAACGTACTGTTAGTTTGAATCTAAATAGGAAGCAATAAGAGTGTTAACCACTTATATCAGACAGCGGTGTTGTTAACATATGGCGGTGGGGCCTTTGTTGGCTAACTACTAAGCAAGTTACCGATGCAAGTTCCTGTATTAGTATTAGCTAGCTCTAGTTAGCTTTGTTTGCTCGTTAGCTGACGTTAGCTCAGGGACAAGCTTGCCATAGTTGTCGGTCTGCGGCTGCTGAACACCGGCTCCTTCTAGGATCCCAAATGCGTCGCCATCGTTTTCTATCCCCGCTATCTCATTCTCCTGTTGAGCCAGGAAAGCGGCGGCCGGGTCCTCTTCAGTCGGGTGCGCTCCGTTGTCAGCCATCTTTCACAAAAAGTGTAGAAGTTTGACTGAGCTTGCTTAGCTTGCTAAACGTTAAAGCCACAAAAAATCAGGCCACCGAGCTCTGCAACGTTAATAGTAACAACTTAAAAATTCGATTAGAGTGTTATCTATTCTAAATATCGCTTGGAAAAATAGAGTCAGCTAGTAAAGCATACGGAACAAACAATCTACGCGTCGATTAAAGGCCGTAACTGATGATTCATTATTTCTTCACTTGTTCAACCAGTATGTGTATGATGATAGAGCAGGGGCAGCACCCCGAGGGGACCTTTACATTTTGTTGGAGTTTGTCGCCATCTGCTGGCCATCTGCAGCACAGCACTGTCATCTCAAGGGTTGTAGTGCTAATGCAGTGACAGTAATAAAAAAAAATATACAAACCTTATATAGCACAATTTATAAACAGAAATGGAAAATGGTTCGTAAAAGCATAAAGGTTATGCATTCACCCCCCTGCAGGAAAATGAATATCCTCAGCAAAATCTACATGAGTGGATCATTAAAAGGGAGACATCCTCACCACTTAACTGGAACACCTTCAGATCCTCCCTGCCACCTGCTTCTGGATCAAAGATTTCCTCACTAACCGCCCCCAATCAGTCCGACTTTGCCCCCACCTCTCCCCCCACTCGTTGTCACTCTGCACCAGATCCCCCTATTGTATGCCCTCTACACTGATCTCAACCCACCCAACCAACATAGTCGTCAAATATGCTGATGACATACTGGGTTCATCTCTGATGGAGGCGTACAGGGCAGAGGTAGAGAAACTTGTCACACTGGTGCTCAGAAAATAACCTAAAGCTGAAGGTCCTTAAAACAAAAGAGCTCACCTTGTCCTCCGCTGGCCTTCTACTGCTCCACAGTGGAGCATGCTCTCCTACTGCCTGGGTGTTGGGTACGCAGGGGCCACAGCTGAGAGCAGGAAGGATGTGCAAATGTAATTAACATCGCCCAAAAAACCATTGACTGTCCTCTGCCAACCCTGGAGGCCAGGTCAAGATCTCCGGTCAGTAAGGTCCTACACCTCCAGACTCACAAACAGCTTCTTCTCCTGGGCCATTCGGACTGTTAAACACTCAACAAACACCCACACCCCACACCTGCCCACTCACCTCACCATGGTTTGAGTAATCCTCATCACTCAGGTGACTCACACACTGTCTATTCAGACCATGTATTTTCTTTACACTGCTTCCAAGCACTTTGGAACTTGTTCTCTAAAGTGTGCCTTTCTCTTATTTTTGTATATACCCCTCTTGACTCTATATATTTCTCCTGTTTGCTATTTACTCCTGCTACGGATCTTATTAACGGCCTATGCTTTGCATTTATGATCATTAGTAATGACCTTTCAGTAATGGTCGATGTGGTTAGTGTTAGTGGAGTTTTGTACCATTTAAAAATCCATAATTGGAAAAAACAGCACTGGATAAACAGTTTGGGGACAAAGTTAAAGAGACGAGGCTGATATGGTTTGGATACATGCAGAGGATACTGTACAGTAATGCCACTGTTTTGCACATATTCAACTCTGTATATTTTATATATTTTATTATTATTATTATTATTATTATTATTATTATTATTATTTTTTTTTTTTACTATTTAATTTGTAAAAATGTGTATACACACACACACACACACACACACACGTAGGAAAATATTTAGTATACACATCCAGAAATGCATACACTATTATATATTGTACATATATTTATTAGTTTCAGGTTGGCCATTCTTGTATTTTGCTCGTTTGTGTTGTTGTGTTTGCACATCTCTGTTGCTTGTGGGGCTCGCACACAAGAATTTCACTCGCATGTGCTGTGCCAGTGTGCCTGCACATGTGATGTGACAATAAAAAGTGATTTGATTTGATTTGATTTGAGGAGTGATAGTAGATATAGTGGACAAAGGATATTGAAGATGGAGCTGTCAGGCAGGAGGAAAAGACCACAGAGGAGATTCATGGATGTAGTGAAGGAGAACATGCAGAGGGTTGGTGTGGCAGAAGAGGATGCTGGCGATAGGATGAGACGAAAGTTGTAGCGACCCCTAGAGGAAGCAGCTGAAAAAAGAAGATACACATTAATTATTGCATAAATCTGGCTAGAACTGATATAGTGTCTGTCATATGAATGTTAATAATAAATATTACCCTCCTCAATTGTTCAAAAGAATCCTTTTTTAACACCTGTTTTTGTTTGCGAACAGAAAGAATTACGGTTTTGTTGTTGTTGTTTTTCTTAACTGTTACGTTAAGCAAAAGAAAACAACTCCATTTGCAGGTGCTGATAGCGCCAAGGGCACGAAACAGCATACCCATTGTAGTGGAAGTTCCGTTAGGTTTCACAGCGAGCGATGTGTATGATCGTTTTGTGACTTCCTCCCCTTTCTTTGGAATGTACAAAGGTACAAAAGAGCGAGAGCTCCACTTCTGTTCCAGGGACTGCGATTGATGACATGCGCATGATAATAAAGAGTGTTGATTGCAGCTGACCGTATCTGCGCACTTTCTTAACTTTTTTTGTTTTGTTTTGTTTTTTGGTGAGACGTTTATCCACTTATCCGTTTTCCTACCAAGGAGCTTCCCTCAAAAATGTTTCACAAAAGCATTTTCAAAGAAAATATAAACCAGAATCAGAATACTTTATTAATCCCGAAGGAAATTAGGGAAATTATAAAGCCAAACATAGTAGCACTTGCAGTAGAAGCAAATACTGCTTCTTCTTCTTTCTTTTTTTAAAAACTAACTTCACTTTTCTTTTTTATTTTACAGACTCTTGCGCTATTTCATAGTATAAGGCTCTTACCATGCAGGCACCAGTGAAACTTTCATTTTAACTGTGTTGTTTATTGTAGACGTATATATCTGTTTCTCTCTCCATCTAGGATAAGTCATGTCAAATTAAGTTACCTATTACTATTAAATAATAATGGCTTAGCTATAGCTAAGCCATTATTATTTACTGTACTTACTATAGTAAGTACAGTAAACAGCGTGTGTAAAAAGTTATTCTTCAGGGGCGGTGTCCTGGATTAGTTCATGTTTATCCCTGAGGCATAGTCTTATTTATTTATTTATTTATGTTCCTTTAGTTAAAACCGACGGAGTGATTGAGAAAAGCTGTTTCAGGGCGGCTATGATGAATGGCTTTAGTAGTAGCAGCTGATGAGTGCAACTCGGCCTCTGAGTGAAATGAAGCCTCCGCCCATGTGACTTCTGACGTCTCAGCAGAGTCCTGCTAAAAAGAATTTGAGGGAATGAGTTTGCTGCTCACCAGGGGGATCCACGGCGGCTTCCTGACGTTTGCTTCAAGGAAGTCTGAAAAGTTGCCTGCTTGCCAACCCACTTATCAAATTTTTTAATTATTTTTAATCCGGTACACTCGTGATGTCCGGCGAGCACAGAGAGACACAAGAGGTAAGCTAATGCATCTTTGTGTGTTTGTGTAACTTCTTCAAACCAGCTTTTTCCCCACAGAGGAGGTTTGTATGGGTTAAGCTGGTGCTCCAAACTGTGCAGGCTCATGCTTCTGGCCATCTTCCCCGAGCCCCTGCTGCTCTGTAGCTGTGCTAACTACTTTGTCAGAGCCGAGAGTTTTGTCCGGTTTTCGTGTCCCGTGTTGTCGCGAGTGGAAACCTGGCTGTCTGCGGCGGTGTTAACCGGGATACAGCGTTCACAGCGTGGCCTTTAATTACCGCTGGGAAATTAGTGTGCTAGACGCATTGAAGAAACCCGTGTACGCTCGTAATTGCGTAGCGTGTTAACCAAAAATTCCCTGTATTTGAGCTCTCATTAAGAGCAACACGAGTTCCTATAGAACTAATGCAGCAGCAGCAATAATATAGAAGATTATAAATAGCAACACCATAAGCATGGGGATGAGTGCCACACATTTATTGGCTTAAAACTGATGCTTTTATTTTCTTGCCTATCATACAGGGTGGTGTTTAATTAAGTAGAGTGCAGTCACATTAATGCTGTAACTTCCTCCGCTTTAATACAGTCTGAGTAATCAGCTTTCAGTGTGGTGTTTGTCACCAGTGAAATCTAGCCTCCATTACCTGCTGCTCCTGCTGCAGGTCTTTCTCTGTCGCCTTATGCTCCTCTGTATCATAGTTCATTTCCCTGGCTCTGAGAAAAACTAATTTAAGCTTTGCCAATAAAGAGTCAGGTTTGTACAGATCTAGAGGCTGCATTGACAGTGAATGAATGCGAATGCAAGTCTTTTTTTATTTTAAGGATTTCCATTAACTTTAGCAGATTTGCAGGTTTTCTTAGTGGGATTATTTGGGGTGCTAGGCTGGATTAAAGGCTAGATTTTCCTTATCTGTGAGCACACCACTGTCTCACCAGCCTTTACAGTGTGTGTGAGCGGCTCTGTTGCTTTAAGAGCTTGATGTTAAAGTATAATTGCTGAGGGTTTTTTTTTTTTCTTGCTTGTACTATGTTTCATGCCCTACAGAAAGAATGTAGAGGGTTGTGTGCTTTGCTTCATTTGTGGCCGTCTGCCGTTTCCCAAGTGCAATGAACTTAGAGGAGAAAAAAAAATCTCCTGGCCCGTGCCAGAATCCATGGGTCGTTGACGTTACCTCTCTCCATCCTCCTCTGCCCCCCTCCTCCTCCTCCTTCTCTCCCTGTGACTCATGTGGGTGTTGGGCTGAAATAGTTTGGTGTAGTTTTACATTCCTTATATAGCCTCTGAGGAGTGAGGAGAGGCTACGGCTTGCCTGTGTCACAGTCAGGATCGAGGGGGTAGGGTTTGCCAACAGAGAGGGAATCTGCTTGCTCCAGCTTACTGACTCTTTAGCTTTCTCCCAGGTTTGGGCTACCAGCTGACCTTTGAGGACAAGGTAGGTGGCATAGCTGTGTGTCACGGAGACCTGTGACACCTGGTAGGTTTGTGGAAGAGGAGGAGGAGCAGGGCTAGAGTAGCCGTGTGAGCACAGAGGTCAGTGGTCAAACCCTAACTCTGTGTAAGCCACTAACAGAGGGCTGCATCTCATGTTGCCCTTTGGTTCTTAAAACTACCTAGTTATTTAGTGCCTTGCCGCAGACTGGCAGTAATTAATTGCGGTGAAGCCACGATACCTGTTACCTGGCTGAATACAGCAAGTGGCACATTATCCCCCCCGAAGGAGGAGTTGTTGCTGCTATTGTTGTGCAGTAGATCTTCTAAATGCTGCACATTGGTGCTGCAGTAGACTGAAATGAATTAAACTCTAACTTGACCTTAGAGTTTAGCTTTAGATTATGACACCAGGCTATTTGTGTGTTTTTGAAATGTGTAAAAATGGCACGTCCAACTGGCACCGCTCCCTCTTTATTGCCTAATTTTGACGTGCCGTAACATGGTTATTCCTAAAACTAAGACGTGACATTATCTGCTGTAAAAGAAAACAACTTGAGTGTTATTTTCTGTATGCTGTGTGTATGTGTGCTCTTGTGGGCTGGTGGTGCTGAGAGCCAGCAGATAGACTGTTTCAGATAAAGCAAAATAATAAAGGACCTTGAGAACCTTTTCCGGGCTTTCTGGCTAATTAAGATGTTTCCTTTCCCCCTTTTTTTTTTTTTTTTTTTTTTTTTTTTCTTTCCTCAAGGGTATGAATACGTACTCTGTAACCCTCAGCGGCTCGCCGCCTTGGGGCTTCAGGCTGCAGGGTGGCAAGGACTTCAACATGCCTCTCACCGTGTCAAGGGTAAGAAAGTGCACATGGAATCAGCTTTTGTACTTTTTTTGCATCTGTGCAGAGCAGCAGTTGAGGTGTTTGCACTCTCCTCGGATATGAAAGCCTCGGCCTGTTAACAAGAGTCTGTTGGTTTTAAGTACCAGCTTGGCCACCTCAGTCATCAGGGCTTACCCTGCCTCAGCATATGCATGTGTCACATCACTTTTTTTCTTTTTCTTTTTATTAGGCACGGATAGTAAAGGGTTTTGTCTACAGAAGCATTTCCATACTATTCAAATGTTTTTATGGCTCATTTTGGTAACCCTTCCCGATCTGTTCTAACATGCAGTTTCTTTGCATGACACTCCTGCTGTGTGCTTTGTACTCTGTGTGTTCGCTGCCCTCCTCCTTCCCTGGACAAATTTTCAGATAGTCTTTTATAAACTTCTGTTGCTATTGACGAAAGCGGCGACCACTTTCCAGCCCATATAAGTGCAGAGCTGCTTTGCCTGACAAACATACAGACTCGCACTTGCAGCTACGCACACAGACGCCTGCACATTGCACACACATAAAATCATTCCAGCTTTCCTGCCAGCTATTGCTCACACAGATCTAGTTTTCTACTATGCGCTCGCTGGTTTTATTGCATTATTGCACTGCTATCCAAATAAACCGGGTGATCTGTAAGTGTCAGTCTGACTTAACAGGTATTAATTCTGTAGTTATGTTCAATATTTGCAGTTTATTATTTCAGAGATGATTAGGAGTTAATAGGTTTGGACCCTGGTGTAATTATTGAATTGAGCTTTCTTTGTCTTTGTAGGTGAAAAAAAAAAAAAAAAAAAAAAAAAGATTGCATACTTAAAACAGACAAATGCAGGTTCCCATGAACTGCAGGGTATTGTGAGTAGCATCACACTGAGGTGCATGTAGAGCTCATCTAATCCTGTGGCGAAGGCAAACGTTATCGCCAACCCTGTCAGTACTTGTCTTGTATTTGCTCTACTTACTGCCAGGCATTTCAGTCAGAAACACAATGTTCCCCTTGGATTTATGACAAGAAGCATTTTACTTGTACCCATAAAAGACCGAACAGATGTAGAAACCTCTTTTGACGTACGGCCACAAACAAACTGAGACATAGCTGTTAACTTGGAGGAATTTCAGTCCAGGCAGACGGGGCGTACTGCAGGGTGAATATCAATGTGTGAGTCAGTAGATCTAGACGGCTATCAAACGAGTTCTCATCTAAATGTGTTGACTGATTACTGAAGTGGCGCAAGAGCCCAGTTTGTCTGCATTCCAGGTACATATCACACGCTGGTGATTTTTCCCTACTACAAAAACTTGTGTGATATTTTATAGTTTATGATTTATAGTATAGCAATATCCTTCCCTCAGGTTGGTCTAAGCTAATCGCTCCTAGCCGAGGAACAAAAACCCCTTAGTATCTCTAAGCTTGGAGCTGTAACGACTGGTCAGCGGCCAATATCTCTGTTTGCTCCAGCACTGGGCCTCGGGGTTCACAAGTTATAAAGATGTGACAGATTTTCTCTCTCTTTTTTTTTTCTTTTTTCTTTCTTTTCACCTCTTGGGGACTGTTTGCTCTCATCGTGATTGTCATAAAAGTAGGGACAGCGAGTCCCACAGTCGCAGAGGTTGAAAACAGCCCAACAAGGGGCCGTAAACCCCAATGATCTACAGTATCCCTTAGTAACAGGAAGAGAAGTCAGACCTACACTTACTGGGTTCGCATTAGATGGATGTGGTGGGTGGTCTGTGTTTACTGGCTTGTAGCTGATGAGTATGTGAACCCAGATGGACGGTTAAGTGATTACAAAATGAAGAGAGTGTAGATTGATGGAACAAAAGGCTCTTGGAGTCTCTGTGAGGTGATGAGATTGCAACTCCCGAAGGATCCATATGTCCAAGTGGTTTTTGTTTTGTTTTTTTTGGTAAACACCAGATGACAGTTGCCATTGTTTGGGAGTGGATTTGTTGAAGCCGATGGTTATTTAGGCCACTCGAGCTTGATCGTGCTGTGGCAGATGGTGATATTGTTTCTTGTACTGCACGTGGATATTCCAATTATCGATTTGTAAAGTTGCGGCTTTGACTTGCTACCTCCCCGTGTTTGGCGCTCGGTTTTATTGGTTTCCATGCTAGACAAATATGGTTGTTTCCTTCCTCTGTCTGCAGGCGGGGAAGGCTATGCTTTCTCAGCATTCCAGGGATTTTTCTCATATCCACTCTGTTGCTGCCAACAGACAATCCCGTTGTCTCCTTTCTGTGTCTAATACGTCTTGCACACTCACTTTTCTCATTCACGTGGTGGACTCCTCCGGTCTCAAAGGGATACTTTCCCAGTGAGATCAGAGGAATGATGGCCATTACTTTTAAGTCACAGTGAAGGGAAAAGGAAGAATAACTTTTTCACCTTGGATTAATAGGTACACATTGATTTAATCCTGAAAGAAATATGTGCAGGGCTTTTATTTTGCTCAATCAATGTTCAGCTCTTGGGACACAGCTGATTTTCTTCTAGCTGTTCTAATTTTCTTCCTCGTGGTAATAGATGCTTAAGCATTTCTAGCTAGTAAAGTCATTAGTTCGCGTGACTCTTCACCATACCGCTAAAGAATTATCTATAAAGCATGTCATTATAAGCCATAAAACCTGACAAGATTATGCTAGTCGCAGCCATGCCCAGTGGACTTTGCTTCGCCCTCTCAACAACTAGGATCTGAGTGGTGCTTGGCTTTGGTTTCTTTTTTGGTTCAGACCTGAGCATTACTTGAGTTTAAGTGGGTTTTAAAGGGACAGCTATTTCTTATTTCATATCCATTAACTTAAAGGACTTACAAGAGACGGCTGAAGCACCAGAGGCTCAGAGACCTCCA
Organism: Maylandia zebra; assembly: GCF_041146795.1. Lineage (NCBI taxonomy): Eukaryota > Metazoa > Chordata > Actinopteri > Cichliformes > Cichlidae > Maylandia > Maylandia zebra. The sequence goes on from NC_135168.1 coordinate 35,819,771, forward strand.
CCTTTACTCCCAAGTATGAGTCAAACTCTAGAAAGACAGAGTCCTGAATTTTCCATAAATCTGTTTGATGGTTCCTTTTATTACATCCTTCCTGCCTTGTAGTGTGTTCATTTTTTAATACTTTACAGCTCTAGACTGTAATGAAGAATTTCCAGTATAAATATGTAGTCTCTCCCCGTGACAACATCAGATTTATTTTCTCAGACGTACTAAAGTTTCCTAAGAATTCCCCTAAAGCTGCAGAGGATGTTGGTATTTAAGGAAACGCTTGTCTATGATGAAAAATGCCAAACTTCACTTACTAGCATAATGTAATTCTTTAACCATGGTGGTATTGTGCAAAATTCTGTTTGCTTTTTGAATGTAAGACTGTGATGACCTTGAAGTAGGCCGTCTTCTTGACTCAACTTGTATCTCGCTCCGCATATTGACGCCAGTATCCTGTTTCAACAGGAAAGGCATGAAATATAGGAAGCAAGATGTTGTGGTAATGCAGTTTTGTCACTTTCCATGTCGACTGCAACGCGCTCTGGTGCAGCCCCGCAACTCTTCCGAGGAGTTTGTCCATATATCTGACCCAGATCTCGTGCCAGTGCGATTCCAGAAACATTATGATAGCATAACCGAGGCTTCTGAGTGCCATCTGGTTTCTTTTGACAAACACATGCCATACCACTGAAATCAGATGTTCATAGGAAATTACTAATGATGTCATGTCAATAAGCAAGTAGAGAGATTTGTAACCGTCTCTCCACCACCAACACCCATCCACCACCACAGCTGGATGAGTCATCGGCTCTTATATTCCGGTTTCTGGGTCCCAGTCTGACTAGTAGGCCATCTGTTGCTTTATCTCTTGTATCTTCTTAAACACTCTTTCTTTCTCACTCTCACACAAACTCCGGGAAGAGAGGCCTTGTTAGAGGGGTGATTTAATAATTCAGAACTTGCTGATACATCGGCTGCAGGGGGCATTTCTCCTAGTTGGATAAATAAATGTCTTATGATGCAGTGTTTTTAAGGTGAGTTGGTACTAGGTGTTCAGTTGCAGTCATGTTGGGGGGGTGACCACATACTTACAGGTTTGAGTTTCCATTTCTCAGAGTAATATTTATGGCTTGGCATCAGCTGTGTGTGTGTGTGTGTGTGTGTGTGTTTTTGAGTGAGTGATGTAAGGACAGACTGTCTCTTGGCCTCCAAATAGCCCTGGAAAGAATAAAAGTGAGCTGGTGCAGAGTTACACAGTCAGTATATCAGAAGTTGCAGATAAACTTGAGGGCATTATTAGTTTAACCAAAAAAAGAAAGGCTGAGAGCAAGTGTGGGGGGCCCTGGATCACCTGTGAGGTTACCCAAGGAAAGAACTTCAAAGTTGAATTCAAAAAGCTGCATTTTGAGAGGCTGGCGAATGCTTTGAAATTCAATAGCATTCCAAAACAGCTTTGCTGCTCTGCCAAAAAGCCTTGAAACTGGCTACAAACTCTTCGGCTAGCCTTGCAGTTGCAAATACTTGAAGCTGGAGAAACGTCGTGTCATTGGCATGATCGCATTTGCACAAAATCATGTGTAACACGTAGAGCGTAAATAAACGTGTATATGATAAGAGCTGGCCTTGTCCCGCAGCCGTCTTTGTGCCGCGCCCGGGCTGTTGTGGGGAACAGTGGAGTGCGTTTCAAGAACATGTTTTCTACTGACGTTAACTGTATTGACAAACTGCTGCAAAGTGAACGAGGTGGGTGTAGGGTTTCTGTCTGCCCCCCACCAACCGAAGGTCTGAGCACAGCAACTTTAACTGCTGCCCTCTCAAGTAAGGGAGCAGCTGCACTCTGAACCTGAGCCAGAAGCACAGGTGTCCGTGTCCATCAATAACCAACTCTCTCTCACACACACATATTCGCCTAATGCAGTCCACAGCGTTAGAACTTTATCTACATCATCTTTTTAAAAGCAAAACCAGTTCAGGAGGAGCACCATGACCATCCCAAACAATGTCATTGGTTCTTTTTATTCCTCCTAGAACAGCGGTCCCCAACCTTTTTTGCGCCACGGACCGGTTTATGTCTGACCATATTTTCACAGACCGGCCTTTAAGGTGTCGTGGATAAATACAACAAAATAAAACCAGTATAGGTACCAAAAAAAGGGAAGATTTATTCATAACACATGGGAAAAGACCCAGGGAAACAGAGTTAACGATAAAAACATTTAAAAAAAAAAAAAAATAACGATAAAAACCATAAAGCCACAACTCTTGCGGCCCAGTACCAAACGACTCCGGTCCGTGGCCCAGGGGTTGGGGACCGCTGTCCTAGAACACCTGCAGGCAGTTTTGTAACACTATCACTAAAGTCAGTAATATATTTTACCCGATAAAACATTTTTCACATCAGCATGGTGAATCGAAGTACTCTTGTTTTATTTCCTCCTATAAAATGGAAAAAATGTATTATGTGACGACACTATAAAAAGGCTCTAATTAGAGACAAATTATGGACTTAATGGAAGTCGGTCCACCCATTCCTGGGATACGCGAGCCTCGTCTAGTCAAGGCGCAGTTGTCCTGCATCGCTGACAGTTGTCGGAGATGGATTCATTTTTGTTTTTATTTGAGAGGGGAAATGGCCAAATGACCCTAAACTCTGACCATCATATGAATTCTCTTGGAAATTACCACTAAGTGAGCTTCATGATAATCACATGACTGTAATCACGTGGGTAAAAATCCCCAACCTTAGAGTTCTAGGGTTAAAGAAGATGGCCATTTATTGCTTTGTAGTTGTTGGTTGGGGAAAGCTGCTGGCTTTTCCGTTGTATGGGCTTCCTTAATTTCTTAATATACCCCTTGTTAGGAGCTTCGTTGTTAAAAGCTTCCAAAATTCCTGGGGTTTTCTGTCCATATTCTATGGTTCGTGGGTATTTACTGTGTTGGTTAACATTTTAAAACCCCTTTTGATTTAAGGGAGATTAAAGATACAGCTCCCAAGTGGCTTTGCCAGCTTTTCTGTGGCCAAAAACTAAAAGGACATGCTGTTTAACAGTAATCAAATAATTGTTTTGCTCTGGCACAGCGACGAGATGCTGGAGTTTTACTACGCAGTGTAGCAGGGAAGCAGGACTGCAGCTCTCTGTAGTGAACCTCCATGGCATTATGCCAGGATGTGGCCCTTTTTTCCGAACACGTCACATGTCACAGTTGTTTTTCCCTAATGTAAGCTGTTAAAGGCCTTTTTTGAAGTTCTTTCTAAACTAAGAAAAATCTTTCTTAACCCCTCTAATTGCTTCCAGTGAGTGAAAATCAAAGGCAATTAAAGTGATACTTGAACTTGGCTGTAAAATAAGTGTAACTCGGATTGCCCCTTAGGAATGCATGTCTTCCTATTTTTAGCTTTGCCGTGTTTTGATGCCAGACTGGCTTTAACTTGCGTTGTCTTTGTGGGGCGCAGTCATTTTTCAGCCTTAACCGTCATCTGTTTATGATGCATATTTACACCCCACCCCCACCGACATCGCTGTTTATGTTTAAAGCGTGCAATCAAAGCGGCGAGTGCGACAGCTTAGCCGAACATGCCAGAAAGCTATTGATTGCACCACTCCTCTGAGCTTTTGATGAGCTAACATTTACAGGGATCCATGACATCAGAGAGTAACCCTTGTGGGGCCTTTTTTAAAAAAAAATTTTTTTATTCTTTGTTACAAATCTTGGCACTCCCTCACTTATCTAACGCTAAACACTTGGTTCTTCATTTATTTAGAATATGACACGTCTTTCCATTGGAAAAGCTGACTAAGCCTTTACTGAACACGGCGGGTCATCTCTCTTCTGTAGAGGTGTTGCCAGACGCGCCGTGCACATGTAGAATACCATTACTGCCTCTCTAAACTCTGTCAAGTTTTTCCTGTTGTAACAGGACCATATCCTTGACTCAAGCTCTGACTCAATAAGCCCGCGTTCTGTGTGACAGCCCGAGAGGATGATGTCATACTCCTGTCAGTAAGTGATTTACCTGCCTGCGTGGGAAAAGGTAGATGGTTCTTTCCAGTAAATGATGTGACTATTGGTAACACACGGTCCTTGTCTGCAGCTATCAAGTATGTCTCTGGCAGTCTGCGGTAAATCATAAGCTGCTGACTGATAACGTCATGATGACCCATAATGCCTGTCTCTGCTGGTAAAATGGACCCAGAAGCGCAGACTCTGTGAGCGGATCATCGAGTTTTAATGATCAACACAGCAAAATCAGTTTTGGCTCAGGAGGTGTAGGGGGTTGTCACTAATCACGAAGTTGAAGGTTGGATTCCTGGGTTTTTCTGAGCTGCTTGTTGAGATGTCCTGGGGCAAGATACTGAACACCAAATTGCCCCCAATGCGTCAGCATGTGTGAGATGCATAAAGTGCTGTCTAAGTCTGTGTGTGTGTGTGTGTCTGAATGTGGCTCACGACGTAAAGCGTTCAGAGTTAAGTCTAGAAAGTGGCATACTAAAGCAGCCTGTTAATGACTTTTTATGTTTAGGTTGTTGTTTTTATTTGACATGCGTGAAGGGGGGCTGAGCTGAACATGGAAGTCACACAGCTCGATCTTTAAAGGGGGATTTATTAAGCTTTCTTTGACGTTATCTCTAAAAGCAAACTTAAAATGCTCTCTAAAGCAGGGGTGTCAAACATAAGGCATAGGGGCCAGAATAGGCCTAGCAAAGACTTCAATGTGGCCCACTAGATGGTCCCTGTAAAATCTGAAGGAGGGCTTTTCCTACTGAGAAAAAGCTCCCCTGTTTTAAATGAAAGGTTTTTTCCTTCTTCAGTAATTTTACACATTTATTTGTTACAGTTTAAGCCCAGAGAGTCATGCTGATAGATTTCTGTCATTTATTACAGCAGTGTTTCTTTGTTATGTAGAAAAACTGAGACACACGGTTTTAAACGGCTCTTCTGTTTCTCACATTAACCCTTTGTTTACCACGGGCCCACTTGCGGTCCCATTTTACAAGCACCTTTAAATGATTGTAACTCCATTAACGTTTGTGCTAGATGGGAAACTCAAATGGTTTCAGAAGAAGGAGAAGGTGATCTTTACAGGGATATTTGGTGTGTCATGGTAGCGCAAGGCATTCACAAGGTACTGCTGTCTGAACACGGACAGAAACCGTCCTCTCTGCCTTGATGTTACCATGTACGCTTCACATTACCATAGCTGTCTAACCTCCTGTCTGAATTTGTTTCTTATCCTCCAGCTGACGCCGGGCGGAAAGGCAGCTCAGGCTGCCATCGATGTTGGAGACTGGGTGGTGGCGATCGGTGACGCCAACGCAGAGGAGATGACCCATGTGGAGGCACAAAACAAGATCAGAGAAGCGTCAGGCTCCCTCACCCTCACCCTCAGCAGGTTAGCCGTCCGACATCGCGCGATGTAACGAAATGATACGCTTATCTCATTCAAACAGAAGCACAAATCCCCACAAAACAAATGCCCGATTTCATCCTTACTTTGACAAAATAGGACGACATACTTTGAGTGAAACTTGATCCAACGTGACGGATTTTAAATTGGTTTTTAGATTCGGGCACGGCTCAAATAAAGCAAAGTAAATATTTATTGGCAGAAAGGTGTTATTAATGAGGAGTTAACAGGATATCTGGAGAATAATTCAGAAGATTTCATTAGCATCGAACAAAAAAAACCTTCAGGCACATTTATAAAGGATTTGATCCTTTTTTTTTTTTTTTTTTTTTTCACTTCACCCTATTAAAATATGATGGCCTTTTTGCTTGCAGGCAGTTTAAAAGACTAACTTTGTGCCTGTCGGTCTGAAATTAAACTTGATACAAATGAATTATTCACTGCATGTATTTTAATAGTAATGCTAGGTGCGCCATTCTCACTTATTAAAGCAGGGGAATGTCGTGGATTTGGCAGAGGTACAGCCTGTCTGAATCCGTCCTGGCTTACTTCTAACAGTAATATTCTGTCCTTCACATCATGAAGAAGGAAACGCAGCGATGAGTGCCGTCGGGTGGATGTACCGGCCTTTGTTCTGTTCAAATACACCATCTTCAGAGGAACCTTGGGCACCATACTTGCCTCAGTTCCATAATGAAATTAGAGAAACTTTTATTTTTTTCAGATGCAACACTTTGTTGTTAAATGTGCGGCAAGAAAATCTTTTTATTTTGCTTCAGTAATTTTTAATTAGCACTGCGTAACCTTCTATAGGCAGCACTTATACCTGCTCACATACTTCCTGCCAGAAATACTTGACAAAGTCTCTCAGTAGAGTCGAAGCCAGAATGTTTCATCAAGAGCTTAATTATAAGACAGCGAGGGGAAGGTGGGGGGGGAAAAAAATCCCTCCCAATGAAGGATCAAACGTAATCATTCAAGGACCTAAAACCTTCAGAAAATGAGAAGTATTGACTTGTTAAGTAACAACGATGGGCCGGCTGCTGTCATGGGACTCATTTTGATTTTGTGATCCTCATAAGTAAGATGAAAATGGCTGTGTTAACGTCTTCGCTTTATTGTTCCTACCAAGAGACTCGACTCTTTAATTCTTACAAATCTTCTTTGTGCGTTTAGTTGAATCCGAGCAGCCACAGGTCATTTATCAGGCTGCTCAGAAGGCAGAGCCATTACGTGAATGAATAGAAGGGAGATTTGGAGATATGTTTACGGCATTTTTTTTTCTTTCAAATATTCCAGGTTTTCTTGCATTCGTACAACATAATAGATTTGGGTACTTGGCTTTCCCGCTCTTGTTTCCCTTTTTATAATGTTGATCAGCGTGTTGCTGGACATTAACCTGTATTTCTAAGCATTTTAAGCTCTCTTTCCTTAATTGGACAACCACTTAAAACAGGGTATAATGTCCAGGAATAAAAAGACTTGCTACATCCTGTTGATGTGTTATCAGATCAGTCTTATCATTCATTAAATTATAGTGTACATTACATTCTCCTGGCACTTTATTTGGTATACTTTGGTCGTACTGGGTTGGGCCAGATATGCCTTGAACAATAGTTCATGGTTCAACAAGGTGCTGGACACATTCCTCAGATTTTGCTCCATATTGACATGATGCCATCACACAGTTTCTGGAATACTTTTTTTTTTTTTTTTTTTTTTTGGCTGCACATTCACGATGTCTACACTGCTGCTCAGTGGATATTTTCTCTTTCTGCTTTCAAAGTCACTTAAATCACCTTTCTCCTCCGTGTTGGTGCTCGGTTTTAACTCCAACAGGTCGTTTTGACCATGTCTACATGCCCAAATGTACCAAGTTGTCGCCGTCTGATTGGCTAATTAGATATTTGCATTATGGTGCGGTTGAACAGGTGTGCCTAATAAAGTGGCCGGTGAATGTAAGCGGTATTGCACTGTGGATATGGATGTCAAAATATAACGTTGCTTTGTATTTGAAAAATATCTGTTTAATTTAAATATGTGGCTTCACAGGAAATGGTGTAATATTTCGACAGAACAGTAACAGGTCAGCGTGTTTACTTTTCTTGCACTCTGTGGTTTTTCCTCCTCCATTTCTCGTCTCCTTGTGGAGTCCGGCTTTTGTAAACATTCTTCTTCCCATGACTCCCCAGTCTCCTCTCTTCATCTCACCCCGTCCGATTGTTATTATATTGTAAGACAAGCAAATATTGTTTTCCTGAAACTCTTTTCAGAGAGGAGCTATTGTCAGTCTTATTTATTCGTATCTTGGCTGCCATCCACGGTTTCTTTTTATGCCTAAAGAGGAGGACAGCTGCGCGATGATGAGATACGGTCTATTGTTTGGTTTGGCGTCTCATTTTGTTCGACACCAATGATCATCTTGTTTAATAGAAAAGGTTTTAGCTTTATCCTGAGCCTTTTTATGGGGACTGGAATCCTCCAAAAAATATGTCCAGTAGAGTTTCACCTTCACAGGAAAAACATCCCACAGCATCCACGGGGACACATTCGACTCATATTTTAGCCGGCCGCTGGACTGGAGGCTTGTGTTTGGAGAATGTTGGTGAAGTGTGCAAAGTTGATTACAGTATCATGGGAGGTTTTTGTTATTTCTAACTTTATCTAAGATCAGCTTGAAAGCTAAACGTGCATCAGCTAAGATAAGTGACCCATGAAATGAGGTGGGAAATGATCTCATACACCGTGCGTATTCGGTTTCAGCACAAGCAAACTAATTTCTTCCAAAAACACAGATGAAATCATCTTCATATTTGTTCATTTTAGTCCACCTTGCCAAATTAAACGCGGTAACAAAAGGGTCATGGCACGAATTCCCCATGTCCCAGATTTCAAATGTGTCTCATTAACTTGTCAGCCTAGCTAAGGTGAGCTCAAGCACTGTGTCACATCGATTTGTCTTCCAGAAATGTGACATGAGCAGACATGTCAGTATGCCTTCCCCTCGCTGCCCTGTCTATCTGCTCAGCCCTGTTGTCATTCTGTCTTAAACACTGCTCTATTAGCGGCTGAGCAGGCAACAGCATGAGCGGTTATTATTTTCTGTGTCACAGGAAGCGCGGCCCATTGTTTTTGTTGGTGATTATAGCCTCAAACAATGAGTAACTGCAGGGTGGATTCATTCTGGCTTAACCCTATTTGAGCTTTGTGCAGCGTGTAAGCGCTGGTCAAAGGGTGGCGGTGATTTATGTTCAATTATTTCAGGAGGAAACAGAAGTGTAAAGCCGGCCGCCTCCATGTTTAATGCGTAAAGATATATTCTAATAATCGTGTGCTCTGTCGGGGGCGGGGGACACCGCAGGGATGTTAATCCTGGGAGAAGCTTTAAGACCTGAACAGGACTGATTGACCCGCTGTATTCTCAGCTCTCTTAATAAGTTTATTAAAATGAAAATCCTTTTTTTTTTTTCTTTGTGAACCTTAAAACAAAGTACAGCACACAAACTGTAAAAAATTAAACACATTTTTCCAAGTTACCTCTTACGATAATGTGAAGTAAAACTAGTGGAAATATAATGAACAATAAGCACATTTTTTCTGACGTGTTGATTTTTTTTCCCCCCTCTTTCTCTTTAGACCCTCCAAAGCGGGTGGAGACCAGAAGGTAAGCCTGCATTTATCTGACTCGCCGAGCTCACCTCAGCGTGGACACTCTGGATGGTTTGGCATGGTGTGCTGTGCTGTGACAGTTAAATTCAAACTTAATTGTTACTCACAGTTTTTCGTGTCACTTTGTGTTCTTCAATTTCATCTGAATCACCTGCCTTGTCAAGCTCTCACAGAGTCCATGCACTCTGCATTAGCCAAGCATCAGCAGGTTGCAAAATTAGCAGTTTGCTGGGCAGTTGTCGCTGATGCATTTGGAATTTCCCGCACAGTCCCTGATACCAGATAAATACTGACGCTTTAAGTCTGTGGAGTCACCCGGCCAGCTGATCAAACTGAACGGTTTTTAGAAAAGCAGCCGGCACATGACACAAACGCAGAGTCACTGTTCTATTTTAATAGTTGTTTATTTTCTTGCTGCAGTCCATGCACAATACTCAAAGAGGAAATCTCATTAGTGAGACACGTCAGTTATAGACGACAATTTGAGCATTTTCATTTTAGCAGCAGTAGCAGATTACATTGGCCAGCAATTGGCCGACTGCCAACACAAATAAAATCTGTGTTCACACTTCTTAAGCATTTTTTTTCCATGTGTAGAGAAAAGCCCGGAGGCTTTTGACAGAGCCGCTGTCGCAGTACAGAGTAATCTTTTTGCTATAATGAAATATTGGGACTGTGCTGGAAAAGCTTGGGCTTGTGCGACGGCAGATGGAGTTCTCTGTGCGTGTCACAAACGTCTAACTGCATGTCGTGCACTGTGCTGCATTGTCTCCTTCTCCCACACCCTCACAGGACTCGCTTGCTACAGCTTCTGTTCCGCCAAAGTACTCCTTTGCCCCGAGCACGACCATTAACAAGATGGCGAGGCCATTTGCAGCAGGTGGTGCTAGTGCCAACTCAGGACCTGCTATTAAACCTGTGGCCTACTCTCCTAAACTCAACACCCCGTGCTCGCAGGGGCATGCCAGTACACCCCAGCCACAGAATGGGTAGGTGGATGAATAAACGCTATTACCATTGGAACCGCAACGTGACTAATGTGGTTTTAATGGCATTTTTCTGACGTCTCATTATTCTTGTTTTAAACTTAAAAAGAAAATAATGCCTTTAGGAATTTAAAGAATTTAGTCCAATCAGTGCTGCCGTGTGGTGCCAAAGTGAAGTCACAGATTTTTTACATTTTCTTTTAGGGCATGTTAGAGAAAAGAGAGGAGGGCAAATGCAAGCTGACTCACTGTGGAAATCCAATTATTAACTGTGCCAATAATTTGTCTAAACTTAGGCTAATGCTAAACACAGCAGTAGTAGTTGCTGTTGTAGATTGTGTCCTGATTAAGTCTGGTGGTGTTTGTATAGCAGGAAATGTTTAGCTGAAATATGCAGTTCCAGCTGTGGATGAAAGACAGCTGCAGTGAAATCTATCAAGATGACAGAGAAGTATTGGGATTGGTTATATGTGCCAACAATCAGTCACAGTTTTACAGCCATGTTAAACTCTGTGTTCTTTGGACACTGTAGATGCTGTCACGGGTTTTTTCTTTTTCTGCATTGTTTAATCTTTGTTCCCATCATCCTCATTTTGTGTGTTTAACTTAATCTGTTTACTCAGTCACTTTCCTTTTTACGTCTTCTCTAACCTTAGGACGGGGGGAAAAAAACGAACATCATGATTTAAATCTTTAAGATTTATACAAAGACTTTGTTTAAGGCTGGATTCGAGTATAGATTAGAATGAGTAAGCGACAGTGGAGGTGAGTCTTTAGAAAATGATTGCAAGTCGGTGTAATGTGTGGGAGAGAAAAGCATTGTTGTTTTTAATAGTGGGAACTGAAAAGAAGATGCGAAATATTTCTTGCGAAATATTTCTTGCAAAATCATTTCTTTCTTATAACAGATTTTCCATTTCAGCAGATGGGTTATTGATCGAGCGTGATTATTACTCGTCTCTTGCATCTACAGTTAGCAGAATGAAATATGTAATGTTTGACAGATGCAGTGTGGCGCTTGACATTATGATTCTGATGCACAAATCTCACACGCTAATGCTGATCGAGCTGTCACAGAGTCCTGCTCAAGGACACTTCGGTACGTGGAATAGCCGGGGAATGAACGCCGGCCTCTGCATTTACGGGATAATCTGCTGTACCGCCTGAGACGCAGATTCCCAGAAACAATTTGATGTAGTTTGCTGTAAAAGTGAGCCTTTGACCTTGAAATGTTCATTGCTTTTTTTTCTTTCTTTAACCCGCTGAGTTTTTAATATTTTTTTCCAAGTATTCCTGCAAGAAATGTGTTTTAAATGATCTGGAAAGTAGAAGTTTGGCATGAAATGGTCTGTAAGGATAGGCCGGTCCAGTTCCTTTTAATTTGGGTCATGGCAGCGCTCCGTCTCCAGCCGCTGGTGAGATGTGGTCTGTTGCTGTATTTAGCCTCATACATTCTGTTGGTTTCCCAAGCTTTTCCTGCTCTGCTTTTCTTCTTCTTTGTAAAATCAACTTTTCTTGTTACTCTGCAACACTAATTCCTCTTGTCATGTTTGAAAAGAGTTGAGCGTAATCAAAACCACCAGGTTAATCTGGTGAGGACGTCATCTATTCTTTGATTCTCCACAGTTAATAGTTGGATCCAAAAAGCTGTCTAAGCCCGACGTGTTAGAACAGGTTTAGCATTGTGTTTGGACAGAGTTACCAGTAATACATCACTGCTGTAGCATTTATGATGAGCAGATCCCTCTTGTGCTCCTGTTGCCCGTGAATGAAGCCGAATGGCACAGAAATTAGGTTTAATTTTCCTTTCAAAAGGCTACAGCTGTGTACGTACCTCTGTGAGGCGTTTGTGGACGGGGATGAGAGGAGCAGGAAAGCAAATGTTTTGTGCCAGTCTGAGTCCTTTTGGGTCAGGGTGACAATGGATGATTTGACAGTCAAACAATGCCGTCCTTCTTCCTCCTCTCACAGAGCCTGCTGACAATAGCAGCATATCTCTACACACCTCTCGCATGGTTTCTGCATTTTGCAATGTTTTTGATCGTCTGTTGTGTGAAACCTTTGTCGTGTATAGACGTGCTCAGTTTCTCCTCCCCCTGAAATCTTAACTCTAACCTTTTTCCCCACTCTTTTCTTCTTTTAACTCCACAGATGGAAGCTCATTACAAGTTAGTATGTTTCTTTTCTTGTTTTCATTTGCAGTCAAGTGTGTGTGTGTGTGTATATATATATATATATATATATATATATATATATATATATATATATACACACACATACTTTTATAAATTGGCATTCACACTTTGTCTCATGACAAAGCTGTGCACAGCCTGATAGTAGTTCGGTTGCATGTCTTTACTGGGTGTGACTTCACAAAACTATTGTATTAGAATAACTTAATTTAAAAGAAGAATGCGAGACTAATATTGTGCACATTTTTAATTAGCCTTAAAGTCAGAGACCCCAAAAAGGAGAATGAAGTTGCAGTTTATCTCCTACTTCACAGTTAAACTATTTCTTATTAGATTGCAGTCTGTGCAAAATAAGAAATATTGTCAAATATCGCCTTCCATCTTCTCGTTCCTATGGTAACTTCACGAGCCTAGTGTTTACGTGCTCTTTGGTCTAATCCACAGGGATGAAGCAACTTACTATGATGATATCTACCAACAGTCCAAGTAAGGGGCAGCTGCATGGTGGCTGTGCGGTCGGCTTTGTAGGCTAATCTGGCTGTTTATGTAAAAGCGAGAAAATGCTGATGCCCTTTTGTTAGACTGAGTGACTGTGTTTACAGAGCGAGGATGGCAGTTCATTAATGACTGTGTCTTTTGATATTTCTCTCGCTTGTTTACGAACGCATGCTGCAGTTGACCTACAGCTGTGCTTAAAATGAGCAGCTTAAAAAGCATTTCATTTGAATGATTAAGTTGTTTATGAAAAATAAATGCCTCTCCTTTTAGCTTTTTTTTTCCTCTTCACATAAAGCCAGGTACTGAAGTGAAGTGGCTTTTCTTGCGCTGATTCTAATGACAGTTATGAGTATCTTCCGTTTATGAGCTTCTGCCGTGTCCCCATGAGAAATCTTAGTAATGGGTGTCCATTAGTGCTGTTATTGCGTGACTCTGATACTAAGCGTTCCTCCATGCGTTTGTGTGAGTGGGTAGTCCCTGGATGTGATTGTGTTAACCGCACCTGCTGTGTACTCCTGCTCCTGGGTGTGTGTGCGCGGCAGGCACGGCCTCAGGGTGGAGAGCATCCCCTGTTTTATTCCCAACGACCGCAGCAAGAAGAGGCTGATTGAGGACACTGAGGACTGGCAGCCCCGCACTGGCACCACCCAGTCTCGTTCCTTCCGCATCCTGGCTCAGCTCACAGGCACCGACTTCAGTAAGTCAGGGCCTAAGACAGAAGTGATGGACTGTTACAGCAGAGAGTAATGGGTTTGAGGGGTGGGCCTCTCTGTTAGTCAAGATAAGGTGTAGGATGGGGGGCTGTTACTAAACGGTTGATGTGATTTGATCTCTGGGACTGAGTGTGACAGCAAGAATGAGTGACACAGAAAAGGTGGATGAGGGGTTTCTTCATTTTTCAGCTGAAGAGAGGTGGCTGGTGTTTTCACTGACATGTTTTCATGTTTTTTTTTTTTTGTTTTTTTTTTTTGTTTTCCCTACCCTGACTGTAACCAGTCTGACAAAGGAAGAAACTGCATAGCTAAATATAAGGAATATCATTACTTATTCTGAGGGGTTTGTCAACATTTGTATTAGTGAGGCATTCTGATGTGTGTCTCTCCTGGATCTCTCAGTGCAGGACCCAGATGATGAAAACATGAAGAGGTCCAGGTAAACGGATTGTCATTAATGTGACCGGTCACGTGTTTGTGTTTGTACACTTGCATATGTGGAAGCCTCAGCTTGGCAGCTACTTTGAAAAAAGAAAAGGAACAAAAAACCTCTCCTGTCAGTGTAGTTTAAATCGTGCAGCTCTGCCTCTGTGTACCACCACAATCTGATTTAAGTGTAGACCTGAAGGTCAACTTAAACTGGTTTAACAGAATCATTACACTGATCATTCAATAATTAGACTTTTTGCAATGTTTACAGTGAGATGGGATCATCATTATAAATGTGAGTTTATTCATTAGAAAGTAGCAGGATACAATTTATGTGCGCAGAGCTGTGTTTTCTGCTGAGATTCAGTCAAATGCTGCATAACTGTTCATGAATGGCCAAGTTAGGTCACCTGACCTCGACTAAACATGCTGCTCTCTTACTGTAGACAAAACTAAAAGTAGAAAACCCCACAAAGCTGCAGCGACTGAAGGCAGTTGTAGTAAAGGCCCAGAAAAGCATCTCAAAGGCGGAAACGTGGCATTCGGGGATGTTTATGGTTTCCAGATCCTGCCTTAAAAATGATGCTTCTCAATTTGTACACATACCTTTGGGCCTGTAAAGGGATGGTACTGAGGCATTATATTTATATTAGTGATTTTAGCGTTAATCACGTTAAAATGACGTCACAACCGCATTAACGCCGCAAATCTCCGTTAGCCAGGTGTCAACGGGTTAGCTCGTTAACGCGTTAGCACCGTCCAGCCCCACTCACGGGGCGATTCCCGCTAAATTGCTAACGGAGATCTGCGGTTATGGCGTTAACGTCATTTTAACGAGATTAACACAACAGCACTAATTAATAATGGAAAAAAAAGGTTTCTGATCAGTGTCTGTTAAACTCGTTGAATTAAAGCTAAAAGTCTGCACATCCTGACTGTATCCATGGTGGTGTTGTACAGATATAGCAACCATAATTTTGCTGCTTTGAACATCAGCATGCCCGGTGTGTTTTTGTTCATAGTGTGGTTTTGTTGTTGTTTTGAGTCTGCTCAGTAGCATAACATATTAACTTTTTTGCTTTTTTGCTGTGTTGCTAAAATGCAGATGGGAAGAGTTGATAGTATTTTAATTTCTGGAGCCATCGTCCAATTACCTTGGTGCATGCAGCAGCAGTATGCTATTCCTCAAAAGTCCCCTTTTATTTTAATTAGTAGATTAGCAGGTTCCTTCTGTTTCCATACTTTTCTAATCGTTATATTTAAGAGTACTAAATGTCATAAATGTTACTACTACATCCCTCTGCTTTTTTCTTCTTCAACTTTTCAGTTTGTGCACTTTACTCCCTTTTCTGCTCCATCCCTCTCATCTCATTTATTCTCTCCCCTGCAATCTGTTTCCTTCCTGTCTATCTCTCTTTCATATCTGTTTTTGCCTGCGGTCAGGGAAAAGTTCCTCACTGAGATTCAGAGTCCCCGCTATGCCCGTCTGAGGGATTGGCACCACGACAGGTCTGCTCGCGCCCTCAATATTAAATCCTGAGTGACATCCTAGACGCCCTGGGACGCAGAGCCCAGCCAGAGCCGGCTAGCGATATCTACACTGCAACGACTACGTGATAAAGACGACGAAGATAGTGGACTGTCTCCTGGCAGTTAACAAATTCACCTCCTTAGATGCAGATGGACTGACAAAGAAATCTGGGGAAGCGAAGAAAAGCAAAAATATTAGAAACGTATCCTAGATGACAAAAACCTAAAGTGGAACCTTGCATACTGAGCCTAAGCATAAGATCTCCCTCTGAAATTCTGACTTGATGATTGTTGACAACACTGTGGACCATTGTGTCTGTAGCCCTATTTTCCATTTCACACTGCGTTACTCGGAGTAAACTGGTGGAAAGGTGGGGAGGGGGTCTCGGCGGTGGGAAGCACTGTTCTTTCTTCTTTGATTGTGAAGTTCAGACCCTCCTTTTGATCTCTGTCTGTCTCTTTTGCTGCCTGTTTACATTTATTGAGTTTTCATCTTTTAGAGTTCTCAGTTTTGATCCCCTCTTCTAATAGGCTTCTCGCACAATTTAAAGAAAAAAAACTGTACTTTTTTTTTTTTTTTTTTTCCCTGCTGTCATCAAAAATATATAAAACATCTGGGAAAAAAAGCAACTCTTGTTCTCTGTCCTTCTGTGTTTCTTTTCTTGTTTACTTTAAGCTTACAAGGGCATATCTCTCTAACAGTTCTTTTCTTTTTTTCCCCTGCTGCTAAGTCACAATTGCTTTACTTATAGTGTGCTGGACAAAAAGTGATTATATAGAAGCGAGGCTTTATTCAGTATTTATGCAGGTTGGAATTAATGGGATGTCTTAAAGAGCCAGGTTCAAGGTTTACTTTTATTGCCCCTGAGAGAAAATTGTTGTGCATTTGGGCATAAAAAAACCCAACAAATGTGCATACTCATTTATAAAGTGCTGAGATGAACTGTGAGGAAAGTCTGTCTCGAGTTATTTGCATTTTCCTGAAATGCGAAAAAAAAAAAAAGTAATCCTGAAACGCTATAGGTTTTGACACCAGACTAAAACAAATAGGTTTGGTAGGTAATGACTTTTCATCAGTAGTATTTCTTGTAGTAATGTTTCTGGATGTATAAAATCCATAACATCTATAGTGAAGGACGTCTATAAATCCCATTTTAAAAATGTCCACAGATGAGATGATTTAGAGCTTGAGGATACAGCTTTAAACCCTTTAGCTGTGCTCACACTCGCACATCTGACTCATGCTTATACTTTGTTTCTCGTGCTGTCCAAACAAATCTCATGTCATGTAAGGGGTGTTATATAACATTATAACTGCTGCTTTATGAGGGGGAAATGGTTGGTTAACCAACGCTGGTCCATAAACATCGAAATTCAGCTTGATTGGTCTGAAGCGCACAGACCCAGGTGGAAGACGAAGATAAATTATTAGCACATACTGACAGTTTTTATAATTTGGCAAATAATTCGTTTAACAAATGCAGCAGTAGTGAGGAGAGCAGATTTATGTAATGAGCTTGTAACACACTCACTGGAAATGCCTTCCTGGTACCTGATTGGACCCAGTGTTTTCCTTCAGATCCTTACTACTTTGTGCTTATAGACTCAACAAGGTGCTGGAAACATTCCTGGGAAATCTTGGTCCATACTGACATTGCAGCAACTGTGTGATGCTGTCGATTTTTCTTTTGGCTGCAAATCTATGACGTGAATCTCCTTTTTCATCGCACCTTGAAGGTGCTCTGTTGGTTTGAGATCTGGAGGTCAGGTGATCTGGCCGTGTGAGTACAAGGAGAAAGCAGTTTGAGATGGATATGAACCATTGGAAGATGAATAGTTTGTTCATACAGGACATGGTCAGCAACAATGATCAGGTAGGCTGTGCTAAAGGCCTCTAAGAAAATGTCCTCCACACTGTTACGCCACCACTCGGCTGAAGCATACAAGACTGGATGGATCCATGTTTTCATGTCGCAGCATAGTCAGAGACTGATCAGTCCTGGCAACATTTTACCGGTCTTTTGTTTCCAATTTTTGGCAACACGTGCATACTTTTGTAAAAGTGCCTGTTTAAGTTGCTTGTTGCCTTCAACAAAACATTTTTGATGCAGAGAACTGCTGCTTACTGGATATTTTATCTTTCAGACCATCTTCTGTAAACCTCAGAGATGTTTTTGTGGGAAATTCTGGTAGATCTGAAATACTCAGACCGTGCTGTCTAGCACAAACGACCATGATGAATTCAAAGAAATCTAAATTGCCTTTCTTTCTCTTTCCGATGCTCAGTTTGAACTTCAGCGGGTCATCCTGACCATGTCTACAAGGGTAAATACATTCCGGTGCTTCCATGTGATTGGCTGGTTAGTTATCTGGATTAAAGAGAAGCAGGTGTATCAAATGAAATGGCTGACAAATGTGTTTTAATGTATAGTGAAGTTGGAGGTATTACTAAGTGACTAATTAAGAAAAATTAGTGGAAAACTAGCTAGAGTAGGAATGTATCCAGACCAATGTGCTAAATTAGACAAGTTAATCGAGTCAAGCATCAACTTGTAGAGAAATTTCAACTGTAAGAGAGGATTTCAGAGGGGAAAAAATCAATGTGTAAAAATATTACTTTATATCTGTAGAAATAACAGTAAGCAGGAAGATACTGAAGAAAGCTTTGTGCAAAGCTTAGATGTGAAGAGCCAATAGGAATGAGGTTTCTCATTCAGCCCTCCTAGGCATGTGCCACCACTGTCGCACATGGTTTTTAGTCACATTCGACTTCTTGCAAAGCTGCATCACCTTTACCTCCTCACTGGGTGGAGGGGTGACACATGTCAGAGGCTTGTTGCTCCATGAAAAATCAAAACCTGCTATTTCCTTTGCCGGATGCTGAGCTGCCAGCAAAGTTCTCTGCTTTCCTCGTTGCTCAGGTTGATGCATCCCACAGGAGTGGATACCCAAAAAGGGGGGAGAGAAAAAAGAGAAACCGGTACAGATGAATCTAAAATCAGAGCTGCAAAGGATGAACAAGAAAAGTGAAAGGAAATGCTCCAGTCAAAAGCTAAATAAATAAATAAAAAATCCCGTCTGCACAGCCTCTGATAGAGAAAATGTGCACCTGCATCATATCAAGCCTCTTGCTGAGCAGGGAGGAGGAGGGGGTTTGAAAGCAGGGAAAATGTCAAGGATAACGCAATCTAGGCTGCTCCAGGTGGGAAGAAGCCGACATAGAGGTGTAGTGCAATTTGCACCTGCAACATTCATCATAGTGAGGTGCAGCAGAGAGAAGAAAGAAACCTCATGGTTGCGAGACAGCCGAGCCATCGGCCTTTCAACACCTACGGGCAGCCTGGCAAGGGAATGTAGCCGGGGCAGCGGTGTTGAATAGGAGTTTGTTTTGTCAATTGTTAGGTGAGGTCCCAGATGTGAGGCTTGTCAGTGTGTCTGTGGAGTGGAGGGCAGCTGACCCATGGTCTGTGAGTCACACACAGGCAGAAACAGCCTCTGTCCTTTGTTTGACTCCATCAGCAGACATCCTGCTCATCCAGCCTTCTGACTTCCTCTTACGCATTTTTCTTTCTTTCTGCGGGTTCTTTGCAAAAATCTCATGGTAGGAGGTCTTGCGATCCTTAATTTAGAAAGATTTAGCTTCCTTACTGTCACTAGTCCTATAAGCCAGATTCTTGGTATTGCAAAGGGATTTAATGTTCTTTATTATTCCAGAAATAGCAGACGGCTTTTAGGCTTTTTTTTTTTTTTTTTTTCTTGCTAGATTGCTCCTAGCTGTAACTTCTGCCTCTAGCTACAGTTTTTTTTTTTTTTGTTTTTTTTTTTTGTTTCCCTCGTGTATTTGTTTGGCGACATAAATAACATTCTTTCATATACAGACTTAACCTGATAAAGGCACAACTATGGGATGAGGTTGGTGTAGGGTAATTGATTTCACAATCTTTCATTTTCTTTATGCTAATGAAAGGGGATTTCATCTCCTTTCATTAGTGTGTTTTAGATGGCACAGTTGATGATGTAAACACGATAGATGCCTAAGGTGCTTTTACAATCCCCGCCCGGTTCTTTTTCTCAAGATAAAAGTCTCCAGAGCTCACGGTCTTGGCTCAGAAGTTGTTTTTCTGTCTTCCGTCAAGATTTGAAGCTTTTTCTGAATATAGTGACGCTTGCTGCGGGTAACAGATCTTTGAAATGTAGAAAACGCTTTATTTCAACACTGCTGCACATGCAAGCTCTAAGCGAAACTCTTCCGCACCCAAATCTGAAAGCGACTGAGTTTCCAGTCGTCTAACTTTTGCCTAACTTTGAGCGACGTCAGCCGCCTGAGGAGATGTTGGTGTTTCTTATGCTTTCATGAGAGGCTGCGGCTCTTGAACAGCAGGGCGATGACGCTGAAATCACGTTCGACTTGATTGATTTTTGAGTCATGATAGAAACTGCTCACTGTTGCTCTTTGATACTGGTGAAATTTCAATTATTGTGCTGCTTTCAGTTAAATCTAATACACTGAATCAGAATGTGTGATCACAACAGGTGGGGGCACCACGCTACCCTGTTAATCCCAATTAATATTAATAATGATGCTTGGAATCATTCACACACAAGGTAATCCGTGGCACAGCATAATGGTGACAGCTTAGCCATGGCAGGAGATATCCAAACATGGCATCCATTGAGAAGTAACTATAGTAGGTGTGTGTGTGTGTGCGCATGTCTACCTTTTCTAATTAGTCATTTTCTCCCCACAGCCTTGAGCCAACTCCCTCACCTGCCAAGGCCCAAGCAGTAAATAAACCAGATGGTGAGTTTCTTCTCCTGCTGATGCGTTAAAAAGAGCCCCAGCAGCCTCCGGGAGAGGCTGCGCTAATCGATTCTAAGTCTTAAGTGTCAATACAGCAGCAACAACGCGACACTCAAAGTTGTCACCACATACATCTGTTTGAAGGGTGGATTGTTATGGGATTTTTTTTGTGGTGTGCAGAATCGACAAGTGCCGCCGCCGCACCAAAGAGTTCTGCTCCTTCCTGCCGACCGCCGTGGGTCTCGGACCCCAATTTTGCCGACCGCTTTCACCCAGACAAGGTCAGCACCGTCGTGACCCAGCACCAGAAGCCAGCCCAGCCCACGCCTATGCAGAGCCGCAGTTCCATCCTGCAGGCTGCACAGCAGGCGCCGGAAGACAGCGGGAGGACCCCCATATGTGGTGCCTGCAACAAAATCATCAGGTGAGGCTGCACCGCTGCTACACACAGGCTGATTCTTTTTTTTTTTTTTTTGTAATTGAAGTCTTTATTTGTTTTTTACGGAGCCCCGCAGGGGACATGGGAGAAAAAAAATTAAGACTGACTTTTGCGAGATCTCGCAAAAGTTTTAGCCGCATTCTTCGGAGGCCGCCAGCTCGAAGCCGACCGGGAGGTCGAGGCACGATGTGCCGGGAAAGCGGTGTTCCTCCCGGCTGTAGTAGGTCTCGACCTCCCGTTAGCTTCGAGCTAGTGGGTGTCAGATCTCCAAAAACGTCGGAGCACTTTTGCAAATATGTGATGTCTTGTAAACCGAGCAGGTATCTGACGTTTACACAACTACATTCACGCCTCAAAATATCTTAAAAGTGTATTTTGTGACCCAGAAAGAGTAACAACTAAGTAGCTGCCGCCATTGTTGGAGTTTTGCGAGATCCCGAGTTTGTTTTGCGAGATCTCGCAAAAGTCCGTCTTAATTTTTTTTTTCTCCCTAATTTTTTTTTTCTCCCATGTCCCCTGCGGGGCTCCGTAGTTTTTAACATTTAACAACATGAAAACATAAACAAAACAACAGAAAAGAAACAAGAAAAGAAAAGACAGCTTCCAATCCCATGGTTAATTCACCTTTGTATTTTGGGTCTATTTTCAATACTTACTATCGGTATACCCGCAAAAAAAAAGGACAATAAAATCAAATTCTTAAGTTATTCCATTACTGAGTGCCTACACAAACATACAATGCAGCAAGCATAAAATTTAACTAAAGATAATTGCCCTGACCAAATAAATTCCAACCATCTCAGCCAAAAACGCATCCCCATGATTTGTCAAAACCCTCCCTATCATCATTAATCCTAGCCAAGAATTTTTCATACGACACCATTTTCAGCATATTTTCTTTCCACCTATTATATTCTGGAGGAGATGGTTCCTTCCATACACTGAGAATAACTCGAGCCGCTGCGATCACCCCCACCTTTATAACCACAAAGTCATATTTTGAAACCCCAGGTAACACCGACCGATCCCCTAATAAGCACAGTCTTGGTGACAAGGGTATCATCAAACCAATCCACCTTCCTATTTTGTCCAATACTTTTTGCCAAAAGGGATAAACTTTCCCACATTCCCAAATAGCATGCATAAATGTCCCTGGATCTGAACTACATTTCCAGCATATATTACTGGGACTGATTCCCATTCTATAAAGTTTGGACGGAGTGAAGTACCATCTGTGTATTAATTTATACTGAGTAAATTTACCCCTGGCCTCTCTTATATATTTATCAGAGAATGACAAGATTCTACACCAGTCTTCTTTAGAAATTGCACAACTCAGATCTGTCTGCCATATAATCCTCAAGTTTTCACATATCTCTTTTTTTGGATTGTTAAACAGTTTATAGAAAACAGCTGCTCTATGTGCTGTACTGGACAATTCTAAAAACTCCACCACCATATTTGAGCTTTGAGTAAATTTTCCTTTGGTAATACAATCCCTTATTTGTAAATATTTCCAAAAATTATTTTCTCTTATCAAACCATATTTTTGGGTTATTTCAGCGAATGACATAAACACTGCCCCTGAGTAAAGATCACTTATCCTGTGTATGCCTTTGACAAGCCATTCCTTCCAGAACACTGTTTTTCGCCCAATCTGTACAGCAGTGTTGTTCCATAGCGAGGTATAAGGTTGTCTTAAATGAGATGCTCCACACATCTTGTGCACCTCTACCCAGACAGCTTTAGAATACCCAAGCACTGGGTTATTATGAAAGTCTTGTCCATTAATTGCTGAGCCCTGTGAGAGAACATCCAAGGGTGTAAAAGGGCTCACTAGTTCCTGTTCGATCTTCATCCAGCTCAGCTCAGAGTCCGAACCTGTCCAGTGCTTGGCCAGTCTTGACATTTCAAAAGCTAAATTACACAACTTCACATTTGGGAGGGCCATTCCCCCAATGTCTTTAGAGGCCCACATTTTCTTTATATTCACTCTTGGCTTCTTGTTATTCCACAAAAAATCTTTAATTAACTTCTCAAATTGACTAAATACGTGTAAAGGAATTCTTACAGGTACAGATTCTTTTTAACTCGAGCGAGGCTCTCTGTGTTTGCTCCTTGGAGGCTCCTGTTAGAGATGACAATTTAAGACTCTTAATATTCGCGACACACTGCCTGTCTGCAGCAAATTAAGCCAGTCAGCATATTTCACAGAGTGTGGAGACATCTTGTTATCACTCAGAATAACAAAGAAACTCTGGTTGATATTCTGGTCACCATTGCAAACAAAGAGCTTTTATTCATTAATTTTTGAGTGAAGATTCAAATTCTGGAAAACCTAAAATTTGTTTTCAGCGTTTGCTCACATTTCACACAGTGTAGTGTATTTTTGCTGAGTGCCTTTGGATCTTTTTTCAGTCCTCTGTTGAAGCTTTGGATTATTTAGCCAATTTATATTTAAAAAAACAAAACCCCTATTTATGTGTTACTAAGTCCTTTTTTTTTTTTTCTTTTCTCCAGGGGACGGTACCTGGTGGCACTGGGACGGTCTTGGCACCCGGAAGAGTTTACATGCTCGCAGTGTAAGGCGGTCCTGGAGGAGGGGGGCTTCTTTGAAGAAAGGGGAGCCGTCTATTGTACCAAGTGCCACGATAACCGATACGCTCCGAACTGTGCCAAGTGCAAAAAGAAGATCATAGGGGTACGAGCTTCTGTTGTATCCAGCAAAATCAAAACAGCCGTTTCAAAGTTTTTAAAAAAAGTTAACCTTTTTCTTCCCCCCCCCCCCAATCAGGAAATCATGCATGCACTGAAGATGACTTACCATGTTCAGTGTTTCAAGTGTGCAGCCTGCAAGAATCCTATCAGGAATCAAGCCTTTTACATGGAGGAGGGTGAACCCTACTGTGAGAGAGGTGAGTAACTGAACCATTGCAGTCCAGACGTACTATACTTCCTATATTGCATACCTGAGCAATCTAAATGCAAATGGTTATTGTGTAAGAGTTGGAGAAGGTACAAAAAACAAAGACCGAAACGGCTTTTTTTGGAGCCACATTCACAAACTGATGCTACTGCTTCACATCCTACATGAAACAACACCAATGCTGTGACACAGTCGATTGTCTTCCAAGGGCCAGGGGAGGATACATACAACTATTCTGATTGGTAGTGATGGCTATGTCGTCCTCTGTTGTGTAAAATATGGGGTGAACTCACACCTAGTATAAAAAGCTGAATTCCAATTGAAGCTAGTGTGATTTTACACATCCATTTCCCCTATAGGCCAGCAGGGGGCGACGTCTCCCAGCTTGACAAAGAAGTCAGTTTCTGTAGAAGTGCATGGAAAAAAATGAGTGTACTTCTGTCTTGATTAATGAGCTCTGTAACCACTTTCCTAATGAGTTTTTCTTCTGAATTGCTAGTTTCAAGTCTTATTTAATACAGCTCAGTGTTCACTTTGTAAATTATGGTTCCATTTAGAGTAAAATAGACGATAAAGCAGGGCAAGCTTTAGGGCATCACTATTTCACCATTAACAAGTCGCTACCATACGAGCGTGCAGTATCCTGAGTTTGAGTCTGATCCAAAAACCATAACATGCAGTCTGTGCTTCAACTGTGCTCCAAAAGATGGTAAATGTCCGCCTTTCTTTTACGATTTCATCACTCTTTAGGACAGTTTGGTTCCAGACTTGCGTGTCTGGTGAGAAAAGGATAGTTTACTTATAATAAAGACCTCAGTCATGACCAAATGTGTAGTTCGACTGTGTTTTCTCTCAAGGACTCTGTTCATTTATTCAAACAATACAACACTGAAGGCTTCACAAAACATAAAGGCGTCACCATGGTGAAAAATCCTCTGCTGGAAATAAAAGCAGTCGCATTTATGTCGTTCTAAGGAATAGTTGCTACTACTACTAATAACTGCAACAATGACAGTAGTCAGTTCTGCTGAGCAGATGGAAGCACCCACAGAAACCTGTGCTTTAATAAAAAGTTTAATTCTAAACTCGAGTCCAAGCCAGATAGCATTTGCCTGAGCGTGCTGAAAATCCGAGTGTGCAGATCAATTAGTTCCAGCGCCGACTGAGAACATCTCGACTCATGTAAGACGCCCCGCGACTTCACACGTGGATCGAGCCCGATTATAAATCTGCACTGGCCTCAAGTCCACAGATGAGACGGAGCAGGCTGACACCAACGAAGCACGTTTTAAATGGATGCTACAGCTCGGCCCACGTCATAGACGTCGGGGTACAAAATCTTTAAATTCAGCCAGTGCATGAATCCGGTGTAGCGTGCATTTTGTGATAAAATTGTTTCCTCTCTACAGTGCATCCTCTCCAGTCTATCTGAAATAATTGTGATTATTTTCTTTGTAAAAATCAAACTATTTCTGACACGTTTTGTCAAACATTGTAGTATTGCTGTGGGGTTTGGCAGAAACCTACATCGAGAGTCTCCTGGCACATGCCGCAGTCAATCATAAAGTGTGATGTTTTCATCTGCTGTAATCTATTTAGTTCCAGTTTACTTCATACATACCTCTATTGGGTTTTATGAATGGTGCGTGCTCTTCTATTATGATATAAATGAGTTAGCGGGGCATCTGACGTGGATTGCTGCTTTATCAGAGGCGAAGCCAGAACCTGGGTACTCATATTCTGAATAATGCCTTCAGCTCTGATAAACATTCTGCTGCCTCAGCATCTTTCAGGGATTGTACAGCTCTCACCCACTCACTCTTGAGAAGCAGCATTATAACCTGACACCCCCCCCCCCCCCCCCCCCCCTTGAGTCCTTGTGATGAAAGAGACTGGCAAATCCAGTCAAGTATCTGGAGCAATTTCCACCTCATCCTAATCCCACCCCTACACTCTGGAAAGGCACTAATGTACAGTGGGTGGACACAATAACACAAACAGTATAGATATCAAATGACCAATAAGAAGAGGAGCCGGCATTTGGCATCAAAGTAGCTCTATACGTCTTTATTTTACACCGTTCAGTCCCTTAAGTGGTTGCGTGTAGCGTGTAGTGAGGATTGCTCATCTCGGAGCGGCAAACAGCCTCCACTTCTTCTTTTAAAGATGAAAGATGTGGAAAAGGATTTCAGTCTCTACGGATCCCGTAAAGGTTAAGCGATGTTTACAAACGGCGATTGCGGAGGCCGGGGCGATTCCTTGGCCTGATGCGGGCAACGATAAAAGCTCTTTTGAGTTAAAAATGTAATCTTATATTCACCTTATCTTACATTTCTTCTGCTCGCCACCCCTCCTCCCCCTCCTCTCCAGACTATGAGAAGATGTTTGGCACCAAATGCCATGGCTGTGACTTCAAGATTGATGCCGGGGATCGGTTTCTGGAGGCCTTGGGCTACAGCTGGCACGATACGTGCTTCGTCTGTGCTGTAAGTCATTTTGATGGATATAGCTCCTTGTGGGCTCTCTTTGCCCCCGTATCTCGCAGCTGTCCCAGTACAATGGTACCTGGAGAAAAAAATTTGCCTCCATGTCTGGACCTCAAGCTTTCTCTCTCTCTCAGCCTGTCACCTGCAGTCTATCACTCTCTATATCTCTCTCATTCTGTGAAGAAAACTGAAAGCAAATGCAGTCAAGTAAAGCTTGCTCTGGCCACTAGAAACTGTGTAAATTCACATCAGCAGTGTTGAAGTCTGATATCTACTCTGCCCTCGTTTCCCAATCCGTCTCTCTCACTTTGTGTCTCCTTTCATCTTTAAAGCTCTGCCAAATCAACCTGGAGGGGAAGACGTTCTACTCGAAGAAGGATAAGCCCCTGTGCAAAGGCCATGCTTTTGCTCCAGTGTGAGAGAGCGAGGCGCATCTTCAGAAGAAGGAGCACTGCTCTCTCCCTTCTCTTTACCCCCTGACACTTCCGTAGACGCACCACATCCCTTCTTGCCACACACCTTGTTAAACTAAGTCCTTTCTCTCTGTGCTGCAGACTTTTTGTTCTCGAGGCTTAATGCTGGCTGCACGTACCGTCACTTTACTCTGCTGTTAGGAGACTTCTGATGGCACTGCCTCTAATGCCAAATGCTGTGTTGCATAACTGGAAGGAGTCGAGGAATTATGTCACGCCATCGGTAACTTTTTGACTTCCAAGTTGTTTTTAGGTCATGAAAAAAATGTCACCGCAGGTCACGTCGATTTGTAGTTGTTAGCGGAGTAATCTCCTGCCTCTGTTCTCCTCGTCCTTGTTAATTCAAGTCACCAACTTGAAGGAGTCATTGAGCCTCTAATAATCTCTCATATTGCAGTAATGATCAAGCAATTCTCTTGCACTAAGTGTAGTGAAGTTCTGGCCCCATACAGGACCCCAGCCCACTCATCGGCTCTCACTGCAGCACCCTTTAATGTAATGGGGGGCCAGTCAAGCAGAAAAGGAGGTGTCCATTTCTGCTTGACTGGATCTCCTCCACAGAATCACTAACTACTTATTACTTTGACTCTGGCAAGTCAGAGCGCATACTCCAGCTTGAAGAGTCATTTAGAATGATGTAGTAATTAACCCATTTTTAATCGTCATACACGCGGGTGATGGAGATTGATTTTTAACTTTCCCTTTGATTTGACTTTTTTTTTTTTTTTAATGAGACAAACTAAGTCTTTAAGTGTTCCCCATGTCACTGTGATATTCTTCCTTAGAGTACTTTCAAGTCACTGAATCTGTATTTATATTGCTTCAAAAGTGGCCTGTAAGTGTTGTTTTTATTGCAGCTGAAAGTTTCAAATAAAATTATTTAGTAATTCCATGTGCCAGGTCATTTTGTTTCTCTTGGAAACACTCCCATCTGTAACAATTTTTAAAATTGTCAATTGCCATCTTTGCTCTTTTTTCCAAAACCCTGCTGAAGCCTTTGTATGCTCCCTATAAATATAATCAACGAAGTGATACTGAAATAAGTGGCATTTTATCTTAACTGGTAGGTAGCCAGGTGCTTAAAACATCATTCTTGCTGGAATAGCTACATTTTGTTTGGGTGAGAAGCTCCTCTTAAAAGCTTAGCATCAGCAGTGGTAGCAGTGGGTCAGCAGTAGGGTTGCCAACCGTCCCTTAAAATACGGAATCGTCCCGTATTGAGCTAATAAGGGACGCACTTTGTCCCGTAATATAGTGAGAATCAAAAGTAGTCTATAAATGTTAATGGAATTAACGCTTTGTTTGAAAACATAATTCCCAGCCCCTCTCCTGCTTTGTGACCAATGAGCTGACAGCACACTTATGACAATTCGAGTATGACAATTCAGATTATCTCATTGGTCGAGGAAAGGTCGCTTACAGAGAAAATACCGGAAGACAACAGATGACCACAACAACAAGCATGGCCAACAGGGAAACAAACGCCGACACTGCGGTGCAAGTCTCGGATGACAGTACACCTAAAGCTGGGCAAACACTGTGCGATTTTCAAACTGCACGATTGACTCGCAGGGGTTAGAAGTTGGTAGGTCACGATGCAGGTCTCACACTATACCGCCCGATGCTCTGATGCGACCTGAGAGCTCACACTGTGCCTCCATAAAATGAAGGTTTATAACAGACAATCTGTCGCTCGCTCCCTCTCTCTTTCACTCACACAGACACACCACCACCATCAACTTTGCTAAATTGCTAATGAAAAACACTGATCAGGCAGCTGTGATTAAGCAGCAGTGTAAATCCAACTGTTTTCACGGTTGTTGTGGTCGTGATAATTTTGTGATGCCACATCGAAAAGGCTCGGATGAGCTTTCTAAAGTTCTACAAGTTGTGCCTCCATGGCTTGTGTCCAGATCACACGCTGCACAGCTGTGCTGCTCCGTCTTTTTCACCGACGTTTACGTGTTTGCGCGTGCGCAGTGTGAGCGGCTGCGGTGACACCCTCACGAGCGATTGATGATCGGGAGCTGGTCGTGAGGTGTTAATCGCTTCTCGTTACCCCACGTATACTACACGACGCACGATGAAGGCCAAAATCGGTCTGATCACCAAATCCGTCGCACGACTCAGAAATCGTCTCAAAATGGGCCAAAAATCGCACAGTGTGAGCCCAGCATTAGAGCAGCAATGTTTGTTCGCTCAGAGAAAGAAAAATAGGCTGCAAAAGCACAGGGAGGAATGGGAAAAGGAAAACACCTGGCTGGAAAAAGTTAATATGGGCATGTGCAGTGAATATCAGCGCTATGTGGCCAGAAGTGTGATAATATAACTTATTTTGTGTAATAAACATCTGTAAGGATAGATGATTACAACAAATAGATGACTAATACATAAAAGTAATACATAGATGAATAATGATGATGAGTTAAGGTGCGTAATCATGGGAACAAGCGGGTTTACAAACAGGAGCAGCTGATTAGCATTAGAAAAGCTGAAATAATACCTCAACTGAAGCCAATTGTACTAAATGCACTATATGTGCACTGTTACAAGAATATTTTTCTTTCTATTGTTTTCTATTAATTTATATAATTTTAAGTTAAGCAGGACAGAGTTCTTTTAAAGAAAGATTTACTTATATTCTCAAAAGTTAAGCATGACAGGCTTCTGTTTAAGAAGGAGACCTGCTTTACTGTGTTAATGTTGTCATTTTGAGCTAAAAATAAATGGCTAAATGATCATTTGTTTCACATGTGTTCATATCACAAAGAATATGCATCTGCTTAAATCAACTTCAAGTCAAATGGTTAAAAAAATAATTTCACACACAAAAAAAGAGCTACCACACTGGGAAGCATAGCTGGACTGGCCAGCGGCCCACCGGGCATTTGCCCGGTGGGCCGCTGGCGATTTTTTGTTTTTATGGGCCGATGGATTTTTTTTTTTTTTTTTTTTTTTTTTTTTTTTAGGAAGGGTATATATAATGAAAGGTGTTGGATTGGCCAATTGGTCATGATCGACTCTGGGCTGGACCAATTACAGCCGAGGAGGCTGGATGCACCCTCCCCCTTGTTTAGCAATCACGTGATTTTCGCGCATTGCATGCCGGGAACTCGTGGCAAAACAATCCAAGTACCGCATCAAATGCAAACATTTGCAGCACCGCAAAACGTTCATTCTCCGGTTCCAATACCTTCTTTTTTTTCTTTGCCGCACAAAAAAGGAATGTACAAAACAAAAGGAGAACAATGCCGGTCCGTACAAAGACAGACTCGACGAAAAGACAAAGAAAAGATACGAGGAAAAAATCAAAGGAGTGAAAGAGTGGACAAAAGACGTCAGCGTGCTGCCCAACTTTCACCACGCTCAGATTTATAATTATACGCTTCTTGGAGTGAGTGCATACACTCATGAAGTTTAGTAACTTCAGGTCACTGCAACAAGCCCAGGTACAGTTTACCGACGGACAGGACCTTGAAACGCACCGTGTAGAACGAAAGACTATTGTACATATCATAAGTTTACCAGTCTCACAAATCGTCTTCATAAATACACATTCATTAACAGTTTATTAATAGGACCTTTGAGCTCAACGGTAATTAATTAGTAGTGGAAATAATTTCTGGTAGTGTAACAGTGTTTATGTGGTATTATTCCACTTGCCACAAATATCAGTGTAATGGGGAAACAGCGCCCCCCCTCTCGGTGTGGCTGGCTGCAGTAATCGCTGCCAGTCTGCCGTAGCCATACGAGAGGTGAGTTGTATTGTTCCGCACACAATATAGCTAAGTAGTACAGACACATAAAACATGTTTGATTAGCTGACGAGCACCGAGTGTAATAAGTGCTTAGTGGACACATGTCCAACACCAGTTTTATGTACTTTTCATTTGTTTATTAATGTGTGAAACTGCATGCTAAAGCGGAATGCTAATGAGATGTTCTGCCGTAGTGTGCTGTGCGGAGTGGTGTGTGGCGAGCCTATGCACTGATAATACACCGTTGTTTCCATTCAGGAAATAAAGTGGCAACGATCGATCAGAGACTCCTTGTCTTTTTAAAAACACTACACAACGCAGAGTCGAGGAGTCTGGGCCGAACTGTTGCAGCGGGATGAAGCAGAAACCGGTTACAGTAGCATTACAGAAATGTAGCAGTGACAATAATATTGTATGTTGTAATCGCAATGGACAATTAGTGATACAAAACAACTGTTTTATCTTGTGAATAAAAGTATATGGTTTTGTCAGTGTACCATGGTTATAACAGAAGCGAAACGCAATATTGTGTCAGGACAATTCACTATTTATGCACAATAAACAAAGGAGCATAGCGCGACAATTTCTGTTCAGTGCCAGACTTGCTTGTAACCTATATCACCAATTATGTTAAGAAAAATGACGCATTAACTACTACAAAACTCTGACCTTTGTGGGAATGCTTGGAGCAGACTAACATGTGAGCTGGAGTGTTCTGAGATGTTATATTTGGTATATCCAGACCATCCGTCGGCTCTTACTTCGGAAACATGGCTTAAAAATTTTCACTTCAACGACGTAATCCGATAAAAAAAAAAACGATCTCTTTACCCATCGGCTTCCCGTGGCTGTCATGCGACCGGCTATTGCAGTTAATAATACAACAGCTTCTTGCCATTTTTTGGGTTTCTTTTTATCGCTGTGTAACTGAGTTCAATTGAAAGCCTGCGTGCGCTAGTACCTCTTGCCACAAGTTCCCAGAATCCTTTGCGGTTTTATCCCTGAATGACGTCACATTTCAATCTTTATCCTGGTGGGCCGGTCTCTAGTCAAAATGCCCGGGCCGATTTTTTGTCCCAGTCCAGCCTTGCTGGGAAGGGTGAAGACAACTGGGTTGCCCGGCCCTGGCCACGAGGTGTCCCTTATTTATTTTTCAGGGAGTTGGCAACCCTAGTCAGCAGCTAGCCTGCAGTCCAGAGTTTAAAAAACAAAAAACTGACGCCAAAGGTGAAGCTCACAAATGAATGTTTCTTGTTGTTGTTTTTAAACACTCCTTGGTATAATGAGGCATATCTGCAACTCCAAAGCGTATTATCTTCTTTTAATCTTTAACCATTGGAGAGCGCTAAGCTAGCCATTTGTACCTTAAGCTAGGCTAATTGTTACAGACTTTAGCTCAATGGTTATGTGTCATGGAGATGCAAGATGAGGGTCCTGAGATGATCAGAGGTTTTACAGTTCATGAAATGTTGCACACTTAATTTATTTTTTTATTTTCTAAGACCAGTGGTCTCAAACTCCAGTCCTCGAGGGCCGGTGTCCTGAAACTTTTCCTTGTGTGCCTGTTGCAACACACCTGAATACAATTAGGTCATTCACAAGACTATGAAACTGCATGCTGAGGTGCCATTTCAGCCATTTGATTCATGTTACAGCAGCTCATGAGTGAATGAACATGGTGCAAAAAATGTACTTTTAGAAGTACTTTTTTTCAAAACCCTTATTTAAATTTACTTGAGTTAGGGGCTGCCACCTCAGCATGCAGTCAAGTTCTAGAGTCTTACTAATGACCTACTGATTTTACTCAGGTGTGTTGGAACAGGGACAAATAGAAGCTCAAGGACTGGAGTTTGAGACCCCATTTTGGACCATTACCATTTAGAGAGGAATCCTCTAACAGCGTCCTGAAATTTTACAGCAAAATCTGTCAGGGAAAAAGATTTCCCTTGCAATATATATATATATATATATATTTTTTCCATCAGATTCAATTGGTGATTCTGTTTGTTTATATCCTGGTCACCACAGAAATTAGTGAGTTTAGATACAGCTTTAAAGTAAATCCCCAGCTACGTGCCCAGAGGTGTTTTAAAAATGGATGCCAAGCTGTAAAACCTGCTTCTTTGTCTGAACCATGCATTGATTATGACATGTGCCAAAAATGTATCTTTGATCAAGTGAGCAAGTTCAGTCTACGAAACATTTTAGTTTGAATATTTTAATCAGCTTTTCTGGCTCAACTTCAATGCAGGATGAGGCAGTAGACCAGTGGTTCCTCAAACTGGAAGACATAGGATTATTGCTGGTGGGGTGTAGATAACCAGGGGGAAATATACAGATTGAAAATAAACTGAATAAATAATTTTTGTAGGGCAAATAACTTATTTGCTCTGAAACTCTTGGCTTTTGAACAGAGTCATTATAGTTCTGTTTTCTACTTATTTTGTTTGGAGTTTTCTTTTTTCCTGGTTTAGTTTGAACTTTCAGTGTTATGAGCTATAAGGAGGGTATTTCTCAAATCTAGTAAAATCAGCACCATTTCACAACATAAGGATTTTCTCCAGCTACTCCAGTTTCCTTCCACAGTCTAAAGCCATGCTTGTTAGCTTATTTGACCTTAGGTGTGAATAGTCATCTGTGTTAGCTATGCAATAGACTGGCGACCTGCCCTCAGCGTACCCTTTCCTCCGATGACAAGCTCCGGAGTAAGTTTAATAAAAAGGTGATGTACGAAGGTCATACTCAATGAGTCATACTATTCAGTGAGCCCTTGTGTGCTATGAGTGGGAGCACAGTCATCCTGGAAGAGACCATCAGGACAGAAATGTTTCATCATAAGGTAAAAATGATGACTCGGTAGTGATTGACATTGACATTTCCATCTCAGGGGACAAGATGATCCAAACTATGACAGCAAAATTTCCCACACAGAACCACTGGATCCCTTCACCGTAGCAGGAAAGGCTCCAGGTTAATCAGCCAAAAAGCTTTGCATTTAATCCCATGGCAAGAAGAACAACAGACGCATTTCATAAAAGATCCAACTCTCAAACTAGAGACACCTTTTCAAGTAAAAGATCCAGGCCTTGATTTAACAATATATAATTTATTTACAACAATTTTCGGATTGAATTACTATACATACCTTTCTGAAATGTCATAGATAGATATATATATATACATAAGGCCAAGTAAATACTTGAAAGCACTTAGAAACGAATTTCCAAAATTCTACCCACAAATCCATATCATTGTCCAAAAAAGTACAGAAAATTTCCCTTAGCAGAAGTTTTTCCATCGCCACAAAAGTTTCGACAACAATTTACATTAACGATAGGGAACACAAAAAAAGGTTAAAAACAAAGGAACATAAAGGAGGATTATACAATTGCATAAGCGCTGTGGCATGTAATAAATACAGCATTTTTGACTTGCAGAAAGGCAAGGAACATTGAATCAAGGAACTAAAGAGAAAAAAACATTCACAAGTACAGAAGGCTATTGTTCTTACTTCAAAAAGAAAACAGTTTAGTAAGAGTGACGGGGAGGTATGCACACACCCAATCTCTCTCACACACACACTCAAATACATCCTTGACACTGAATAGTAATGAGTGACACAAAAAGTACAGTGCTGAGATGTTACATTTCTCCCCATAACACAGGGGTGAACTGACAGTATAAACCCTTGAACAAAGCTTGTATGTTACTGACACATACTTACACAGAATTATCAGGCCTGGGTTTTCTCTCAAACTGTATTCATCGCACACACACGCACACACACTGAGTCATAGCAGAATTGTTAGATTTGTCGGATGAGCTAGATGTGAAGATAAGATGCTCAACATCCTGGCGGCTGGTGAATTACATTACTGAAATGTGCTTAGGCAACATATCCAAGACGATGACGGAGGGGGATGAAGAAACACACACATGCGCTCTGACTGTACAGCTGCCGTGGCTCATCTAAACGTGCCTAACCGACGCTCTCACTCTCCAATTAGCCACGGAGCCCGCGCGGTGACTCATTAAGCACAAGTGACAGTTTCCACCTTGGATTTTTAAATGCTTAGTTACAGAAATCATCAGGTGCGCAGAGTTAAGGACGAACAAAACGTCGACAGAAAGCTTTCCTGTGAAACAGTCTCGAAACCCTTAACACTGCAAATAGTCTGCTAGATCGCCAAACAACAGTATATAGGCAAACACGTCACGGTTTTAGACTTGACAAATGCTGCGCCAGTTAAGTGTCTTTTTTGGCTTCATATTAAAATATAATTTACATTTGTTTACAAAGTGATAAGGTGACACAGAGTACTGCGTAAACAAACTGCATTGAGATGCCTTAAAATGAGGGGAAAAGGAAAGACAATGAAAGAGACAACTACTCTAGAAAACAGTGGATTCGTGGACACAGCGTGAGGATGCGGTGGCCCTCGAAATGATATTCAGAAAACTTTGGTTAACAATTCTGCTGATATACAGTATGCAAAGTGACAGCACACGGCTGGTATAGAAAAGTATTTACAAATTATGCACGGCGATCTGATTCAACGTGAAAAGATTTTGAGTTTCTGATCATTTTCACGGCATCTTTATATAAACTGGTAACGGGACTCTGAGGGGAGATGTGGTTTAACGAGATGGGTTAAACGAGCAAGGCGATGGGCGACGGTATAAAAAGAAAGTCAAACTTTCTGCCTGCTACAAGGAAACTAATGTACATTCCAAAAAATCTGACAATCATTTCATCTTAAAGGTTAAAAACCATTCGAGCCCGCAGGATTGGGCCGTCCTCGCTGTTTGAATGAAAAGGGGCGGGGTTTTCATTATAGCTTTGAACAGACAACTTCACATGCAACCCTGAGGCAGACATAGAGAGAACCTATGGCTAGTTTGGGACTGCTCACACCTCACCGAAGGAAAATTGCTAAACGAGAAATTTTTGTGTTTGTTTGACAGATTCGTTACGAGAAAAAGAAAAATACTGTTAGTGAAATACGACAGAATGCAAATGCGCCGCTGCAGTTTATGGATTTTTGCATGAATCTATTGGATAATTGTTGCTGTCTGGATACAGATAGCCAAAAAAAAATTCCTTTCAAAGCATCTATTTGTGAGCAGAGGGGGTGACATTATGAAAAAGCTGCTCTTTATTTTATCTGAGAGATGGGCTTCTCTCTGATGTGGAAATACTGTTTGCCACACAGCAAATGCAGAATTCCCACCAACATTGCTTTATGAATAATACAAACAAAGCGGCACAATTACCCTTTCAACATGAGTAATCTTGTGATGATTTTGAAGAACTTGTTGTCAGATTTTTCTGAGGGAAAGTGCTCTACATAATTCATATGGAATAATAACCCTTCGGGCCATGTTTTTAGACTACAAAAATCAATGTAATCAAGAGGAAAATGTCATTTTAGAAATGAGCTTTGACGACATTCAGCGTTTGCACACGTGCAGTCGGCGTGCCTCTCGGCCCTATGGCCTCTTCATTAAGCTGTGGAATTTAAAACAGAGAAACGCCACGATGAACGATTGGGGTAATATAAAATGTGGAAACCTTATGGATCAAAATCAGAAGGCTTTAAATAGAAATTTCCTTTAAAATATGACTTTAAGTCAAGATATTAATCACTTCAAAAAAAAAAAAAAGGGATCCAGAGAACTCAAACCTCACATATTAAAAGGAGGAAAAGCTCCAAAGCGTCTCACTGGATCAAGATGTTAGATTCACAATAGTGATACCGGCTGGACTACAACACACACAAACGCACACACAAACTACATGAGATGGGTTTTTGGGGGGCTCAGACACACAATCTGTTTTTAAACCAGCAAGTCCAGAATCTGCTACAAGCCGTCTGTGTGTTAAACAGATTATGTGACTCACACACGCACACAGTCTCACTAGGTTGCTTTAAAATAAAATAAAAAAGGTAAAGAAAAAAAAAAAAGTGGGCTAATCT
This sequence comes from Maylandia zebra, assembly GCF_041146795.1. Taxonomy (NCBI): domain Eukaryota; kingdom Metazoa; phylum Chordata; class Actinopteri; order Cichliformes; family Cichlidae; genus Maylandia; species Maylandia zebra. The sequence goes on from NC_135168.1 coordinate 35,856,044, forward strand.
TCTGAGTTGATGTCATGTGACGAACCTGCCAATTGCATATGTTGCTGGTTCTCTTTAACCTGAAATGACCTGCACCCTTTTTTGCCACCTTCCTTTTAACTGACTGTTTAAAAACACACGGTTTTTGAATCCAAGTTCAAAAATTAACGACTGAATTTGCAATATTGGCCATTACTAATAGCGTTACATTTGCATATTGCTCCTTGTTAAGCCGTACGCGGCCTGTTTAGAAGAGTTAATTTGATGTTACCTTTGCAGCAGAACTAGGGTATGGACTAATTTAACTTGGGTCTTTGATGGGAAATAAAAGGTACTTTCTCTACTGAGTCTGTGAATACGTTTTCCCCAAACACACACACACCCAAACTCTACCCCCTTGTTCCTCATTTGGTCTGTCATTTAAAGATTTTTACTGTGTTTCATGGGAAATAGGGACTCAATCCTACATAAACACTTTCTTATCTTCTAAAGTGAAGAAAAGGAATGCTGGGACAGCTCTGTTCTTCGATTCCCGCTGCAGTTATTGTTTTTTTATGTGTGTAAGAATGCGTATTAGTGTATCACGTTGTGTACTTTTCCTCGGCACCAGTCTGTCCCTCTTTTCTAGGTTAGCACTCGCCATCGGAGACCAGGAATATCATGGCTTCCTGTTTGCCGATGTCGGCCATGACCGTGGCCAGCTGGTTGATGTTGCCGCTGTGGAAATGTTGCGCCTCCCATAGGTCCAGGATCACAGAGGTTGGGCTTGCTTTGGATGCAAAGAAACTCATGTGTCTGCGGGGTGAGAGAGAGCAGAGAACACAGAAAATTAATTAAATCAAGCAACGCGCACACATCAGAAAGCAGAGCCTCTCATTTTCTCTCCACCTAAAGAGTGTCAGGAAAACCTTTCACCGGGTATTTTATTGTGCTGCCTCTTCTTCTAACTCTGTCAATGTCAGGTTTTATTGTGGGTTATATTGCTACATCCTGATATCTAGTGTCGGCGCACTAAGTAAAAAAATGATAAAAGCTACAAGAACACAGTCGGAGCTCTCGAAACTGCCGTTACGTACAGACTCTCTAACAATTCTCATTTGAAGCTTAACTCCACAACCCTCATTCCCTCTTTATTTGATGTTGAAATTGGCCCCAAAATCCCATATAGTAAATCCTATATAGACTTTCACAGTTAAGTCGGAAGTGACCTTTTCTATTTTGGGAGCAGAACCTTTACGATCAAACCCAATCAATGACAACAAAGCAGTGGCCCGAGTCAGCTGGATATTTGATGTTGAGTGGGACCTTATCCCCGCGGTAGCCGAAGATGCTTGTTTGATTAAATGGCATTTCTCTGTTTTTCCAAATGTCCGGGGCTTTAACTCTTATGTAGAACCCACATGACATTAAAAAGGAGAACGATGTAAAGCACAAAGAATCACCGTGCCGTGTGGGTGTTTCGGTGAGGGGGGAAAGGGGAGACAGGAAAATGCCACCGAGCCTTTTTCACCTTGAGAAAGGTCAGACGGAGTCAGACTTCCTCGTGTGTTTCTGTTTGTCTGGTGAAGCATTATGTGGAGGTTATAAACACGTGAGTGCAGCGGTAGGACACAAGCACCGGGAACACATCGTCACCGTGCTATTTTAAGTCAATTGGATTTTATAGAACGTGAACGGCTCTGGCTCTGCATCAGGACAACGCAACAAAGAGGAGCGTTGGTCAAAAAAAAAAAATCTTTTGGGAATGAACCTCTGTGTCATTATTAAAGTTTAAAAAAAAGAAACAAATGTGTCAACCCTGCTTATTCACCTCGCCGCGTGAAACAAGAGCTTATCTTGTATGGCTCAGACGCAGCCGCTCGTACCGTCCTGGGAAAGAAAGATCAAATAAAAGGTTCTTGGCATTTTAAGTTTTATTGATTGGTCCCGTTCCGCTCGGTCTGAACACTTTACACGCGCAGAAACAAACACAGAAATGCAGCATGACAGAATGCCAAGGAGCTGCAGCCTTTTGAGGAAAACACGTTGTTAAGGACAGATCAAACAACGGAGCAGTTGTTCCTTCCTGAGGTCTAAATGAGAATTGATTATGTTGAGCAAAACATTGCTAATTAAACCTGTAGTGCATCAATTCAATTTGTGATTAATTGGGGTAAATAAAAGTTGATTGGACAAATTAAGTGTACCTATTTGATTTCATTACCAGGTAGAAATTAAATTGGAGGATAAGTGATCAATGCCCGACTACGCTCTTGTTACAGGTGCTTTGGTGATAGAGTACAGTAGCTGTGAGAACGAAGTGGTCGGCACAGATCCAAACCTATTCCAACTTTATCCCCCCCCCTCCCCTCCCTGCCGCTGATGGGCAGCTAGCTCGCTGCATTTCCAATTACAGCTGTTAAGCAGAATGTAGCAGGTAGAAGTTTAGCTGCAGACTTTAAGCTTCTTACCTGTTTCTGAGGGAGAAATGAAGAAGGGGGTCATGTTTTCTTGCAGAAATGATAGCTGTATCCATCAAGTCCGCATTAATCCTATAATACTAGCTGTGTCAAAAGAGGATTAGCTTGCTAAAGCATTACTCTGTTTACCTGAACTTTAGGAAAAACACTCCGCTGAGGTGAATCACTCCACACCGATTGTGCTTGACTACTGAAATTTCACTGTTTTTCTGCCAACATCTGTATTAGTACACCTCTTTACTATCATTATTTTGAGTGAGCTGTATTCACATATTGTGCATAACTCTGCTGTGAAACCTCACTTCCAAGAGGTTTGGATAAATAAGGCTCATCAGAATTTCTTCAGAGCTTTCAAAGCTAAGCCGCCGGCTCCGACATGCCTTGACAACGATCAGATCAGCAATCAGATAAGGCGTTATTGTAAAGCTGATCTTTACCTCTCGAGTTTAAGTCTTTGTGCTAGCATTCTCCAGTCGGCTCCGTTGGGACAGGGGGCGTCCAGGCTGCTGCAGATCTTCTGCCTGATGAGGTACGGGATCTGAAAGGCGCTGGGTCCCGCCAGAGCTGTGGCGTTACTGTCCATTAACAGAAACTCAGAGTCCAACGCTCGAGTGTCCTGGAAAGGGGGGACAAAAAGCCACACAGGTTTTCTGAGCTCAGCAGAAAAATCATCTCCTTTACAAATACCCAAAATGATAAATAGTAGCTGCAGCATAATCAACCGCAGCTTTTAAGTGAGCAGAACGAACGTTACCTTGGCAATGTTAAAGTCCAGGCTAAAGCTCTGTCCCTCCCCCTCCACCTGCCACACACACAGCTGGCAGGTGAGCTCGCAGGTGCTGAGGCTGAGCCGCTCCAGAGTGAACGTGCAGTGCAGGTACCGCTGGGAACCGTTCCAGATGTGGTAGAACGGGATCTCCTGCAGTAGAAGAAGAAGGAAAAAAAGAAGCACATGCAGCAGCACAGTCAGAACTGCATGTCTGAAACGCGCCACAACACGACCGCCTGCCTAGAATACACTGAGATTATCATTAATTACACTGACATAAGCTGTCATCATTATGGCTAAGTATATCTGAGGCAGCGGAATGACAACGTTCAATTAAGTTAAAGGGAATAAATGCGCTGTTACTGACAAATAGAATCTTTAATAGGAGTTAAGAGCTGCCAGCCCGACTCTGCTGATAACAGAAGAAATCAAACTTTGGATTTTAATAGATTACACGCGCAATCTGTCACGCTGGCAATGGAAGCATTTTTTTTTTTCCTTTTCATCTATTTTCATTAACTTGCTTTAGCTTTGTACTAACTTTCAGGCAGATATATAAATGGTGGCGTTAGTGTAAATGCTGAAATATCACACCGCTACTTTAAAGCTAAAGCACATCACGCGGCGAATGCATAAGCATACTCAATAGCTGCTGTATCGGCTTCAGCTTCTGTCTAGCAAACGGATACCAGGGAGTCTTTGGGAGAATGCATTTGAGGCTGCAATTTCTACCCCCTCTCTCGTCTGCTGCATATTCATGACTTGTTTGCATAACCCAGGAGAAGCACTGTTGTAACGCTGGAGAAAGAGGGGGGGGAAAAAGTGCACACTAACTCCTCGCTTTACCAGAGTTCAACGGCTACCAGGGTTCTCAGTCGAAAAGAAGTGTGGCCTGCAGCACATCCTACTAACCAAATGGGGGCACTGTTACCCAGGCAGACTGGCAACAGAGCAGCCGAGTGAAACACACAGAAGTCTTCATGGGCCCCAGGGAGACTAAAGGCCTTTTTGACTGCACTGCTGAGAGGGGAATAACACTTCCAAATGAACAGGCACAGTCCAGAGGAATAAGCCTCTGTTCTGGGTGCATTGTTGCCGCCTTGCTTGCTTGGCACAGTCTGCATGCTCTCATTGGGGACCCGGTACTCAATGCTCACATAGTTACAGCCAGAACATTTTCTAGTCCTGGAACATCCCTTGTGTGTGCATACGTCGGGCTGCAGTGTAACTGGCCACGCGCAGGTGCGGGGAGTGCAGTAAGGTGGAGCCGATCCAAAATTCAGGTTGCAAAGTTCGAGATATTTACATACTGCTCTATATTTCATACGAGCCCCCTTTGAGAGAGCGACAGCTAGTATAATCAATCAGCTTGCAGCCCTGAGTTAGTGCACGCAATTCAGCTCCTCTATGCACATGTATACACTATGTGCACACTCGCGGTCTAGGCACAGGGGTGCACACACCCCCCCCAAAAAAAAAAAAGTAAAAAGGTTCCCTCTACTCTGACAAATGACTAAGTTCCAAAGTGTGCCAAGAACAGAAAAGGTTATTGGACAGCAGAGTCCTGCAGTAACAGACTTAGAAACACTCCTTTGTGTGAATCTTTAAAGTGATCAACTGAAGCCAAACCAAAACATGCTTAATTAACAAGTCTGGCCCAACTCTAATGAAAAACAACTTTCCAGAGACATTAGGAGACCACGAAGCCTCATTAACAATAAAAAAAGTTTCTCCCAAATAGCTTCTGAATAGTCAGTAACTTTTTAACTTTTGTTAACATGCGTTCAATTCATTTTTTACTTTTCTGGATGGCTAATTTAAACTAACAAACGGCATTGATTTTAAATTGAGCTCATAAACAAACACATTTGACGGCCTTATTACTGCCGGTAAACAAATTTAACAGATTCGGCCAGGCACTTGTATTAAATCTCCTTACTCCCGCACTGATCCAGAGCGACTCCCTGCCCCTGCAGCCCCTCAAGGGCAGCCCAACGCACCTGGTAGCCGGCTAGCAGCTTGCTCCTCCAGTGCGCCTGGGGCATGTCATGGATGGACAGGCGCAGGTTGTGGTAACTGTCTTTGAAAAGCAGGACGTGAGGCTCGTCAATCAGCCGACCCCCGAGCTGCCGCTCCATCTGCATCACCTCCTGATCAAAGAGAAAGAGGCGAGAAAAGGTGTCAGGGCTCGGGGATGAGAGGGGGAGGTACATTTACCAACACACTCGCAGAGGTAAGTGAAAACGTGTAAAAACAATCCATAACTGTTTGCTGTTTACACTTTGTCTGGTGCATCACTCACGCACACAAAACGGTACCGCTTTGGAATAAAAATGTATCAGCGCACACACACACACACACACACGGGTGCACGTCCAAAGAAATACACAAAGACATGGTGGAGACACTGAATAGATTTAACTCAAACAGAGAGATACACACAAAGGCCTGTTTGCGCGCACACACACACACACACACAGCATGAGCATGAGGCAGGGGTACAGTACATCTGAGGAAAAGAAGATAGTGTCTCTGCGTGCGGCCACAAAGGACTGGACCGACTCGTCTCCACGGTGCTTTAATGTCATCGCAAGGTTGATCCTCTGCCTCGGTTTGTATATGCCAGTGTTTTCTGCATCTGCATTAGCATGCAGGAACTGCAGCCATTCCCAGCCTACTGGCTACCTGGGCTGTGATGAAGTAAGTGAACGAGCCATTAGTCAACTGCTCATTGTTCTCGCATGGCGAATCTCCTTAATTTCATTTTTGTTTTTGTGCCAGTAGAGATTTGTAAATGCATGCTTAATATTTTAATCTCTGTGGGACTTGCTCAGTGGACCATTTGTTGCCATCCAAATGACCATCTGGAATGGGATGATAATATCCGGCACATTTGCCTCTGATTTATCAATTCGCTTTGAGCTGGATGCTTTGTGCTGAACATGTCCTCAGAAATCCAGCGCTTTGGTTGCCATTCACATGTGCTGCCTCATACTCCAATCACAGGAGCATACTACAACAGAGAAAACAGGCCTCTGAAATTAGTGGTGTGAATAGACCTCCAAAATAAGACATGTTCTTTTAATCTGTCTGAGGAGGGGAAACAAGATGGCAGCAGAAGGAAAACAGTCAGCCCGGGCGCTCCTCGGAGTCGTACCTCAAAGACAACAGCTCCGAGAGGGCGAAGTGCGTATAGATGGCTGCCATATGTTGAACGCTGCATGCCAGCATGGTTGCCCATGGTATGAGTTCAGCAAAGACATCCAATTAAGGTGGAGAATGGTGGTAATTTCTATCTGCACAACACTGATTCAATTTTCTGCCCTCTTTCCCAGGAACAGGCTAGACTGATTCCAATTATAATGGAAAGAAAGCTGTTAATTATCCATTTGGAATCTCTACCTGCGTTATTTCATGTGCGCTCCCCTTTGACGAATGAGCAATTTTTGGTTCAGGCCGACAATTGAATTTCACTGTTTGTTCGCCGCATTGTTAATTTGCATGTTTGCTTTGTGCTTATCTTCTTGTTAACATGATTATTATGCCCCTTGTGATTATCTAGATTGATTCCCGAATTTGCATCGGTTTACCTTTTTTTTTATTTTAAACCATAAAAAAAAAAAAAAAATCTAAAATGATCTGAATGTATGCATCTAGCTGGAATATACTCCTCCATGCTCTGCCAGACAAGAGTCTTGTGATGTTACCCAGTCCACTTACTCAGAGAGGGAAGGTCAGACAATGGCGCTGAATCAAAGCGTCGAGGTCTAATGAGTTAATAACAGAGGGCAGCGCGTTCTCCACAGAAAAGCCCTCTGCTATTATGTCTCTTACAGATACAAAAGCCACATTATGTGGGCTTCCAGAGAGGTTCATTTAAACAGTTCTTAAGCACAATTATTTGTTGGGCGGCGATTAGCATTGCAAATTGGGTGTTGGACTTTGATCAGGTTTTGACCTATAGAACAGATCTATAGCCCCGCTAGCAGCAGAACGAGTGCAGAATGCCAATTATCCTATTATCAAATGTGGCGACTAGAATGAATACTAACTCGAGCCGCCTAGCAGCACGTCAGGTTCAAGGCCGGCACACTTGATTACAATCAAAACAGGGTCTGGGACATGATTCTCTTGCTACCTGACAGGGACACTGAGGGGGGGGGGGTTGAACAACACGGGATGATGCATTTGCTCCTTTAAAGTGTGCTCATGTCCTCGCTTTCAAAATGACACCGTCTCGCCCGCATGTTGTTTGTGTGCGTCCGAGTGGCTGTGACTGTGTGTGTTGCAGAGTGGCTTTTTTCTGCAGGATTTCAGCATATGTTCTGGACTGAGAGAATAATGGCCCTCTTTACGCCCCATTATCCTGTTAACAAATGACAGTGTGAGCGAGCTAATAGATGAGAAGCTAAATTTGACCGTATTATTTACTCTTTCTGGGAGGAAAACAATGCAAGGTTTGGAATTAGTTTATCAAATCACATATTAATCATGATTGCACCAGCTCAGTTTTGTTTCCCCCAATTCAGGGGAATATAATAAGAGCTGTTTTCTCCTAAGGCGCCCTGAACCTGTACAGCTATGGGAACATTAAGATGCATGAGATGGGCAAGAAGTTCAAGTACCGCAGGAGAAAAACCCCTTTTGTTCTGACGGAATTCGAGATAGCCTGGGGTGTGTGTGAAGACTGTGAATTTAGAGTCAGGCAAAGCCAAGACCACCCCCTGACATTCAATGAGGCTGGCTAAAGAGAGTGAGATAGAGCAGGGAGGAGTGAAAAGAGCAGGAACAGGAGAGGAGAGAGACAGAGGCAGCTTAACATTTGTGTCTCCAGGTCACTAGAGTGGCCAGCTTTAGCAAGAGAGATAACAGGATTACTGCAATCATGGCCACAGTTTTCTATGACTTCAACCCCCTTTATACGCTCACTCATGTCCCCCCACCCCACTCTCCACCCATCCCTTCGGCATGGACCAGAGCTGGGACTGTAATGGACTGGGGGCCGGGCTCCACCAGGAAACAAGAGACACTCATACAGCTAATCTCTCCGGGCTGGTGATGACAGAAAGAGGTTAGTGGCTGCACCGAACGCTCTCCTGCGACAGAAAAGAACAGCCAGCCTTGGATGCCGGGTGGAAACACAAACGAAACAAATCAAAGTATTAGCAGAGGCGTATATATTAAGAACCGGACTGGCACGAAGCTGCAGACTTTCCCCTCACAGCAAGGCCAAGCTGCTTCTTGTGGCCTTGTGTTGTGCCGGCTTTGTGTGTAGCAAACTGATTAACACAACCAGCTCTAATGGAGATTATGAGTAGCCTTTGATCAGTTAATTAGTCAAGCTACATGTCATCCGAAACATGGAGCTATACATGCACACGGGCGGTAAGATCCTCATAAACTCGTCCTCAGCCCCTCACTCTCGGCGACACGGTGTCATCGTGTTTAAAAATGTGCATTCATAGTGAATATCCATTTTCAGAGCTGCTCTTCTCAGGCAAATGCATTTGTTTATAGAGAGTAGCCTGGCTATGTGGGCTCCATAAATCTGTGTATTTGTCAGCAGGATGTGACAGGCTTTTCCTCTCTGACTGAGAGTCTATCGGTCTGAGCTCCAGTGGCCGTGCCCGCTACAGTCAACTCTGATTAATAACTACAAATAGAAGGGACTTGTCTGCTCAGTTATAAATGGGGACTGTGTTTGCAAGGGAAAAGATGCGCATTCTGCTTAATAAATCACAGAGCAGGACGGGAGAAAAAAAAGCACACAGGAACACAGAAATATAATATGGAAACAATTTCTCAGCTGGGCTCAGTGATAAAGCTGACTGTCTTGTTTAACTTAATGCCAGCAATTACTGGGCTATGCTCTTCTGTTTTTCTTCTAGAATTTGTTGCCAGTAACTTTTGTAATGGAGGGATCAGAAAAAAAAAACAGTTTGTATTTCACTCCGTACATGCTGCTTTTCTCTTCTCTGTTACAGAAAAGCTAAAAAGTTTCCGCTCAAACATGGCTCGCTGCTCAGCAGCTAGCAAGGAAACGTCATAGTGGGAGCACATAAACAGTTTATGAGCCCTTTTTAACGCAAATAAGAATCATTGCTCGAGGTCAAACACTGTACAAAAAGAATCCAGGGGCCACTATTTAACCAGCAAGACATCAATTAAACACCCATTTAAATCCTGGAACATACATTTCTACAACAGGGAGACAGAGAAGCTAAATGTATTGGACTCGTAAGGTGTTACTGATGAGGGAGTAAATCTGCAGTTGGAAATAAAACACCAGGAGTACAAAGAGAGTTCACTTTTACCTCAGCATCTAAAAACCACATAAAGGTACAACAATGATTAATTAGACAAACACCTGTATACACGTGACACACAAGATAAGCCACCCCTTGTATCTTGGCAACCGTGCCCTTTTATTGCCAGGCAGCCATTCCTTTTGGCACCAGTTTTAATGGCTGCTACATCTAAGCAAATTTATCCGAGTCAAAAAGTATTTATGATGCTTTGTTTTTTAAGATGATCTTTTATGTTGGTGATCTGTCAACTATTTACTTCAATTATATTTGCACGGTGCCAACAACAGTTGCCTCAAGGCACTTTATATTGTAAGGTTAAGAGAAAACCCCAATAGTCAGATGACCCCCTTTGAGCAAGCACTTGGTGAAAGTGGGAAGTAAAAACTCCCTTTTAACAGGAATAAACCTCCAGCAGAACCAGGCTCATGGAAGGGGAAGTCATCTTCTGTAAACAGTTAGGGGTGACACGCTGTGGACGAGAGCCAGAGATTAATAATTACTAATGATTAAAGTGGTGTATAAACACAGAGTGTGAAAAGAGATAAGAGAAGAAGAGATGCTTAGTGCATCATGTGAATTGCCTAGCAGCATAGGCCTATTATAACAGGCAATTACTACAAAACAATGCAAACTGTTAAGCTCAATATCAGTCTGAATTGATAGCGGTTATGGGAAAAAGTAAGCATCATGCCAGGAGTTAAACTGAGCCAGCCAAGTTACCCTACCATAAGATACTGAAGTTATTTTAAATCTCTTCACTCCATCTTGTATTTCAGTGCAATATTACACAACGTGTTTAGTTTATCACAAATTTATTTTAGCTACTAAGTATTTTTAATAGGGAAAGTGTACAAGTACACCAAAATCATCTCTGATGAGAACCTTGCACTAGATTATAATCATATACACTGCCCTGCTCGAAGAAACAAGTCCCACTAATATTTCCCTGGATCATGTTTAGACTTGATGAGTTATTTACAACATTTATTTCTGTCTAGAGATGCATTACTCTTGTGCCAAGATCTTGTATTAATGCTGCGAGAGTCAGACTGTTGCGTAAAGTCTTCTCTAGCCCACGCCAAAGATTCTCAATGGGGTTAAGGTCTGGACTCTGTGGTGGCCAATCCATGTGTGAAAATGATGTCTCATGCTCCCTGAACAGCCCTCTCAAGATTTCTGTCCGATAAATCCTGTCACTGTCATCTTGCTAAACCTTGAGTGCAATGGAAGGCTGTTGCCTATTTGCTTAAATCCAGGTGGTGACCTTTTTTGTGTAGATATAGGGTAGGTCCCAGTTTTTCATGTGGAAGATGGTCAGTTTAACCGCAGGTGGCATACTCGCTCTACTTTTAAGATTAGGCTTAAATTAAAACTTTCCTATTTGATAAAGCATACAGTTAGGGCAGTATCAAGTGGCCATGAATCCTCCATTACTTACCCTGTAGTAGGTCTAGGTTTATTGCAGAGGGAAGAGATTTTCTTCTTCATTTACATTTTTCATTCTATGCATAGATACACCACTTTGCATTTAATCATTGGTTATTGTTAATCAACTAATAAGCAGTCTCACAGTCAGTCCCACCCCATCTTATCACATCACGGGATTTCAGAAACTAATGGGTGATTATCAAGGCACCTGGGTCCATTTTTTATACTGTCTATTGGCATGCTAACATACACAACCTAAGCAGCATGTTGTCGGCAGGACTGTCCCAATTAACAGCTGCTCCAGCCTTTGTGGTCTTTGAAGGAATTGGGACACACGTATACTTATCGCTTGTTAGCAATGTTAGCTAAAACCCGATAAGCATGTCAGTGGGAGCATATAAAGAGCTCTTTCAAAAGTCGAACACAGAACAAAATTGTACTATTTCTGCTACAACAATAATTAAACAAGAAACCTTTACTATATGCTCTATGAGCCTGCGTTTCACAATGTTTCACCATTAGCATGCTAACAACGGTCACTGGCAATGCTAATGCTATCACTTGCTAATTAGTATTAAAATCAAAGCCACTGAGAATATTAAGTTTAAATTATTGGACAAATTATTTGAATTGTGACAACATTACGGTGCTATCGTACAATCTACCTGAGCATCATGCCTAGCTGTATAAAATGTCATTTAAATCTGTCAAGTAGTCAGAGTGAATTGAAATGGTGGCTCAATCTGACAAGTACTGCCAAAGCAAGCAAATGAATCCAATCCAGATATTTATTAGAAACACTACTGCATCAGTATTTATTATGGTTTCTTTTACAATGTACTGGTTAATACGGGGAAAAAAAAAATCTGTGCTTCAACCTCAGTAAAAAAAAAAAAAAAAATCTGACAGGGAGTGGGTGGTTTGTAAATCATTTTTTAAATGTTTTTTTTAACTGTACAAAAAAACACTGGCCTCACAAACACAGACATGTGGGTGTAAAGGAAGCACATTTACTTATCAATAAACACAGATTTTTCATTAATGTTCCGCTATTCAAATTTGGATTATGCTCAGTAGAAAAACATACAGACTTTCAAAAGCTGTCAGATTGTGAAGAATATCACAGCTAAACATATATATATATAGAAAAGCAGCTGCACCATATTCCAGTCCTGGAAGACACCCTTACAGTTAATTAGATAAAGGTGTTAGGTGTATCTCTCCTCCGAGTTGGGGGCTTGCTTCGCTGCAGTTGTGGAATGGCAGAACCTCAGTGATGCTCTCCCACAGGTTTAGCTGGAACAAGCGAGCGCACAGCGAGGGCGCTACCAAACGCTGATTATGTCGCCTCTGCTGCTGTGCCAGCCTTGGCTGGGCCGATCAAGAGTGGGACACACATTAAATATTAACTTAATTGGTCCCAGCAGAGCCGTGCTAACATACGGCAAGCATCAGACGAAAATGTCACTGTTTCCCCAGAGCCCCCGCACACTTAGGATCAAAGACAATAACATTGGTTCTAATCTGCTGTAATTGGGAGATAAGAGATTCAATGGTACAGCATGCATAAGTGTAGCTGAATGCATTTGTGTTTGTGCGTGTGCGTGTCTGTCATTCTCCCTGATGGAGGCTTGTCAGCTCAGAGTGACAGCCAGCAATGGGACTAGTCAGAAAAGCTCAGCATCCCTTCTGGTTTCTACACTTTCCTCTCGCCACTGAACATCCATTTTATCTCTCGTCATTGAGCAGCCTGTTTAATGCATGGAAAGTTAACATCTGCGGTGGATTAGCAGGTTGCAAGTGTGGTCATAAAAGTCACATGTGCTGAAGGTGTACAGTACATACACTCTTCACTGCACCACCTCCCGCTGGTCCACCACTCTCATGCACTACAATTAACTCTAATGGTAGCCATAGTGAAAGTCTAATCATAAATGGTGCATTTTAAAGATAGTGATTAGTGATTAGTCTGAACCTCTCCAGGGAAGTTTAATCTCCACTCAAAGTAGTTAATGTACTTGCTAAATGAACTGCTCCCTCCATAATAGCACCAAGAGCAGTGTGGAGTCGAGATTACTAAGCAGCGTGGGCAACGTTCTAAATCACTCACTAAAAACTACAAAACCCTGGAGACGCCGTGGCTTACCACAGCACCAGGTTGTGTGAGAGACGGGGAGCTAATGCACTCAAGGGCGTCGAGGGAGCTGCAGAGTATGGCAGCACAAGTGCTGGAGTCAACAAGCTCAGATGTCCTTTTCTTGGCTAAGAGAGCCGGAGAATAGCAGAACAAGAGCTAGCCAGAGGGAGAGGGAGAGAGAGAGAGAGAGTTTTTGTGCACCAGCAGCCTTCCTGCATCCAACGCAGACACACAAGGTCATTTCAACAGTCGCACACTACTGGGTCATCGGATGAGCTGAATAAAGAGAGCACGCTACTGTTAGAGCTACTCTAATGTCAAGTAAACATATGGGCTGAAATGCATCTGAGGAAAAACACTCTTTAGCTCCCGTGTCACAGTCTTTTATACACAGTTCATGAGATTTTTCGCCAGGACTTTTCCTGAGTGTGCCGGCTATCATGTGATAGCAGCAGGGGCAAAACTGAAGCACAAACGGATAGACGTAAGGCATGAGAGTCTGTACACAGTTTCCATCTCATCTTCAACTCCCTGACTGTGAGAGCGCTAATTTCAGTGCAAGCTCCCATTGACTTTCGTTTGCCGATGTCCCGCAGACGTCCGTAGATTGCGCTTGTGGAGGGGAGGTTAGCCATTAAAGCCAGCGAAAGTGGACTCTAGCGGGAAGTGGCACTTGTGGCTGTGGGTGGTGTCAGAAGAAGATGAAGAGCTCAGAGGGAGGGGGGGGAAAAAAAGAGGTGTGGAGAGAAAGAGCAAGAGAGAGAAAAGAGCGAGCGCACAGGGGTTGCTGGGAAAAGATTGGGACAGGCTCTCCTTTTAATTTACTAATTAACCATGCAAATGAAATCTTAACAGGCTACTCAGAGGCAGTCCTCAGGGGAGGGAGGAAGGCATTAGTGCTTGATTATACTCTGTCCATGTGGAGGGGGGGAAAAAAGCGAAGTTGAAATATGCTGTTGAACAAAGTGATGGGAAACTTCTCGGCCTGTGGCAGCCAAGCAGAACCACAGCTTGGCTGAAGGGAGTGAGATGTCTCCGTTGACATGGATGGAAAAAGAAAAGAAAAAAAAACAAAACAAGAACAACAACCCAAAACACATACAATATATATTATGTGTTTAAGCTGGATGTGTGGATTGTTTCAACTGACTTAGGGTCAGTGTGTGTGTGTGGTGGCGGGGGGGGCAACCATCATCTGAACAAATGGCACAATCCCGAACTGTACATGGTGTAATCAGGCCTGCGATATCATTCAATTTATCATGGCTGTGCCTACCTCCTACACGTCTGTGCCAGTTTCTGCTAACCTTTCAATGTGACAGACGAAGCTGTTAGACATAATAGTCCACCTATCGCTCAGCTGATTCGAAACCGGCCAATCTCAGGCCTCACAAACTGCCCGTCACACACAATAACAGGCAGCGCCACAATTTTCACAAGTTTACCTTGAAGACGTCCTGCGTGTCGTCCATGCAGTATACCCTGATGTTGTATTCCAGCGTGGAGCAGTAAGCGTCCGAGAAGAGCACCAACCTCAGGCGCTTGGCGGCGCCCATGTGCAGGGACTCGCCCACCAGGGCGAATGTACCCAGCTGCTCCGAGAAGAGCCGGCACGTCTCGGCCTCGAGCTGGCAGTAATAAGGGTCTGACACCAGCTCCTCTCCCATCAACAGGACGTCCTGGAAGAGGCAGGGGTGGGGGAGGAAGAAAAAACAAAGTGTGGATAGAAGGTCAGGCACCCAATTTATGTAGGAGGCAAGGGCGATGTGTTTGCCTGGATATCTGGTGTGTATGTGTGTTTGCAAAAGGCTTTTAGGAAAGCAGACTGGCGCAGTAGAAGGGCATCAAACTCTATTGTTCGTGCTGTGTGACAGAGTAACATCAAAGGTAAAAGGTCTTTAGGTAATGTTTAGATCAGGGGGAAAAAGGTCTTCTTTGATCTCGCTTCAGATTCCTTTTTCGCCGCACTACGACTTACTACATCCTGACATAAAGACACACACCTCCTCATACAAAGACATACATCCTATAGAACACCATCAGTTTCCTTAATAATGCATGAACGAGGTATTCAGTTAACATGAAAGGAGACTCGAACAGATTCCTGGCAAGAACAGACGCTTCTGCAGAAAGGAAAGACTGGAGGTGCACTGAATATTGGATTATCGGGATTGCTGGAATCTCCTACAACGATTGTTTCAGATTTGTTAAGAAAGGTGAAAACAACTTGCCAATTTATCTGCAAAACAACAGTCTTGCCTGATGGTGAAAAGTGCTGAAAAACACTAACAGGCAGTACAAGAATTAATTGGTGCTTTAATTTGCCACGGAGAACAAAAAAAATGACAGGTTTAAAACAAAAACAGAAAAAAAACCCCTCAGAAACAACACCTTGCATTTTTCATCGTCGTTACAGAGCTGAAATCCTGCATCGCAAATCCATCCTTAACAAGGATGAGGTACCTATGAAAATATCCCATTCCATCACAGTACGGGATATTTTTCATGAGATAATTCCACTGCTCTCTGAGATAATTTGATGGAGACAAATTGGACCCAAGGTGACAACATTTTCTCTAAAATCCCTTCATGCCAGTTGACTGACTCTACCCATTAGCCAATCAAGCTGAAGAGAGCATTCTGCCTGCCAAATGCCCAGCGAGCCCCTGTAGGATCGATTCAACCAGACACCATCTACATCAATAGAATTAGTATTGACACAATTCATTTGCTATGCAACCACAATGGAGTCTCACTTTTTCATCATCTTAATATTTCTACAGAGTGGAACAGAGACCGAGGTGGCTCAATTACGCCACTAAGCGCTCGCTCTACGAGAAATTCATTCCTCTTTCTCCCTCTGCAAGCCTGTTATCCATTTTCACTCTCTCGCCTTGCGTCGTCCTCGCCTGCATGGCGTTCCTCTAGATCTGCATTACCTGCCTGTCTACTTTTCCTCTCTCTCTCGATCTTATTTCTTTTCCCCCCCTTCCACTTTCCGTCACACTCCGCAGTTATTTCCACCCTCTCGCCTTCTATTCTCTTGTCCACCTGGCACTTTTATCCCCTTTGGTGTCCACGCAAGCCAGGCCGCTGGGCTATATTTGGTCCGGCCGATGATTAAAAGGGCTGGTCTAACCTCTGCCCCAGACAGGCCAATCCATCCCACAGACACCCCACCGCTGCCACACGGGGGGGGGGGGAGGGAGGCTGAATAATTTATGCACAATATCGGACATGAAAGAAGACCTAGTAACACTCTGAAGCCCACCAGCACCCTTTCCAATCTCTCTGGATTGTCGAGATGGTTACACTACCTCAAACTGTGCTTGTTTGTGTGCGTGTACCTGTGTGTGTGTGTGTGTGTGTAGGCAGGTTCTTCCCAACTGCATCCTATTGGAGTCTGGCACTTCTGGTTACTTTCAAATTTCATGGATAGAAAAATGGGGAGGGAACTCTGTAATTGGAAGCCGCGGTCAGAAATGGTCAAGGAGCACTCAGAGGAGTACTTTGAGGATCAGTAATTTGCTTAGAGAATGTCTGTTTTGAGAAACATGTTGCTTAGCAACTCATCAGCTAGAGAGCCAGCGCTTCCAGGCTTTTGTTCAAGCCCCGATGAGAAAACACCTGATGGTCAATAATTTAAACCTGATGGAGTAGATGAGTGCCGGGTCAGAACTATCTCCGCTATATACCACTGAGTGCCTTTCAAGTCACTGCTGAGCAAGTTTGTACTTTGTTGGGGAGAAAAGCTCTGAATAAGTTTAGAAGACTTTACAAATTCACTGGATGGCAACTTTGTCTTTCTCCAAAGGATTTGTGCTGGAATGATAGTGCCGTCTTACCTCCCAAGCGCCCTCATAATTCTGCTTCTTAAGGCGCACGGCCCAGTTATCCAGGCATGCATCAAAGCAGTGGTCCATGCTGAGGATAACTGGCCGGCTCAGGACCACCCCCGGAGGGCCACAACTCACAATGGGGCTGAGAAGGGTCTGGCAGCCAGCCACGGGTAACCTACACCGGGGAGAGGAGCAAGAGAGAGCGATGGATGCTTTTCCTCATTGAGATATAAGTGAGAATTTATCGGTCTATTGTAAGCAGGATATGATACTGTCACCTCTGCAAATTATCTAGCAGCTGTAACAGAGAATCATAAAAGCCTGCTGGACTCGCTGACTTGTCGCACCAAGCTGTGATGACTGAGTAATAACATGACACTACCGCGGCATGCTGCAGTGGCTGTGCCACGAGAGACTGAAGTGCAGCAAGCCAGATAAACAGTGTTTTCCCAAGCAATTCATTTAACTTAAATAGTGCACATCCCGGTAAAAGGCTACGTTATTTATTTACATCCTTTCTCCACAGTACTGGCACAGACTGCTAAGCCGTTCCTAATGGAACAGTAGAGCATCAAAACAAACAGCCTAGTGGCAGGGAAGACTGCCAGTTAGACAGCGTTAAAGAGACCCACCTTAAATCTTCCTTCCTCTGAACAGTGAGATAAATCTCATAGATCTTTCCTCTGGGGATGGCCTCGGGAGGAATGAGCAGACTGATTCCTAATGCAAATAACAACAAAGGGAGAGAAGAGAAGAGGGGGGTGAGCAGGAGGGAGGGAGGGGGACAGGCTCATTTGTTCAGAGTGAACAACGCTTTTGTCATCCCACAAAGGAAGCCAGCCTACTCGACAAAACTGTAAGGCTGCAAAAACAAAAAACAAATCTATTCTGAAGGTCAGAGGCAGCCTCCTTCAGGTACAGTAGATGCAAATCTCTGCACCGGCAGCCGAGGCGGCACACGTCCCCACGGTCAACAATTAGCTGAGACAAAAGCGCACGCTGCATCGCAGTTTAAATGTCCTCCGTCTGCCACCAAGTAGATAATTGAGACCATGGAACAGACTACTCCAGGAAAATTGCACTTCCCCAGGAGAGTGTAGGAATGCACACTGGAGAATAGGCAGAGCTATTGAAATAGCTTGAGTGTTGTGGCATTTGAGCTGTGTTTCCGGTGCCAAAATCATCCACTTAGAATCCCATTTTAAATGTTGTACAAATAGAGACTATGTGACACAATCTCAACAGTCTCTGCATGGTAAAACTGGGCCTCTATTCACCATAAAACATCTGTTTGAATAAGGCGAAGGTGCCTAAATGCTCACAGCCTTGTCTGAATCTATAAATCATGTCTTCCATGTGCCCACTCTGAAACTGTGCTAAATGACAGTATATCTGCTTTGAGTTGAAGCATAAAAGTGGTGAGATTTTTTCCCCCCCCCCTCTGTGTCCCACTGAGAAGATGGGTGCCAATGCGTGGTATAGTCAACATCGCTTTGAGTTAATCCATGCATAAAACATCTTCAAGAGAGTGGAAGAGAGGCACAGAGAGAGAGAGAGTGGTGGCAAGGAAACAGGAAGGAAAAAAAGGCCCCTTTCTTCCACAAGACGTACCAGCATCGGCTAATCTGGACAGCTTACAATGAGCCAAATGAAAACACTGTCTTCCAGTATAATTATATAAGCTCTAATCGGCTAATGTGAAGAGGGGAAGCAAAATAGGGACTTAATGATGACGCGGTGGACTTTTTATATCTTTTATAAGGCTGATCTTTGCCGTCTTTTTCCCCCTTCTGTCTGTTCTCTTAGCATAAAACTGACACTTGTGGACATTGGCTACAACCCCCAACCAGCTCTGTCATTAGCCAAGGAAATAATTGGAATAATTTGTTATAGATTTTATTCCACATCTCTTTCGGGGCACGGCGTCTTCGGCACACACTCATTATATCTCATCTTGTCACTGCACTGAATGTTCTTTTTAGTTATTCATGCATTGCTGTGTAGATGTGGCTTGTTGACAAATATAAGCAGAATCGCTGTTTTTTTTGTGTGATTTAATGTTGGATTAGTGACTTTTTCGGTGTCCCGTCTTATTTCCCTCATAACTGATGGAAACTAATTTGTATCCCATACAGAAATACAGCCTGTGCACTTCATGGCTGTCCTGGCATGAACCTATTAGGAAACATGAGTTTTAAGGCTGAATAGTCTGCAGTGGGTTTCAACAAGACAGTAATGTTTATGGGACTGAGCCGTTATTGTTCAATTCTCCTTGCAAATGTCCAGTCACAGACACTAAAGCAGGTGTAATAAAACATATAAAGCCAACTCGCTCCCGCAGCATTTCCAAACACAGAGCAGATGTTAAATTGTTTAGATCATGTTTCTTTGTGAGCTTAAAGTATAGCTGTAAACAGAGGAACATCCTACAGAGGATTAAAGATGCCATTGCATGACACAAACTTACAATACAGGGCCCGAATAAAACAACTGTTTTTACAGTCCAAAGTTGTTGTTTTTTTATTCCACTTTTATGAATCACGTTTATAAGTTTGGGAGCAGTAAAGTGGAAATTGCTTTCAAGTTTGAGGTTTCACTTCTTATTACGAAGAAGCCAAGAGCTGTAAACAGAGAAACATACGGAGTGGTGGGTTAGCTGTTCTCTGTGCAGTGTTTGTGACTGTCATTCTGCATCAGCCGCTATATGGACCTCCAGGGCAAAATCAACTTCTCGAGACTGACAGATAGTCTGCTGCACCTTATGTCTGCAGCACAGTTGCCTGTTGTCACAAAGAGCTAACAAAGAAATAATGTATGGAGTGCTATTAGTTCAGCCAGCAACTGCATCTTTGGTAATAAATAATAATAGACGATAGCGTGAGCCTTCATCCATCCAAATGATGTTACCAAAGAGACGTAATAACACAGACTATAGAGAGGCAGCAACCACATCACAACGGGTTTCTGATCAGACCTTCTGATCATTTCCAACACCTGACATTTGATTTTAGGATAAATTCAAAACGTTAATTACTGTTTAAACTGAGCTATTGAAAAATAATAGTAGGTTTGTGAAGGTCCCGTCTCCCGTCATCCCCAACTGGTCACAGCAGATGGCTGCCATTATCTGAGCCTTCTTCTGTTGGACATTTCTTCCTGTTAAAAGGAAATCTTTCCTTCCCACTGTTGCTAAGTGCTTGCTCATAGGGTGATATTTTAATACTGGTGTTTTCTCTGTATTACTGTAGTGTCGTCACCTTACAGTATAAATTGCCTTGAGATGACTGCTGTTGTGACTTGGTGCTATATAAATAACACTGAACTGAGGTGAAGATCAATTTCTAGAGCAACCTTTAAATAAAATGCAAGCTGCATGTCTGTAGAACTTGCAGCTTGCATGCATTTTAAATTCTTCAATGTTACTTTTTGCACTCACTTTTTTTTTCTTGTCATAACTTTCATTTATTTTGATGTAATTCCCCATTTTTTTTTGCACTTTTACACTTAAGGAATAAGAAAGTATCAAAGTTCTCAGGGTCCACCATTTGTGTCCTTTTAGCTCCTATTTTAGCCAAGTTCTCACAAGCACATAAGGGGAACCTTTGAGTGACTCAAATGTACATTTATTGGTCTATGCCTTGTATGCCCCTCATGTGGTGAGTGGCACAGCAATTTGGAAATGTATACATAATATTTATATATCTATATATATATAGATATATAAATAAACCAGCATAGAAATTATAGTAGAACTTTGATGTTAGCTTTAAAAATGATAGAAACAGGGAAATTGGTCCAGGCTTTAAGCCTTTATATGCAGCAGAGGAAATATAATGGAATTTTGACTCAGCAAAGCAAAATATAAAAAAATCTTCCCTAGCATTTCCTCTCAGCTACCTAGGGCATCCAAACAAACAGTGCAGCAATGTAGAGAGAAAATGCAGAGAGGCTGGAATAGGATTACAAGAAAGCAAAAGGCCACAACAACCAAAGCGGATCCAAATAGGCCTATTTCACAGCAGCTTTTTTCCATAAAATGTTGGCGAAACACACATGCTAATGCCATTAACAGAGGTTCTGTTTTATTCAGGCACAAAGCCTTTATTAATGTGATTAGTAACACCTGTGTTTCCCTGCCATTTTATGTCAAATTGGCTGCAGTGTGGCTATGGTTTACTGAAAACCATTAGCCACAGGCCTGCACGCGCTGGTAATGTGGGCACGAAGGATTTGTTAGTCAGGATAATACATCATGTTCGGTGGTTGGAAAGCAAACAGAAAAAGATCCCCTGAGGGTACGAGGTTCTCAGGGGGACCACCCTAGTTAGCAGCAGAGCCTCAGGTGGGTAGAAAACTGTTTGGTAACCCCACACTACTTGCCCCGGGTAGTAAATACTTCCTCCTGATGTTAACCTTATTATTTCTTCTGAAAACACACATTAAGGCCCAGTAATGTACTGCACTGGTGTTATTTGGTCTCAGAAAAGGGAGCATTATGATGCAATATGACATCAACCAAAGCCTCCAATAAATAGCCAATAAATATGACTTTCTGTTTACAACAATAACAGACATGTAGCAACAGTGAGCTTTTTGTTTACAGGTGATTACAATATGTGAACAAAAGCTTAAGTGGAAGTTTTTTTTGTTTTTGTTTTCTAAGCCAAAACAATTGATCTGAACAGTGTGAGAGTTGGAATGAAACCTAAATAGACCTTAATGAAGAACCTACCTGTGTTGGGGATAGTCAGCCTGCCGCCTAGGAAGTTGAAGGTCCCATAGGAGGTGTTGGCCACATCGCGGGGCAGCGTTTTAAAGTAGCTCTGGGTGGAGAGCCTGCTTACAAACTCGGCAGCAGCGTCAGAGTTGAGCTTGCCGTTGTGCAAGGTGTGTGAGCCGTTGGGAAGCGGGTCCAGCAGAGGCCCGTTGGTCATCGAAAACTTCCCGGTGGCATCGTGGCGAGAGCGCAGGGTGCCTTGATAACTGGTGGTGGTGGTGGTTAGATCAGGCTGGATGGTGAGTAAATGGGAGTTCTCTGTTTAGATGATAAAAAAAAAAAAAAGCAAAAACAGCAAAAGACAAAAGCAAACGTGTGAATCTCAAAGAGTGGTGGGAGGAAGGCTGGGGAGGGGAGGGGAGGGAAGGGGTCCCTACATCACAGAGACAGACCTCGCACTCTCTAAAGCTGTTGCGAGCTGCACAGAAAACCGAAACAAACACAGAAAAGAAGACACATGGCGCAGAAAACAAGAGCACTCGCACGCGCGCGCACACTCTCGACAATACACAAACACAAATTCCAGTCAAAGCCAGTCAATTCCCATCTTCTCTCTCTCTCCATTTCTCTATCACTGTCTGTCTCTTTAGCAACCACACAATCAATTCCAAACAGAACTCAGATGCAGCTTAGCATCCAGAATATATAAAGGCTTTTTTCCCCCCTCTCACACTGAATCACAGACACAGCAACCCAGTCCCCCATCTCCATCCAACTCAGACAGTTGTATTTCTATTACTCGCTGTTAAACCTCTGAGGCTCCACACAGGCAGTAAACAGAGTGGGTACATTTCCTGACAATAAGGTGCTGGCGAAACATAATGTGTCAGGCAGGCAAATAAACAGCTCGTGCACCACACACACGCAACATAATAAATCTCGCTTAGACCACAATCCACTGAAAACAAATTCGCGCCACCTCCACAACCACAAACAAACAGCACCGGTGGTACATGTAGATGAGTGCGGCACAGTCACTGTGGCGAAGACGGACAGACGAAAGCGGAACAAAGAACAGTGTCCTACTGCTGTGGGGGGGAGGCCTGCGTGACCGCGGCGCCCACACACCTGGCTTGCTGGGCTTGATGCCCATGGGCTGGAAGCCAGTGGTGAGGATGGAGGAGTCGGCCACGTCGGCATCCAGGCCTTCCTTCTTGCGCCTGTAGACCAGGACGACCACAATAAGCAGCAGGGTCAGACACAGGGCCACGGCCACCATGCCCACGTAGAGCGCCACATCCTCAGCTCCGCTCACGGCTGCAAAGGGGAGGACAAAAAGAGGAAAGAAAGAAGAGGAGGAAAAATTACTAATCAAGACTGGAGGATGCCCTCTGGTGTTCAGTGTTAATGTCATTTTGAGCTGCTGCAACATGTTCTGTGCAAAGGTCTCACTCGAGGACCTGTTTAATGGCATGAAGCATTCCTTCGCTGCCACCTAATGTTGCTTGACGCCTTCATAAAAAGTTAAGGGAGCCAACATTATCAAATACTGCAGGCCAGAATTTCTAAAACTCTGAGGTCTCGATGTCAAGCTGTGGGGAAAAAAAGCTAAACAGGAAAAAGCAGTTTCTGAAGTAGATTTTCACCGTTTCACTGTCACATTTTTTCATTTCTGCACCGGATAAATATATCTTAGGCCAGCATGTTCTTTTACCTCTCTTTCTCTAAGCACACAACACCCCAAGAGAAACAGAGAGGGGAAAAAATGAAGCATTTGCTTATGAAATTCTAACTCCTTGTATTGACTGCCTGTCTCACAAATGCACAGGAGTGTCTTTCTCCCAAAAGTACAGTATGAAGCTGACAGCCAAGCTGAGACAAACATCAATGTGTCTGCTTGTTTCTGTCTATGCACTTGTGTGTGTGTGTGTGTGTGTGTTTGTGTGCAAGTATGTGTTTTGCAGCAGAATGGGATTTGCCACGGCTGTCTCCCGGGGCTGGGGGAATTTGGTGGTGGAGGTGGAGGATGCTCCTGGAGCCTTTGTGGAGGGCCATTGTGCTGGTGAGCCACGGGGGCGTAGCGCTGTCAACTGAACACAGTCAAGGAGGGGACGCGCTGAACAGCGCAGCTTTGAGGGATGGAGAACAACAGCAAAGGTTAAAGCACTGCAGGCTGGCATGTGGTGAGTTGACAACAAAAGGAGGAGAACAGGAGCAGGGAGCGCGAGGGGAGCAAGTGTACAAGAAAGACAACGCAGAATTAAAGAAGACTAAAGCGAAGACAGCGTGTGCCTGCGACTGACAGCATGTGGGATTTGCATTTCAGCAATGAGCAGCAGTAACACGTCCAAAAGGTTTGTGTCAAAATCAACCTGATTACCATTAGGTTTGTCATCTTTTGATAAATATCTCCAGGCTGTCACCACTGTGTAATCCTACTGCATGACAGGAGCCGCGCTCAACCTCAGAAACGCAGATTTGACAAGTTTTAATTGGTGTTTGTAAATCTGTGACACGAGAACGCCACAATTGAATTAGCGGAGCGCTAAAAGTTGACGAGAGAGAGAAAGGGAGAAAAAAATAAGCTCCCTTTCTGTCTGCAGCTCTCATTTCTATTCATCTCTTTACATCAATTTGTCCTTGCCTCTCCTTTTGCCTTGAAAAATCCATCTTTGGACAAAGCTGCCTGACATACCCAAGTGTTTAAGAGAAATGCCGGAATCTATTTCATGGGTGATTATCTCAGTACAATCTGATACTTTAAGTAGCGGATTATATGCAGCCAACCTCTATGGCAGCTCTTCGTAATGCCAGAGATCTCTTGACATGTAATCGATCGCGAATGACTGGCTGAAGATAAACACGAGACTGTGTGTTTTGTTCGTGATGCTACGTAGCACACCTGCACATAACACACTTAAAGCATGAGGACTCTTATCTGATGCATTCAACCTTCCTCCACCTCTCCTCTTGTCCATTTACCTGCCTTTGCCTCGCTCTCCTTAGAGAAGCACCGAGGTGCTTAACTGCAAGAAGCCTGGCTAAACTTTCCCTCCCTTTCACAATGAGCTCCAAAAAAAGAAAAAAGAAAGAAAGAACAAAAGGATGAGAGAGACTCTGGCTGAACTTCTCATTAGAGTTCCCAAATCCAATTGTCTTGGCGAGCCAAAGGCCAGATGATGCCGTGATATTTGAACTTCTTGTGCTGCAGTCCGCTGGGAGATGTGTAGTTTGACTAAAGACAAAGCAACACCCGTCAGTGAGGAGACGAGCCAGCTGGTTTCCGCTGATTGGATAAACATAGCCTTAGATTGGCCGGTTGCTGTTTACTTGCTAAGGGCACACCAAAGACAACTGGCTAACCTCAGATGCAAAGATCCAGTATCTCGACTCTTCCCTTTTCCCAGCATCCTCGCGCCCAGACAATAAAGCCAGCCAGTCAATCAAACAGCTCTTCCTTCTTTCCTTTCTCTCTATTCTGGCTGTAATCTCTGGTGGCTTATCAGAGCATCGCTGAGTGAAGTTTTATCTGACCCGCCAGGTGTCCTAGCGAAACGATCCCGATGCTCACAACAACCCTGACCAACAACTGCTCTCAGCTCCTCCTGGCCCCACTCATTGATTTTCATGATGCCAGCCAATAATTGAAAGGACATCCATCACAGTTTAATTGACATAGCTAATCAGGTTTTATAATTGGATGGGCTTTACTTTAGTCCCTCTCTCACACTCTCTCTTTCCAATCGCACTCCACACCAATTTACCTCTCTTCCTCTCCGCCATCAGTCATTCCATCTTTCATTTCCACTTGCCTTAATTGCTGGCAAAAACTTTTGATTCTCTTTGTGTGTGACCTCTCGTCATGAGTGACACCCGCCTGAGGATAATCTGTGGATGAGATGAGCTTTTTTCAGAGTTGACCTCAGGCCAATCTCTCTTTGCGCCCGTCTCCACGAGCTTTCGCTTCAGCTCCTCAGACTCGCTCCGGGGCTGGCTGGTAGGGGATCAGTTTCTGACTCGAGATGGGCCGGTATAATTCATCTCCTCTAAGGCGGTGTATCTGGCTCCTGTTGAAGTTTGGACTCTGGCTGTATTGACAGTCAGCACAATGACCGCACCTGATAGTCCTCCACTCTCTCTGCCTGCTTTTTTCCCCCCCTCTCTCCTGCATTGATAAATAAGAGTTTTGGAGCCTCCTGCGCCTCTTTCCCGGGCATTTATCAGGACACCTGAGAATATATTTCATCCCATGGCCAATCCTAGTCACTCGCCCGAAGATGAATAACACAGGAGTTCTTAAGGTCAGGGAAATATGGCTACTAAAACTCTCAACGCGAACGTGACTATTACTATCTCCACAATACAGTCGTCCCATCCCTCAGCAGGCTCTGGTGAAATATGGCCCAAAATAAATGTCCGGCTATTTTTCACAAAGCACCGTGACCCTGCTCTGACAAACAGAGCGGTGACGGAAAATCTCAGCCTCCGCGCCGCCAAATTAGCTCTGAAATAAAAAAAAATAAATGCAAAAAAACCCAAAAAAACAAGAACAGGCTGAAGATAAATTAACAGTTTGATGTGTTTTGCTCAATAATTTGTGACACATCCCAAAATGGGATGCTGCTGCAAATTAAGTTCATTACCTTCATTACACACATTAAGCCGAATAATTGTTTTTATGTTGTCCTAATTCCCTGCGCCTGAGAAAACGAGCACCATTATTTTCCCTCCACTATCCTTTCTCTGCCCTCTAACACCTGTCTCCCATTTTGGTTCTGCCATGCTGCCCGCATATTTATTATTCCCCCTGCGTAGATTTTGCATAGAGTATATGTTTGGGCTTCACTTGTTTGCTTTATGAAAATGATCCTTCCTGGGTCAGATTGCTTTTCCAGCTTTGTGTTGCACATTTATTCTCATGTACATCTAAAAACAATAACCTCATCGAACGCGTTTCATTTCTAGCTTAATGAGGGAGATTAGACGTGTCTGTGAGGTCCTCAGACGCAGAGTGACTGTGGTTCACTGTGCAGTTGTTGTGTTAGATTGCGCTGGGAGAGCAGGGTGCCTTTTGTTTCAAGGAGGGGGAGTTTTCCATCTCAGCTAATAGCCTGCAGACATGGTTGAAGTATGGGAGTTGCTGACAAGCCAAAACCATCTTGCTATTTTGCTTATTATAATACTTCACACAGCAATTGTCTATGGAAACACATCTGCTGGGAACAGATTGGGACAGGCATTCTTCAGAGGCCGGCGCTCCGCTCTGCTCTGTCAGTGTAAATACTGAGTGACTCTGTGTGTGCGTTTGCTCGACTGTGTGTGTGTGTGTGTGTGAAGAACAATGACTGGCATCTTTGTGTATATATATCTTGCTTCTCTTGGGAGGAGCTGCTGACCTTTGATGATGGGCTGACTGAACTCCCTGGTTCACTGCACCAGCCAAACCCGGCTATCGGTGGACACTCGCACATACGTGCACTTGCTTGCGTTGCACTAACACATGCAGCACACAATGCAGGATTCGCATGCAATTCCAAACAATCCTCGCCAGCCAAGCATCGGTCTATTTGATCACATCAATCACAGCAAAATACATAATTCAGTTTATTAATTCAGTGGCCCATGTCAACTGAATCCCCATTAAAACTCAGAGTTTACCATGCAGATCAGCCAGAGAGCACACTATTTATAACATTTTCTCTATGAGACGCCACCCAGAGACTCATTGTGGGCAACATGCAGTATCTTTCTGTCTTTGATATCTGTAGGAAGTGACAGAGCTCTCCCTTCATGTCCATCTGTTCTGCAGAGGACCCCGTGGTGTCACTTTTCCACTCAGCTGCCGTCTCCGGCCATATGAGCCTTGCCCTTTCTCATCCTGACAGTATGCACATGCCCTATTAATGACACGCAGGGGAGTGGCACCACAGTATAATCTGGCTTGAATTAAACAGAAAAGTGCACATGCATTTCCCTACGCTTTAATATACGCACAATATGAGATTAATCACAATTTTAAATGCACCAGTGTAATTGATAGGTTGTGTTGTAATCAGAGGAGAGATGCTTTTATTCCTGGTTTTATTAACAGGTCATAGAGCAACACGGCACCAATATGCAAGGTAGGAAAGAAGGTACATTACCCAATGATAATTAGAAATGATCATCTGAAAAGGTCACACAGGTGGGGATGAGCCAGCAGTGGGCTGCAGATTAATCTTTTGTCTGTACGAGTGTTTAATGAGATGGACACCTTTCCTTCACGAACTCTTTGTAAGATGAACTCAACATCTATGACAAAAAGGAGGCTTCAAGCGTTTGATCGGATAAAAGGAAGAGGGTGAGGAAGAGGATCCTTTTTTTCCCCCAAAATGGAAAATGTTTTTTAAAAAATCAAGTAAAAAGCCTTTCCCTCCTATTCCCTTCTAGCATTTACTTGAGGGGCTAATTGATGCTAATGTTGTACACCTGTTCTCTTTGTATTGTTTGTGATCTACTTGTTATAGCTGATGAGGTTGTGAGACTGAATCCTGTTTAATATTTACCTTTGAATAAATTTTTCCACTTCAGCCTTGAGTGGCATGCTTCTTTTTTTTAAATTAACAGTGTATAATCTAGCAAAAGCTCTCAGATGCTGTTTTGAGTGCATTTATTGGTTTTTAAAATGTTCATTTGCCACTCATCAGCTCAGTTTTAATACACAAATACATAACAAAACAACCATCTACTGATCCTTGTGCCAGAAACTGGCTAAAAAAAAACATATCTAAAGTAGATGTTTTGTATTGTTTCACTGAGTTGAAGAGTGAGAGTTATCTTGTGGTGCGTGGGTGGTGGTGCACTCACTCTGTGGACACTGCTCGCTGGTACAGTTGAGAGACTGGAGATCAAGCCCCTGGCAGTCTTTGCCCCCTGTGCCAGGTGAGGGCTGGGTGCACTCTCTGCTCCTCCACATCGAACAGTCTGCGCCACATGCTGACCACTTGCTCCACTCGCTCCAGCCTCCGTCCACTAGAAAAAAACAATATAAAAAAATAAAAATAACAGTGGTGAAACACATGCACAGCAGCTAAAACTCAAACGAATTCTCTTCAAACAATTTATTTCAACAATAAACCGGGCCATAACTCCCCTTTTTTCAGCAACAACATGAACTGGTAGAAACGGTGGCGCCAAACTATCTGTGTATTTGCGTGCGAGACGAGAACAAGTGGTTCAACACTCTGTTGCCATCCTGTGTAAATCTAAAATGGAAACCTGGTAATGAAAACCTTTTAAAGACATGCAAATCCACTTGCACACACTCAAATCCAGCAGCTGCACAGAGAAACCAAAGCGTGTAGAGCTGCTGAGGAGAGCCATATTGTCTCTATTCTGTTTTCTTTGTTTATTTTCAGCATGGAAATCAGATGCAACTAAGTTTAACCCCACTGGTGCAAGTGCGGCCTGGTAAACCAAGCTGCCAACAAACCAAAGGGAAAAAAGTAACCTCTGAGCAAGCGGTCCATACATACACAAGAATATAAGTTTCAGATTTCTCATACACCCAGCACAACATAATATAACATTTGAGAGAAGGAACCATCTCACCCTTGTTTGATTTCTTTGTCAAGATGCTAATATAGCGCCTGCGGTGTTGCCTGAAGTGCATCCGAATGCATGACAAAATACATGTGGTATTACTCTGAAAAGAAGAGAAAGTACATTACACCTGCAGCCTGACCATAACTTCAAACAGCCCACAATGAGCACAATGGAAATGGGCCCGTAATAGTTCGGAGCACGCTTGGCTGTAAGAAATATCAGCAGCTTTACCACATACAGAGAGGAAGGCCATTTTGCAAAGGTGGGGGTAATTTGGCATTGCGACTGGTGCGGGTGGTGGCCGGGAGTAATATTGAGAGTGACACAGCGCCAGGTCTGGGGAAGGTTACTATAGGGCTAATGGGAAAAAGAGCAATAATGAGCTCTCATGGGGGAAAAAAAGGAAAAAAAACACCACTGTCTCACTCTTTCTCTCTCTCCCAAATGTAAGGGTGAAGGGGACCAGACGAGAATTACCTGAACACACACACACGCAGTAAATGCACACCTCTATGACAGCAGCAACCCTTCCCCTGGCTGACCTAAGGGCAAGGAAACCTTAGTGCTCATTAATCCTAGCAATAAAGAGTGCAGGGGGCATGACCTGCAGAAAGCAGCTCTGACCCACTGCAGGTCATGAAGCTTTGGTTAATAAAACATAAGTGAGATGTTACTGAGGGCGAGGGTACCTGTTACTGCATAACTGTATCAACTAATGATTTTATTTGCTTCGCAAGCAAATCCCCAATTGGAGAAATGAGATAGAAAAACACCGCGAGCGCACAGGGTGAATTAAACCCTGCTCCCACACAAGTCTATGTGTCGGTCCGAGTGCGTGTCCGGAAATGACAACCACAGAATGAGAGACTATTTTTGTGCAAGAGCATATGTGTGTGGTAGGATGCTGACACAGCTTGGGTCCTTTTTTTTTTTTGCATTCAGATCCATTTGGCAGAGAGCGCAGAACCAATCAGATAATTGTCCTTGTTTGGCATTGAGTGGACCCATCCGTGGGCCAGTGGGCTGATTATCCAGGCTGGGAATGAGAATGATTGAATAGCGAATTACATCCTAATGAATATATTATGTCGCCCCTCAGTTTATCCACACCACGGTGAAATAAAGGGATGAGATCAACATCTGCCCTGATGAGGTGATGAAATTCTACTTCTCTTATCCCCACCACAGAAGCAAGACTAATCGCCATGCAAATGACATTTTCAAACAAGAGGATTGGCGTGGCAACAAAGTGAGAATGTGGATGAGACAGAAGCACTGCGGCCCAAGGCTAAGGCAAATCAAAGAAAAATGAAGATGCATAAACAGTCCTTGATGGCCTGGCTCTGAACGCCGACTCTGCGCACGGTTTTCTCCTAGAACAATGCAACGAGAAACAACAACAAAGTCAAGATTTAACGCTAAAATTAGAGCCACACCTCATACTTCGTTTCTTCTCAGAATCCACATAAGAAAATGGTTCTCCACAGAGACAGTTTTCCTTATCAAATCCCCAGAAAGAGATTGTTAGCACTCCTGCAAAAGGCACCGCAGCCGATTTTCAATCATCTGGCACCGCAGGTTTCAGGTCAGCCAGGTCGCCGAGGAGGGACAGTAATACAATAACCCAGTGGCAAGCGCCCGTTTGGACATGTTGCCAAGGGGAGAAGCAAAAGGAATCTAACCATTTTTTAAAGGTCAGTGGGAGGGCCTGTTTAAAGCGTCGCTGTTCAAAAATGACAATCGCCGCTGATGGACACAGTCCGAGATCATCAAGCACCCACGGTTTCTGTGTCCTTGAGGGAACCCGAGGAGGTAGACAACTATCACCGAGACCAGCAGGCCTCTGCTTCCACTGTCCTGTCAACACACATGTGTGTAAGCACCACTAATCCCAGTGCTCACAAGCTGCTGGTGGCGGGGGGGGGACAAAAAAACAACCACAAAACAGCCACGGATGGCTTTGATAGCTCAGCCACAGAAGTGGGTGACGCAACAGAGATTAATCGCCCGCCAGGAGGCCCGTATTTCTGATAAACGTAATAAAAATGAAATCTTAACATTAGATGTTTCTTGCTTGCTTATTTAGGAGTAGTGTGCAATCAATAACTGAGAAAAGCAACATTTACCCCCGATTTTGACGAAACCACCAAAAACTGACGACAAAGCGACAGAGTGAGATATGAAGAGGGTGCGCCAAAGAACACAAAGAAACCAAATGGCACCAAGTGATTAAAAAATGATGCAAGGCTGTCACCAGATGGCCACCATCTTTTCACACTGAAATAATGTGTTTTTCTGCAACATTTATTTTCCGTTGCCTTTATTTATTCCGCGGATAAAATATGGAGTTGCCTCAACAATCAATGATAAAACACGAAGAAAAACACGACTGTTTACTCCCAGAGTAGAATTAGACTTTTGCCTGCAGTGCAGACAGCAGACATACGGGCGCTAACTCGGATGTCTACGACGCGTACGTGCACGGAAATGCGCACGGATACGCCAGCCCTCCGAGTCTGTTTATTTTCCATCTCGCTCAATTCTCACGACTCCTGTGGCAAGCCTGAGGGATCTGTGCTATATTTAAATAATTCACAGGAGTTCGAAATCTCTTCAGGTTGTTTGGTGTTCAAACGCAAATCAAGCAACAGTTTAGTTCATTCGTGCGTGGTGGGCGTCACTGAATCGCTTCCAAAACCGGGGACTTAACTATTTGCTGTTGGCTCAGGTTTAATGTTTGTCTTTGCTGGAAATGTTGGCGTGATCTGACATTTTGCCATGACTATTGGCTCTGACCACAAGTCAGCGCAGGGCAGTCGATGAGAGGGAGACGGATGGACTGCAGAATTATGTGGGATACTTCTGCAGGGATATGCTGGGACGGAGACAAAAGAAATGAAGGAGGCAGCGAGAGGAAAGCGAAATGGAGATAAGCCTTTGCATAGCTTGGCTACTCGCTGTCTCAAGTGTTGATATGCTCTGCTCTGAGCCTCAGGCTTCAGCCTCAGCCGCCTCCTCCTCCACAGCCCCCTGTGTCTCTCTCAGCATGGAGCCCATCTGATCTGCCACACAGGCCTCCGCCAACTCTCATTAAACACTTTGGAGACTTAGACAAAAATACAGATGAGCCTCTCGAGCTTCACACTTTCCTGACGAGAGGTGGGAGCTCGGATACAAGAGTCATTGTGAACAGATACGTGGAGGGTTTTATTACTGAAGAGGCCGTCTGTGTCGGTCCGCGGAGGTCGATATAATCCATGGGTGAAATATGCCTCAGCAACTATACTCTGAAGGAGTCGTGCTACTTTTTGAATGTGGAACAATACATGGCCATCAGCATTTTACCAATAAATACATAAAGGCTCGGATGGAGGATGCAGAGACAAATTAAAGCCTTCGCATGCCGTCGGTTCCAAATTAAAACTGATTTGTTTCCAGCCAATATTCATGCGGCTCTTATCCCTAAAGGACGAGTTAAGCAAATTTAAGAAGCCATCTCTGCACTTCATAATAGGCTTTCACAGTATAAGCACCTAAAAACTCAATATATTTTTTCTATAAACCATTTCAAAGACCTAATGCTGAGAGCTAAATGTACTAGAGAGAACTAATGATGAAAAAAAACTTTGTCTAGATAATTAATGAACTCTTGAAACAAGACCAGCATTAAATCATGAAATTTTTAAGTCATAGCTCAAAAACAAAGCCGGTGTAGTAAATAAAGTTGCCTTTTAAGGCCGACTTTAAAAAAAAAATCCCACTACTTCTGACTCCAAATGTCAGCTACGTCTAAATAAGTAACATCATGTCTATCTGCAGTGTCACAGCTTCCCATGTAATTCATTTTTCTCAAGTTGCCTTCTCCTAAAACGGACTGAGCTATAAGCACGGGGATGAATAAAGTTCTCATCCGGTAACAAGTGATGCATCTGCCAGGCTGCTCTGTCCTGTCGCCCCTTCCTGAGGCAGGTGTGTTAATCATGCTCTTTATTAATTAAAGAGAGGTAGACACACAAACGCGTACAGGAGCTGTCTGTCGGTTCACCTTCGACTAACTTCAAAGGCACGTCTGTGAGTACACAAAAGTGGCGGTGCCACTTGTGATGGGAAACAACAGCTCATCATTCCCCAAGCTTTGCTACGGTGGACTTCTTGGCCTTGAGTGGGGGGAGAGAGTGAAGGGGGAACCCCTCTCCCCAGCAGACAGCTGGGGGCTTCACTGATGTTCCCCACAGCAGACAGGTAACGAGTGACAAAAGGGGGCAGAGACGAGCATCTGTTGCCAAACAACAGGGCTGATAGGGGTGCGAGCGGGGTCGCGGTGCTCGGATGTCTCCCATCAAAAGGAGAAAAAATTGAGTTCTTTCTCCCTCAAAATCTCTATAAACTGTCTTCACAGAGTACAATGTAATTTTTGTCACAGCACTCCCAATAGTTGAAATGAAACACTTTCTCTTTGTGGAACAAGAGGAAGATGGAGGGAGGGAGGAAGGGGGTGGGTGGGTTGGCCTAACAATAGCCGCTTGGACTGACATTAATTTCTTTAAGCTCATGAAGGTCAGTATCCCGCTTTGCTGTAGAGGAATGTCAAGCATCCCTGGGCACCTCTCTAATTCAATTACTGGTTGCTCCAACTCCAGTAATTCCAAATCCACCCAGGTCCTCACTCTGACTATGAATCCCTGCTTCCCTTTTGTCTTCCTCCCGCCGTATTCAGGCAGGCCATGTTACTTACAGTCGTGCTTGACATCTAGTGATGTCTTTACATGCTAGATGTGTAAGACAACACCCTGATTCACTGAGGAAGATAACCTCTGTTTTAGACAGGGAAAAGCTGCCAGTGCCAGGGGTGTTGTATTTCCCTCCCTGCTATTTACTGCGCGTGGGAGATTTCTCCTGTGGTCAGCATGGCTGCTGTGCCCCAGCTATACGTCTGCACACTGATCTGTTGGCAGACAAACAGCCAGCTCCTGCGCACACAGTCAGGCTTTCTCTACTTCTTTTTCAGCTTTCCCCGTTCTCTCTCTCTCTCACTCCGGGCTTTGTTCTTGCTTTCCTTACACTGTATCTGATTCCACCTGTCTCTATCCCTGCCTACACCTTACACCTCGTTTTTTTTTTTTTTTTCTCCCAAGCTTGCTCTCTCCCTCGCTATCTCTCCCTTTGTCAGGGGCCTAATGTGGGACTGCAAATGAAGCAGCTTGACTTCCATCTCAGGCTACCAGGGATCAATATGTGTTGCTCACTATCAGGCAGGACACTCTCTACCTCTCCGATGCTCTCACGAGGGAGGATGGCCAAGCAAATGAAACGCCCTCAACTCCTCGCACGCAAACATCGCACAAAGGGCGACATAATTCAGCTTTTTAGTGTCCGTATTTACTACATAATTTGAGCAGCAAACAATAGTGACAAAATAACGTGGCTGTAACCGTGTCTCCTTAAGCAGACGGGTCTCTGAAAGAAAAGCGGTGTCTGCATACAGTGCAAAAGATAAAGAGGTATGTGAACAAAGTGCGATAATAATAAATCACTTTTAGCATGAAGCCTTACTGTGCAGACTAATAGGCTCTGACGTTGCGGTGTAAGCGGTCTAACTGCAGGAAGCAATAAAGCCTGACATCTAAGAAAAAAAAATACACTGTGTTGGTACAAAAAAGCAGCCAAAATAAAGATGAAGTGATGACTTCTAGATGCAAAAAAATGCAAAAAGGAAGCCACAGGAAGCCAAGCGCCACAGGACAAACAGGGTTGCCTGGGAGTTACCTGGACAGGTGGCCACACAGGCACTTTTCTGGACGTTCTGCCCCTCACAGGATGTGCCTCCATTCAGTGGCGTGGGGTTGGTGCAGCTCCGACTCCTCTTCTGCCAGCCACGCCCACACACGGCACTGCAGGACGACCAGGTGGTCCACGTGGACCAGCCACCGTTGACTGTCAGACCAGTGCCAAGGGAGGAGGGGGGGATATGGAGGGGTGAGGTAAAGGGGGAGGAAGGTTGTGAGGGAGGGAGGGTTGGATGAATGAAGGGACAGAGCAGCCAGGATTACCCGACATGCACTAAGGAAAAATAGGCGCGCTGCACTAGAATAATCAAGACTGCTGTTACGCTCTTTGCAAGGTGAACAAACAGAAGCGCGAGAGCAAAAGGGTCGCTGGAGCTACACGAACTGCAGTGGAAACAAAATGGCTTCAACAGGGAGCAGAAAAATCGGACGGCGCTTTCCCGGTTTCCCCTCTGAGGAAGGCTGCGAAATAACTCGTGGGCACGTTACATATCAGAATCTCCCCTCTGAATTTCACAGAGATAATACGAGGATATAATAACATAATTGTAAAGCCATTCAATTTAAAACCACACTGTCACAGTCATTCATGCGTAAAAGCAACAAAACCATCAACAACGTCTCCTCCTGGGAACAGCCAACACACTGCTGAGATATAAATGCATCACGGTTGTTCCACATATTCGGACTGCGTCCTTCACACGTTCGCCGCTGATTTCACACCACAACATATCATTCAACGAAATCAAGTAGGCTTATCTTTGAATTGGAGAGACCACCGCTGTATAATTCATTCCTCTTTAATTTTTTTTAAGATGAGAAACTCAAAAAACTCTGAATTTCTGTTATTATCGCCACTTGTCAGAGCAAACTTTAACCATCCATTGCAACTTAATTGGTACTATGTCTCTCAATCATGCCAGGCGATTACATCAAATCATCCTGTATCTACCGTGTTTCCTCAGACATTCCTGATTTATTGACTTGAACAGCACTGTCGTTCTCTCTCTGTACATACTCCCTTCCTAATTTCCCCCTAACACTCCCCTCTGTGGCTGAGTCGTGGCTGAATCATTTCCTTGCCCTCTCTTTGCGATTGATTGCCCACCACAGCGAGGTAAATTGCCAGGCAACTCGGCCCCTGATTACCTCTTAGAACAGAGTGCAGTCACACCAGCCAGGCCTCGTTAAAATGCATCTCTGGCCCCCTGTTGAACCCCCTTTGAAAAGTAGCAGTTATTATGACTTGCTACATATAGCTAGATTAACTAGCACAGTAGACTGTGGTACCTTCAGCTAACTGATTTTTTTTCTCTTGAACTCAGAGCAACGCAAGTGAAAAGCAGCAAGAGTTTCTTTTGTTTGGTTGAGGTTTTTTGTTTAGCTAAAAACCCTCTCTCATCCTAAACCAGTGCTGCGACAGTAATAAACGTCATCAAGCAAACAGTGTGATGGAAACAAATAAAATTGCACATGCAAGCAACTCAGCAATTTGTTCCCAACTTTCTGGGTCTTTGCGTGGAAATCATTGTTTGACAACACAAGAAAGGCAAAAAAAAAAAAAAAGAGTGCGTATGGTCATGCCTTCACAGTTAATTCAGCCCTAGATTGCTTCTTTACATCTTTTAACAACAAGCTAATCAATTAGGAATAATTGTGCTTCTTTAGTTTTATGCTGGAGGCTTAGAGGAATGTATGATAATGTGTTCTGACTGCATGCTCCAAATTAACACATTTTTTGTGTGAAAATGCACGACTCAATTTGCAGCTGCATTTAAAGCCGTAACGCTCGGACCCCCTTTGGGTTTGTTGAATTACAAAAAAGAAGAGAGAATTAACCTAATAAAACGAAAGCTTTTTGACAAAGATCTGAAACACACTTGGCTCACTTACTGTTTATTATGCTTTTATTGTTAAATATTGATTTGATGATTATGTTCATTAACTAAAATCATGCAAACACTTTTTCTCTCACTCGAATTCATCTAAATTGGTGCACAAAGACTCTAAAACCACATTCAGGTCATGTTTTCTTAATGGGATTTCATCCTAAAAGCCAAAATTCAATGAGGATTTATACAGACGGGCATCTTCCACATATTTTTAAAAGTCCTCATAGTTTTCTTTTGAGACAAATGTTATTTTTCCACCATACAGCAAGTTTACATTATACAACTATTCATCTTAACATAATTTCATGATAAGACATAAAGTCATATGAAAAGATACAGATTCAAAGGACTCCATGAATTCCTGTGAAAAACTAAGTACACCCAATGATTCAGTCACTGAAACACCTTTAGCAGCAGTAACTTTACATAATTGTTTTCTGTACGACTTCATCAGTCTCGCCTACATGTTATAGACTTGCAGCTCTCCTCTGGATCATTGTCCCGTGCCATGATCTAATTCAGGCCAAGCTTTAGCTGTCAGACAGATGGCTTGTATGTATTATTTTGGTATACAGAGAAGTTCCTGCTTGCCTCAATGACTGCACGGGTTTCAGGTCCTGTGGCTGTAAAGCAAGTGCAAAACATTACCCCTCCACCACCGTGCTCAACAGCTAGTAGGAGGTATTTGTGCTGATAACCTGTGTTTGCTTTTCACTATATGTGGTGTTGTGCATTATGACCAAACATCATTGATCTAAAGAACATTGTTGCAGAGGTCTTGTGGTTTGGTCGTGCTGCCATACTCTTTTTCACTTTTATGAGCCTTTTTTCCCCAGTCTTTCTTTAATTATACTGACTGCAGAATCTGATATGTAGCTCTTGAATTTAAAAAAAAAAGAAGAAGTTTTTCTCTCTTCTCATTACACAATCTGACCTTGGGCTGAATTTATTGGGACGTCCACTCCCAGGAAGACTCTGTGTTAACACACCTGCATGTTCCAGACCAGCAAACTGTCAGAGGTTCTGCTTTTATTGAGGCGCTCACACTTGCTGATGGTCCTTTAATTAAGTGCATTTGATTAGCAGCACCTGGCTGCTAATTACCCTATAACAGCATTAAGGGTGTACTTAGTTTTTCCACAGGACTGAATAGAGTCCTCATTTTGCATTATTATGAGTCAGTGGATTATGTTTAGCGATCACTATTGCCATCCTCGTCTATCCTTCACTACTTAATTTACGAGTATTTATCTATTTACCGCCTTTTATTTTTGATATTGCTTTATTTGAACTGCAACAGCACCATCATGGAGCTGTTACCATGTTTGGCACATTTCATTTTTTGGTTGAATGGTCAAACAGCAAATTCAAAGGCTTTAAAAACCCCACCGTACATCCCAAGTTGCCCATTCTGTGGAATTTATTTGTAAACCTAATCTATATAACTTCCTATTACAATATTACACAGGTATCAAAAAACAAGAACGATTTAAATATAGAAAATGAACAGGTAGTGCCTCTTATTTGTGGCATGCACTGTGTTTTCTGAGCTGATGTGTCAGATAATAAACAAGAACTGCTGCTCTGCCCCTACAGTGCATCGCAGTATCATCTTTCTCTGGCAGCCTTAACTAAAAAACAAAAAAAAAAAAAAAAAAAAAACACACCCTGTGTCAGGCATTGTGTCACATTATCCATTCATTATTCTCAATGTTGTTTTCATCAATCGTTCCCTCGTGATTTCCATCTTCTGTTCGCGTGGAGCTGAGAATTACGCCAGGCTGTAATGTATTTAAAACTTTTGTAGTGCCAGTAGCCGTGGAACCCTCTGTGATAGTAAATATGCTGTTTCTCTGCATTTTAATAAAGGCCAGTCTGCTTATCAAGCCAAGTCATTATTTACAGTTTGCTGTTAATTCAATTTCCCTTCTCATACTGGATCCACTACAGAGGAGGAGGAAGATGGCAGCCTCGACATCAGAGACTGCCAG
Organism: Maylandia zebra; assembly: GCF_041146795.1. Lineage (NCBI taxonomy): Eukaryota > Metazoa > Chordata > Actinopteri > Cichliformes > Cichlidae > Maylandia > Maylandia zebra. The sequence continues at coordinate 35,894,933 of NC_135168.1, forward strand.
CTTTGGCAGAATGGCTGCCAGTAACATTTTAAGTTGTGGTAATTAATGTGCAGATACACCACTCTCTCTTTATGTAGTGATTTATGAAAGTGTAATTCTTGCGCTGCTGAAAAACAGAGCTGATGTATGCAATTTGTCACCATATGTCAAATATGTGAAACACAGTGTAATAATAAAAAACTACACTGTAAACTCTGAATGTAACAGTATGAAGAGCTGACGGGAGACTTGCGCCCACACATCTTCCGTGCAGCAGCATGCAAAGGTTAATGTGGAAATGTGGGGCAAGGGAAGCGGCGTGCAAGCTTAAAAGGATTCATCCGAGCAGTTTTCTGCGTTTGTATATTTGGAAGCTCAATCGAGCCCGGACCCCGGCACTAGTCTCTGTGCACAGTTTTGACATCTGCTGAAAGAAGTCGTCACCTACCATAGACAAGGATCGCGGCAGAGGTGCTTTTGCGGCGAGCGACGATGTTTTTGGCCACGCACGTGTAGTTGCCGGTGTCGGCCAGCCGGGCTTTTTTGATGACGAGATTATGGTCGGGCGTGATGACAAAATTGGGGTCACTCGCTGGGTCGATCACATCCTCGTTTCTCTGCCACTCCACCTGAAAACAGATTTCAGCGGTCAAAATCCACTGCAACTCGACAGACAGCAGCTCGCCACCACCCCATACAGCTCTACAGTGGCCAGACATGATGTGGATGAGAGACTTCTACGTCGACGGGTGTATGTGTGTAGGGGGGAAGCAGCGAGGTACTTCTTTTCTGATGCAATCACACAGACAAAAGATGACCAGACGCGGCCTGGTGTAGTACTGAGATACAATTTATTTAACGCCCTGCTGATTTGAATATTTATTCGCTTCTTGTGGGGGAAGATTGCAGCTTTTATTTTGTAGCTGCTGGACGTCTCTGTAGCTGTCCGCGAACACGACTGATCGTGCTTTGTGTAAGTTTCCGGGCCCTCTTGCAAGAAGCCAAAACTGATGTTATTTCTTTTTTGGTGTTCTCTCAGATTGGCTTGCTTGTTTTCTTGCTCTCACTTGACCTTGTTCTGTCTCGAGAGGAGCAACAGTGCGGCAGCATTGTTGTTGGTATTACTGCCAGTTGTGATACCGCATATAATTGGGCCTACTTCCTCTGGTGCACCATCCCCGCTTTCCCCCCGTCGTGACTTCTACTCTGATGTTCTTTTCTGCTGAACTGCGGCTGGCACCTTCCTTCCTATTTCTCTGCAAACTGTCCCTACGCTGTCGATCTGCGATTGGCTAGTCTGCGGTTTCTGGTCTCTGGGCTGTCTGAGCGGCTGGCCTGAGCTCCTCTTGTGCTGTTATTAGAGCAGTTAGTGCCTATCTGGGACCGGGAGGATGCAGCGAATGAGGTGAAACAGCTGGCCCCGGTCTGGTCCTCTAAACACACGCACGGCACGGTGAAACAGAGAGAGAGAGAGCGAGTGTGACTTGAGCAGAACAAGAGATACAGTGCATGGAGAGGCGGGAGAGATACACCGAATGAGATAAGGAAAGAGTGAGGCAAATAGATCCATTAATTATGCATAGGCCTTTAGAGATGCCAAATGGGGAGTGAAGCCTCCAAGCCAATGCTGAGTGATGTGACGAGACGACGTGATATACAGCTTCCCAGAGATGTAAGAGAGATAATAAATCAATAAGGGCAAATAATTAGAGGTGTAATTTATCCGAACAGGGTTGTCTGTTCCCCTGGTGGAATGGAGGGATATGCCAGGGAGCTGATCTTGAGCTACTCTGCGGTCTTTGTCCCCTCGGTGAGGAAAGGGTAAATGGATGGCAGATTCGGGCCTATAAATATCTCCCCTATCCGTGTCTCACCTCGGCTTGTGGCACTCCCTCGGGGGGATGGCAGCGCAGCAACACCTCCTGGTCCAATGCCACCTCTTTACCCTGCGGCTCCTCCTCAAAGTTCTTTCTCAGGTCTTACAAGAAAGAAAAGAAGAAAAAAAAAAGTAGAGAAACAACCAATTAGGATGTGAAAGCTTGCAAAGGTTTGAAAGAAACACTTCTCTCTGCAAATAACTTGGCCTGGTGATGTGTCTAAATTTGCAGCTCTTGAAATGTCCGTCAGTGGCCTCGCCGAGCATGTTGCACTCTAGTTGGCCCCTAAGCCACACTGGGATCGGTGGCACCAACCATGTTGCTTATTACAAGCTGCCTGGCTGGTTCAGAGATGCTTGTCTGCTGCCAGAGGGGCCCGGCATCAAGCAAAAGCAATTGCATTACCCCTCACTCCCACCCACTCTCCTCTCCCCGGCATCCGCCAGCCTCCAGCTTCCATCTGTATGACGGCTTGGAGCAGCCACACGAAAACAAAGCCCTGAGGCGCCTGGACAAGAGCTCCTGCAAGCCTGGCTGACTGCATGGGGCTTCACATTACGTCTCATTGAATACTTACTGTTGCACAAAGTCCTAGTATATATTTGTCTGTAAGCCCCAGCTGTGAATTACACAGGTAAAAACTGGGAACAGTCATTTCTTGCAGGGGAAATAAATGTAGATCCATTTGTATCAGATGAGCCAGACAGGCCGCCGATAGCTGGCGGGACTGGCACAAATTTGATGTGCTCACCCCGGGTTTCAACTCGGAGCGAAGCAATGTGTTATTGTGTTGTAAGAGGCTGAGGGTGCAGCTGTGAGAATTCCTTTAAACAGATGTTGAGCCTGTCCCGACCAATCACACTGAGAGAAAACATTAAGAGAGGCAGGGAGAAACTGACGACATTCGATTTAATTAAAGCTGATAAATTTGGACTGGAGGAGACTTGAGATGTAACAGTGTTGGAAGGCTCGAACCTACGCGAGCGAACAGGCGCGTGCGTGGGAACCTCGCCGATGCGATCGCCTGGTTATGCATCGTTATTCAAGCATGTGCGTGTCCTTATCTTACATCTAACTGACTTTGCTGAGCTCTCACACACGGATGGATAATGAATGTGTGTTTTCAAAACGTCTGGTGGTTTGGAGACGGTGCCGTGTTTGGCTCTGTCTGGAATAATACATATTTATGTGGGAATTAATAGGCGGAATGTTTTAAAATACTCAAATGTAAAATGGCTTCTTCTAATAAAGCTTCTGAGGCTGCGGCGAGGGATGTGTCTGCGTTCCCCAGACAGATTTATGATTGCTGCACAGCAATAAATTTCAAATCTGTTTTTATTTCAGTTACTTTCATAGGGATCATTTCTGATATACTGTATCCAGCAGAAAATATGCTCATGAATACTCAAATTTAGAGCTTCACCCTTTTCTTTTTTAAGACCTTCCTCGAGCAGATACATTATTCTTGGGTTCTTCCTGTCGGGGTTGGATGTTTTCTTCTCACAAGTATCATCACAGGAAGATGATTTAACTAAATTGTAATCACAGTAGTGCACTGTGGTGCAACAGATCATAATGTTCTCTGGGCTAATTGTTAAATGAAAGTTAGTCTCCCCCTCCCAACCACCCGAGGTGAAAACACAATATTCTCTTATTACATGCCGACATGCAATACACAAGCACCTTGTTAGGCAGCAGGCTTTGGATTTGTAATGATGCAGTGCTCATTTGACAGTGCACTCACAAGCAATCCTGATGTATGCTTTCTGGCTCTTCTGGGTTCCGGTGGTGCTCCAGGCGACACACTGACACCAGTACTCATCAAGTCCGAAGATCTTCTCCACCTGCTGCCTGGTTATTTCGATTGTCACCTGCATGACTGGCAGCGCTGGAGAGCAAAAACCCAGAAGAGTCAAAATGTTAGACACAAGACAAGCCCGGCTTTGACAGCAGCAACGAGCTAAGAGGCCAGAAATACTTCTCAAAGGAAAAAATAAAAAAAGAACAAAAACAGAAACAAATGAGCTGAACTGATACCTTAAGTGCATTTTGTACCTTGAACTAAACCAGCAAAGTAAAAAAAGGAGAGGAAGAATAAACAAGCAGAGAACTATAATCATACATAAACAGAGTGCTTGTTAAATGAGAAGAGAGCCTCACAGCTATCCTTGGTGTAATTTGGAGGGCATGAATACAGCAACAGTTAGGAAGGAACAAGGAAGTGCTAAACAAGCACTCGACAAACAAAAATGCTCAACATAATCCACGTCTCTATTATTAAATCCAGGAGGAGGGACGAGTTCAGCATTTCCCCACAACCGTGTTGATATAAGTGACGCCGCTGGAACACGGGGCAAAAGTGGCTTTATTGCTTTTCTAGAGGAATGTAAACAGAAGCCTTCTTTAAACAAAGAAAAATTGGGACAAAATCCAACCCGCTAAACCGTCCAAACAACACAGCGTTGTTAGAGTCGTATCTTTTCTTTTTTCTTATATTTGAGAAGCAATCTTTCATTTCATTTTCTTTTGACCTTCTACTTGGGACTTGTAATCCATGGGTAATTCTTATATATTGAGCTGCGACCTTGATCCCTACCATGTGCCTTACTTTGTCTTCGCCCTGATAAAGAGACTGCCGTGTTTTCCTTGAGCTTCCAGCTTTCTCCCTCCCACCCCATCTTATCTGTTCTCTTTGTTGTCTTTTGGAGAGAGGCGTTCATACGAACACATTTTAGAGTTGCAGAGGACACATCCTGGAGACTAACAGGAGCCGCATACAAAGTGCACTATATTCAGATTTCAATGGAAAGCCACTTTCTAACTTCCATTCACACAAAAGCACTCTGACATACTCTTGATTTGACGGTGACAATCATTTCCAGCTCCAGACTGAACCTGACTGAAGTGAGGCGTGCTCCATTACGCCATCACGACTTCACAGCAAAGAGTATCCGAGCAAACCAGCAAAGCATAAATTTGGGATTTTTTTTTGCTAAATAATTTGAGGCGTACTGCACATGACTGCACGAGCCCAGGCTGGCCCAATGATGACACGAGCTGTCGGCGAGAGGAGGAGGACGGGCTCCACCGCCGGAGGCCACACAGAGTGATAAGTAGCTGTGAGGGTCACTGGCAGACCGCCATGTATTAGTGTCTAAATGCGGCGGATTTTTTGCTATATGTGATCACAGTAAATGTGAGTCCATGTGCAGTGAATCCAGCCCCGAAGCACCACTCCGAGCATCAACAACACCTCGTGCTGTGTGCAACATTTCACCAACATGCTCGCTCGCAGTTAATTTAAAAAGTAGAGAAAGTGATCCTCTTATGTTTACTCTGCCTTTTTACAAAGCCTGCCAGAGACTGTCAAAAAAAGTTAGACTCAATTCCAACACGAGACTGGATTGAGAAATCCTCGTTTATTCTTTCTCGTTGTCTTTCTGAAGGTCCACTACCTCTATTAAGCATGTGTGTTTGTTCTCCGTGTGTGCAGCAAGAGTGTTCGGCGCAGGCTGAGAGAGCACCTAAAAGCTAAAGAAATGGCTAAAGTAACAAAATGGGCACTGCAGAGCATGAACAAATGGAGCATAAGAAACCTTCCTTCCTTCTGCAAATAAGCGGCATGGGGAAATTTGGCTTTTCCTCTTAAACACGTACACGTGTACGCAACAGCAGTAGCTTTAACTTTACATACATCACTTAAGGATTACGCTTATTTCAGCAGCTACATCTTATAGATTCCAAAGAAAAAAAAAATTAAGCACAGTACTAAATGAAATGTCAAACTCAGGAGAGCAGCGCTTCTTATTGGATGTATATTTACTTTTGCAGTAATGTGCAAATTCTATCTTGTATGCCAGAAAGCGCTTTGAGAGGGAGAAGTTGCACATTTTATTTTTGCTGGTGTACACAGCAAGTGTGTACTTGTTCTTTTGTGCATGTAAGTAATAAAATCTATGAAACGCACATTATATATGGGTGAGTACCTGCTGCAGAGCAAAAACTGGGGAAAAAAAAATTAATGTAAAGCATGCACTAAAACCTGAACATTAAACGAACGTTTATTTTGAGGAATCTGTACAGAAACATCTGATCGTCCTGACTTACATTGAGCTCACAGCAAGCAGTTTATGCGCGCAAGCTAGAAAAATATATTTAAATACATGAATTTGAAATTTGGTATAAAGTGATATTCAGTGCTCGGTATGGCTCAAATTACAGTAGCAATTCGTTTGATTAATGCAAACCTTCCTCCTTCTTTGAGCTAGGGGGTGAAAGGAATAAAGATCAGTATGGAGATGCAAAGCATGAACAATAGCAACCTGAGGTGAGAAATCCTAAGAAGAGCAATTTGAAGCTCTGCTTGCCAGGGTAATTGCATTCTGTTTCCTTATCTTTTCCTGTCTCCATAATTACCTGCTTTCTGTGTCTGACACCTTCCAGTAACACTGCTGTGAGTCACTCTGTCCAATTTCACTCCAATTAATAAGTAGGACAAAATAATCTCATCACTTTGAGGACAAAACGCGTCTGTAATTTTACAGCAGTTTATAACGATCGGACAGGCTGCTATTTACTGTTGTTTTCCCCAAAGTCTGCTCCATCAACACAGCTATGAGTAAAACAAAACTTTATGAAAATGACTCAGAGACGACTGACGGAGAAACCACATTATTGATTCCTAGAAAGCTGTCCTTCTGAAAGTGGAGCACCGCCACATTTATGACTCAATTATATTAATATTGATTTATAATAGTATGCTCGCCGCCTTCAAGGTGTTAGGAACGGAAAAGAGGAAATTTACACTTCCTTGCCTGAAAGTGTGCACTTAACATTCCTGTTAAATGATAATTAAAACATGGCACGATTCCTGCAGCCTTTGGTTTGATCTGCAGCCCATTTTCTAAATGAGCTCACATCCCAAACCTCAGTGAAATAAGTGAGAAAATTTTAAAGGGTGATTATGTGATTGACACAGTGTGAATCCAGTGCTGGATCCTTTCTACATTTTTGTAGAGCAGTGGGATAACTTACTAGGCCACATTTGAATACAATTTCTGGAAAGTACACTTCACTATTGTAACACTGCATGGGAATAAATTGGACTGGGAAAAACAGAAAAATAAAACATGAACACAAATGCCACCAGCAGTGGAGTCCTCTCCTGTGGTAATTAATATCACTTTTCACACCAACTACCCGCCTGACAAGCTTTAAAGCTGCAGAAACAAAGAAAAAGCATATGCACTCACTGGGCACATCATTAGGTGTACCTGTTCAAATACTTGTTATCAGCCAATCACATGGCAGCAACTCATTGCATTTAGGAATCTACTGGGATTTTCCCTGCAAAGATTTACAGAAATGATATCTTATTGGTCGGAGGAGAACGGCCACACAAGGTTATAAGAAGCTAACAGTAACTAAGACAACCACTTGTTACAACCAAAACATGCAGAAGAGCATATGAATCCACACCATGTTGAACCTTGAAGCAGATGGGCTACAGCAGCTGAAGACCACACTGGGGTCCACTCCTGTTAGCTAAGAACAGGAAACAGAGTCTGTAGTTCACACAGGGTCACCAAAATTGGAAAAGCATTGTGTGATCCGATGAGTTGGCAGGGACAGAATTTCTCATAACATCAATACACGGATCCATCCTGCCTTGTATCGAGTTTCAGGTTTGCACTTGTGGAGTAATTGTTCTGGGGACCATTTCTTGGCACACTTTGGGCCCCTTAGCGCCAACTGAGCATTGTTTAAACACCGCAGCCTACCAGAGTACTGTTGCTGATCATGTCCGTGCCTTTATGACCACAGTGTACACATTTTTTGATGACTGCTTCCAGCAGGGTAACGCACAAAGCTGTCACAATGCTCAAATCATCTCAAACTGGTTTCTTGAACATGACAATGAGATCACTGTACTGCAACGGCCTCCACACCTCCATGTCAATAGAGCACCTTTGGGAGATTCACAGCTGACAAATCCAGCATCTTGGTGAATCTATGCCACGAAGAATTAAGGCAGTGCTAAAGGCAAAAGGGGGTCCGACCCAGTAGTAGAAAGGTGCACTAACATATACAGGGTGTATCGTCATAAAGACTCATCCGACTTCAACGTGCTTTATTTCCATGGATGTTCACTAGTAACGATCGAAACACATACTGTCAGAAAGGGGGGATTCGTGAGTTCCACGTGGTTGCCAGTAGGTAGCTTAACAACAGCAGTGACTCCAGACATGCTTGCAAAGTATGGGACGAGTTTGACTATCGTATGGACAGATTTATCTATATCTCTATCGATTGATCAATAGATATAAAAAAGAAGTACAGATAGCTCTTCATCTTAAACTTTTGGCTTCATATAAAATTTGAATTCTGCTAATCTTCTGCTTGATGCATTCACAAATCGTTTCACTACTTGTACTACTTTAAACGGCTCACAAGATATTCTCTGCATGATGAGCTGCATTTTTTTAAGGCGTGCAAATGGAGCCTGGTCTACCAGAAGTCTAGCTTGTTCTTAGAAAGCCTAAATAACAATATCCTTCTTGGAATTTTGTCAAGTGATCCTGAAAACAGACTGACTTGTGCCACCTGAATAAATTCTAAAGTTAATTTTAGCAAACTTGAATTATTAAACACTAAACCGACCCAATCAGAGCATCTTTGATAGCAAAGTGTTGTTCCTTGGTAATTATTTAAATTCAAATTTAAACACATAACAACTGTAAAATAATCATTTGTACATTTGTAGATTTACCTGAAATACATGCAGGGAAGAGTACTGTGCCCTTTTTAGCAGAGTCGCACACACAGGGTGCTTACAAACTCAATTTAAAATAATTTAATAGGGCAATGTAATGCTGCCAGTGAGGCAAAACCCAGAGGGGGAAAAAGTCAGCAAATCATACTGCTGCTGCTGCTTCTGAGCTGTTGAAGGTGCACAGTATTAACTCAAGCCTCAAACAGACAGTTAGCGGTGTTTGAAGAGATTTTAGTGCCCAAATCAAACTTAAACATAAAAATATGAGGAGACAAATTGGATTTTGAAAATTATCCAATTTCCCAAAGAAAATTGCATCCTTATTTCCCCGTGATTTCGTTTACCTGAACACAAACAATTATGGTAATCAACAATTTTTGTGTAAAGCAGAGAGTGGGAGAGAGAGAGAGGATGCTTTTATCCAAAAAGAAGGATTGGGAAAAGTATCAAGGCCACGGGCTCGGAGACAAATAAAGCAAACAAAAACCCCCAACCCCAAACAAAAAACACACATGGCTCTGCCTTGAGAAGGCCTGAGTTTAAAAAAAAAATGAAATGGAAGAAATAAAAAAGACCGAAGCAAATGCAGAGTGGTTCAGTTCATGAATAAACTGACCTTACTATTGTATGATGGAGTCTTCAGGCAACAGAGTACAATACAAGCTATTACTAGATCCACTGGCACACACACACAGACACGCACACAGGCCACATCCAGAATTACTGTATTGTGTTTTTATTTTAATCTGCAACGAAGACAAGATTATTTACACATGCACTCCATTCAAATGTGCAAGGAGTGTAACGATGAACAAAAGGGACGGGGTCACACTGTGAGAGCACAGACATCTTTCTCTGCGTGTGTGTGTAGATAGGATGAATCTCCCCCTGAGCCAACAGGGGCTCAACACACACAGGGTAAACATCATTGGACTCAATCCCGGGTGAGTCGATATTGGGCTTGTCTGAGTGCAGGACTTTATTTTTCTCTCCCTCACTCTTGTTTTCGCAGTCTCTGACCTCAATTCCATAGGGGTCATTTGCTTATCAAAGGCAAGGACTGGAACTTGCAGGTCCTGAGTGGGCGCTCATTGTGACCAAGGAAATTCAATTAGGCAGCATCCCTACAGTGTGTGTGGGTGGGATTCATCAGTGGATATAGGAGGATTAGGGTTGGGTGACTCTACATCAGGGGAATGCACCATTTCAAGGGAGAGAGTTCACAATGGTTGATGGGAGGCACCACAGATGAACGCTTTTAAGAATGCACTGTCTGCACATCCCGGCAACCGGTCAAAGCCATACTCTAAGGGTTTTATTTCCTCCTGTGGTTCTTCTTTGTACCAAATGGCATCAGTGTCATCAACGGCACCACAAGTGTCCAAAGCTTCCTTTTACGAAACCAACAATGTGCTCTTCCGCCGGCCAATTTACCTCTCCTACATGAAAGAAGTCCAGACATCAAGCTAGGCTGGCAAAAAAAGACAACTTTGGAGCTCACTAAACAGCCTGTCAAAATCAATCCAAAAGCACAGTCACCTACCAACCTATACAGTATTTACAGCTGCAACCCCATGTCACTGAACCAAGGGCACAACTGCCTTATCCAGTCTTCAAACTTCCATTATCATGTAAAGCAGCCCAGTGATGAGTGGGCCACGTTAGGTGACGACGAGAGCTTAAAATGGCAGGTGGCGCCATAAGCGTGCCTCTCCTGACAAGGATAACGTGGCCTTCCGAATAAAGCATGATTCTATTAAAGAGCAGGACAGACGGGAACAGCTGGGGGAGGGGATAAGGAAGCGGGGAGCTTGGTTCACAAGGAATACACTAGGACCTTCCATTCAGGGATGTTGGTGAGGTTGCGACTCAAGTCAGTGGGACAGTGTTCTGGGTCAAGGCTCTGCCTCCGGTTATGACCAGCTTTTCAAGAGCTTCTTTTGATTGAGCTGTCCATTTTTCACAATGAATGCATGCTGCAAGGCCTCTGCTGATGCTCTGAATGTCGTTACAGATTATTCATGGCTGACAAACAGGCAAGCAGGTAGTGCTCCAATCAATCCGGCCAGGTTGAGTCCAATGCCACTCCAAGGAGACTCAGGTGGAAATCTGACAGCAGAGGGGGAAGAGTACAGGACGCAGGATGAAAGACAGATAATATAATACAAATAATAATAATTGTTATCTGAAGGTTACCTTCATTTATGAAGATAATATTTCCGGATAATTAGTTTAATGATTTTGCAAATCCACGGTTCAAGTCATAACATTTTTTTTTAAATTTTTTTGTTAAAAAAACAAAAGAGAAAAAAAAAGATTTTAGCAAATGATTGGATTACGAAGAAAATAACCTCCATTACTTTGATGTAATTCCAGGTTACTCTTTATCTGAAGGACCTTTAAACACGATGGCTTTCATCAGACTGAAAAGCTTTAACCAAGGATTAACCACAGCTTCACATGGTTAATTAGCAAAGGCAACATGAGTGTATGGCTAATTAGTTACAAAGAAATTTCATATATTTCACAACCTTCATTTACTAAAAGTGTTTTAATAGAGAACAGACTGACGTTTGGTTAAACTGTGAATTTCTCAGTTGTTCTCCTGACTGAAGTTTGGTAGGGTGACCATATTTTGATTTCCAAAAAAAGAGGACACTTGGCCCAGTCATGAAGAACTTTAATAATACTGTTTGCTTAAAGAAATTTTTAACATATTAAACGATGCCTTCTCTGTGCGGTTAACGAATGGTGAAATAAAAAAAAATGTCATATAGGCTTTTACAAGTCAACAAGTGCAAAATAAGGCCTCATCTGTATAAGAAAAATTACCAGTACCGGGACGGTACGAGGGAAATTTCTTTTGCAGTCCGTCTGAAAGGCTGCACTTGCGCTTTGGCATCTTTTAAACCAGCGGTCCCCAACCTTTTTTGTGCCACGGACCTGTTTATGCCCGACAATATTTTCATGGACAGGCCTTTAAGGTGTCGCGGATAAATACAACAAAATAAAACTAGTACCGGTACCGAAAAAAAGCAAATTTATTCATAACACACGTGAAAAGACCCAGGAAAACCGAGTAAACGATAAGAACGATAACAAAATAACGCTGAAAACCGATAAAAACCCTGAAAACTATACATTTCACACCTGAGCCTCAACTCTCGCAGCCCGGTACCAAACGACTCACGGACCGGTACACTGAAAAAAGTGATATTGTCTCCTTTTAAATATAGCATATTATATTTTGGTATATCTTTTCAATTCAAATGAGTAATTCCTGTCTACATATATAATTCGAGTAACTCCAGAATACATTCCCTGCGTTTTAATCCAATTAATTTTAGTTAATTAAATGTAGCTCAAAATGCTTAAGTATGTTTTTCATAGCCTCCTGCTGGGCCATTTTGCGCATGCGTTAGGACAGGCCACCATTTTGCGCGCGGACTGAAGAAGCGGACTCTTTGTGTGCTGCAAGCGGGCTCAAGTTAATCGCACAACTTCATATAAAGGTGGTCTAGCTTCGGTAAGTAAACCTTTTACGGTCGTTTTTGTTTTATTTTTTTACCTCAGTCAAAGCATGTTGACTCTTTAAGACGTGTGCACATGGAGAAAGAAGTCTAAGTAGTTGTACACCTCTGAACTTTGTCATGAATTTGACTTAAGCTAGCTATGTGCTCTATTAGCTACTGCTCTATTAAAAGAGTAATTGTATTGATGCGTTAAAATGTCATATGTTTTTAGCTTAGTTCTTGTGGCACACTTTGTACTAACAAATTATGGAACGAGGCAATTTCTCTGTAGTTAGCTGTAAAGTTCACTGTACAGTCGCCTGCAGTTTTAAGTGGAGAAATCGTCCCTCCCGCCACAACATTGGCATTAAGGAATAGTCGGGCGGGGGAGGGGGCTTCTGAACGCACCTGCACAGTCAGGGGTGCAGTAGGAAATAAGTAGGATTGGCGTTGCACAACGTCTTTTGTGCAGAAAAAAATAATGGTTGTAAACTGTGGAGGAGAATAACTCAGTGGTTGCCAAAAATGTGAGATCAAAAGGCACTGAGAGTGATGTTTGTCAGAACTGAAATTAACTCAGAAAAGAAGTTGCTTCACTTGATAGAGCTGTTGAGTGCAAGACCTGTCAGCGGTCTGGTTTAGCATTTGAAGCCTCGCTACGTGCTTCCAAACCGCTGCATTTAATCTCAGAGAAAACTAACACAGAGAAGTAAAGCAAGTGTGTAAGTTCATCTCTTTATGTTTGCATAGTATTTTCATGTTGAACTTAACAACCGATGTATGGAGCCACAGCTGGACTGGCTGTCGGAGTTTTGTATTGAGGGGGAAAGGAAGCGATTTGTTTTATACTTCAGCTAGAATGAAAAAAGACACAAAGCTGGAGTTATTCGGTGTCTTCATGCTGAACAGCTAAAACTTCTTCCCTCATTCTCCCCCCTCCCTCTCCTGTTGCTACTTCAATCATGAAACTGATCGATTATCAGCTGATCGGCTTTTCTGTAGCTAGTCTCTCTCATTTGTTAGTCACCCAGTTTGCACTAGAAAGAGGAAAACGGCAGATAAACAACAGCAGCACGTTTAAGCTTGATAAGCTGTTGCTAGAATTTTTTTAATATTACTTCTAGTATCAGCTGATGTTTGCTGGAGCCACAGCCGTAATAGCTGCTGGTCATGATAGTTTGGATATGTGGTGAGAAGGAAACATGAAGGTGAAACCAGGAGAAGTTTTTACTGAATCATTAGAGCTGAACAGGTAATGAAGAAACAGGTTTACATTTTAGGTCACATGAATGAGTTGAAGGGAAGTTATGAACTGTTTCTGAGAGACAAATAACTCCAGGATCCTTTTTTAGGTAGCTGACAGCTGGTAACTGTGCAGGGGCGGATCTAGCAAAGTTTTGCCAGGGGCCAGGTTGGGCATTAACAGGGAAAGGGGGGCACAAAGACATAATTTTCTTTCTTATTCTCATTTAAAATGTCTAGCTTTTAATAAATAATAATTCTAAATCTTACTACCAAAGTGGTGATCTGGTTAAATGTATAGAGATCCATTATTGTATGTAGTAAATATTAAGTCTAATATATGCCCTAGTAATAGTAGTACATATAGCACTTTTTCCTTTGGGAAGGTACGCTGTCTGCGCTGTCTGCAACTGTATTGAAGAAAAATGTTGAATCTAATTATTATAGAAAAATCATTGATTTCTGTGCATTAAAGTAGATTACGTCAATTAAGCATTATCAGGCGAAGGGTGCGGGGTGGTTTCCTAATATTTTTGCTGGGAGTTGGCAGTCCTATTAGTTAGTTTAATATTTCTATGTACTGTTTAGAATACCTGAATAAGGAGGATGGTGTAAGTTTTTTAGGTTGATCAGTATTGCTGAAGTATAAAATATTTTGGGTGCAGTGTATTTTTTGCATACAGGTATAACAGAATAGCTTTAATGTTTTGTTTTTAAAACTGAGTATGAACTTATACAAAATGCAGCAAAATATTTATAAAAACAGTTTTATTTATTATAAAATACACTATATCGGATTCATATCGGCATCGGCAGATAATCAAATTTATGATATCGGTATCGGACATAAAAAAGTGGTATCGTGCCATCTGTAGTTTGCACAGAGGCACAAGTAAGATTTGTTTTGTTACAAGGGAGTATCATGAAGTAATGCACTAATGGCTTGGAAACGGTAATTGTTTGTCTTTCTAAAGTTTTTTTATTTTTTTATTTGTCTTCCTTTTCTGGCAGATTTTCTTCCCCTTATGTGTTACTGTTTATTCAAGAAGATGGTGTTATTTTGGTAAGTACATGCAAATTCCTTACATATTTATCACAACAGTATTTGTCACAGTATTGCAGGGACAAGTTTATCTATCTCATCTTAAGGGTTCTTGTGATTATTAATATTGATATTAATTAATATCAATTAATATATATGATTAAATTTCTTTTATCCAGGACAAAAGAAAAAAAAAACTTGCGAAAGTGAAATGAAAAACAGGAATTTAGTTCTTGTGAGTTAAGAGGATGCAGAGCATAGGGTTAGATGGAGGTGGATCATTCACTGTGGTGATCCCTGAAGGAAACAGCCAAGAGAAAAAGGATCAGATTGCAAAAAAAAAAAGTGGTTTGTTTGCATACATGAGTCTTTACGGTACCCACAGGACTCCTGAAGTATAAGTACTCTGAAGTTTGCAGAGCAATTTCAGAGATGCTTGGGGCTTACATGGCAAGCATGTTTTTAGTTGCACATCTAAATTTTCTCTGCTCTCTGTTGCTGATGGCAGAGTTCTGCCCCGCTGACCTCACAGGTGAGACACTCCCACCAGTGGACAAAGAGCACAGGAAAATGTGTTGCCAACCACCTGAAACAGACAAATATCTGCTTTTTAAAACCCTTTAAACCCGTTAAATGGACTGATGCCATTCATTTCTTCTTTGATTAACAGTAGTAACATCCTTCATGCACTGTATACTAACCCATATGATAATCATGCTTTATGAAGTGATGGCAATTGCATTGTAGCATTTAATGAAGAAATAACATCAAGAGAATGCTGTTATGTAAATTACCAATGACTGGTGCTCTTGTGAATAGGAGTGAAACTCTTGTACAACCATCATTTGTTCTGTGTTATGTTTCGATTGAACATTTTAACTTTCAATAATGAATGTTTCACGTGTGGTACATTTGAGTAGCTTGAAGAGCAACTTTGTAATTATTCAGTTATAGCTGCTGCCCTGCGTATAATCAGTGTTAACTCAACTGGATAAAAAAAAAAAAAAAAAACATTCATGATTACCACACTGCAGCACACTGGTAACACTTTAAAGACTATTAATTGTTTTGAAGCGAGTATGTTAGGTCAGAAAATATGTAAAACATTCAGAATCTTCAAGGAAGGACTAGAATGGAAAGACAGTGGTCAATAAGCAGTAAGGAAAACACAAGTTTAATTTTAAGTCTAATTACCTTATTAAAATGCAATTTCTAAATATGGATCGCAGAACAGCAAGTCTGAAACTGGTTAGTTTGTGGATGCATCAGTTTCTAATTGTGATACATTATACTGCTGGTAGTGTTTTATTCTTTTATGTAAGGAGTTTTTTTTTTTCTTTTTTAGAGGAAGAGAAACATTGGTTAACATTTCTCTTGTCTGTTGTTTCTGTTTTGTTTGAATACAGCTTTTTAAAGCTACTAGTTCATAGGCAAAAGTTTTGTAATTTGTATTATACAAATTGCAGCAATTTCCCTTAGAGATGTGGATTCTTATTCTGTTTGCAACAAATTTTGCATTAATAAATGATGTGAAAGAATGTTGTAGTTTTCATTATTGACGTTTTTAAAAACTACAAATCAGGGTAAGCAATATTTTTTAAGTAAACTTAACTTAATTGAAATAGAGAGAAATTAACAATTTGATTGATTTGAATATAAGTTTGGGACATAAGTGTAAAGGAAACAAATTATTCTGGTACATTTAACACGACCTTAGTTGGACTTACTAATAATATTTGACTAAGACGTATCCACAACAGTTAAGTTAAAGTAGCTTAAAAATATATGTTGGTTTTACTCGCTTAAATTAAATTCAGTGTACTTAAAAAATATTTCTGGATTCAAACAAATTTATTTCGTGCAACCACTTGTCATAAAAAAATTGAGTAAATTGAACAAAACATTTTTTTCAGTGTACCGGTCCGAGGCCCGGGGGTTGGGGACCGCTGTTTTAAACATCATCAGGTGCGCTGCATCTAGGGTTGCCAACTCCCTGAAAAATAAATAAGGGACACCTCGTGGCCAGGGCCGGGCAACCCAGTTGTCTTCACCCTTCCCAGTGTGGTAGCTCTTTTTTTTGTGTGTGAAATTATTTTTTAACCATTTGACTTGAATTTGATTTAAGCAGATGCATATTCTTTGTGATATGACCATATGGGAAACAAATGATCATTTAGCCATTTATTTTTAGCTCAAAATAACATTAACACAGTAAAACAGGTCTCTTTCTTAAACAGAAGCCTGTCATGCTTAACTTTTGAGAATACAAGTAAATCTTTCTTTAAAATAACTCTGTCCTGCTTAACTTAAAATTATATAAATTAATAGAAAACAATAGAACAAAATCATTCTTGTAACTGTGCACATATAGTGCATTTAGTACAATTGGCTTCAGTTGAGGTATTATTTCAGCTTTTCTAATGCTAATCAGCTGCTCCTGTTTGTAAACCCGCTTGTTCCCATGAGCTTAACTCATCATCATTATTCATCTATGTATTACTTTTATGTATTAGTCATCTATTTGTTGTAATCATCTATCCTTGCAGTTGTTTATTACACAAAATAAATTATATTATCACACTTCTGGCCACATAGCGCTGATATTCACTGCACATGCCGATATTAACCTTAACCAGAGGGTTTAAAAAAAACAAACCAGTGTTTACATACCATATCTGCTTCTGCCGTGGCCTGGTGGACAAGAAATTGGTTAAGGGTTTCCCGACCTTTCACGCCCCTCATGTTCTTCATGTGCCCACCATTAGAAGCATGCCTATGGAAAAAGTGCGCCGACACACAGTGCAGTGCGCTTTATAGATGTTATCGTGCACTTTTCCAGCCAGGTGTTTTCCTTTTCCCATTCCTCCCTGTACTTTTGCAGCCTTTTTTTCTTTCTCTGAGCGAACAAACATTGCTGCTCTAATTCTGGGCTCACACTGTGCGATTTTTGGCCCATTTTGAGCCGATTTTTGAGTCATGCGACCGATTTGGTGATCGGCCCAATTTTGGCCTTCATCGTGCATTGTGTAGTATACGTGGGGTAACGAGAAGCGATTAACACCTCGAGCAGCTCCCGATCATCAATCGCTGGTGAGGGTGTCACCGCAGCTGCTCACACTGCTCACGCGCAAACACGTAAACGTCGGTGAAAAAGACGGTGCAGCACAGCAGTGCAGCGTGTGATCTGGACACAAGCGATGGAGGCACAACTTGTAGAACTTTGGAAAGCTCATCCGAGCCTTTTCGATGTGGCATCACAAAATTATCACGACCACAACAACCGTGAAAATAGTTGGATTTACATCGCTGCTCAATCACAGCTGCCTGATCAATGTTTTTCATTAGCAGTTTAGCAAAGTTGATGGTGGTGTGTGTGTGTGTGTGTGTGTGTGTGTGTGTGTGTGTGTGTGTGTGTGTGTGTGAGTGAGTGAAAGACAGAGAGAGCGAGCGACAGAATTTCTGTTATAACCTTCATTTTATGGAGGCACAGTGTGAGCACTCAGGTCGCATCAGAGCATCGGGCCGTATAGTGTGAGACCCTGCATCGTGACCTACAAACTTCTAACCCCTGTGAGTCGATCGTGCAGTTTGAAAATCGCACAGTGTATGTCCAGCTTTAGGTGTACTGTCGTCCGAGACTTGCACCGCAATGTCTGCGTTTGTTTCCCTGTTGGCCATGCTTCTTGTTGTGGTCATCTGTTGTCTTCCGGTATTTTCTCTGTAAGCGACCTTTCCTCGACCAATGCGGTAATCTGAATTGTCATACTCGAATTGTCATAAGTGTGCTGTCAGCTCATTGGTCACAAAGCAGGAGAGGGGCTGGGAATTATGTTTTCCAACAAAGCGTTAATTCCATTAAAAGTTATAGACTACTTTTGATTATCACTGTATTACGGGACAAAGTGCGTCCCTTATTAGCTCAACCCTAGCTGCATCCCATCTGTGAGGCAGAGCCACAGTCACATGCCGCAGGGGGATGACATCACACATACGGGTGCTCTTGGCCTCTGTAGGCCCATAGAAAAACCCGCACATTTTAATCAATCTCCAAAATCCCCCCGGACAGAACGTGAAAAGTAGGCATGTCCGGGGAAAAGAGGACAGTTGGTCACCCTAAAGTTTGGTCTGTTTACAGCAGCATCCTGCCATGTGATTACATTTGTCCCTAACCATCAGAAACCCTCACATTAACTTTTATCGAGTGGGAAAAAAGTTAGCGTTCATCCTCCAGCTTCACTGTGCTAATGTGTTTTTAATATGCTAACCATAGCTGTGTAGCTAGCCACCACGTCGTAGCACATCATTATATACCAGCTAGCCCAACTTCAGTAACCCTACAAACATCACTGCTGTTTAGTTTTTTTGTCCTCATTTATGTTGAAAGTGTTAGCAGAGCTGTACATTTTATTTTTTTCAGTCAGAACATGGTATATTATGTTTGGGTGGAAACTAGCGAGCTAACTTCCTGCTAACTTCTAACTCAGTTGAATTATATAAATTCTGTTTTTGAGGATGCCTGGATGTTAAACTTAATTGTTACACCTGGTGGAGCAGCCACACTGACCATTTTATTAAAGATCAAAGAATTTAGACAGTTTGTAACTCTCAGTGATGCCGCAGTGTTCGTTCGACGTTGGGACCTGAAGCATAGCTTGGACCCGGAAACGGCTAATGATGTCAGACTTAAAGACTGGATAGCATGCACAAAAATAATAAGTGGAATGCAGCCATTCTTAATATACATGCTTTCTTTACTTATGTAGAGAGCTTAAGGGATGCCCGTCCCCCATTAAATTGAGGGACCATAATCATGTTGGAGTGGCCCGTTTATTACTGCTGTCTGCATAACATTTAAAGAATCATAAACTTCAACTAAACATGCTAAAAAAAATAATAGAAAAAAGTGTTTACAAATATAACACAATTTTTCATGAAATGAATATCTGCAATTTCCTCCATCTCATTTTTCCCTTTTCAGACGATCCAATCAAACCTTTCAATAAAATGAAAACAGAATTAAATTCCCTTTCCACACAGTGATATTGACTTCAATCTTTAAATATAGTAGATAGACAAGAAAACAGTGTGATAATGGATTATTTCTTCAAGTTGCCATGTTCCCTCTTTTACCCCCATGTGCAGAGAGGGAGGCAGGCACTGCTCCCTTTACAGAAATCAAAAACAGACTGAGTTTAAGTCATTAAATATGTGAAAGTAACTGTGCTTTGTAATGTGTTTTACAGCATCACGGACCGCAAGCTCTAACTTGTGACTGATGCATTGAATGACAGCCAGGTTATGGCTGATCTTTTCACACAGAGCGTGGCTGCTTCTCTCCATCAGCCCGTGACAGCAGCTGTGCCATCCTCTGCAAAGCCAACAACCCTGTCCATAACATTTGTTCACAGAATTGTGCATAGCAACACTTTTTAACTGTACGATGTCACAGACAGCAGCTCCAGTGCATAACTGCAGTTCATCAAGTTAAAATAAGAAGCTTCAGATCTCACCTTTGTGGGTAATTCTGATCTTGGTGATAAGGCTTTGATTATCACTTTTAAATGAATCCTTTTAATTTCTATTTTATTTAGTTAGTGGTAGTTTTCACGTTGAAACAGTTGCTTGGTTGCATGATGGAAAGTTGGATTGGCATGCAATCTATGCAGTGTCATCAACTGTCATGGGATCGGGAGTGCTGAAAGTGAAAGTTAATTTCTGATATTACTGTCGTTTGTTTTGTACATTGAGTCAAGGGGCATTGGAACAGTCCATCCACAAGGGGCATAGAAATAATTTAGCAGAGGAGGGTATAGAGGGGGAAATCATCGCACCCCGATTGAGCTACACCATTACAATTTGCCAAATCCCCTCAGTGTCCCATCACGTTTCCACTAGTAATGTAATAAAAGCTCAACAGCAGTAGCCTAACAGCAGGTCAGGTCCCTTACTATGACACCAGACTGCAGTTATTAGTATTGTGTATTCTGTCTGGTTACAAAACTATTACACCACTTAAGATAATTCTTCCTCATGTGTCCTTTTCCATTGTTAACTTGCAATCAAACACAATAAAAATGATTACTTGGAATGCTAAGGCGAGACGGCTTAATTAGATTCAAACCAATTACTTTTTAAACAAAATTTCACATTTAAAAAAAAATAATCCAAAAAAGATCTGCAGAGCAGGCCACAGCACAATGGGAAGAAGATGACATTTTTGAGTGAAAATGATTTGAGCTCACCAGTAATGAATAATCATGTACACACTCTGTATTCCCCAGGAGAGCGAGATCTTCACAATGCAAGAAAAAACCTCCAAAAAATCCCAACGTCCACCGCCATATTCGTCAGTGACACAACACTACGCTAAGTGCACACACATTCTCACAAGAATGCAGAGTGCAGAATAAATGACGCTCAAGTTGTTTTTAGTTGCACAGGTGTTCACGGGTTTAGAACGTGATAATGATTTACAAAAACTTCAGAATAGCTCTTCTCTGCACCCGAGCAAAGACATCAAAAACCAGACATTAAAATCGAGTTTCCATTAATGTATTTCACATTTTTATCTGGTTGCTAGCTACTGTACAAAAGCCAGAACTGATTACATCAAATGGACATTAATTCAAAGCAATGGATTTTCCTATTTACACTGTCCCTCCATAATTAGTTTGCCTAACCTTTCTTAATCGTGTACACACACACTGCACAGAGGCAGTGCCGTGATTTACCACCGTGCCCTTACCAAAGTGCCCTTTTTGTAATTACTCTCCATCCAATATCCTAACCCCGATGATTGGCAAGAGCAAAATGTTCCTGATGCCACAGTCTTCTGGCTGGGAGTGACTGGGACCTGCTCCTTTATCTCCCACATACACCTTGTCCTACTGCGAATGAGAACACGTCGGAGGTGAAGGCCCTGAGCACTTTGCTTCTGCTTCCATTACATTTTGCAGAGTGGGAGGATCTGATAGAAGCTTACCCACATGAAAGCCGTGATAATTTGCTCGGGCTAACATGTTTCTCTCTCCCCCTTGTCTGACATGGCCTTGGGCGCTGAAGTAAATAAGGAAAGCTGCTTCAGGTAAAGCCAGCCTAGCTCCCATCTGGTTGCTGAGTGCTCTGCGCCATACAAATTACATTAAGACTTCCTCCTCCCTCCTGACGATCTTTTGGTCCCTCTCGGGCCTTTGGCCAGCAGTGTTGTTTCAGTTAGAAGGCAGGAGTTTTTGGTAATCCAATGAAGGTGTGTAGGCGAATGTAAATACTGAGCACAACATCCAGCGTTCAGTAAACAGCCTGGGGAAAAGCAGAGGCTAAAAGTCTTTCTACCTAATTCCATTTCTTTCTACATTTTATTTTTCCTTGAAAGAACTACCAAGATTATAATTTGTATTAATATCAACTTATAGCTTTTGCAGATGATGACTCAGAATGTAGCTTCATTAAACATAAATATTATTTACAGTTCTATAAAAACTGCAAATGAAAATCTCTATGTGGAAGTCACATTTTACTGACACTCATGATCATCAGAAACAGACACAAAGTTACACACACAGTTTTTCTATAATTACTAGAGACAAAGATAACAGTCAGTCGTGTCTTTCACAGTTTCCTGTTTGTGAGCAAAACTCTTGTGGGAGTCCAAAAGTTTTAGAACACAAAGGGGAGAGCTGTCTGTATAAAAAGCTTATACACACACACTCACCAACCACAGGAAGTACACCTTCCTAGTACTGGGTTGGACCCATTTTTGCCTTCAGTGCTGCTGTAAGTCTTCACGGCATTGAACAAGGTGCTGGAAATGTTCCTCAGAGATTTTGGTCAATATTGACATGACAGCATCGCACAGCTGCTGCAGATTTATTGATTTAACATCCATGATGTGACTCTACTGTTCCACCACATCCCAAAGGTACTCTATTGGATTAAGATCTGGTGACTGTCAAGGCCATTTGAGCACAATGAACTCATTGTTTTGTTCAAAACCAGTTTGAGACTATTTGAGCTTTGTGACATGATGTGCTTTCCAGCTGGTAGCATTTATCAGAAATCAGTACTCACCAGGTCAGGCAACTTTTTCCAATTTTCCAATCTGTTTTCTAATTTTGATGAGCCTGTACAAATTGTAGCTTCAGTTTCCTGTTCTTAGCTTACAGGTGTGAGGCCTGATGTGGTCTTCTGCAGCTGTAGCCCATCTGCTTCAAGGTTTGAAGTGTTGTGTGCTCTTTTGCATCAGTTTCCATCAAATGCCTGATTGCTTTCAATCAGCTTGAAGCATTCATCCCTGCTCAATGGATATTTCGTCTTTTTTTAAGCCCTAGAGATGGTTTTGTAGCTCAACAGCCATTCTATATAGCGTTCCTTCCTTATTCTGATCGGTTTGCCCATGTCTACATTCCTAAATGCATGGATGTAATGGATGGATTTGCATTCTCAGGCAAAAAAGACAAATTCAGGACTGAGAAATCTGACAGGAATTATAGGAAAAACTCCTAATAACAACAGTTGCAATTCCACTTAAAATTCACATTATATACTACAGATGTGGCATCAGACATTTAAACAGAACCATATTATTAATTTACACATGACGGTTTCTCTTTATCTTTGTGCCAGTAATGGAGCCAAAAGCTGAATAATGACAGTTTTGGTGACATTAAAAAAAGGCTGTCAGGCAGGAAAATTCTCTGGTGAATACCAAGTAATTTATTCAGTAATTAAAAGTGGTTAATTATTTGGAAAAAAGAAGGGAAAACAGCACTGAATGTGCAACATAATCCTTTAGAAACTGTAAATATCTTAGCAATGACATTTGATTAAAATCACAAACTCAATTCTGGTCCTGGCCAAATGTTCACATATGGCAATCAGCTAAGTTGAGACAAAAGCCAGAGTGCACTGTGCTCTTAAGAAATGATACATTAACCATTTATTATTATATCACATCTGGCATGAAATCCAGGAGTGAAGCACTGGGGAAAACACTGGAGAGTGAGTGTCAACATTGTGCCATGTTGGATATACATAACTGTCACAGAATCAATTTTGCCTCAAGACGTATGGTACAAATAATAGCCTCAACTCTTACTAACCTTTCTCCGTGTTACAAGAGCACCAGAGAACAGCAGCTGAAATAGGATGTGTGAGGGAGCCTCACAGCAATGAAAACAACAGGGGGTAAGGGTTCACCTTCTCTCAAGAGGAATGGGGAAGGAACTGAGAATGCAGAAAACAAAAGTCCACCAAAGGCCTTCTTCTTACGGTTCCTTCAGGGGTCTTCACAGCGGATCACCTGCCTCGATCTCAGTCACACCAACTCTCTGCATATCGTCCACTATATCCACGAATCCATGAGTTCTGGATTGGGGTCTTCAGTAGTCATAAAATATAATACAAAAAAATAAGAACAATCATATGCATCAAGATATACATCAGTCAATAGGGTTACAAAGATGGGCCGTGTGACTTCAGGACAATTCTTGTCTCAGGTTGGAGGCAAATAGAGACAAAGAGACCAAAGGTGTAACCAGGGACTGGTACAGAGTAGGGCTGCCACAAACGATTATTTTGATAGTCGACTAGTCACCGATTATTTTTGCGATTAGTTGACTAATCAGATCATGCATCCATCTGCTCTTATATGACTATCATTAGCTTACAGCTTTAAGTGTTTAAGATATGTGCTAACTAAAAATAAAGACAAGATGACAGTTTATTAAATTTTAATGAAATTTGCAGATTGTTTCGGTGAAGTTTAATAAACTCCTTGCTATCTAAAATATAACGGGACACCGGAGTATATTCTCGAGCATCTCAGGCTTCTGATAATCAGTTGTCTGCTTGACGTTTATTTAGCTGTGTAAAAACTTTAATTTCAGCCAAACAGATTTATTCAGGAACAAATAAAATACTAAAAAAAGGCCAAACAATAAAATTTTTAAAGTTATCTAAGTGACTCATATATCATGTTTAACCTGAGTAGCGAAAGACAGCGGTGGGTTTGAAAACGATTTGCTGGGAGTCCGGTGCTCTCACGGGCTCTAGTGAGCCTTGCCCTCAGCTAGCTATCGAGCTAGTGGGTAACAGACGCCTCCGAAAACGTCGGAGCGCTTTTGTGGTGTCTTGATAAACTGAGCAGATATTTGAGGTTTACACAGCTACATTCTCGCCTGAAAATATGTTAAACGTTTATTTTGTGACCCAGAAAGAATAATAAGAGTAATATTAAAACTAACTAGCTGCCGCCATTGTTGGAAACTGAGCTGAGCTACTTCTTCTTTGCGGTTTAACGGCAGCTGGCATCCTTGTACATGCAGTGCTGCCATCTTCTGTTTCAGTCCGTTATTACACTCTTAAATTGTACTGCTTATTCCTGCGTCTTTTGGGATCTTACAAAGCTTCAAACGACGCGTCGACTATTAAATCAGTCGTCGACAATTTTGATAGTTGACGTAATCGTGACTAGTCGACTAATCGTGGCAGCCCTAGTACAGAGCTGTACAGACCTAAATACCAACCCTTCTGCTGCATTACAGCGTGTCCACCACCAGAAGCAGACTTCCACTGGTCTGCTCCACACCTAACCTATTTGAAATTTTATTTATTTAGGTTTTATGCACTTTTAAGAGTTCTTGGTGTTTTGCCCTTTTTTGTGGGGAAAAATGGGGAGGTGGTAAAAAAAAGTCTGAGCATATATTTCCTGTCGTGAGAGAAATGGAAGCTCCGACTTAAACCTGGAAACTGTTCACAGCCTCAGTGTGTAATCTGTTTAAATCCCCTCCAACTACCACAGCGGTCACATGATGCTGAACTTACAAGGCTCTCATTCCAACACGAAGCGCGTTGTTGAGTCCACAATCAAGTATAATACGACGCATGAGGGGATGAAGCGCTGCAGACCGAGCACGGACTGAGCCTTTAAATATTGATTTCTTTGTTCGAAACCAACTGCTTTAATTATTAATGCTGCGGATGCAAGAAAGAGAATTGTGGACTTTATAAATAACCTGACGCTGAAAAAGAAAAAAAAAAACTGGGGTGAAAACACAGAGTGGACCTCCTGAGCCTTGTTTAATACCAGAGGTAGCAGATGTTATGAAGGTGGTGTTGGGATAATATGCAGACATGAAGCACAGATGCACAAAACAACCGAAGCAAACCAAATGTTAAGGAGGAAGTGATGGGTCGTCTTGCAAGACATTTTTTTCCTCCTCCCAATTTATGAACAAATAATTTAAATAATTCTCTAAATAATAAAGTAATTGGCTTTTGACTGCTCTTTAAATACACGTGGCTCCGAAATCTCTCGAAAGACGCAGGAAGAGAAAAACCATCTTCAGAAGAAAAAACGCTAAAACAACACAAATGAATTATTCATTTGAATCACATAAAATCCTCAAGATTGCTTCCTGATGGCTCCCAGACTGGGACGTCTGCTCCTGTTGTTGTCAGCATGCCTCATTGAACACCTGCTTCAATGCAAAGGTTTCCTCAGGTTCCTCAGACGCTCTTTTTCAGCATTCCCCTTTTTGTCCCGTGTCGTGTGGTCAGCACGCTGACCGCAAACACAGAGTCTAGAAGTGTTACACGTGGGCAGGAAAACGCTGACTGCAGACTCCAGTTTTTATTTCCCGAAACGCGAGGGAGAAAACGTTTGCCTGCTTGTTTTTCACTCTGTCACCCACCCGACCCAAAGTCCAACAGCCTCTATAAAAAGTACACAGGCGATGCACTGTAAGTTTACTTAATGCTTTAGAGTAAATAAATTCTTAAAGCACAATACACACTAGACAGATTTAGATGTCTTTGCTTGTAAAAGCACCATCCCACCTCCATTGAAATACCTATTTGTGACACTTTCTTTCTCCTCTCCCACTCATATTTTACGCAGCACTTCATGACAAAATTGAAGCTATTCTTCTTCCCCTCGCTGCACAAAACAGTCCTTTCACTACGGCACCACTATCCCATACCCAGGACACCCCGCAGCTTTTAGTTTAAAAAGGAGAAAAGCTGCGACTTGATGTTTGTTTGAGGACTGTGTAAAATACCTATAGTGAAAGTCTCCTCGGGGCCAAGCACACAAAGCATTAGCTTCCCAGCCACCGAGTTTCTCTGCCTATCAAAAATCTCTGAGGACTATTTAGCTGTCAAGCTCCCTCACTACACCTGCAGCTCCACTATTTTTAAATGAATCTGAGCAAAGCAGATGTTGATTGACACTGCAAACTCCCACTCTGTCTCCTTCTGTCAGCATAACACTAGCTCTTTTCCTTTTCCAAAGGATGCAGAGGTAAGTTGAGAGATAAAATTACATTACAGTAGCAAAAATAAATATATAAATGCGAAGCTTTACTGCCGAACACCAAACCACCGGGTCACGGATGGAGTTTACCAGCTCCTCTCTGTCCAGTTCTGAGGTACATTATGGAATCTAAGCACATTTGCAACTTTGGCCTCTATTTGCTTGGCACAAGGGAAGTGCGAGTGGTCTGGGTAATGCATGTGCTGCAGCATACAAAGCACATTTTATCCAGATGTCTTGGTTAGGGCAGGGAAAGCTCAGAAGTAGTTAAGAAGGATCCAAGCCAATATTTCCATTTACCTCTCAGAACCTAGCTGCTTTCCACAAAGGTACTGAGAGCCTTTGAAAATGTATTTTAAATGCCTTTTCTTAAGCATTCAGAAAACTAAAATACTTAACACACACACACACCCAGACCAAGAGAAAATATCCAGCAGTGCATTTCCATTTCAAAATGAGGAACTGGCCACAACAAGAGATTTCTCTTTTAAAAATAACAAAAAAAACAAAACAAAAACTCCACGCACAAATGCGAGCTTGAAGGACTGTATTGATAACATGTCTATCTTTACCAGACGGCATAAATAAATAACTTTAACGGCTCTAAAAAGAACGAAGCACTAAGACTGCTGAATGCATTCCAACTTCCACCAAGGGCACAGCTTTTGTGAGACTGACAAATGCAAAATTACTTTAGAGAAAGCATGGCGCTGAGCTGACGTGGGATATGTTTTGGTGGGAGGACAAAGGCTGTGCGTGTGGGAGATTGGAACAGTGGTGTTGTTGTTTGACAAATGGTAATTATCTTTTTTTTCCCCACTTTTGTTCCACTAATTGCAGTTAATTTTGAAATTTATTATTCCTACATGTCAAGACCAACTTCAAAAGAAACAGACCCAACCAAATTTGAAACTTAAGAACCCCCCTCCACCCCCAACTACTACTTACACAAAGTTGGAGAGTGCGGCCCCTGTATGATTTTATTGGTAGGATCAATCAGCACAGCTGGCTGGTTTTTAATTCAGCCTGCCACACTTTACTCCGACTGCTGCAAACACACTTGCAGTTGTCTCAAGGCCAGACAAACACAGGCTTCAATTAAATCCACTTTGACTCCCCTCTCACTCTGTGCTGTGTTGCTGTGCTTTGAGAAAGGTCTGCTTCCCTGCACATAAACACGTCCGCGCTTGCACTCGCTCAGGCTGACCTGTCTGAGAAGTCTAATAGAACACACTGGCAGATGTGTCACGGGAACAATTCACCTTGCCATCTGTTTTTCAGTGCTTCATTGCCAAATCCTTTCCCCTCCGTCCTGCAATCAAGGGCAGGATGAAATACAAGTCCCATTATGGGGAAGCAGCTAATAATGCATTATCAATTAGTCCCTTTGGCTACTGATCGATGCTTAGCAGGTGGTACAAGGCCATTTTGTTCATTTAGGACTATATTGTCCTCTTCCCCACTGATTCTCTTATTTCCTTCTGTTCATTAGATCCTGGCTCGCGGACCAATCGGGCTTTGCTTAAACTGCAACAGGATTGTTCTTCGATATTCTGCTAAAGATCACGTTTAATCACTTTTGTGTGGCCCCAGCACCACTGGGACACCTCTGTCCTGATTTCACTCGAATTTTGACAACGCTGAAATGACAGCCTGCTCGTTACCGCTTTCAAATAAATGCCATTTGTGTAAAAGGAGCTTGTCTCCTCTAAGGCATCCGTGATGTTGACCTATACAGATGTGAGAGAATAAAGAAAAGAAAATGTGTATTACACAGACATGGAGAGTGGGGGAGAGTGGGTGGGAGCTGGTGTTAGGGAGGCGATTGGCTGCTTTAATACCACAGATAAGTATTCAGGTATTAAAATAAAGGTTACAGATCATTTAGGCTTAGCCTAGCTTATCTCCCCCTCAGATCAGAAATTAAATATGTCATCACATCACAATCCAATGGAGTGAGTCAAAAAAAACCAAACAAACCCCCCCCCAACATATTTTATACAAATGAATCCTCTCAGGTTTGCAGACATCAGGGCTAGCCCTGTATTGTCATAACATTATTAGTTATTTTCCAAAACTGGTAGATGGCTTTAAAAGATTTACTGACTACGTCATACGCGGTAGACTTCAAAGGATTGACAGAGGACAAGAGCGGATGCTGATAAACCCTCTTAGGGATGGGCTATAGTCCCTTTCTAAAGGCCTTTTAAATGATTTGCGGTGTTATAAAAAGAGAATATTAGTTTATTAATATCATGCGTATGACTCAACGATAAACTATTTCAAAAGGTACAAAGAAAGTGTTTGCTATTTTCTCCATCATGTTCTCTTTTCATTTTCAGGAGCCTTGTTGACATCCGGTTCAATCAACAAAGAAAATATAATCTCCCATCTTTATAAGGCGGTTGCAGAGGTTTATTGAAATAGGAATGTGAAATGCATGTATTTTCCACCTGAGAGGGTCCGCTGCTGGGTGACAACGCGGAGCGTGGATCAAAATCGTTTCCATCAATGCTGGCAGATGAAATGCAAACACAATCAAATCAGCCTGGCCCCATACAACAAGCCTCCGCTCAAATGCCAATCTCCCTTCTCCTCATCATGCATCTGATGAGAAATCATAGAGTGGGAGAATCTACTAATCTATGCAAACACACTGTCAGCATTGATTTGTTCAGAGGGGATATGTCTTTATTAGGACTTGCCAGACGTCTCCTCTCGCCGACCTGGGAAAGACACAGAGCTGTCCGAGGCTTCGGAAGCAGCCACATCCATAACAATTGAGATAAGTTACTGAGGACAGGTAATGAGAACCCATAGACTTGAGGACGGATCGATACTGGACACTGAAACCAAGAGAGGAAGGACAAATTGTGACATCTCTTCTCTTTTCCATGTTCAAAGGAGTTTCTGAAAGCAGCTCCGTGTACACGTGTGTGTTATGAAACACAAAGGTGCGTGAGGAAGTCTAACTGTAACTAAACAGCACAGCGTCGGGCCGAGCGCTCCTTTTGTCTTTCCTGCTCTGAATCAGATTCAATAAGCAGACCAGTCTGATGAGGGCAGAGGTCACATCTCCCGTAGACAGTTATCCACATGTCATGTTTTCTACAGCCCGAGCCTGGATACTGAGCGGTCTGACTGAAACATGCCGGCACGTCAGACCTGGGTCAGTTATTAATTTAAACCCTTCCAGTTGCTTTGACGTTTGTCTGAGCGCTGGGACCGACCATGTTTGGAGTTTGCTGAATATTACCTCTGCTGCGCTGGGTCAGACCAGCTCGTGTCAGAAACAGCCACGTATCCCGTATTCCTTCTGCTGCTCCGTTCGGCTGCGTGAAGGTGAAGGATTCATCGATCACTTCTTGGGCTCGCTTTGATCAGTTTTGTTTTCCCATTTGATATTCTTTAGGAACAACAGCATGACCAAAAGCGATTAGGACTGAGGGAATCCCTTGATGTTCACTCCGCGGTAATCACAGCAGACAACGGCAGGTTGCTTCAATGCTTTGAGTGCCTCGGTGAACAGACATGCTCAGAACAAGCAGTCTGCTTCAACTTAACTTATGTCACACAACCTGGTGCTCACTGTTTTGCCCGTATTCCACAAACGCAGGTCTGTAGTACTAGGATAGGTCTGCGGTATCAATATATGACATAATCTAGTGATACCTTACAATGACATCAAGCGATGACAGTAAATCACAACTTGTTGTAGTCCAATATAGGTATAAAAAATAAAAAAAAGGTTGAGTCAAATTTACATGCTAGTGCACAGAATGTAATCATGTTGCTCCGTCCTGCTTGGCAAATAAGAATTGCTCTCCAGTTTAATAGATTTAGAGCTGTAACGCAAATTGTTTTTGGTGCAATCCAACCTTATCTTTTCTTTCTGCACGCGGCTCCACGTGCCTCAAACCTCCCACAGTTGCTCAAACTTTGGAAAATGTTATCTCTCTCTCCCAGTCTCTGCACGTTCAAATCGCGGCTGCAGAAAGCAGGCACCGTCTCTTCTAGCTTTTAATTTAATGTGCTAGTTTAAAATGCTCAGTTGCTATTGAGAAGATATTGTTTCAGATTTGACTTATTTGTATGGACTTAATGACACCATATAACAAACACTATTATTGCCTATCAACGTGTTATTACTCTATTATTAGTTATATATATAGTCAATTATTCAAGTCTGCATGTCTTAGCCAGAGCATGCTGCAAAAAGGTTTCAGTAGGGCTCTGAGTGAAACTCCAATAATAAGTAAGGTTAAGTTTTAACTCTAATTTCACCCTGATAAGTTTCACTGCAGATTAAAACATTTTCCAAAATACTCAAACGGGCTCAGAAACATCTGGGGGTGGGGGGTGGAGGTGTTTTTCTTGGTTAATGAATAATAAATTTTTCACACTTTTGCTGACAAACAGCTTAATTATTACCTTTCATTTATTTTTGTACCAATATCACTGGTGGTGGTTTTTCAGGCAGGCAAGTGCTGGAGATTAACGAAAGGTTCTTCAGTGAAAGAAAAAAGGCAGGAAAAAGCCGGCAAAGCCAAAGTAGGAAAAATAATTACCAAATGGAGAATCAAAGGTGTGGAGGAAAATGTGGAGGGAAGGCTCAGAGATGGATGTGCGGTAATAATGAAGCACAGGTAAACTAGAGGGGACAATAAAGCAGCAAGAAATGCAGTAATCCTTCAAAATATAACAGGAAGAGTTGCTGACCACACAAACTCACACCGACACATATGTTTTTTCTCCGCTGATGTGAGAGAATGACATCTTTAACAACTGACATCAGCGGACGATCTCCTCACTCTTATTTTCAGCCGCTTGAGCATCTGTTCCCTTTATGACCAGAATCTCCAGCAGGTAAAGAACTGCTTCACATAAACTACTCAGATCTCACCGAGCCTGCACAGCACAGCAACCAGCTTCTACCAGCTGCAGTCCAAGAGGACTCGCAGGAGAGGCAGCTGATTAAAATGTTCAATTACAGCTCATGATATAAAATGATATGAAATGTTTGCAGAGGAGACCCTTAGAAGCCTGCATGCTTTTTGAGCGTGTACACAGGTGCACACGTGTGCAACCAGGACACAACACTGATGCTAACAAAATAAATACATCAAAGAGTCCAAATCGGTGGTCAACACTGTGCATGCTGTCAAAGTATACAAGGGAGGCACGAAAACATGAGAAAAGAATGGAGAAAAATCGACGGACAGTGCAGACCACGACAGCGGGCCTGCTGCTTCTTTCACAATCAAAACTTCAAACTGCATGTGTGCCTCATTGTTGAACAGCCACTTATCCATCAAAGACTGGAAGAAAAATCCCGTCTGAATAGAGGACAATAAGCAATAAATCTGCACAACATCTCCGACAGTGACTCTTGATTTTGATGTGTTTGTGTGCAATTTCTATTAATTTATTGTTGCAATTAAGAGCATCCTTTTCATTTGCATAAGAAAAGAAAGGAGGACCCTTGACAAGAATGCTAATCAGCTTAAACCGAGGCTGATAACTCAGGAGCTTTCTGACAGCTTTTGGCTGATCATGTGACCATTTACATCTCTGGCCTTCTTAATAGCAAAAGCACTGGGTGCAAAACACGGGCAGGAGAAACTGCAATCACGCAGAAAAATGTTCAAAATTTCTCTAGTAGAAATGTGTTATTTTGACAAGGTGATTTTTCCCACTGCTCCACCAGGTATAAATTGTCAATCAATTTTTTTCAAGTTCGATACAAGTCCAAACTCCTCATTCCTCCCACCTTAAGGCAGGATGTTGATATCGGGCAGCTTCTGGTGTGACAGAAGTCCTGGTTGCTTGGCAACAGGTAGGAGTTTAGAGTCCGGTGTGAGTGTGACATCCAGGGTAAGAACAACCTGACAAGCCTGTGCTACATACACACACACACACACACACACACACACATGCACGCACGCTTTACCACTGTTTGATGTGTGCACCTTACACATTTCTTGCAAGAAGTGGGATTAGACGGAGCCATCAGTAAACTCCTCGGGGCAGTGCTGACATTAAACAGCACAAGTGTTTGAGAGATCGATGCAGGTACCTTGGAGCAGCCTTACCTCTGGACAACCACGCGTCCTTCATAACTGCACAGCTCCACATATGAAACATCCCTCATCAAAGGCAGCGGGACTGCAGACTGATATTCGGAGCTGCAAGGAAGCCTTGGAACTTCACAGGGTTTCTAAAGACCGAGACCCTCGCTTGCTGCGGGGGGTCTGTGGCACCCAGCACGACGGATTTGTTTCATAGACAAATAAATGCCAACTATAACGGCTCATAACGACATGGCAAATGGTCCATCATCATTAAACGTTGGCAGAGCAACATCGCATTAGTAATGTTGTTCCCCATAAAGTCAGCAGTTTATGGGGCACGTCATGTTCTTTTTAGCTATTGACAAAACTATTCATATCCCACAGATCGAAGTTAAGGAGCAGCCTCCACAACGTCACCCGGTGCTCGCTGCATATCAGCGACTGTACATCATCCAGTCAGCGTGTCTATTTAAATAAACAGGTCACTCTCAACTTAAGATGCACTGTTCAAAACGGATCTGAGATCAAGTGTGTTTTTCTAGCTCTTATAAAAGTGGACCGGGGGGGGGGAGAACAGCCATTATAAATTGGAAGGGAGAAACAGGAGCAAATATTGTGTAAAAACAGTGATAACACATTTTCTGACAACCCATCCAGCCAGACACTGAGTTAAAATAAGCTAAAGAGATATCACTATCAGACGTCTGAGAGGGCTGGCAGGCGGGGGTTTCAGACGGTCTGAAATGCAGTGTGGACAGACCATAAATTAAACAGAGAAACCCAAGGTTATACAGGTAACCAGGAACATTGCTTACATGAATACTTATTTTGACTATGTTGTTTAAAGACGCTGGCCCAGTGGCTTTACAAAAGGTTAAATTAACTGATGATTTGTAATTGGCCGATTGTCTGAGCGCATAGGGCTGTTTGTCCAGCTGGGCTCAACTCCAGCCCCACGCCAACCTCACTCGAAAAGCATTTAGTGGGGTGGACGGATGAATGGAAGGATAGCGACAAAAGACGTGATAACCAGAGAGTGTAACACTTGTGTTAACGGCTTGAACAAGCCAGAATTTCAAAGTGATCAAAAGCTAGAGGCCACTTTAAAAGTTTCTAGAGCGCTCGTGTTAATTTCAATTTCAGTCGCAATTTTCGTGTAATTATTCTAATTAATTATCTCTTCTTCTGCCAGCTGCACTGCTGCCACACTTTTCCGTTTTCTACTTTCTTTTGTCACGAGCACGTGTGCCGGTAAGGAGCTGCAAAGAAACCAGTGCACACGTGAGAGAAATCTGCAGCCAGGTTTCTCTGATATTTTGATTTTCAATAATAATGTTTTTAAAAGGAGATTATTGGACAGTTATTGGCTGCGACATTATGAAGTTTGTTTACAGAATAGCAGTAAAACCGCTGCACGTCACGGCTTGCTAAGTGTTTGCATTCACCCGTGGCTAGTAGATGTTGACCATTTATTTGACAAACCAAAAAAAGCACTTCCATTCGTATCACTCCGATTAACAACTGTACCAAACTGTGAGAGCAGAGCTGTTAACACAAGAAGGGAAATCAAATTTTATCACTGTTGACTCGCTGAGAATTTCTTCCTAATGATGCAAATCACACAAGCGCTCCCTTGTGTGCTCATGTTTTCCCCCTCCCATTTTCAGCAAAGAACTACAATCAACTTTTCATACTTTTTGTTTTGTTGCCATTATTTAAAGACCCTGATGCCAAAAAGAAAAAAACAGAAGAAGCCAAAACAGCCCGCCATCCACAGACGGCGTGTGAGTGACAGCGAGGTTGTGAGACACGACAGGAAGAGCTATAAACAAGCTGTGTACCTGGGAGAATTTGAAGTTTAAAATCACCAAACATTTCTCAAAGATGCTCATTAGAAAACAAAAACAGGAGATTTGTTTTATTAAGAAAAAAAGAAAAGAGCAGAACGGGAAGGGACAAGCCTGCACGTACACCAATCAAAGCCTCGTTGTGGGAAAATTTTGGAGACTAGATCAGACGTCCTCACCTACCGAAGTTTCAGGCTGAATTGATATCTAGACAGTTAAAGTTAGATGAGCATGCCTTTTTTTGTGCCTACATTTGCCGAGGTGCTGAATGTTAATTCCGAACCCTGTAGCCCAGATGGATAAAATGTTAAAACTGTGAGCTCTTCATCTTAAAACAAAGCGGCAGTGTTTGCATATGAATTAATATATTTCTGATTAAATTTCTCTTCAGAGTTTCCTGAATTCCCTTTGTGTCTGTGTGAGGAAGCCGACTGATGTGCCTATCTTTTCACGCATCTCTCAGTTGTTGCACTTCATCCGCTTTTCAAACATGGCTTTGCTATGTACAGCCAGCCACAAGTGCATGTGTGCACGTGTACCCCCGAAAAACCTGTCACGGCCACGTTTCTCATTCCCAATCAGTTGTCAGGCTGTAAATGAGTGGTTTGAATTTTGCAGATCGCTGCTGAATCACACCACATCAGTGTCATACATGTTTATGACACTGATGGTGGAGGCGGGGGACTGCAGCACAACGGAGAGAAAAACAAACAGGTCTCCAAGGTGATCGAGAAGATTTCTGAGACTGAAACCAATGTGCTTATTATGAGACTGGCAGGCTAAATAGGCTGGAGGATGAGCCAAGAGCCCGATGGAGCACAGTAATCACTGGCAAATTGCAAATCCAGGTTTCAGCACACAAACACTTTACATAATGATTCTATGAAGTTGCACATGTCATACATCTGTAGCAGACAAAATGCAAAAAAAAGAAAAAAAAAGAAAAGAAAACTGGCTCATATCTGGGTTGAAACACTGCACAGAAGGAGTCCAAATAGAGGCATAATTCAGTGAAAATTGGTTATCTATGTGGTTCACAGATTTTGCGTCTGGTGTACCTGTTGCTGGGTCAACAGTCCGTTCAATCAAGTGGTCATCTTGGTGAACCCACTCGCCGTTGCACTTGAAGTAGATCTGCGTGGCCGGGGTGGAGCGGCAGGTCAGAGTCACCGGCTTGTTCTTTACGATGTACTCGTCCTCCGGCTCTACCAGGAAGTGAGGTAACAGGTCCGAGAAGGCGGCGGGAAGCGTCGCCGTGGCAGCGTGCTCAGAACCTTGGAGGATAAAGAGGAGGAGGAAAAAGATATTCAGAGAGATGTCAAATAAAAGTGAAAAAGAAAAGCTTTCTAAGTATTTCAAGTTGTCATGAAAGCAGGAGCTGAACCTTGTCGTACTTCGTTGTTGTGACTGCTTGACTGGTGAGCGAAAACGCAAGAAAATATCTAATGCAGGGATTGGGAGTCCTTGGTGAATTTGAGTTCATACATATGCACACGAGCAAGGCAGAAGAAGACAGAGAGAGACAGATGGACAAAGAGCAAAAAAAAGTGAGACGGAGCTGCGTGGAGCAGAGTTGGCAGTGATGGAGATCAGCCTCGCGTACTCTTGGCTGGGTCGCTGGGATAGCAAAGTCCATGTCTTTACTCCAGCTCTTAATCACAGCCCTTTAACATCACCACTGATGGACCAGCAGCCATAAATCCCCATCTCAACGACTAGGCCACTTCACACTGTGTTATATGGTTCTTCATCCGGGACTCTAACTCTACCCACATTAAACACGACAGGGCCCGAGGCAGGGAAGGTTGATGACTGATAGCTAAACAGCCTGTTAACTTAAAATCACTTCCTATATCCAGTAGATGTCTTTTTATTCCTTTAAAATCTCACATGACATATAAATGACATGTAAAGGAAGGAGGCGGGAGGGGGAGAGAAACACCTTGGAGATAGGGAGCTGTCCTTGCTCGGATGATGCCACAATTTACGGCAGACTTCTCGCTGAAAAATGTGCTATCCAAATGCTGAGTGACACAAAAGAGCCTGCAGCACACACATCCTTCCTCCATGAACACACTTTCTCGCTCTCTCTAAACATATTAGCCTTGCGCGAGAGATAGCGAGAGGACACAGAACGGAGTAGAAAGAGGGAAATAACCTCTTTACATCACCGACACTCAAGGGAGACCGGTAAATCCCAAAATAAAACCCCTCTAAAAGGAGTGCGATATTAATTTACTGCCCTGAATCCAATATGGCTGACAAACCAGGAATTAACAACCTTCTCCATCACTCCCCGTGCGGAGGGAGAGGACGGCAGTCCACATCTCACACAATGAAAACGCCAGCACTCGTGCTGACCTCTCTCCCCCCCCCCCACTCCTGTCGTCCTCCCTCGTCCGGCCTTTGTTCATCCTTACAGCTTGCCGATGCCTGGGTCAGGGATAATATTACATTGCATCATAAATACCAATCTTCAGATGAAGACATTATCTGTCAGTTCCTCCCCCACTACACATTATATTATTGTCTCTCTTTCTTCTCCCTTTCTTTCCCTTGTACCCCTGTGTGCTGAGTTGCTAATTTATCAGGATGAGATACAGTGAGGCGCAGCGCTGCTGCTGTCACTGAACCCCATTAATGTTGCGTGTACATGTTTAACTCTTAATGAAAACTAAATGTTCTGTGTCCAATGAACGACATACATCACTTGCTGACACGTTGCCATTTTCCCCGTTTTCCTCATTTTCCGAACACATTTTCCTATTGCATGCATTTGCAGAGGAAAAAAAAAAAAGACAGCTTTCTATTCGAGCGCCTGACATTACTGACTGCGCATGCGAGTGTATGTTTAGGCCACAGTTCATCTTGGATGGAGAATATAATTGCTTTAAAGGAGAGCCAAAAACTTTGCTAATAAACAGCATGGGCCCGGCAGGTCAGGCTGTTTGAAAATGTGTTGTTCCTAATGATGGCCAGTTCTTCAAGTGGGCCTGATTCC
The DNA here is from genome assembly GCF_041146795.1 of Maylandia zebra. Classification (NCBI taxonomy): domain Eukaryota; kingdom Metazoa; phylum Chordata; class Actinopteri; order Cichliformes; family Cichlidae; genus Maylandia; species Maylandia zebra. Next base: position 35,932,586 of record NC_135168.1, read on the forward strand.
AGCTTTGTGACTACAGCCATTAGCCGGTTGGGCTGACCCCCCTGTACTCCCTGCAGACTGAGGACGACAGCTCACTAAAACAGTAGGCGAGACTCACCTCGCACCTGCCAGGTTAATCATCTCATAGAGGACAGATGATGTTGAAACAGAGTGAAACCCAAGCCACCCGAGAAGGCTGACAAGTTGTGAAATGACTCGACGAACTACCGATGTTAACTCGCCACCGACTTCCCATTTGCAAGGGGTCACATTCAGAGCGAACTCTCAACTTTTGATGATGTTGCCAATTTGTGTTTTTGAGTGTGTCACAAGGGGTGCAAGGGAGGGCGGTTAGCCTTCCGTTTTAGTGCATGTGCTTTAGGTTAATGAGGTTAAACACGTAATTTCTTTTGAGAAGCAAATTGTCATTTTACGGAAGAGAATTCAAGTCACGCACCGCTTTATGTCAAACCCATAATGGAGGGCTGATGCGTACTAAATTGGCTTAGATTATTGTCACGACACAACATACTTCAAAGTCAACGTGCACACGCGCTTGCTCGCTCGCACACATAGGGAGTATCAGCCACTTAACTGACTTCTTGCGGGTCAGTGCACAAATCAAGACGTACAGCCCTGCATTATATTCCGCTGAGTGTGATTGGCTCGGGCCGCTGTTAATTGTGAAATGCATCCGAGCCCATTGCCAGATTATTCTGTACGCGCGCAAACAACAAACAGCGGACGCTAAACGTCTCCCTTGTTGATCATACAGCCATGACACTGTTTTAATTGCTACAATATGGTGAATGAGTTCCTGGGGCCAGGCCACTGTTTGGACTCCTGCAGATTTTCCTGTAAAGAAACCGGGATTCTTTCTTCTTCTTCTTTTTTAAAATTCTTGTCGTTTTTTTAAAAGAAACACGCCAAGTTTTGCCCTGATATTTGTCTGCAGCTGCTTTTCTCTTGAGAGACAATTCAGAACACACAACCTCAAATGCACACACACAACAACAAGGGTGCACCAGCTGTCAGTGTGCTGAGCCATGATGTCCAGGGCAGATTTCTTGCTTCACACAGACCCCATGACTCATCTGTCCTGCTGACCACATCAACTCCCAAGTCAGGGGCTGATAAGATGATAAAGTTGTTATGATGCCGTCAGAAAAAAACACTTATAATATATAAATGTTAAAATCTAAAAAATGAAATGATAATAACAACAATTATATTCCTGTAACGACTGCAACTATATATGCTTGTTTTATATTATCACACAGGATTAGATTTTGCAGCTTTGATGGTAACACAAGACCGTTACAATCTTCAATACTTCGTAATGATTTCTACTCTAGTGTCATTTACTTTGCAGGAGCAGGCTTCTTTTCCCCCTCGTATACACAGAAAGCTCACGTCTCTTTTCTAAACAAAATCCAACATACTGTAGATGTGCTCCGCTTTTTAAATTTTGCTTCCATCTACATGAAAAGCAGAAAGCGACACAGTACGGCGATGTCAGCCGGCGAAAAAAACAAAACAAAACAAAACAAAAAAAGGGAAAAGAAAAACGTAGCTGGAGAGGAAATAACCCTCTTTTGTGTTTCTCCCTCACAGCACCAACACATCATATGCCCTTTGGAGCCAATTACATTTTTTTTCTCCCAACATCATGTCCCTGAAGTAAAGCATCATTGAGCAATCACTGGGCATAATTTACATCAGTGTGATAAACAGCAGCTATAACAAGTGTTTTATGACACCATCAGTGCCTTACGATGTCCTCTGAAATTAATTCAATTAAAATTACAATCCATAATATTATGCAATTTCTTGTTTGGCTATTAACAGCAAAGCTAAGATCAAATGTGTCTCGACCGCTTTGTTGGTTGATGTTTTCCGTCCGAGTGCCTGGGTTTGTATGAGTGGGTTTCCGGACTCTCTTAAACAAGTGAGTGTCTTTATTCAGTGATCGCTCTAAACGTAACGTATGTACATAATGGTTCTGGGAAGAGAAGCGCTGATCAGGTCGAGTTAGAAATGCTATCTATATGCCCGTGACGGCATTTACATCGAGAGTGAAAAATGCAGGAAAACAAAGGGATGAGTGCGGTGATAGGGGGGTGGAGGAAAAAAAAAAGCTTCCTCCACCATCATATATAATCTGCTGCACGGCTGACTGATGTATGTTTGTCCCCAGATGAGAAATATTTACTTCAGAGTACATTTTTCAATGAGACAAACACGCTTCAACAAGCACTCGAACCACAAACACAGGCACATTTGGTATCAGGAGCATGCGTGCTCCCCGTATACTGTACACTTACATGCCATCCTGGAGCCGAGACACATATATGAACGCCCAAAAAGTGCATGTATGCAAAAAAAAAAAAAAAAAAAAAAAAAAAAGACCACAACAATGCAAAAGAGCAGACGAAAACAAAAAAAGCTGCTCACAAACAGCTTTGTCTTTCAATCAATGAGAGGTGCAGAATTATGCATGCAAAAAAACAGAAATGCTAAAAAGCAAAATCACACTATGCAATATCCCTGGTCATTAAGGTCGGTCTGCAAAACAATCAATTACTGTCAGCAGATATCCACCAGTATAGAAACTGCTTTCATGCATTAAATAAACATGTACTAGCACCGGCACCTACTGCAACCCAAACTTGCATCAGCATCAGATATAAGAGGATGCAGATGCTTTAAAACTATATTAATAAATAAGAGTATGAAGGACAGAAGGAGAATATGAGCCTCGAGGAGGATGAATATGTAAATTGTCCTCACGCATGCCACGTATGACGTTATTACAACCCCCCACCCTTAATTGAATACAAAATTGGATGCTAAGCATATAGCGGTGATGCGGGCCCTTGCACATGTGCTTGCATATATTCATCCTAGATACTAATAACGTGCTGCCCACAGTGCTCCCGAAGAGGACATTTCCATAATAGATGCGCTTCTGAAGCTTCAATCTCATCGTCAACTTTGAGAAGTGCCTTCAAAAGCCGGAGACATAAATCATCATTACTCAAAAAACAGGCGTCTCTTTGTTTATGTGATTAAATGCTTTTGCTTGTTTTGTCATTAAACAGTTTGTCAGTAGAAGGAAAGGGAGGAGGAAGAAAAAACAAGTGTGGAGCTGTTGTGTAAATATAGTGCACAACAACACCATTAATGAGCCTTACACCTTTGAACAGGAGCCTACACATTTACTTATTCCGCTTTGTTGATTCCTATTTATCAATTTTCCTTGTCATTGTTCCTTGAAGTAACACCTCGGCGGGGGTTGTGGTGGTGGCGGCGATGGTGGCGGTGGATCTAGGCAGGGAAGCAACTCTGTGCCGTCTAGCACCGACACCCCGCGTCAGCCCCCCACCTCCCCTCGCTTCAGCTCACCTTTCAAGGCGACGCAGTCATGAAAGGCGCATTTGCCTCGAAACCTATGAGACCATTTTAAGTTTTCTGTCAGGCTAAAAGAGCTGACATTTTGAGAGCGCAGCGTAAGTGAGAGCACGCTGGAAGTTGAGCGACTTGATGCGAGGATTTCTTGTCCTTGCAAATGTGCAGTTTGTGCAAAAGGTGTGTGAATAAATGGCTGAAAGTGATGCTTAAAAAGGAGCAGCACAGCTGGGAGCTGGAAATCTGTGCGCAGAGAGAGTTTGGGATTTTAAACAGGCCCGTGGTGATTCCGAAATCACATTCTTATTGTCGCAAGTGCCGTTGGCGGAGCGGACTGAGGGTCTCCAAATTAGACGAAAACATGCATATTCATTGCTCGAGTGCCACAGCTGATGCTTTGTGGCCATTCATTTCCAGATGTTTCTGCACACAATGCAAACAGTCTTTGGGCTGAATCGGCCTCTCACACAGTCACTTCTTATATCAGTGGTTTCATTGCTGGCTGTAACTTCCCAGTAAGATTATTTAGCGACTGCACTTACTTGGGTGTGCTACTCATGTGTGTATGCGATCCTCTTTGATTACAAATTCGAGTACACAGGAAATTAAGCACGAGAGCACTTGGCCATTTTGTAGGAAAATGAGTAAATAAATAAACTTCTGATCATTACCTTATATTAAGGCCTTTGTTTTTACTAAAAAATATGTAATTCAAAAGCAGAGCATTGCAAATATCAAGTTGCCTCATTACTGTGAGTAGAAATGTGCTCGTCTTGGAGCATTTATGTCGAAAAATTACTTGAGCTCCCACGAAACAGCATAAAAGGCAGGGGGAAAAAAAATCATAATTCAGAAGCATCTAACTGCTTTTCAGTGTTTGGAGTAAAAAGGTCACTTCAACCAAGCAAAACATACAACTGAGAAAACAATGAAAGGCCAAAGATCAAGTACTTTAAAAAGAAAATGAAAAGAAACTACTGAATATTTTTGGAAAATTCAAAAACTAAAAAGCTGAGTGAGGAAAAACGGTTTTTATTGCTCTCCTGTAAAAGTCTTCACAAACACGAGACACGCTTGACAGATTTGGCTCATTTTAGAGGAACATCCAAAACGCCTTGCTGTAGCAAGACTCGCAATGTAAAATGCCTCCCGATTCTTCAAAGCTTCACCTGTTTGGCACTTCGGTGCATGATGTTTCTCAAAAGAGCCACGGAGATTTAAACACATTTGACTTAATAACTGCACACAATCCTCAAAGGAAGTAAAGACATCCACCGCTGGCAGGAGGAGCAGAGCCAGTCGCAGTCTTTGCCATGCGAGGCACGCACTCGCTTGCGGATTTGTCGTCCCCTTGCGCTTAGCCGGAAACGAGGTTATCCAGAAGCAAGTTGATTATAGGACTCGGAGCAGGCATTGGGAGAAACGGAAACGCAGACGGAGAAGTAAAGGAGGCCTTAAATCTTTGAAATGGAAGTTAGGAAATAACGAGAGGGAGGAGGAAGAAAAAGACAAAAGACAATTTAGATTACCAAATTAATCCTTTAATTACCAGGTATGCCTACAGCTAAAATGGTTTCACACACTGAATTTTACAAGGGCAGAACAATCAGGAAAGTGAGCCAGAGTGCCATAATTATCCCAAACTATAAACTTAAGAATAAAAAAATAAATACAGAATGGCGACATCGACTACTGGAGGACAAAACTAAATAAAGTGTATTAGCACCCAGCTTCAAACCCTGCTGAGTTGATGGAACATAATTCTTCCATCGGCATTCAGTCTCATTATAGCATTAATTCATGATCCTTTTGTGCTGATCAGAATAGAAATGTTTCATGAAAAGATACGAGCAATATTCTATTGCTCTAACCTATCCTTCTAAGGTAACAAGACCCCCTAAAAATAGTAGAAAAATGCTCCCCTCACTTTAACAGTCAAAAGTTTTTGTTTGTTTATTAGTGATTTATACATACGCTTGGCTAGGATGCTGGAAAAATGGCACTAACTGCTATAATGTCATATGTTTCAATGCTCATACTGCAAATGCCTTTTTACAACTAGATGGAAATGTGCTCTCTTTCCGCTGCCCTTGCACCAGTCCTCACAGAAAACACACAGAAAAATCACTTTAGTGTCTGTCCAAAAAAACATGTTGGCAACGCAACAAACCAAACACAGAGCGTACACTTGCTGATGTCTGCAGAAGCTCCTTAAAGTTTTTCCAAGGGCTTTTTGACACAAACTATATTAAACGCACCCTTGTGACACTTACCAACCACCTTAACCCGCCTATTCATTTCTCTTCCTCCTCCTCATCTCATCATTTACCACCTTCCCAGTAAAGATCCTGTTAGAAACAAATAGAGGGTGACTTCTATCTAATTACCGTGACGGAGCTCGGAGGCTCCTCGGCATTAGACAGAAAATTAGAACACAACACGAAGATATGATCAATAACGAGGCTAAGACAAACCATCACCTGTTCAACTTTAATAACCTTAACACAATGGCAGAGCCAGCTTTCCAATTTGCCATGCCACCAGCACTTGTAGAGGTGACACACTATGCTACTGGATCTGCTAATGACTCACCATTAGGGTGGAGGAAGCACATGCTCAGTGTTTAGACTGTATTTTTGGCAGTACGGGACAGGGTATGCATGTGCACACAGTAGAGGAGTACCCAGACTTTCTTAAACTAAACATTAAAGAAAGAATTCTAAAATAAATACCTGATTGCACATTTTGATCTGCTCTGCATCCTTGGTGAGTTCAGCATAACGAGTAGGGACACATGAAACCGCAATGTTATATACAAATCTCTGTAAAAAGCAGTTGTAGGATGTAGTCAAAGACAGGGTAGCAGGAGTCACTGAGACTGCAGGACAGACAGCTGAGTGACATCAAGGACAACAGTGACTTGGTGAGTATGCCACTACAAATGGGGAGTTTATCTCCCGGATCCAGTCTAGCCAGCAAGAAAGCATTGAATCACAGTTAACACTGTTCACATATGGCAGCGGTTCTCAAACTGTGGCAGCAGGTGATGTGTGGATCTCTAGGGGAAAGTGCCTGCAGTGAAACTAAGTTGAAAGAGTTGGCTGATGGTGTGTAGTAGAAATTCAACTTTCATTTTTAATTAGTAATGAGTGATAAAAAATGTGAGGAAATGGTCATAAAGAGAAAAAGCTTAAGAATCAGAGACATGAGAATGAATGACCTGGCCTAAAGTGAAGATCTAAAGTAGGTGATCAGCAGTGTGGAGCTGATATTGGTCTCAAGTCATACCATTGGCCTGATTCTTTCTTTGCATGCACAAATGGCTAACAGGAATTCAAAGGAACAATATACTTAAATAATAAAAAATGTTTCCATAGTGTAGCGGTTTACACATTTACCTAACAAGTGAAAGATTCAGTTTTGTCCTGGGAAGAGATGAATCCCTTTGGGTTTGCGTTAGGAAAGGCAATAGTGCAGAAAGATCAGCCAAATCAAACAGGCTACGCTGTTTGATTCGCTGTGGCCGCTGTGGCGACCCCTTGTGAACAAGAATAATCCCAAGTGCCGATGGCCAGAGGACTGCTGGTCTTGCAGTGTCTTCTGAACACCATTATATCTGAACAAATTTTCATGGTAGTCTGTCCAATAATTGTTATGAGATTTCATTTTGCACCAAAGTGGCGGACAGACAGCAACTGCTGTCCTTTTTAGCCATGCCTCCAGCGTGGCTGTTCACCCCCGATCCCTCACTTGAAGAGCCAATAAACACAGATACATGAGGAAAGTCAAAGAGGAACATCAAATGCCAACTCCCAGCTTCTATAATCCATGACTATGACGAGATTAACGAATGTTCTAACGGCAAGAAATGCAGACATGCGGCAGAGGCACCGTCAAAAAAAACCCCAAACACATTTACCACAATGTCACATGTTCACAAGCAGCAGAGACTCAAATCCAGAGGATCTGGACCTGAAAGAGAAATATAACTGGGAATTATGTAGAGAAGTGTGAACCTGTATAGAAATGAAAGGCAGAGCTGGTTATCTGATATGACTTTCTCCCCCAAAGCAAACCAAAGCGCATCTGAACTGTACGCGTGTTTAGGGTATCAGTCGAAGGCAGCGGCGGCGTGCAGAGTGGGGAAACTCATTTCAGCCTGAACAGCTTTCTGATTATTCTCTAAGTTTTTTTCCCTCCTTCCTCTCCGGCAGGTCCTTCCAGTCCCCCTGGCATGACAACCAAAAGCAAAGACACACTGGCGGCTGTGACTTAGCAATGCATGAATACAAATCTGTTTTGGAAGAAGTACCGCTTTCATTACTCAGAACACACCGTCTATTCCATTTCAGGTTAATCTACCTAAGAAAAAAAATTTGAGTTTTCTTAGCCAATTTGAGGAAGTTATATTACAAATGAAGTGCTAACAATAGTGAACAAAATGAATCCCCGAGTGTGTGACAGCAGCCACATGTAAGAAAAGACAAAAGACAGATAATGTTCAGTCAAAATCCCAGCGAGTGTAGCTGGCTCGACAGCTCAGCTTCCTCACTTAAATGAATATTCTCCTCTTTGAGGCTGACTCATCTTATTTGGCCTTTAACCGTGCATTGGTAATCACTCATGTAATTTGTACATGACTCCCTACCTAGTCATGTACATTAGGAGTGACGGCAATAGTGCCCTAAGAACATGCAGTACGACCCTGTACACTTAGAGGTGACTAATAACAATAATGACGTAGGCTGATGCGCAGTCACCGAAACATTTGCCATCAGTGAGGTGAAAGTAAAAGAAACTGCAAATGGAGGAAATTTAAAAAACGAAAAAAAGAAAAAGAAATCTGATGACCAGCTGCTCAACAACACATTCAAATGAAATCACTGCTTCCTAAAAATGGAGTTTCTACTTGTTTTTCCTCCCAGACAGTCTAATTTGTTTTGCTTTAACAGCATTGAAACTCAAATAAAAGGAGCTAAAAGATGGTAACGCACTTGAGCACAGTGCTTGTTCTGCCTTAACCCTGCAGATCGGATGTGATGTTGTGGGCTTTAAGCTACTTCAGGCTCTGACTGGTGATGCCTACACAATGCAATTTAAACACAAAACTCCCACCTTTGTCTGGAGAAAAATAAAGGTGTGATTTCACCTTATGAAAATTGCTTTAACGATACAAAATGTCAGTAGGTTTGTAATGTTTCATTTGCCTAAACACACGACATTAGACATTATACTGCTCAAAAAAATAAAATAAAGGAAGGCTTTATCAGCACATCAGATCTCAATGGGATATCTACACTGATAAGGACTGGGTAATCTGTTAAGAATGAAAGAGTGCCACATCGTTTGATGGAAATAAAAAGGATCAACCTACAGAGAGCTGAATTCACAGACACCATGTAAATCAAAGTGAAAAACTGATGCGTCAGGCAGGCCTACTTTGATTAAATTTCAGTGCCACAGCTCAAAATGGTCCTCAGCAGTTTGTGTGGCATGTCTGACAATACTAGGGCGTACTCCTAATGAGACGACGGATGGTGTCCAGGGAGATCTCCTGGAGGACGATCAGTTCCTTCATCTCCCAGAACTGTTTGCATTTTTTTTAGTGCAGGCATTGTCCCACACCCAGAGAAACCCAGAACCCATGCTGGTGCATTGGGTCCTGGTACCTAATTGCAGCCAGGGTGCCGTTGTCTAGCCTGTAGAGGTATGTGCATCCCTTTGTAGATATGCCTCCACAAACCATCACTGTCCCACCACCAAATGGTCATGTTGAACAATGCTACAGGGATACCATTCCCCACGGCTTATGTAGACCCTTTTTGTCACATGTGTTCCGGGTGAATCTGCTCTCACCCGTGAAAATTGTAGGGCACCAGTGCTGAACCTGCCAATTCTGGTATTCGATGGCATATGCTAATTGGGCTCCACGGGCTGAGAAGTGAGCACAGTGCCCACTAGAGGATGTCAGACCCCCAGGGCACCCTCATGAAGTTTGTTTCTGATTGTATACTCAGAGACATTCACACCAGCAGCCTCCTGGAGGTCACTTTGTAGGGCTCTGGTGGTGCTTAGTCCTGCTGATGGGTTAAAGACCTGTTTAGCTCTCCTAGAGTAACTGACTCTGTCCTAGAATGTCCTCCATGCTCTTGAGACTGTGCTGGAAGACACAGCAAAACCTTCTAGCAATGGCACATATTAATACACCAACCTGGAGGGGTTGGACTACCTATGTAACCTTTGTAGCACACATACATTTTGGGTGTTGTCTCATTCTTAATGTCATTAACAACAAAGGATTTGAAACTGATTATCAACTCTAATTTCCCTCGGGATGAATAAAGTATTCTGATTCTGATTCTGAACTCTCCCAGCTACCTAACTGACCACAGCAATATCCAAGAAGTTTATTAACCTGATGCTATACTCTATTCAATTTTGTCCCTTTCATTTTTTTGAACAATCTGTACAAAAACAAGCAATAGAAAAGGACAAGAAGCAGAATAATCTTATAAACTATGTGTACTGGTGGATTTAGCTAATTTTATTGAAATAACATTGTCTGGGACTTCATTATATTCCAGACTAATACACATTTGTTGGTACCCAAATCACTTTGGGACAGACTTTTTTGGACAACAATAGAGCTCCACAGGGGAGGAACAAGAATGTCAAGTTCTGGATCAAATAACATGTGACCTTAACAACAACCAAAGCAGTATTGGATTAAAGTACACCAAGTTCTTTTCCTTATCCGCCAGGACAAGACACACTGGGCCTTGTGCCTGAGCCAGATAAGCAGCACACAGGGCACTTCCTCCTGGGCTGTTACAGCAACTGATGATCTTCTGACAGATGATGTGATGAGGTGGGACAGTGCCGCTACGCTGCTAATAATACCTCACTGCAAATAAGGGCTGAAGACATGCACCATCTGATAACAAGGAAGCAGCTCTCAATGTGCAAAAGGTGCCTGGAATTTTTAGCATTTCCTTTTTTTTCTCCCCCCTTTTTTTTCGTCTCTGCAATCTTCCCTCAAGTTATCAGCGCAATTATTATTTAAATTAATTTAAAAAAGAGAGCAGCGGGTTGAATCAACACGATGGTGTAGAATTTCTACATGTTTACCTTCGGAGACCTTGTTTAAAACGCAATTATTCAGTTCTGTAGTAAACTCGAATTGCACTTGAAAAATTTATCATGCTGAACTTGTGCAGTGGCTGTTTTCCAGCACTCTGAAATTGAAAATCATTTACTGTGTGGTATGCTAAAAATGGCAAGATGTAATAACATTTCCAAAGTTAATCTACAAATAAACAAACTACAAATACACCGAGGTATAGCAGGTGACAATGGCATCCAGAATTAAAGCGTGCCTTCTGTTTACATTCAACAAAGCCTAAACACTCAGACGAAAAAGCTTAGTGGTGCTATTGTACTAAGTCACTTGCAGGGGCTACAGCAAACGTATCTGAATTTATAGGTGGACCCCCTTCCTCCAACCAGATTTACAACAGGACACAACATAGAAACTCACTGAGATCCTCCGATTGAGAAGTGTGGCTTTCAATCTGTCACCTGTGCATTGTGAATACAAAAGGGGCCTATAAGTAAATACTTTGTTATTGCAGTATACAGGTTCTGCAAAGCAGCCCTCTCTCCAACAATGCCAACAATATATTTTCTGGGTTTTTCTTCCTCTCTGCCTTTTCAAATCCACGAGGAGTCTTGATGGCCACACTCTACTACACAGAGACACAAATTGCTTCCACATCCTACCCAGTAATGTACATGAACAATAGCAAAGCATTAGGTGGCTAGCAATAAATATCTGAAAAGAGGCACTTTGCTCCAGGAAAATATACCAATAGAATTCCAGGTTTGGGGGTAGTGCAGTAATCTTATCGGGACTGTCGACCAATGTGCAGAAAACTGTGAATGAACAGTGCAAAGTGCTTTAACGGCAAGAAAGATCATTATCTAAATTAATAAGAACACTTTTTATAAATTGAGTCAGCACGTCACCTTGTTCCTTCTTGAAAGCAGTATAGAAAGGAGAGTCGTTGTGACTAACTGCAATTAGGGCTTTTCTTGTTTGACTGTAAAACTAGCAGGAAAATGGAAGTCTCAAACTATAGGCTCACTTTGAGAGCATTTGAATGTCATTTGGATAATGGAGTGGTATTCAAGGGTTTTTTTTGAGGGGGGGGGGGGAGCTGCTTTGAAATGCAAGGCAGACGAAGACCCCGAGAGGCACCATCAACACGATTTGGTTTTAATGACAATTCAAAATTTGAAAAAAGGGGAAATGTTCTCTGTTCTAAATTTAGCATGACAGAGCTGATTTCACTTTCAGATGATCTTTGGCTAAATAATGAGCCACTTCGTTGTGCAGAGCTGGACGTGCTTTGGCTTCAAGGTATAATGTGAACCTGCTGCTGCCAGTCCTTTTTAGATGAGCAGGTGGGGGAAAAAAAATACAGGTGCTCCAACAAGCTTCAAATCACACATTACATTTTTAAACACACCACTCCAGCTAATACTTGTTCTAATTGTATCCAATTAATGTTGACATTTTACATGATCTGTCATCAGGTTTCCAGTCAAATTTATATTTTTTTCTTTTCCTTTCGCCTTTATCCAGTTAATGAAAAATAGATACTATATGGCTGTTGCAGCTAACAGACAGGAAGTAAGGGGAAACTAACAATCTAGCTATTGAGGTTTGTTGGAAATGATACAGCCACTCCCCAGCCGGTTGGCAGTGGTTCTTGAGGTGAAATTGGTTGCAAAGAAAACAAAAATTTCTTCTTGTGATTGCTCTGGTTGCCGGTACTTTTTCATGCTCGTCTGCAAATACTTGCTAACCAGTAGCACTAGCAAGATTATTGACCTCTTTTCTAGTCTGGGCTTTGCTTCTTCTTCTTCTTCTTTTCTTTTTTTTTTTTTTAAATGTCTGCAAGACTTGGGGAAACCATTGCTTAGGGGTAATTTTGATTCCTATCTTTCATTTGATACAAAGGTGTCTACTGTCTTGCAGTCCTGTTTCATTTAGCTTAGACAAACAGCAAAAATTTGTCCATTACTGTCACAGTTCGATTTCGAAAAGGTCATCCATGCTCTCATTTTTATCCAGACTTGATTACTGTAATGCACTTTACTTAGGCATCAGCTGTGATAACACACACAGACTGCAATTAATTAAAAATCCTGCAGCCATGCTTTTAACAGGCCTTCACTGGCTACCTGTTAGCTTTGAATTGATTTTAAGATTTTATCGCTGGGGTTTAAGCCCTACACAGTCTGGCCCCTGCCCACATCTGTGAGATGCTGACTCCATATGAGCTCGGCCACTGCCTGAGAGCTCTTAGCATGCCCTTGTTAGTGGTTCCAAAGGCTCGTTTAGTCGCTAAATGCGGTCAAACCTTTGCTGTCTGGGCGCTGCAACCTTGTAATTCCTTGCCTGATTTGGATACAGAAGTTAATGGTTACAGAATTGCAGGAAAATTCTGTATCCTCCTTTAAATCTCTTCCTAAAACATATTAACATCAACATTTACTACTATTACATTACTACTATTTAGAGCTTTCTATAACTTCTAATGCTTTTAATGTCCTCAGTTTCCAGTTTGCATTGTACTTTTCACTGTTTCACTACAGTAGCTGGATGGTGTTCATATGCTAGTGACCAATCACAAGATGGTTTTTGCCAACCAGAAGGGGTGTACACATTTGTCTCCCATGAGTGGCGGTTGCCAGATGATTGCTGACTGGTCTCTTGGCCTGTGTGACTCGGGTCTTATTCACTTGCTCTCACATTGTCACGTTGATTGTCCAAAAAGATGGACAAATTAAAGTCATGTGGACAGCAGTCACATGTCTGCAAAACACTGATACAAAGTAACAACACATGTGACTTGGGTCAACTTAAAAAAGAAAAAGAAAAAAAAAAAAGATTCATGCATTTTTTTCTCCACCTTTTCTGTTCTTAGTTGAAGCTATTACTATCCCATTTGGGAATTTGGTTTGAACTTTGCAACATGGCAAATCAGACATATCAAACAACAGAGAGAATAAATTCAAGCACAAATCAATAGCAAGTGTAGGGAATAGATAAATGCTATTGCAAAAGAAAGAAATAAAATTGCAGAAACCACTGAAACAACCAGAGGCTGTACCTTAGGGCTGCTAAACTAAAGAGAAGGAAAATTAATTGACACCAGGTGGATGAAGGGATTTTGCTATGCACACTAAAGAAATGTTTAAATGCATTTTCCTAGGGTGAGGGAAGGTCTGCATTAAAACTAGGCCAAAACAGGAATAAAGAGTACAGACAGATACACCAGGAACTGTGTAGCGTTATGAGTATTATAAGTACAACTTATGAATCAGTAGCTTGTAGAACCAGATTTAGCAGCAACAATCTGAGACAGTTGTTTTCTCCATGACTTTATCTGTGTCTCAAATTAGATGTTGTGGAGGCCCACTCTTCTTTACAATGTTGCTTCGAGTTCACTGAGGTTTGCAGGCATTTGTTTATGCAAAACTTGTTATGCAACACCTCGATTCTTTTCTTATTCAGTCATTCTGTTGTATATGTGTTGCTTGGGAACATCGTTCTTTTTCATGACCCAATTTCAGCCAAGCTTTAGCTGTCGGGCAGATGGCCTTACATTTGACTCTGGGGGGGCGACCGTGGCTCAGGAGGTTGGGAAGCGCATCTGTAACCGGAAGGTCGCCAGTTCGATCCCCGGGTTCTCTGTCCTGGTCGTTGTGTCCTTGGGCAAGACACTTTACCCTCCCGCCTACTGGTGTTGGCCAGAGGGGCCGATGGCGCGATATGTCCAGATTTGGTGCTTTGGATTTGGTGTCCTCTGTCCAAAAGACAATATTCCATCATTGTGGCATGTTAAAATGCAGCATTTCCCCTGGCACCCCTTCCAAACAGACCATAAACTTTTAGTTTATTTATAATCGTATTGATGAACTTTAACATTTAACATACTGAGCCACAAGGTTTCATTTTTTTGAGCATTGTATAGTCTGACCTTGGGATGAATTTGTTGGGACGTCCACTCCCTTGACTGGCATTTTGTTAACATACGCTTGAATGCTCCAGGCCTATAAACTGCCAAATCTTCTGCTTTTATAGAGGTGCTCAAACTTGCGATGATCAGCTGATGATCAAGAGCATTTGGTTAGCAGCAATGGCTGCTACTTACGCTTAATTCCTATGTAAGCAGTAAGGGTGTATTTATATTTATTCTACTCCACCCCACCCCAATACACACAGAGATACACATTTTTCTGTTAAATATAACAGGCTGTATTGTTATTTAACTACTTTTCCTGCTGAGTGCCATATTATGTTTTTATATCCTCCTTTTTGAAACCTAAGAATTGAAAGAATGTACTCTTTTTCACATGTCTGTATAGTCTATAGTCTGCATCAGACCAGGCTTTGAATAATTTTTTACATATAAAGCGTACTAATGTCATTAAGACATATTTCTGCCAACACTAGTGTTTGATATAAAAAGAACGAGGTGTGGGAAACAACAAAGTGCAAAATAAAGACATTTCAACTTGAATTACGCTTCACAGACACCACTGTCATGTTATTTTCACAGTTTCTAAGATCCCCTGAACAAATGATTGTGGTTAAGCATCTCATCAGATAAAAGCCGATTGTATGCGGACTCAGATTTAGTAAGAGGGCCTTTTTTTTTTCTCCCACCAAATTTTATGATGAAACCTTAAATTACTACGGTATTACTGTGGCAATGCATCGCCACTCAAGTTCTGTAATTAAATCTACATTTGTAATAAATGTACTGGTTATTATCTTGTCTGCTCTGCATTAATTTAGCTTCCAGGCTAAAATGGCAATGATGTTAGATCTATTGCACCAGTAAAACAGTGCAAATGGTGCAAAAAATACAGAGACCATTATTGCTGTGTTATCATTACAACTGTATTAGTGGTATAAGATATTAGTGACCCATAGCTGAAAAAAAATAAGCCCCTCAGAGGATCTAATGATCACTTTGAAGTCACTTTCATAAAATTCCAAATGATTTCATTTCACCTTCCAATTATCAATTTATCATCGTTTTCCCATTAGAGTGACTAGGACCTGTAATCTGTTGTCATTTGTTCTGTATTATGTTCAATATTACAGAGCTTTAAAAAGATGCACAACACAAAGCTCACTACTTTATTTCATTTTAATCAAATCATAGCCTGTCTCCACATGCAATAATATACAGGGTACACAGGGAAGGTGATGCATAAAACTTGCACTAGAACACATTTCAACAATGAAGCTGTTATTCTACAGTTTACCTACTGTGATCTAAAAACTAACATTCATTATTGGTGCATGGAGTATATGCTTTCACGGGCAAACAACTGATGTGTGCTAAGAACACGCTAAGGTATCAATTCATCCATTTCTTGGTTTTGACCATGTATCACTGCCAAACCTGGGATCTGTCAAGCAGTGATAGAGGATGCGCATGTTTGATCATGCTCACTGTCAGTCATCATTGTTACTGTATCAGTCTCAATTATACACACACACACACACACACACACACACACACACACACACACACACACACACACTTTACAAAATGATTTCCTTCCTAAGCACTAAGAAGTGGCGGTAACTGATTAATCATGTACAGGGAGACGCGGTTTAATCACCCCAACTTAAATGTGTGACAAGAAGTTCACTTTGTCTTGTGGAGCAGCTTTAAATAACTAGTAGGGCAGAGAGAGATCAAATTCACCCGATACAGGTGACACCAGGTGTTTTTTATTTCAACACATATAAGAAAAAGTTGGAAAACTTGCAGGATTTGGAAACTTTGCACAGGGTCATGCAAAAACACGATCTGTCAAAAGGTCAGACAAGGGGTGTGCTTGGTCTAAAACTTTTGGTTGCAGAGCTCCAGCTGGCTAAACAGGCTTGGCTAGACATCGAGCAGCACAATGAAAAGTTTCTGAAAACAATTCTTCTGTCAACAAAAGAAACTACACCGAGCTGATCTACCGGCTGATGATGTTTGATTAGAGGTTGGCAATGAAACAAACGGTGTATGTCTAGTCGTACTCAGGATGCCCTAATCTTTCTATCTGGTTGGTTATGTTGGACAAGCTTAAGTAACCAGACACCTTTCATCTACGTCCTGTTAGATGAAATGACATGCATGTCTCTCTCAAGAGAGGGTGGCTGATAGTCAGCTCCTCTGATGTTCTGCCTTGGCTTGTCTGCAGCACAGCTCATATATGCCAAGGTCCACCTCACGGGGATAAAGATAACCTGCCATGTGTGATTTTTTTTTTGACATTTGCATGTTTTTTTAATTATTAATCTCTTTCCATTTTGATAAACAAGATGTGCAGTTTAATGAACATAGAGGCATGACAACCAAAACAAAACAGGAGTGTGGATAACACTGTATATTACATATCTGTAATAAAACACGGCATTTTATACAATAAGGACAATTATGTCTTAAGTGTATAAACTGTCTAGTTACATGTTAGTTCTGAATGTGTTGCACACTTGTTAATAGTGGCAAAAAATTCAAAAGCACTTACCACAAACTATATTTACATCTTATCATAACGATCGTAGCATAATTATGCATTTGTTATATAACTCCTCCTAATCAGTCTGGATTAGATTTACTATAAAATTCCAACCAGGATTATCAACATCTTTATAGCATTTGGGAATTATTTTAATAACACTTAAATTATTACAAATTATATACATTATGTGTCATATTATATAATAAACAGTGACATTATGCGCATGTTGTTTGTTTGCTTCACTAAACAAATTTTAGTGCAGCGACATTTTGGGGTCACTGGAATATGTCGTCATATCTCAAAATATGTGTTCAACAGTGAAGCTTGTGTTTGTAATAGATTACTTTGACTTTTACAATGAATATTTAGCTTGCAAAGAGAAAGAAGAAGAAATGTATGAATTAATAATTTGTTCAGTGTTTATGAACAGCTATTTCTGACTTTATATATAAATAAAATGAAGACAAAAAGAATTATACGATAAATTAATACAAATGTGTTATGTGTGTTCTAATACATGAGCAGCGCAGAAGCACTGCAGACCTGCTTAGTTTAGTTTAAAGAAGTGATCATTCTTTACCCCTCCTAGCCTATGTTTAAGAGACAATGCATGCAGGCGCATTACAATCTTTACAGTATAACCCTGTTAGAAGCTAAAGATTGAAATCATTTATGTTAAAATAAACCCCCCTGCAATGTAATGCAGATGAGATTCTCTGTGTCTTGGTACACACACACACACACACACACACACACACACACACACACACACACACACCAATCAAAGTCCAAACATAACATGACTGAATAACCACAACAGCACAAATAAGTCATTATTTCAACATGCACATCAGCAGTCCTGTGAGTCTTTGCTCTTCCATAGCTGGAGAAATCACCGCCTTGGATTCTGCACTATTTTAAACAGTTTTATTTTATTTATTTTTAAATGTCGGCTGCGCTAAATGAGGTAATGGGACTTAATGCAAAGTGATATGGCTCTAATGAGTTACACGGACAGACTCGGGCAATAGAGCCCGTCTATCAAATCTGAATAAGAAACAATACAGCATTATATTGCAAGACTGCACAACAGCTTGGTGTTAACATTCGCAGCTCAAAGGCATTAACATTACAGTATCAAAATGTTTAAGTCTGTCAGTATTAATTCGGCTACAATTACAAAGGGCTGAATTAGCATGCTATTTTTTTGTGCAAAGAAAATAAAAGGCAACATAGAACAAAACAGTTAATGAGCAAAGCAGTGCAGATCAACTATCCATCTCATGCCATGACTGATCAACAATGTCAAATACAGTGACCACCCGCAGTGATTTGAGGAAAGTGCTGCTAGTCGAGGATATAAATGTCTGGCATTGTGTAAAAAAATGATATTTTGCTCTCCCTTTTTGAAGAATCAGAGTTCTGATGTCCAGTGGCAACCCAACAAGCCATCCCCCTCCCTCCACCTAAATGACCCCCATACCTCTGCAGTGGAAAGACAGATTGCCTATTTTCCTATCGCCCGTGCTGGGGCCAGGCCCGTGGCACCTGCTAGACGAGCACAGTTTAGTGCTCTTGCTGTCACCTAACGTATGGGTCTATTGATGTGCTCTGACTGGGCCGGGCTGATGCTACCCAACACGCATTAGAGCCAGCTGTTGTGCCTCATCTGTCTCTGTGTGTGCTCTGATAGCCACAAAAAGACAGTAAACACAGGCTGCTCGAAACATAACGCTTCAACTACCTTCACCCTGCGTCCTGCTGCTCACAACACCATCATCTCCCCGGCCCCTCGCTAAATGAGTGGAGAGTTGTCGGGTCTTAACTAAGTCCAAGAATGTGTCTGATGGGGGGGGGGGGGGGGGGGGGGGGAGTTGATTCGCTGCAAGTATGGTAATTGAAGTCTTGATTACACCCGTCTGAGAAGCTAATTCTAGGATTTAGGTTTCAGCGAGACTTAATAGAACGGTTCGTGCAATTGCAGTCCAAAGAGTTAACAATGCAGCCTGAACATTACAAATTGCACACTGCTTTATTTGACACTGATGATTAAGGTTAAAGAATTCAATGATGATTACAGTAAGTGGTTGAAAACAAACAAAGGACCCTGATAAATACATGTGCACACCAATCCAGACTCATCAAGTAATCAGCTAAAAAAAGAAAAACAAAACAAAAAGATGAAGAAGAAAATCACACACATTTGCCATTAACCAAATATGATCTACCAGATACAACAATATCAGAGGCATGGGGAGACTCTACCTACCCTGTTGAGAAAGATGAGGGAGACGCCCTTTTCAAAGTTTGAGCCCATGAACCCCTGAAAGGTCTGTTCATGCCCCTGCCGGCATGAATAATCACCCCCAGCTTCCCTGTAATGTGCTGCGGATGATATATTGGGCCACATTTATTACTGCTCCGCTTCCACCTGGCTAGGAGCAGCAAGTCCTCCATTAATATAAAAAAGAAAAAAACCCAAGCCTGCAACAAGATTTCTTCACAGCGTATGACTACAGGCTCAGAACCAGTGTTAAGGTTGTGTGACCTTATTGGTAAAAATTAGAGTTATGGAGTCATTTTGCCTATAACAAAGTATGATATAGAGTTCCCCGTTTCTTATAGTCAGTGTCTTTAATAGTTCAGGACCACAAGCGTTTTTAATCCTTGTCCGCAGTCACATGTCTTTGCAAGTCATAGTGTAAGATTTACGTCATCTCGGCAGTGAGAGAAAGCAGCAGTCCAGTCAAGTCACATCACACGCGAGACATGTTGGTAACGACTGAAGATGAGTTGTGCGGGATAACGCATTCTCATTTGAATAGTAATACAGGATTAAAAGTGCAAGCACTTTGCGGTGGTTTTAGAGGATTAAAACAGTACTACATGGCAACCCTGAGCCGTAAATGAAGAGAACAAATCATCCCTTAAGAAAAACATGTTGGAACATATGTTTCTCCCAAATCTGGGTCCTAGTCACATTGTTTCATAACAAAAGTGATTTAAGAAGCATATTTAAAACTATGTTAGGTCATAGAGTGCTCAGTTAGGAGAAAAGAAATGATAATGAGCAGATTAATATTAGCACAACCGCAATCTGAGGTCTGGCCAGCACAC
Source organism: Maylandia zebra (assembly GCF_041146795.1). Taxonomy (NCBI): domain Eukaryota; kingdom Metazoa; phylum Chordata; class Actinopteri; order Cichliformes; family Cichlidae; genus Maylandia; species Maylandia zebra. The sequence continues at coordinate 35,952,692 of NC_135168.1, forward strand.
GTGTGGCAGTATGTGTCAATAATGACTTTTATTATTTGAGTGAACTTATGAGATCTAATCAAAACTAGAACAATTGGTGCAAAATAATGTGATTACCTTTCTACTGGCATGAATAATTTACAAAAATGGTGCGCCGTAATAGAAAACCATTCTGGGATTGCTGGCAGATTTACAGCAGCTTTAACACAGCCCACCTTCTCCTACAGTCTCCTTTCTGTCTTCCTCTGACGCTATAAGCTGCAAGTATTCCAAAATGCAGGCCTGCACTTGTTAAAGGTCAACATTGTTAAGTGTCTGTATGTACGCGAGGATAGCCTTTAGTATTGCGCTACGCTACCGCAATGCTTGCAGCCCGACACTAACCACGAACCAAAATGTTGCAGACACAAATGGACCTTCAGAGGCAGTGAGCAAACGTGCGTACACGTCTGGCGTTTGCACATCTGTGCACATGCAGCATGTGTCTAAGAGTGCACGTGTGCTGTGAGGTCGCTACATGCAGCAATTTAAAGCCATCTTCTGGAGAGAAATTACATATTTGTCCAATTTATTAGAGACTGTTCTGTTCTATTGTGAAAGGCAGGAGAATTCGCATGCCTCTTGATTGAAATCATTGCCACTGGGAGAACCTAGCCAACACCCTCAGAGGAGCTGCTATTCTGAAAGTGAGTGAATCATTGATTTTCAGCAGGAAATCATCAAGGCGAATCTATGGTAAATGAGAGAGTTGAGATGGCAAACAGTCCAGTTCAGCAGGATATTCAGTTATCACTGTATTCTGTCATAGACAGGCCACGGTGTCCGGTTATTGTCAGGGTCGTATTTAAGTGAAGACTAGTCGCTCACAGACGGTGTTTTTTTCCTGCACTTTGGGGAAGTGCAAATGGAAAACACCCTCCAGTGAGAGGGGGGCATGTGCGAGTTTGAAAGAAAATGTAATCTTCCTAAAAATAAAAAACCAGACAAGAAAGCAATAACACCCTGAACCAACACTGAAATCCTATTGTGGTTTCTACGCCAAAGGCCTGCTCTATGAAAATGAGGCGCTTTGATGTTTGATTAAAAAAAAATATCCTCCTTCTTTGAATCCCTCTAAGATTTGTTTGCAAATTAATAATGCTTGATTTAGAAGATTTAATAACAAGGGCTAACAGCTCAAAGCCAGTTCACAAAAAACACTGCAATTTTTTTTTTTAACACCCCAACAGATTTGACATCTTCATTGTGAAATAATCACATATTTTTTTAAAGCATTATCCACACTTCAACAAATACAATGACAGTCCATCCGCTGGAGTCTGGCCAAGTGAAAACATATACGTAAAGTCTTTTTTTTTTTTTTTGCCAAATAGCAGAAAGGAAAAAAAGTGTCAGCACCTCCAATTAATCAAAACACTTCTTTGTCACTTGTCAAATTATAAACGTCAGCACACCAAAAACACATTAAGCAGCGACGGAAGCAGCAGATTTAACAGTAAGGAGTGTGGCTGTGGTACTGCTGACGGAGAGATTAACGTTATGGCTGAAGGACACCATTGTTGTGAGTCTACAGGTCCTTTTATAAAAATTTGTTCAAGGCTAAGAAAAAAAAAAAATCCAAGATGACAAGAGGTGTTAGCGTAACTTTGGGAGGGTCAAGATCTCTGTCAAAATAAATAAATAAATCTGGGTAAATTCCCAGATGATTAAACATGCAACAATTTTGCTGGTAATAACTGAAATGACTGAAAATTAACAGCCTATTTATGCAAGATAATTCATAATTTTATTGGGCCGTTATATTGGCTGGGTCTGATTATTGGGGGGTCATAACCCCCCTAACCCCCCTTGGAAATTACGCCCCTGGTTAACCTACTTTCTTTGCTATGACTTCCAGCCTATTTTCAACTGCCTACTGCAGGTAAAGTGTTTATGTAAAGCATGTGAGTAAGTAAATAGTGACTTAGAGCTACATAAAGAGCAATGTCGTCCAGCCTTTGAGCGTATTTGAATTCATCTATTTTTTTGAATAAACTGAATCTGAATAAACTCAGTTCAAGCTGTGCTGGTAAAAAGTCTGCAGACGTAACTAATGGCTGAAATTTATAAATGCAATATTTGGACAGCCTGTGCATTGCAGTCTGCCGTAAATCTTCAAACAGAAACTAGTCTGATGAATTATGACTCATCTTAAACATTCATCTCGTTGGGTCACCCTTAACATTTTGAAATTATACAACTGATTGACTCGACCGGCCCAAGGCTACTGTGGACCTGTGCCAGAACCTGACAGGATAAGGCAGAGAAAACATTACCTCAAATTTCTAAATGCAGGGAGTACATCAGTGAAGAAGGCAATCTTTGTCTTCAAGTACATTTTTCCGGCAGGACGTGGAACCGGATGCTGCGTTGCACTGTGGTTGATCCCATGCTCTGTGAGAACAATAAAAAAGCTGGCACCGTGTTTCGAGGTGTTAGGGGAGCTGTGTGTACCACATCTGAGTGCACGTGACTGAATCTCCTGAGCAGCTTAAGTGAAAGTGATAAGCAGTAGAAACGGGGTTCTGCTTCTCACAGGCAGCTTGCAGTGATCGCTGGGAATTCATTGCTCTTTCTAGCCATCAAGCAGGAAGGAGGAGGAGGAAAGTGTATTTAAAGGATTTTCACAATCCTTAATGCCATTTATTACATCTCACCAGCTGCAGCACAAGAATGGCTGCATGTAATTGCGTCCACAGATCTTTTGGCTTGAAGACAACCAATCGAGATGGATCCCTTTGCCATTGCTGCAACTGACCATGAGTGAATCCTGGCGACTTAGGGACGGGACATTATTTAACATGGACAGAGAGTGACGTTAAGGAGCATTAGGTTCCGGGATTGTTAAAGCGCTTGTCACACTCCGAAGACATCCATCTGCACGACGCAGGCTTCAATCAATAGATAAGTAATCGGCTGCAATGAGAGGCAGCACGTGGTATTACTCACCGACTCTGTCCTGAAACAGCCTCACCGCACAGCAAGCAGAGTGGCACAGAGCACGCAGCTCCATCATGAGGGAACTTATCTTTCAGCTGAGCACGTTGGTATCGACAGGCCAGAACGGAGAGCACCTTTGTATTGGTACAATCAGTCAAAAGGGGGCTGTGCTTTCATGTTACAATCTCTCCCTGCTTACAAAAAAAAAAAGTCAATTGGATTAAACAAAACGGGAAACAACTCTCCTTCGCTATACCTCATGATCACCACTCCTGTGATATAATCTATGATGTGTGCGTCATTAAAACACTTAACGGTTTTGCAAAAGGAAAAGAAAAAAAAGGAGGGAAAACAAGTGACCACAGCAATAATGGAGCAGCCCAACTGTGGAGCTGTTCCAGTGCAATATCTGACATTGCAGCCATTGCATTTAATTTGCTATAAGAAGCAGTGAATTGTTGCACATGAAATAATGGGATCGCGAATGATGTAGGGGGCGAGAGGGGGGGGGCAGAAAAGCACATTTACGGGAGTGTGCCGGGGAAAAACACAACCACGGCAGCCGCAAAGTTTGTGGAAAATTACTCCAAATATTGGTCAGTGTTTTGAGCATGATTGACATTTCCTTCAATACATCAGCTCCTAGCTCCACTTTCTCATCAAGCGGAACATTTATAGACACGTTCAACTAAGAGTTATGAGATGATTCTTGTAGGGAAGCTAAAAGTAGGACAAAAGTAATTCCTTTCCTCTTTTGGGTAACCTATAAAAAAGGTAATTATGTGAGTATGTGATGAAATTCTAATTTAACTGCACCTACTTTATAATTGTACTTCACAACCACCAATACTCCAGTCTCATATATAGTAGAATCCATTTTGAGGTTTGTGGTTTAGCTACATTGTAAGTGCGCACTATACACTGATCAATGTGGGAATGCGTCTTTGCTCAAATTCATCTAAAATGTGCACTCTTAAATTTTTGCAGTATTTTAATCAACCTTAAAGTGTTTGAACAGTAATATATAAGAGGATTAACAACTGCAAAGCAGTAACTCGAGATTCTTAGGCAACACCAAGAGTACTAAAGCAAAAATACATCTCATTTCGATTGAGAAAACAGTTGATACACCCACAAGTGCCTAATGTAGGAGGCAGTGGCGCCTTAAGGGTTTTCAGCTTCCTGTGTAGCTTCAACCAAAGAAAAAGCCGAATCTTACTGAGAGAAAAATGGTCTCATCTATATGAAAAGGGAAAGAAAAAACACTGACATGAATTTAACAATCAAAACAGGGATATCAAGAGTCTCAAAGGGGAAGGCAAAGGTTGTCTAATGTGCTTCACTGCATAAGAATGGATTGAGCCTTCACATGTTCTGCATACTAACGTCTTCCCCGTAGACGTGATTACTGGAGGCTACGATGGTCATACCTTCTGTCTGCAGCATTAAGAAAATAACAGTTTTAACACCTGCTGGTGATTGTTTATGGAACACATTTCTAAACCTAACAAAATAGCTTAATTATCCTGAAATGTGAAAGATGAACCCTTAAAACAATGCATTAACATAAGCCATGCCATAAATTAGTACCAATGATGTTGGTGGAAATCGCCTGCTGTGATATTTCTGAGCAGACATGGACAGCGACACAGCTGGGAGCTGCACACCAATTTATTTATTTTTTTAAACAACAAATACATGCACAAGATTTTCTCAAAGAAAATGGAATATTTAATTATTCATATGGATTTTCAAACCCCATGTAAAAACTCCCTCGCTGATACATGCCGAGTTTGTGTGCAACAAGTACAGTGGAAAAGTGGAATCTGTACTTTTATAGATACCCTTCAGGATTTTGGCACTTAAAATCGAACAAATGCACAACAACAAAAAGAGGCTCATGCTACTAAGAAAAATCATTTATAATGGAACAATATTAGTGATGCACCAGTTGCACTGTCCTTGTCTGAATACAATTTACAATTTTTTAAAATGCATATTTCATAACCACACATAGTTTTTGCAACTTTTCTCTAATAGAATCTTGATTATATACTTAATAATCAATGCATGTTTACATTTTATCCTAATCTGCAGCAGGTTAGACATCACTCATGCACGCTTTGTGAATATGTCTCAGGCAGTGACCCCCTGGTAACCACCGAGTACATGCAAGTGGTTGTTGAAGGTCATCAATTATATAATGTTGTAAGACAGAAGCCCCCAACCTTTTTTGCATCACGTACCGGTTTATGACCAACAATATTTTCACGGACTGTCCTTTAAGGTGTTGCAGATAAATACAATAAAATAAAACCAGCACCAGTACCCAAAAAAAGATCTATTCATAACACATGGGAAAAGACCCAGGGAAACCTAGTTAACGATAAAAACAAAGACATAATGCTAAAAACCAACAAAAACCCTGAAAACCATGAATTTCACAACAGAGCCTCAACTCTCGCGGCCCGGTACCAAACGACTCACGGACCCGTGGCCCAGAGGTTGGAGACAGGTGTTATAAGACATATTAAGACATAGACATATAAGGTGCTTCTCTGAAAACCTGCTTGTAGTTGCTTTTAGTTGGCATGAAAGACACCTAATTGTCTGCTCATACTTCCCATCTACTGGAAATGCAGCATGTTCACCTTCAAAGTAAAAGTTGTCCCGTTTGAAGACAAGTTGCCATCCTCCATGCAAACTACAGGAGACCACAGCAATATGCTAATAACATGGAGTTTTTGGAGTACGTGGATGGTACTCCAATCCTTAGCAAACCCCTCAAGCTTACCCACACCAATCTCTAAATAAAGTGATCCACGTTGCTGGACAGATTGTGTTTTTAACAAAAAGTACAACTGAAAACTTCCACACACTGAAAGAGACTAACTTGAGAACTAATAGCTGAGCGCCAAATGACATTACTGTGAAAATGAGGAAATGCCAGATTAGTAAACGGGCAGAGCACTGGCTTCTGCGTTAGCATTATCAGGAAGCTAGAGACAATTACAGCCCATTACACATTACACTGATTCATGGAAGAAATATCATTTTGCAAATCAATATGTAGTGAGTCAAATGATTTATGTGTTACTTTACACGGCATATGGCAACCAAGCAAAGAAGGTTGCAGAGTTGTTGCAGTTGGGATGACGTGTAGCCTAATATCCAGCTCTTATATTGGTGAGGAGGTGGATATTAGGCTACAATGGACCATTATAGACTGACATATTCAAGACTGAGCGGCCACTCACTGGTTACATTCGATTAGCTGAAACCGAGTCGATTCTGGTCACTGATCAATACGTTTGTGAGATAAAATCGATTTAGCTGATTATGGTCAAAAGTCATTTTTATTAAATCACACAAAACACATTTGAAGTGACCTTTTCAAGCACACAGAACTTAATCTCTCTCTGTTAAGATATAAAAAAAACAGTCTCATTGATTAGCTCTCTTAATAGAACAACAATTTGCTACATTTGATAAAGACGTGGTATTCTTGTGTTGACAGATTTTTGATTTTTAGGCCGTCCTGCTCTAAATATCACCCTCGTACAATAGAGTAGGATAAAGGTAATTCTCTGGATAAGCACATTCAATAAATGCTAGGAGCACTTCTCCAGGGATTCAAAAAGCTATTCAAAAGCCCTATTGTTGCTTGTCCAGTGGTACGCATCCTCTAATGGAAGAGCCGCACTTATACTCGGGACACTGTGAAAAGGAATTACGATGTGCTAATGTGAGGTTATGTTTAATACAAGGAAGAAGCTTCAAGGCCTTAAACCAGTCGACTTCTCTCGAGAGCCCTCCAACCACCCTCCCCGTGTCCTATACTCCGTTTAACTGTCCTACCTTAGCTCGTCTTTCCATATGTTGCAGAGATTTGATTACTTGCCATTTTCCAGCTCATTAATGAAGACTTATGCTGCATTTGTAATGAATGTGTCCTAGCTGAAACATGATCAAGTTTCTGGGCTCACTGAGTGCTTTTCAGATGATTGCTTTCACCTCTGCGGTTGGTTTCATTGGTGGTGCAGGAAGAGGCCAATCCAGAAGCCACTGTAAATGGAGAACAAAGAGGGAATTCTAGCACAGGAACCTAATTATAAACTGATTTTTTGGAAGTGCATACGCTGAGCATGTGCTGGAGATGGTTAAAATAAAAAAAATATTAGGGTTAAAATATGCTATTTTGAAATTTCATATTTAAAATGCTTAACATGTCACGCGTCATCATAAACAAGGCATTAGCAAAAGCCTGAAAGGTTTCACTATACTGACTTTTATACTGTGCGTTTAATAAAGTGTTACATATAATTTCTCTCCCTTGAAAGCTACCGTGTGTCAAAACTCCACATAATAAACAACCAGGCCCTTGTAAAATGGGTCCTGATTCTTTATTAGGCTGCAACAAGGGACCTAAACAGCAGAAAAGCCAAACATTCAGCAGTGCCTTTCAAACAAAATCTAGCTGTATTCAGACTCTGCAGATGTGACTGCTGATGCACATAAGCTGTATTCACAAGAGGCAGGATATCAATGCTGCCATCCATTTGCATCCATACTCTCAGTGCCCATCATTCTCAGTTTATTGTCACCAGCGTGTACACTAATTACAGCCTGTGACTTGTGACTCTGTCTTTTTTTGAGAAGGGTTTTTTTTTTCTGTGTGAGCTTGTTTTTTAAAATATTGTATTATATACTTGCTTTTATGCTAAATGCACACTTTTGTTAGATGAAAGGACTGAATGAAGGTAGTAAATTTATTAGACCACCTGTCATTAAAACAGGAACACACACATTAGAAATCGGTCAAAAAACCTGTTTTAAAAAAAGTTATATTGTCAGTTATTAGGAAAATAAACTAAATTTGTGTTTTTATATCCAAATTTGAGGCGGCACACTGGACTTCTTTGAGAAGCCAGAAAATAGTCAAGCATAACTATCAACCAGTAGGATCATTTTTTCTGTGCAGGAAAGCAGAACGGACTAATCTGGCATCTTAATAAAACAACAACAACATGCTTTGCTATTTTTATCTTCCTTATTTTTGAAAATTCGTGGATATTAATGATCTAATCTTTATTTTATAAATGCCTTGTAATTTTTTTTTGGTTATTTTCTGAAATTCTAGCATCATAAGAACCCTACCAGTTCATTATTTCGACTACTAGCATATACCAGCTAAGAAATATTAGTACAGATTACACTTCCTGGCAGCATATTAAACTGTAAAATAAGTCAAGTCAAGTCAACTTTATTTGTCAATTCTGCCACATGTACAGGACATACAGAGAATAGAAATTTCGTTACTCTCAAACCCTAGTGATTAAAAAATGCAAATAAAATAATTAAAAAGTAAAAATTTAAATAAATACAATACAATTTTACGTATAACAAAAAAAAAAGCTATGCAATATACAACTCCAGCTGCAACAGACTTGCATAAATCCTTATGCATAAATATTTATCATTCACTAATATAATGTTCCAAACCTGACCTTTCTGCATGAGGATGTTTTTACTTGTGTTATTTAAGTACGACTCGATGCTACTTTACTAAAGATACTGATTGCATTACTTTTAATTTTTCCACATTTCTTTTTTAACTTAACCTTGGATGGATACAAATACTTATTCCACTACAGTTCTAGACAAAAACACAGAGAAAGAACACTTTTAGTTTAGGAAGGGTTCTCTTTATATTTAAACAAAAATAATTTTTCCAGAGAAATAAATTAATACATCCCATCTTCCGATAGCTCCAGTTCCAAATAAGACATCACAATCATTTAATACCACCAACGAGAAGCATTAATATAGTATGTAATGATTATCTGACAGCCCTCTCCTGGTCTACTCCAGAACCGCTCATTTGCAACTTTAATTCCGCAAATGGACTCCAAAGCTGTGTTTACAAGGAGCGAGACAGTCTTAGCTGTGACAGCTCAAAAGCAGTTCCCTAGTAATAAAGACTAATGCTGCATAATCAAGTCACATGTACACTAATGTCTACTTGAGAGCTGTTTAGATGTCCAAGTTGGTGCAAAGTTGTATTAAAAATGTATCTTATGTGGTTTATTTCCTTCTTGCCTATATATACACTGTGTTTGTAATTTAGATGGAAGCGCAGTAGCTCTCACTTGGAATGGCTCTCGTGGCTGCTAATGATAATAAGCTGTAATAAGAAATGGGTCAAGAACTGACAATGGGGAGTTGATTGCACGTGTTATTTCAATGCCATAACATAATAAAACACCCAGTTAGTACTTGCACTTCCTTTTCCACTCAAAAAGAGAGACAGAGACACGCACACACACACAGTTATATGCACACATCGTTCCCTATAAGAGTTCTCTGCTTGTGCCAGACATTTATTCTTAAGCTTTTGAGAAAAGTGGTCAAAAGAAGAATTGCTCAGTGAACATCACTGTAAGAAAATACATCAAATGTGTCTGTGGCAGGAGCCAAAATAATACAAGGCTGGTCTGCTATGACTGTCACGTACGGCACCCCTGTTTTCTCACTGCTAAAAGCCCACTGAGGGTGGAGTCGAGTCAGTATGGAGAATAGTATCTTATGTGAATGTGTGTGTGTGTGTGTGTGTGCGTGCACATGTGTGTCGGTGGGTTGGGTGGTGATGCCAGAGTGAAGCATTGGAGAGGTGTTGGCATCCCACGCTGAAAAAAGTGAGGAAATTTGCAGAGCGGAGAGAATTAGTGACTCCCGCTGGGCCAAAAAACGATGGGTGCAGAGAAAAAGGGGAGGGGAGGACAACGCTCCGTGATGGTGTACAAAATGACCTCTGAGAGGAAGGGAGCGAACGACAGGGGCGGCAGAGAATGGGTGTGTGTGTGTGTGGGGGGGGGTCCTCAGGGAGAAGCACAGGGAGGGATCCAAAGCCAGGTCACCTTCTCCAGAGAGAGCAGCTGTGAAAACTCTGCCCCTGGGAGGAGGGTCACAGTCGAAAGCTCTGTATCTTACACACCAAAGCTCAGATTCTCCCTCTCTGCCTTCACCCTGCACAGGTCTGCAATAACAAAGCCAATTAAGAAGCCCAGGAGAGAAGCTAGCACCGTCTCACAGTCGCCTCTCGCTGACTTGGCAACCAGAATTATGGCTCAAGAGAGTACCTTTCAACATCAAATATAGAGAATATCAGCAATTACCATTCAATACCTCCGTTCTCCACTTCCATTTCTCCAACTCATGAGGTGACTCATAAAGCCACTTAAAATTTCTCCCAGATGCATGCTAACTGAGAACACGGGGAAAAAAGAAAAAAAGGTATGCAACAGCATAACGCCTCACGTTTTGAGTTAAAATGTCGCTAATCTCAGCGGAGTGCTTTATTTTGCAATGATTGGGCCACTGCCAGGGTGATCTTATTTACTCTCCGTGGCATTTTAGGTGGCATTCGTTTCATCTGGATGTCATACTGCATGACATTAATTCAGATTTGGCTGCGAGAATCAATATCGCAGTATTGTTCTGGGAGACATCAAGAGAACAGACAAGTTGAACTCTGTTACACAACCTTCATTATCCAGCAGCACAAAGAATAAAAAGAAAAAAAATGTTACAATTTTCTTCAGATCTGCACAGATGAGGCTGCCACATGTGTGTGATGTACTGTGAAGAATGTTTTGCAGTTTGTTAACTGAACAGCTATTGTCATACGGTGGTTTGGGCCACAATTTCGGTTATCATTCCTCGCTATATTCTCTCTGTTCCAGGTGCTGCTCTCCGATTGTCTGTCTGTATGGTAGCAGACGCGTATAAGAAAAGTGATTGTAAACAGTAGATGCACTCCTAGATCCTTTTCATGGGTGGCCAAGCTTTAGCAATGTGCTCCTCTGTAACTGTCATCTTGTAGATTTGAAATCCCTCCCCGATCGATTGTACTAAAAGCTTTAATCTGATTGTTAAAAGAGCTGATTTGACAAAGCTGTTATCAAACTGATTTAAGTACCAATCAATACTGCATTATGTGTGGGTGTTTTTCCCCCTCTTTCAGGGTTTGGACAACTTTTCCAAGGACAGGTTCAGGAATGTCTGTCATGTCCAAAACGCATCCACAAAAACACAAAGACTCACACCCCTTCGCAGGGGTTCACATCGGGCTTGCCGAGATAAAGTAAAAAACAAATAATGCACAACTGCTGGAGTGTGGAAATGAAAAAAAAATCATGTCATTCCTTTGTTGATGTTTTAACATTAACTGGGGTGTCTATTGAAATAGGTTCCAAACTCATGTGTGATTGTATTATTCAGGGTGGTGTAATGATCCATGGAGAGTTGTGTAGTTCTCCTGAAAGGAACATTTCTCAGCGAGAAAAGGAACGCACACAGACAGCAACATCAACCTCCTTTTCCTCTTCCATCTTTTCATGTCTTTCAGTATTCATTCCACACACGTATTCAACATTAGAGGGCAAATAAATTGATTGCCAGCAGCTGAAGACACTTATCTCCCAGCGAGTCAGCTTTGCGCTAGAGACCCCAATACCAAAACCGGGAAGCACTTCATTACGTTGATGCTTAACAGTAAGAAAAAAAAGACCAAACACTGGAACAACACCAGCAAACTGCGGTTACAAACACAGCAAACGCAGTGAGACCGAAACGGAGTAAGACGGAGTGGGACACAATGATCAAGACCTCCGGGCTAAACAGTGTTCATTAGTGACAGCAATGCAGAATGAATGGAGCTGCTTACGTATTCTGTAAGCATCCTGGTAAAAGCGAGCAGGCAGGAACAGGGCTAGCCTTAGCCTCATGCTTGCCTGGGTAGTGATGGCCAATTAAGCTCCTCTCTGATGAGCCATACAGAGGCCCAGCAAGCAATTAGAGAACCAGGAGTTTCTGCTCATTATTGCTGCAGACTATCGGGCATTGTCCTGTGTAACACACATCTTAAGCAATGATATTGCAGAGTTGCTTATTAGATTTTGGTTTATATAATTCAGTTTGAATTAAAGAGAAACTCTCCTGCAACTGCTGCTTTCACGCCCGAAGAGGTAACCTCTGCATGCGCACGCCAGAGCTGTTTGCAGATAGAAAGCCTCTTTGATTTGACATTCAGGACTGTCTTTTTATATGTGATTTGTCAATATGATGTTGATACCCAATGAAGGAGACGACAGAAACCAATGCATCACAAGCGATATTGTCTCATGACTGACAGCTCATGGCCTTAAGTATTGATTTAGTTCACAGATTCGGATGCAAAGCTGGTGTAGGCTGGGGAGGGCCGAGCGGGCTGTGTGCGCAAATTCAGCTCTAATGCAGTCATGAAGTCAAGAGAAAGACTGTTATATTAATGTAAAGCTAAGCAAGTCTGATAATGGGACTGTACAATATGGCCAGTGAAATGGAAAACAGTGCTATAAGTATAAAGAAAAACAGCTCCATTTATCATCATTAAAGAACTCGATAGAAAATTTAAACATTAAAATGTATATTCCTTATCTAAAAACTTAACACATCTACTGCTGATTGTTGTTTACAGATAGGAATTCTGTTGTGGCTTCTTTAAAACTAATGGGGAAAAACCTTGTCTAAGTGAAGATTTAATATGGTTAGATAGGAGACGACTTTTATACCAGATGGCACTTGGGCAGAAATAACTGTATGCTAAGAAGCTGAAGTACAAATAAATATGATTCATTTTTAAGTGCTCTGTGTTTATACAGTACTTTAAGGGTATTATAATTGTTTGCTTTTCATGGGGCCAGGGGCATAGATGGAATAAATGAGAGCCAAAGGTACACTAAATAATAGTAGTGTGCAGGGGAAATACAGAAGCACAGCTAACACAGGCCTACTAATGTTCCACTGCTGAAAGGCTTCTGATTCGGCTGAAGCCCTTGTGTGGTACAGCGCCCGTTCTCAAAACCGGGGGGAGTCCATCAACAAATTTCCCACGTGTGGGACTAATAAAGGTTATCTTATCTTATCTTATCTTAAGTCAGTTTGGAGACATTGTGATTTTTCCATTTTCATCGCAGCTGAATCAGCCAAGGTTTCGGTGGCACCGAGTTCTAACCATATGGCTTCGGCCACAAGAATAACAGCGAGGGATCGGCTCCAAAGACTTACACTGTGATGGAGATCAATGACAAGCATTTATCACCTGAGGAAGGGCACGGCGTGGGTGTGTTCGTGATCTTTATGGACACCGGTTTATGACTGAGTGAAGTACAGAGGGAATAGGTCGGAAAAAAATAGAATAATCACAGATCCATGCAGTGGTAAGCTCAGATAAAAACATTGTGAAGCTGCTGGTTTGAATGTGCAAACCCACTTCGATTGGACCGCAGGGAGTAATATGTACACAGAAGCCATATGTGCGAAGAGGAATGTGGCTCTTTCCCTAAGAAATGAAAACTTGCCCCTGGAGGACTATTCACCGATGGCCCAACCTGTGGCAGGTAGCACATGCGAGATCTTGCCAGCGCACGCACATCCGCACATTCAAAGAAAGAAACAGCTCACGTTTACAAGCATCACCATATAGCTTTTAAGACTAATTATACACAACACTATCACAAGCTCTGCTTCTCTTTCTGGGTTTCAAAGCATATTCAGGTCTGTCGGCTCTCAAAAAAAATATCATCATGCCAGAAACGAGCAAGTTGTAAATTTTCCATCACTGCTGTACACAGACGGGTTGGGTTAAACAACCTGGAACATGAAATCCTCAAATATATCAAATCATAATAGCTTTAAATCAGTCAAAGACAATCCAGCTACAATACCTGGCTTCTGTACAGCTCATTTAAAGTTGAGCAGTAGCAAAATTGACATCGAAGTAAGATTATGGATTACCAGATGGTCAGGATTTTTCAGTTTTTACAAGCCAAAAGTGACATTTACAAAAAAAAAAAAAAAAAAAAAAACCCAAACAAAAAACACGCAGCATCAAAAATGCGTTGAAAGTGAATGATAATCACATTGATAAAAGACAACAGCGCAAATACATTTCCATGCTTTAGATACCCATGCTTTTTCTGTGGCACAATGAATAAACTGCCAATTACACAGTACGTTTTCACTGGACCTCATTATCTTTCTGAGTCTTTAGAACGCATTTTACATAGACTACTACACACATGCAATTAAGCTTGCTAAAATTAGCCCCATGAATGGATGCTGAGCATGTGATGAGAGCGGGACAGTGAGCAAGTGAAAAAAATGGGAGAGATGGAGAGTGCGAGAGAAACAAAAATATACAACAAAAACCTTTGTGACAGACTGTAATAATTAAAATCAGTTGATTCGAGATGTAGGCTTTGAAGTTAGAAGCCTGAGGATGAGTCTAAATACCTTCAAAGGACGGGCGTGCATATTCTGCGGGGTGCTATCGCAGCCTCAATCGGCCCTGCAAGTTTTGATGGTTATTGAATGACATGACTGAATGGCAGCTAGGCGTCCAGGGGAGCTGGAGCCGAGTGCAGTGGAGAACATATGGACATTAGCATAGGCAGTCGGCAGCCTGCTGTCTCACAGACTGCGCCACTGGGACTGGCCTACCTGATGCTCTGCCCGGTTCTGGTTGGACAACAAGCCCAGTGTGCTGGCGTGTTTCCAGCTTTGACAGGACAGCTAAGAAGCTGGATGCTGGCCAAGGTCATTTGTGGAAACTTCAGTTAACTGACATCATAATGAGGGACAAAACACTTAACTAAAATAAAAGAAATGGCCTAAAAAGGAGCAACATTAAATTTTCAACATTATCACTGCCATTAAGACTGAAAAGCAGCAACATGTTTTTGCTTTTATTGCTCCCCATGTTCGCAAATGAGTCATGGTTTAAGGTGTCAAGGAGCTGGAAGGCATCATTTTATACTAGCACACCTGAGACAGACAGGATACTAATTTGTGCCACTGCAAGGTAATAATGCGGGGAAGCAGCACATATGACTGTGTGTCATTTTTAATAACACAAATAATTCATTAACAAAAACATACAGTCGAGCTGAATGGATAGCAGACCAGCCCAGGTCAACTTTTCCCTCCTAAGGACGACATCTAACGACCTCCCCTGTACCTTTAATGACGAGTTTTGACCCATATCAATTAAAGATTTGGTTTGATGACCGTAAAAATAGTTTTTTTGCGTTTTCTCAGGGTAGCTACATAGGCAGAGACGACCCTCACCAACTTCTGATCAACACCCAGTTATACTCCTAGTCGGCCTTCAAGGGGTAAAGACTTAAAGGACTAAGTATAAAACCCTGGCAGTGCTTTCTGGAGGTCTCTTCACTCAGATTCTAAGCCTTGAAATATATTTCCCCATGTAAGGTCTGGGAAACAGTCAATCAAATCTCCAATTATTAATCCATTATAAATGGCAGCATTGGAAAGTCTTCACTAAGGAAGTATTAAAAACATGATCTTTGAATGAGATTTCATTTAAATCCTTTAGGAAGAGATGTCATCTGGCTCCTGTCTGCAACTAGTGCCGACTATTTATAGATTATCCACATAACAGAACTCGAGGAATGACTGTGTGATTGTGTGTGTACTGAAATCTGCTCAAGCTGTTCTTTGGTTTCAATTTGTGTAAACTGTCGGCAACTCAGACAGACAGAAAATTAGATTTAAACCAAGCTTAAAATGGATATATTTATAGAATGAGCATATCAAACAGTTTTTTCATTTGTGAAAAGAAAATCCTCTAAAGAAAAAAAAAAATGGCTAGCTGATTAATTTGCTGCAATCAAAATCAACTGACAGCGATCTGAATATACCTTTATAGTTATAGTACATGGGCATGTCAATCATTGCTTCTGCACACTTAACGACTATTTTAACACAACCTTGACTTACTTTCTTAGGACTCCTATGAAAAACCAAGTGCACCTAGGATTCTGGAGCTTTTAGAATAACCTTTAGCAGCAATAACTTGAAATAACTGTCTTCTGCATGACTGTCTGTTGTATTGTTGTTGAGGACGTTTGGCTTCTTTGCAATGTTGCGTTGAGTTCGACAGGCAGCCACAGCATTTCAATCAGGTTGAGGTCTGGACTTTGACTGGGCCATTGCAACACCTTCACTCTTTCCTTTTTCAGACATTCTGTTGTAGATTTGCTGCTGTGCTGGGGATCATCGTTCTGTTGCATGACCCAATTACAGTCAAGCTTTAGCTGTCACACAGATGGCCTCAACATTTGACTCTTGTATGCGGAGGAGTTCATGCTTGGCTCAATGACTGAAAGGTGCCTAGATCCTGTGGCTACAAAAACAAGGCCAAATCATCAGCCCGCCACCATCAACTGGTTTCAGGTGTTTGTGCTGATATGCCACGTTTGGTTTTTGCCAGGCTTCATGCTGTGCATTATGACCAGACATCTCCATTTAGATCTCATCTGACCAAAGGACATTGTTCAAGAAGTCTTGTGGTTTTGTTCAGATGCAACTAAACCACATTATCACATTCTTTTTAGAGAGAATATGCCATCCTTTCCAAACAAGCCATATTTCTTCAGTTTTCTTCTTATTGTACTGTAATCAACTTTAACATTTAACATGCAGCAATCTAGCTCTTGGGTTTTTTGCTGTTTCTCCGAGCATTGCACGATGTAACCATTTGAATTTGCCAAGATGTCCACTCCTGCGAAGCTTATGGCATCAATCACACTTAAACGCTCCAGACCAGCAACTGCCAAAACATCTGCTTTTAGAGAACTGCTCACATATGCTGATGATCAATGAAGTGCATCTGATTAGCAGCACCTGCCTGCTAATCATCCACCTTAATCCCCAAGTAAGCAGTAAGAGTTTACTTTGTTTTTCACGTGACTGCATACAAGCATGAGAACTCTTTTTTCCACATACCTGTACATTAAGAACCACACAATGTATACAAAGTAGCACAGCATTAATATTTATACATTAAATAATAAATGCAGTGTGTGACTGTAAGTTTAATGTTCACAGTCAAACATACAGTACTGTGCAAAGGTTTTAGGCAGTAAATATAAATATAAATGTTTATTTAACACTTCTACTTTTGAAAGCATTCTTTGGTTACAGCATTTTTTTCTCGTCTGCCTAAAACTTTTGCACAGTACTGTACACGTTTAAGCGTATTTATTAATTGGGTAAAGAAATTCAAGTAATGACAGTGTTAAACTCAATATTATGCAGACAACATAAGCATCTAAGGATTGAAAGCATTGTTACTAATAGCGACTGAAAGCACTGTGGTTTGCAGTGGAGTGCATAAAAAGGAAAAAAAATATCAGGTTGCTGGATAACAATGCCTCTCCATCACTTCATTGTTGCCAAGATTTATTCAGAACTAAAGATCTCCCATATAGTGAATCATCCACTTCGAGAAACAGGACAACTCGTGTCAGTATGGTTGTAGAGATGCATAACAACTCTGGCATTCTTCTGACAGAAATGCCACTACGAAACTGTGTGCCGCCTACGTCTTAGGAATGCAGAGTTCTTGTCTGGAATGTAATATTTATCTTGTAAATGTCTTGCAGGCTCAGCTTTCGCCTCTTACACCGCTTGGTATGTGTGCTTTGGTATGCTGCTAAGAAGTCCATCCATTCTACAAAAACACCACCTTAAATTTAGACATTTCAGAGAAGACATTTGAACATGAGAGATACATTCTGTCTTGAACTCTCTTCAATTTTGTGCTATCAGCATTGCAGGATAAACAGATACAACCCTCGGGTATTGAAGTGGGCAGAAATATTCAGTAGCACATTAGGGATGAAGTTGCCAAAGGCCTCCTAGGGGGTGGTGTGCCTGATCCGCATCACACTAGCTTACTGCACCTCTGGATCAGTTGCAGTCTCTCTACCACAGAAAGGATTATTACATTTCACTTGAAAAAAAAAACAAAAACAATAACTGTAAGAAACCAGAGTTTGGAGGAGGATGTGGGACACTAAAGTGAGAAAGTATTTTTTTCTCCCTTCTCCACCAGCTCATAAGAGTTAAATGAGCCCGACTATGATCTCACCTCCCTTTATTATCCCCATATCAAATGCTTGATTCAGTTGATTGCTCCCATCCCTCCATCACTGAGGTTTCATCTGATGTGCACCTGTGCTTAGCCACCATGTGAAAGACATGACTATATGTGGTCCTCACGCTGTGCTGCCATCATATTTACATTCCATTAGACAATTTCAGAAAATCCCAATTCCTTGTATATGGAAACAAAATATGGTCATAGTACTGCAGCAAGCTAACACATCTGAATGTGTAGAACAGTGTAATTTCCCTTGCATGACATGACACATCCTGCCTTGTGACTACTATACAAATAGTCATTGCAGTGTCGATGCTCAAATTATATACTTACCAGCCACTTCACTAGGTATACCTATCAACTTCTCATTAATGCAAATATCTAATCAGCCAATAACATGGCAGCAACTCATCAAATATATTTAGGCACCCTGATAAAGTTCAAATATAGGATCAGAATGGGGAAGACCGATGATTAAGTGACTCTGATGTGGTGTGATGACCTAATGTGATATTCTTGCATGATAGGTTTACAGAGAATGGTCTGGAAAAGGGAAAATGTCCAATGAGGAGCAGTTCTCTTGGAAAAATACCCAGTTGGTATCAGAGACAATGGCCAGACTGCTTTAAGCTGATACAATGCAACAGTATTTGAAAATAGCCACTTGTTACAGCCAAGGTATGCAGAAGAGCATCTCTAAACATTCAGGACATATGAAGTTTGAAGCAGATGGACTACAGCAGTTGAAGCTCAGAAAACTAAAGCTACACTGCACATGAGCTCCCAAAGAGACAAATGCTGCCTGGTCTGAGAAGTCTCGATTTCTACTGCAACACGTGGACGGTAGATTCAGAACTTGGCATGAACATCATGAAACAACCCATGCAAATACGACCAAAACCCAAATGTCATCTCCCCTGGTCAAAACAGGCTGTGGAATGATGGCAAAATATGAACAGTAGACAGATCGATGCTGATATAGTTTGCATATGAAGTAGAGGTCAGGTTACACCATCTCTTAAAAAGCAAATATAAAGAAAGAAACAAATCAGATTACTGCCAAGAAAGAATTAAATGCATTTACATTTTTCCACACACTCGAGTCTTACGGTCATTACCTCCTTGCATATAATCATCATCATAGGCTCTGATGGAATGCTGCATGCCCACTGTTAAGACAGTTAGCTTAGTATGACAGGTAGAGGATTTAAATTTAAAGTAAGGGGT
The DNA here is from genome assembly GCF_041146795.1 of Maylandia zebra. Lineage (NCBI taxonomy): Eukaryota > Metazoa > Chordata > Actinopteri > Cichliformes > Cichlidae > Maylandia > Maylandia zebra. Next base: position 35,971,884 of record NC_135168.1, read on the forward strand.
TGCGGGTTTGAGTCCCCCTCGAGGTGACTTTTTAGTCTTCTCATTCTATCAAACTTTTTAAATTTTGTTTACTTAATTTTAATCTAATAGATATGAAGTAGAAAATTTTGGACATGAACTCTCTAAAAAGAACAAAACAATGGCGTGTAGGTGGCTTTGAAAGCATAACTCCAACTTTCATTTTGGAACCATTTTTCAACTAGATGTGTTGATGACACCAACAGTGATGGTTACACAATATTGAAATATTTGCTGGGATAGCTCTATCCTGTCTTTTATTAATAGTTCAGGCTGCTGGTGGTGTAAGGGTGTGGGGGATATTTTCTTGGTACAATTTTGACTCCTTTGTAAGAATCTGAGTGTCACTTAAACCTGTGTATTGTTCCTGACTACCATGAACCCATGGTATCCGTTTCCAACAGGATAACGCACCATGTCACGAAGCTCACATCATCTCAAACTGGTTTCTTGAACATGAAAATGAGTTCACTGTACTCCAGTGGCTTCCACAGTCACCAAGATCTCAATCCAATAGAGCACCTTTGGGATCTGAAATATTCACATCATGAATGTGCAGCTGACAAATCTGCAGCAACTCTGTAATGCTGGCAGAATCTCTGAGGATTGTTTCCAGCACTTGTTGGATCTATGCCACGAAGAATTAAAGCAGTTTTGAAGGAAGAATCTGGTCCAAAGCAGCAACAGTAAGGTGTAACTAATGAAGTGTCCAGTGAGTGTATATCATACATCCCTGAGGTGAATAAAACCCAATTTTCTAATTCACTGTATCTGTTAGTGCACCAAGTGAATGTTTTGAGCTTAGTGTGAATCCCAAAACCAAATTTTCATAACAGTGTAGAGTAAATGATGGCAAAGGTAGCTACATTACTGTTACTGGATCTAACATCAAATGCTGCCATATATCAAATATCTGCACTGACTTGGCAAATGGGATGATATTGGATTATGACAGCTCTCTTCAATCTAAAGGCTTCCAGTAGCTTGTTCATCTAACCCAATTACTGTTATTTCAAAAAGGACTTAAATCCAATTCCTGTTCTCATTTCTTTGAGCAAAAAAAAAAAAAAAAGAAAGAAAAATCAATGTAATTGTTAATTTTTGCAATACTGTATTAACTTAAGTGAGAAACCCTTGCAGGCATCTAACCACAACTAGATTAACTTATTATTCAAGCAGAAAACATACTTTTCATCTCCAGATGGAAAACCTTGGGGTTGTTAACCCATCTTACAGTGAGAAGTAATAACATCCTCAGAGAGAACTTATTTTTTATTCCATAAGGTAAAGTTTTGTTACAGCCGCAGACTCTCAGGATTGCCCCCTGGCAACATGACTGGATAGCAAAACAACATTTCCGAATGAAATATTCAAATTTTAAATCAATCTTATCTCGATTGGCTGTTCAGCATGACGTGTTAAATGAGGGACATGAGTATTTGTATTTTTAGGTTTAAGCTGTAGCTGTCAACTTGGAGTTTGTACATACACTTGAGTTATGTCAACTCTTACCACACACACACACACACTTGTCTCTGTGCATAAGTCTTCTTTATGCACTCATACATTGAAAAATGATTTGTCCAAATCTTTTCCCAGCTGTTCCATGAATTGCCATGTACTTCTTTTTGGATCCACTTGTTTAGTTGTATACTTTTTACACACTGAACTATTTGAATTCATTTGATCAAAGTGTTTTAACACATTCGCACGTGTGAATCCATTCACGCCAAATGTTTTCTCACATTCCCATGTGGTGATACACAGCTACAGCTCTTATGACCCTTTTTTGTTACCGTATCTTAGGCGCCCATTCACCCTGGGCAAAGCTCTGCTAAAACCATCTGCAGGGGACATATTGAGGAAAAGTAGACGTGATGACTAAAACGAATGTGTTCTTGGTCAGAGATTCTTGCACCACCCCTGACTTAATATTATGTGATGCATTTATTTTTACCCTTCTCCTCCATTGCGGATCAATGTCTTTAATCTCCCCGTGACAGAACTTGTAGGATATTTCATGTGGGAGGAACCAGATCATAAATAGAATCTCAAAAGTTTACTTATTTGAAGCTGACCTCAGTATGAGAAGCATTTTGTTGATCCCAAACGCTACATTTTATAGGGAGACAATACAGAGCTCAAACAGGTTGATGTTTATATCTGGAGACGTGAATCATAAAAATGTTATGACACAGAATGTCTCCCAGATTATGCAAGATCATCTGAGACCAAATTTGACAAGACAATTTTCCCCATTTTGGAGGTTAAACGGCACCAGTCACCTAAACCAACAACAATGCAGACTACAATTCACAGACACCACATATCCAACTGATTTCCTAAGATAACGCAGTGGAAACAAAGCATTTCATTAGGCGACTTTACAGTGGAATTAAATTAACACCGTGCTGTATTTTTTCAAACAAGAGCACCACAGATGTAATGCTCCTTAAATAAACTCTTATCACCAATACTTAACCACGCAGTGCAGTTAATGTATGATAATGTGATGTAAATGTTAATGTCAAAGTAATGAACACCTTGTTGAAGAACAGTATAATTCACTGGAGGTACAGAGTGACAAAATCATCTGAAAGCATATTTAACCAGACACAGTTTCCTCTCCAAACCCTCAAGAAACAGGTGTAGAACATGCAGGGTCATAACTGGAACAGTCTGGATTCTGCCTGCTGCAAGTGTTGTTTCCTTCCCCGTTTTCTGCATTCTAGTGGATTGAACAGATGGTTATTTTGCGGGCCGACAATGGTTTTGTCTGTTCTGACTGCTCTTCCATGAAATTTGCAGAAAAAGTCAAGTTTTTACCCCCCACTCACTTCAACCTCCAGAAAAAGGAAAAATCCTTTTTTCCCCCCGCCTTTCTTTAATAACACAGAAAGGTCCCTATTTCCTTTTTTCCTTCCCACTCCAGACAAAATCTAGATATTCTCATGCACTATTTGATAAGAGATCTGAAAGGCTGGTGGTAGGCAACTAAGTTAACCTTTTGAAGCACTGCGCTTTCTCTTTTTAACAGCCTCCAAAGTGAAGCCAGGATGGCACAAATGCACCTGCTGGCTTTGAAGGAGTTTCAATTTAGCTATATCATCAGCGTCAGTATGATATAAGGATATCATCAGTCTTTCGTTCATTGGGGTCTCTCAGTAAGTAGACCAGGACAGCTTGGACATCTGTGGAGTCTGTGGGATCGATCACGGCGGCAACATTCCTGACAGCAATCAGTTAACTTGAGTGAAATTAGTGGGATCTGTGGATTCGCTCCTAGAGGCAGAATTCATTTGCATAACTGTGTTAAGGTGCTTCATTTCCACCAGCTGGACAAAACAGGAAGCACCTTTATCTTTAATCAATTAGGCGATTACTGAATGATAACATCCTCTGAGGCTGTCCATATTTACTGACATTTCTCCATCAGCTCAATTAACGAGCAGCAGATTAGTTCATTAATATGCAGGAATAATTAATATAATAAAATAATACGATGAGGTCATGGCTACTGTGTATTTGCACTTTTTTTTAATGTCTTTGTGTCCGGCACGTGTGTACGCTGTGTCAACAATAGTCTTGAATACAAATGCTAGCTGTTATCAGGAGTTGTAAATCCTGGAATAAATTCTACAAACAGGGCAATATGACTTCCAGAGGCAGCATCCCTCAGGCACAAGTGCAGCTAAGAGGAGATTATGATGCATGGCATTTACCCGAAGGGCCGGAACATAAGATATATTGGAGCAATTTTGATTTATGTTGTTTTCTTTTGCATGGTTGACCTATGTGCGTTAGGAGAAATTAGGAAGCCATTCCTCAGTGCAGAAGTTGGACTCGTGCTTGGTTGTTTGTTGAGTCTTTACATCTCTAACAGATGTAAATTAATCATGGTGGCATTTCTCTCGATGCTGAGGATGAATAGCGACAGCACGCAGAAGAGGCGGAACATTGGAAAGTTTGTGATCAAATAACAGCTTTTTGGGGGATTTTTGCTTAAGCTCTTGACATGCATCTCCCTCAACTCTGATGCGACTGCCTTCATTAAGAGGTTAATTAAAAGACTTGGCTTTCTTCTAAAGCAATTAACTTTACTTCTGTTTTATGCCATTTGCTTTCTCCAGCCGACTGAGTGCAATTTGTCTAATTAAAAAAAAAAAAGGGGAAAAAAACATAATACAAGCTGGCTACATTATGGGACGGTGGTAGCAATACGTGCATATTTATAAGCGTAAATAAAAGTAAACACATGAAAAGTTAAGCAGCTCCTCAGCCAGTTCAGGCGGGAAAGCCTTTGAACCATTACACTGAATACTGCTCAGCTGCTAATGCTAGTCCAGAAATACCAGCTCGAACAGCTCAGAGCAACCCCGCCGAGGGTCCCGAACTCTTGTTTGTCTCTGCGGGAAAGAAGCTCTACAGTGCACAAGACCTGGGTAAACGCTTGTGTGCAGAGGCCGATACAGGTCATGTACATAACTGCGAAAAGATCGCTGATTTACGAGGCTGAATTTAGCATCCAGTGAGTGCAACTGCATGCAGGAGCCATTTTGGGCTCTAGAAATGTTGAACTACTGTCATCAAAGTGAAAAGAATGATTTCTAAATACACTACATATTACAATGACCTCAAAGATGGCATGCGGAAATGCAGCGCTGTAACGAAAATTATCACAACTGCATCTCTGCTCCCTACTTTCAAGATCATGCAGAGGAGATGGCTCTCTGTAGAGACGTATAGATACATTTGAGGTATATGCAGCGCCATTTCAATAATGCGACTGCCACATTCTGTGGAGACTCGTGCTTCACCGATGATGTATGTTGCTGATCATCTCTGGTTGTGACTGAACAAACAGCAACATTTAATCAGTTTAAAGCTCTGTACGACTACGGCGGTGGAATTTTTGGACCATGAAGCGTTGATCTCCCTTATCATCTAGCGTCGTGCTCTGCAGGTGACAGGACATTTTGTGCATATAGACAAGAATTTAGACACCATTTATTTTTTAATGTTCAAAATTTCCGTTTTAAAAATGTGGCTATGCGAGCTTTTAAAGAAAGAAAATGTAACACCATTTGTGTGATTATTTCAATTAGGGTAGCAGGAAGAGGAGAGAGCCCTGCCTAAGACTGACTGAAATATGCTGCTCATCCATTCACTAAGCTAATGAATCACAGTAAGATAAATGGCAGTTGGCTAACCTGTAAAATGGTCCTTTCTTTTAACAGGCAAATAGCCTCATATTGTACTCGGGGAAAATAGCTCGATTTATTTCCACCTTCATGTGAATGCAAATGAGGTGCAATCAATACGTCCAAAGTCTGACATGTCATTAATAATAAGTGGCCTAAGGAAAAAAAAAAAAAAATACACCAACATTAATATAATGCCCGCAATTACAAAGGACATAAATGAACAAATCCCCATGAGATGAAGACAGTTGTAATTAGATAATAAGCAGCTACAGTAAAAAATTTAACACTGCTAGTTAGAAATGTTAGAAAAGGTGTCAAACAAAATGATATCACAATGGCCCGTGCAATTAATTGCTATTCCATTACCAACATCTACACAATACAAGTAATATGAATGACTACAATGAATGAAGTCGCACAGATCACTTTCCCCGCTTGCGTAGCCACTTGGTCGCCAGGAAAAAGGATTTTGCGATTGTGTACTTCAATACAGAGTATGCAAAAATAAATAAATAAATAAATAAATAAATAGAGAGGACAACCACAAAAACAAAAAACAAATAAAACGACCCAACTGCTTTGAAACGGCAACAGACGCGGAGACGGACGCAATCAAATTGTAGTTAAACAGCAGGACTGAGTGAATGGGAGATTCAAGGTAGCTGCAGAAAAAGGGAGAAGTGAGAGATTTATGCTAAACGTGTGCTGACTGACAAAGCAACATCTTCTCAAGGCTCTGCAGGAGATCGGCCTAAATCCTTCTCATAAATTTTATATTAATGCCAGAGGTAACCAAGGTTGTTTTTCCCAGTATTTCTCCAGGTCCATTAAACACATCTAATATATTTCAGCATTCTCCAATTTCCGCATCTAAGTAGCTAAGCTGAATGGCAAAACTTGTACATAAGAGAATATTTATTCCTTGCAGAGTCTGATGAGACTTCTGTGGCTGTGCTTCGCTGCTAAGGTTGACTGGTTTAAAGATGGAAAAAAGAAAAAAAGCTAACAGACTCACCTTCCTCTGCACCTGTAGGTACTGTAACCTTGCCATTTCAGGAGATAATAAGACAAGCCATCTAAGTGGGGAAGATTGGGGAAGGGGCGGGGAAGCAGAGGGGTGGGGGAGACAATCATTCTCAGATCTCGCTTACCGCTTCTGTTGTAGTTTATTCCTCGGGAATGAGAATTCGACTTGATAACAAATCACAAAACCTTTTATTCCCGGAAAATATGAGAGCTGTCTATCATCAGCTCTGCTGTGAGTAAGAGAAAAAGGTGCAATTTGTTAACTTCTGAGAAGCCGTCAGCAGCAGGTAATGCCAAGTTTCTCCTTTCACACCTTCCTTGGCTGGCCTATTTTAAGGAATGGAGAGCTTTCCCCTCCTAATTCCCAGTACAACAAATCCCAAAGCAACAGACTGCAGTCACTGCCATTAAATACAGTGGCTACCATGGAAACTACCCTGAACTTCAGAATTCATATACCACATAACTAGATGATAGTAAAAAGGACTAAGGTAGTCTATATTCCTGTAACTAATTAACATAATGTGCCACATGAATAATAGTCCTACATACGAGGAGTGAGTTCTCCCTCCCTTAGCGAACAGATATAGTGTGTTCCACTGTTGTTCGCTGACAAACTATATTAGCAGATCACTTAGTCACTGTACGTGCTTGAGATGCATTCGAACGCTGTGCTTTAAACAAAGAGGCACCCGAGCGCGAGACGGTGAACAGTAGTAACTTTGAGCAAAGTGCAAAATGGATTTCGACATCCGGCGCTCTTCTCAGTCAAAATGGTGGCTTACTCTTTTACATCGGGAAAGGAAGAAAACATGTCTCCCAGCTAGACAGGAGCAACAGCGGTGGTTTGATCTCTGCTTGAGCTCCACTTTTCAATTGCTAGTCACAAAGATGTAAGAGCATATGTCTGGCATTTAACAGCCATGGAAGATGCTGGGAAAGGGAGACAGTGACTTTATTCTGGGAAAAAAAAAAAAGGAAAAGAAAAACAAAACAAAAAAAACCAGCATCTCACTTGTCAAAAAAAACACTGATAGACAAAACATTGGAACACACACTCAGACAATTAAAAAAAAAAGCTCTGGAGACGGCGGACTGATTGTTTATCTGCATCGCGGCATAGAGAATTGAAATCCACAGCCACAGATAAGACATCAGTCTTCCTCAGTGGGCTGCGTAAATAAATCTGATTATGGGCAGAATCATTTCCCCTTTAGAATTGTTTTATCTGCTCATTCCATGCCTCAGCACCAGATAGCTCACAAAGTGCTTGGCACAAGGTGACGGTTTGCCTTGTGCTTGTTTCACATCAGGCCTGTTGCCTGCGGAACGATGCCATATCCGACTCAAACTTCAAATTATCTGTAAAAGAAACACATGTCTACTCATCTTGCATTACCACCATATCATATAATTGTTGGAAATGGGGATAATTGGGGCTGGCTAATTAAAGGCTGAAATCCAGAGCTGAATCTAACACAGTTATCTTCATTATGGGTCCATCCTTAAAAAACACGACTGTTTTTATTATTACATTGTTTGAAATGCTAATAAATTATAAAAAAAAAAATACTGGGAACCAGTAGTACAGAATTGTATTTTCTTATCCTCAATTTCAAGTATTTGATCAACATTTCAGCTTTTAGTGGGAAAACTGTTTTTCTGTACTTTCCTGGCTCTCTGGCATCGTAGTAAACAAATTTGCCTAACACGCAAAAGATCTCTGGGTTGAGACTGGGAGGATGCATAAAAACCCAGCCGCAGGAGATGACAAGCTAATGTGCTCTTACCAAGCCCGGCTAAATGGGATGGTTGCATCAGGAAGGGCATCTGGTGTAAAATCTGTGCCAAATCAAGCATGTGGATCCATCCAGTGTGGTGACTCCTTGGAAAATAAGAGAGCAGCTAAAAGTAAGCCCCACAGACACTTCACTTGGCTGCGCAGGTATATTAAAACACCCAACCAAGTGTGTCTGGTGACTCATTTTTCCATATGACTACAGGAGCACTATCAGCTTTTGATGTATTAATGAATAACCCACTTGCTCTCATTTTGAAAAGTTCAGTCATTTCTAACCCGCCGACCGTAGCACTTTACATCTCGTGTTACATGCCGGGCCGCTGTTGTGGCATTTCTTGATTATCATTCAGCTGCTTCTCCAGTCAGGCCAGGCAGACTCCAAGTCCACCGTCTTGGACTCCAGCTGGTAACGGCAATCCTTCTGCTCTGGAGATAACGCTGACCAAGAATGCAGCAAGAGAACGGCTTCATGCGACACTACGCGGAGCTAACAGAGGCTGGAGTGAAAAGTAAGGACTACCATCTGCTGTCCAAGGCCATGGACTTGTTGTCCATCTGTGAGATGATGTGCTCACTGAAGAGGCAGCTGATTTATACTCTGCTACTTCTTCCAAAGTACTCATCTTTAAAAAATATTTACATTTTAAACCCTTTAAAAAGGTATTCAGTCTGTGTGCCCTGCCTTTACCGGACAATTTAGCACTTTAAAATGTTTAAGTACACAACATTTGTTAATTTTTTCTCCAGTACTTGGCAAAATCAATTTTAGGCTTTACAGTCTGGAAAAGGAGATTTGTTTGTGATGGAAGGAGCAGAACTTCTGTATGTACTCGTGCAATTACAGCTCTAATAATAAAGCAGATTAACACTTTTAATCTAAAGCAAATCCATGAAAAACCTGATAATGGGGCGTCTATGTCTAGAATAGCTGTGAAACTTCACATTTCTCAAACAACGATATGTACTGCAAGTCATTCCTGCTTAGAATCATCTTGTAATTTCAGCACACTTAAAGCCTCTGAATATTTGATGCAGTCAAGAAAGACTTTTTTTTTTTTTAACAGATGTGGATAAATGAGATAATGTAATACTGGAGTCTGCTAAGCTGTCTGCACAAATCCGAGTGTTCGTTTTAACTGTTTGTAATGTGTTAGAATCCTTTTAAGCCAAAACTGATTTGCAGGAGTTTCTCTGTTAGATCTGATAAAGCATTAAAGGCAGTCAGACTGAGGGGTCAGTTCTCTTGGGTGACCTAAATGAGCATTGACAACCACTAAAACGCATTTGGGCAAATCAGACAACCAAGCAGCTGAGCACATCTACATTGGTCGAGCCTGGTGACAAAGCATTCCCTTAAAACACACCAGATAAAAGACTAATTTGGTCCAATTTTGCTGGAGGGACGCTTATCTCGGGATTCAAATAAGGTCAAAAGAGAAAACAGTCAGAGTCTGTGATAAGATCGTGGTGGAAAAGCAAAAGAAACCCTGTAACCCCTGTGAAAATGAGTTATGCTCTGGATCCTTGTAGATGTTGTTCTGCCTCTTATTGCCATTTACCTCCAGTGAGGGCAACATGAGTCACCACAATGAAGGTAAATAAATAACTGATGAGCGCAATAAAAAGGAAATGCAGAAGTTGGGCTTATCGGAACAAAACAACGGCTAAAATTTCTACAACAGAACGACCGCGATAAGAAAACTGGACCTCAGAGGAAATAATAAACATGAATCATAAATCATCCCAGATTAAATGTTAGCATACTGTACTTTAGTGTAATCTTTTCCACAGCAGGCACTTGTTGTTTTCGAAATTTATCAGGAACATTGTGAGTGTGTGTTTGGAGTGGAAGGGAGAGGGAGATGTTTTTTTGTTTTTTTAAAAAGCACCTTTGGTTACATTTCCAGCACAACATGAGGCTATTGTTAAGAAACCAAAACGAAAAAAAAAAAAAGACTTTTAAAAGTTTAGAATTCAAACTATTTGATAAATGATGTCAAGAAAAGGACAAAAACTGCAAAAGCGTGTAAACTAAACGACTCAGATCTTATAGAAGTTGGGTTCATGTCCTGGCAGCAATGAGCCGCGGCAGAGAAAATGCACAACGAGACAGTAATGAAAAAAAGCGTGCTTCCATCAGCTTACTGCTTCACCTGTCTTTGGATGAAGAAAGAAAGATTGCCGCAACAGAACTGTCTATCACTTATGAACTGCAACCCATCAGAGCAGAATTTCTCTCAGAAGACAAAAAGTAGATCACAACACTTTGTCAGCACAGTCCTACGCTTTTCTGATCAATCACCAAAAAGCTGTTTGATTTAGTGACACGGGAAGACGCGAGGTAAAAGAGGTAACCGACAAATCCTTTTTGGAACTTTAACATTAATAACCACTTTTGTTAATTGTAGTTTAAGGGTTCAAAGTATTGCTGCAAACGTGATTTTGGCTCTAACTATTTGAATCGCTCTCTCTTCTGGTCCTTCTAAAGCACTTTTGAGTCTTTTTAAAAATACTTTTTCCCGTAATCAAGCAGCCTTAAACCATGATGTCAGTTAAAGTACCATGATTACCTCCGCCAAGGAGGTCATGTTTTTGGTAGCATTTGACTGCATGCCAACCAGTCTGTAAACACGATAGCTCGTGTTAACTCATTCACTGCCAGCCATTGGCAGTGAATGAGTTAAACCCATTGACTCATTCACTGCAATTGACGGCTATAGACGTCAATGGCAGTGAATGAGTTAATAATCCATTCGAATCTAGTTTACATCCACTAAGGTCTTCAAGGTCAACTTAAAGATGTATTGGTTGAAAATAAAGATTAAAAATATGTCACATCTGACCTCTAATTCAAGGTCAATGGATCAATCTGAAGGTCAAATTGACAATAATACTATAAATAAGTATTTAAAACTAGGTTTCTTACAACCATTGTTCCTATGACAACATATAGACATATATGGAATGATATACCGTGAGGGCATTCCTGTCTTCCTTCTCTCACCCCAACCGGTTGCAGCAGATGGCCCCGCCCCTCCCTGAGCCTGGTTCTGCTGGAGGTTTCTTCCTGTTAAAAGGGAGTTTTTCCTTCCCACTGTCGCCAAGGTGCTTGCTCATAGGGGGTCATATGATTGTTGGGTTTTTTTCTCTGTATGTATTATTGTAGGGTCTACCTTACACTATAAAGCACCTTGAGGCGACTGTTGTTGTGATTTGGTGCTATATACACCTTTGATCACAAACCATTTTCACTTGATATTTATTATTAAACATTTAAACAAATTTACTGAACAATGTCACGAATGCTATGTGTACTATATCCACAAATAAAAAAATAATGTCATGTATATATTACAATGAGTTATTATGGGGGGTACATCCTATTCTAGGAGCTTGTAAGCTTATATATTTAACACAATTATTCATTTACATTACAAACATGCTTTGTTAGATTTTAACATGTCTCTTTTAGGGGGTTTTGTTATGAAATATAATTTAAATGAATAAATAGAAAGGGGGAAAAAAAAGAAAAAAAAAAAAAAGACCTGGACCTGATGGCGACGAGGTTTTCAGAGTGGGAGTTATGTCTAGACTCCTGGGTGTTTTTAACAACCCAGAAACTTTTTAACTTCTTTTCGGTCAGGCTTGTTGACAAAAGACTCCTTTCCATCACCTTGACTAAATCTGAGCTACATGATGAGTGAGACTGGGCTTTGAGGTAGAGGAGATAAAGGAAAAGGGCACGCTTGATTTATAACACAAAACAAATCAAGAGCCTCACAGTAAAAACAAATGCCAAAAGGACTCATTTTATTCCCATCATCAGGTTTTCATAATCACTAAAAGCCAAAATTGTAATTGTAATTAAAATCCGATTTATCGCTCATCCCTAATAGAGATGCAGAAGATCACAGTGGGGATAGTTGCTGGGAAAAACTCATCTATATTCAAGGATGTCTCCCTATTTGGCAGTTCTTACAGATAATCACACTTGGCTGTGGTTGTTGTTGCTACCTCAGTTAAACCCTGGTGTGCTCAGACATATTTCCAGGCAGGAGGAAGATGGTGATGGGTAAAAACTGAAATCCAAGGATTCAAAAGTCTCAGAAAGTCCTTGTATTTGATGTTGCAAATGCGTCACTTGATGCCTCCAACCCCCAACCCCACCCCACCCCATCTTCCTTGTACAAGAATATAGCAGCAATAAACATTTTTACCCAAAAGATCTGCTTACTTTTACTTTATCTGCAATCACGTTCTGTTAAAAGTTATGTTAATTGACACCATGATTACGATAAACAACTAGACATTTGCTCAACTAGTTGACTAGATGATTACATCTTGCTGCGCTTCCTAGTAGGCATTAGAAAAACACTGGTAGGTTAATTTCATTTTTCATAAACTTTTTTACTTCTGAATCGTTTTCCTTTGATGTAATAAATTCGTCACCAGTAACATCACGAGTAGAAAGAAAAAAGTGCTTGTTCAGTGATTACATTTATATATTTTATTTATTTTTTGCTGTAGGAAACTGATTGCAAGTTATTGCCCAGAGGTTGAGTACGCAACACCCACAAACTCAACCACATTCGATCACAAGGCAACTGCTCAGGTTGCCTGGAGATGGAATGCAATCACTCTCCGTTTGGCAAAGGTTTAAAAACTGCTGTCTAATTTATAAACGCAGACAGATTGCCAACACATTGCAATCAATCGGACTCAGTCTGCACCAATCAGCGCCATAAAAGAAAGGCTGCTGAGTGTCTGTGCCATTTTGCAGCTAAACTGCAGTCCTGAAGCGACATCGTCACTATGACCTATGAGGACATGCCTGGATGCTGCATTTAAGTAGTTAATATGAATTTCTGCGTATGTAGACTACAACAGATTTGTGATTCTCATTGATTTATTACAGTTAATGGCTACATGTCACAAACCGATTGCACGTAATCGCCAACTCACCCCCATTCAGTTGCAAATGGAAAGCAGACTGACTCCATGTTTTTGCCGTTTTCATCTGTCGTGATGGCACCAAAGTCGTTTTGATGATGGTGACCAACCGCCAGTTGCCGCAGACCTGTTCCCTGTCTTCAAAGCAACCATTTCAAAGGCTATGAGATTGCAAGCTCATTGCACATGATTGCACCGCTGTCCCCAACGACTGTTTTCCCCTAGTGTGACTGTAGCTCAAAACGACTAAGTGCACGTTGATCGTTGTGTGGTCTAGATGAAGATGAGAGGGTTCAAAACTTGATTTGAGGAATCAGTGAGGAGAATAAAAATTTAGGTTTCATCACAAACCCCCCCTCCACACTTCCCACTTCCTCTGTACTTTGACAAATTGTTCACTGGAAGGTGTGTCTTTAAAACATCACAATTGTTTTAGTTAGCAAGACGGCCAACTGAATGATTCAATAATTTTGTCCTTAAATTGCTGGACAACAAAGTGTCATGAATGCATTTTCAATCCATCATGTCAGCCAACTGTTTCCTTTAAAAATACAACCTAATTAGCCCACTTCAGTTTTTATGTGAACGAGTCAGAAAAGTACAGTTTGGGAACTTGATCGTTAATCACTGGTTAGATAAACACATACAGCTGCAGAAAGAAAAATTACAATTAAACCCTAAACACAAGTATTGCGCAGATGCACAGCAGAAAAGAACAGGAGGAGTAAATACCAACTCTAAGCTCGACAATTTCTCACAGCTGCTGCTTACTACCACTGACAGCAACGCAGCCAGAGTGGTGGTCCGTAAACTGAGATGTGAGAGTGAGTGCAATTTCCCATTCTTCTGAGGCGCGCACACGTAAACACGAGCCAAACGCTGAGCGATATATTAGCCTGCCACAACACACATAGTAAATGATGATAATGCAAATGACTATATGCGAGGAGTGTGAACCGGTTGCACCTGTAAGGTCTGTGGTCATTTGTTATGTGATTGCCAGGGGCATAATGAGCAATAGGCACCCTGTGAGAGTAAGCTCAATTTGCTTTGCCCTTTGTGTTGCGTTATCTGGTCGACCTGTCACTGTTGTATCACAGGGACGTTTACTGGATTTAGAGATCGGGCCGTCGCGGTTTAAACCCACACCTTGTGCTGTCACGGATGCTGATCAGCATTACACATGTGTAAATTACCACAGTGTACTCTCCGGTGTCTCATTTGAACACACGTGTGCTGTCAGTGCACATGCTAATGTTGCTTTCACACTGAATCTGGGTTGGTGGGCATGTCACCCTAGTATTCAAACAAACAGCGATTACGACATGGCCAAAAAATACGTGGGCTTCAAATACAGACAAATAACAAAAAACCCTGCTGAACGAACTATTCAAAACCGTGCTGCTTGCACTCATGTTTTGGAACACGGCTGCAGACATTTCCTCACATTCATCCACAAGAGCATTAGGATCTGTGTCCACAGAGTGCCCTTTTCTTCTTTTTGCTGGCAGAGCCTATTTTCTATACAAATCCTATAAAATTTAGCGTTGACAGCACTCAGAGCTCCGTGCAACTGTTTTTTTTCTTCCCCCCTCATTCCGCTGCACTCACAGTGCTTTGAGTTGAAAATAGTTAAACTGCTTGTCAATGTCAGTCCTTTCTAACAGACCAGTGAAAGTCAAGAAGGGGCAGGATTTGCAGTACAAACACTGTCAGCGATGGCAGAGGTGAAACTAATCCAGGCTGTCACAGAAAACTCAGTTATTTACAATCTTGTATTAAATACTTTTTTTTCTCCAAACTTAGCAACAGCAAATTCTTGAGAGAAGCGCCTGGAAAATGAGGTCACAGGCACTTCCACTCATCGAACCTGGAAAATCATTTCCTTTCATGGGCCATATTTTATGCATGGAGGCTGTATCATGTTGTAGCAAAGTTTAAGGCATAGTAGTGTCCAAAGCTGCCTTTTACATTTAGGAGATCAGACTTGACAAACTAAGGGGTTAGAAGAGCATAAATGAGATAAAAGCAAGAAAAATACACTACACCAAAATAAACGTATGCTTACACAATGTGACGCTTTACTTTGACTCTGATTTCTCTTCCTCTGGCCAAAATACAGACAGAGACAGAAAGTCCAATAACAATATGAATGTATTATATGTATATACACCGAATATGAATACTGCTATTCCCAGGAGACCCAACTTGATTCCTTGCTGGACTGTGCTCATGTATTTTTCAGGGCTGCAGGTAAGCTGCTTAACTCCACCTCTCAGAATGGGACGAGTGGGGGATAATTCAATAAAGTGCAGCTCTCAGAAAGATCACGCCTTCTGGTCTTTCCCCTTTTGCAAACCCACGACACCGCCTGAAATCTACAATGACAAAACAGACAGCTGTTAACCGGGGACGTGGCATTGAGGAGAATCAGGTCCCAGCGCACACACTCTCATCCTGGTGCTTTCGCATCATCACAGTGACAGTGCTTGCGAGCCGAGGACTGAAAGCGAGGAGGGGGGGGGGGGGGGGAGGAGTGCCTCAAACGTTAATGTTTCATTCATCAGACCTCCACACCCTGCCTCGGCTGCAGTATGAAAACATAACTGTAATGAAAATTCTATTGATCGGAGTCGCTTCCTTTTAGACAAATTGCACTGTTTTCTCAGCCTTTCAGTGTTTGGAAGGCAAATGTAAAGAGCAAAGATGAAAGCCCTCCAGACATCATAGTCAATGCTCCATCATGACAGGCGGACCCCTGTCTCAACTTAAGCTAAAACCCTTCTGCAAAGCAGAAAACACATTTTTTCTAAGACATTTACCAACACTGATCAAAAGCTCCTGAATTGCTGTATTTTCTGACATGTCTGGATGCTAAGGTTTCTAATTTTACCACATAATCAATTTAATACACAAAGACATTACAGTAAATTTCCCGGCCTCGTAATGCCACCATTTAATTAAAAGGGGAATTCTAGTTATGTCAGATATTTTGGCAGCTGTGCATTTGCTGCAAAGCTGTGACGATGTAGACTGTTCAAGCTAACAGCCAATGCCACCCAGAATTAGGAGACCTTCACTTCCACCTCCCCCAAATACACCTAGATAATTCTGGAGGCAGGGCAGGCTTTGTGGTTTGAGTGAGATCATCCCAAGCTTTGATTTACCACCGCCCCTGCAGAAACGTCCTTGATCAGGCTGCAGCTACAGGGGAGCTGCTCCTGGCTGCCCCTGTGTGCTCACCCCCTTTGCTGCAATGCAAACATGCACGTCTCAGAGGGAAAAAGCAAAAAAGGAGAAAAAGAGCTCATTTCAAAGCCATGGTGCTCGTGTTAGTGCGCTGGTTAGTTAGCCTCCCTGTGTCTAGTCTCAGAGGCTTCCAAAGCATCAAGATGGAAATTTATTTATTTATTTATTTTTTAGAGATTTCTGACTTCATCACCCCTGCCAGCCGTCATTAGGGAATGAAAAGACAAAGAAAACTATTTTTGAAATACTGTACGTGGTCTCAGAGGAGGCGCTTGCAAGCTAGCATGCATGAGGAAACAAGACAGACAGAGTGTGGATAACCATCTTACCCATGTGAAGTCCTCCTGCATTTCTAAATTAAAGATAGGGAGATAGTGTTGCTGTAATCTCAGTTTGGGATCTCCGTTCTCTGGTGAAGCAAATGGACTTAAAGGAAATAGATCAAGCCAGCATCTCTGGGGTCAAGGGTTTATTTAATGAAGTCATATCAGCGATGCCTACACCTTCCTGTTATCTTCAGCTGACATTCATAACAATGGGGCAGTTGTGAAGTTCAAGTAAATAACCACCGTATTGTTACAGAAGTCAGTTCAGTTTTTTCCTTTCCCCAAAACGATAAAGATCAATGATGTAGATTATAGGAACATTATCATCTTGAAATAAAATCGAATGTGTGTCAGAATTTTCAAGCATCGTTTCCTATTGTTTCTATAAACAGTCAGAGCCATGCTTTTAAACAGAGCCTCTTAAATCTCAATTCTCACATCGAGGAAATTATTACACTTTAACTGAGGATCGGTTGCTATTAAAAAACCCACAAACTATGCCAACTGGGGTGAAACTTTAAACTCAGAAACCTCAATTTCTACCGCTGTGCCACCAACTGTTCATGGTGAATAACAAAATGTGTGGGTGGGGACTGTGCGAACAGTTCTGTTTCTATAAACATATCATGAACATGACTTTCAACAGATTTACAACTGGATTGTTTTTAGTATTTTAGGAGGCATTTGAATCTTTATGAAAAGCCAGATTGAGGGAGAGCCACGAAAGAGCAAATCCAGTGAAGACATGTGCTAAAAATAATAAAAACTTATAGTAACACACACTATTTTGCATCTGTGTGTCATAGAAAAGCATACACTGCAGATTCTCCAGTGTGTTTGCATCTCTCTCTATGGCTGTGGGTAAGTGGGGCATTCACGGTAACTAGGAGCAATAGAGCCATCAGTAAAAATTAAAGAATAAGCCCTAATTTGAGGATAAACTGACACAGGAGCTTTGACAGCAATAACCCGACATGCAGGGGAATTAACCAGGGTATTACTGCTAAACCTGTGGGACTTTGCAGCTTTTGCAGGGGAAACTTAGACATAAAGACCAGTACATGCTGTGACCTTCCCTTTAGGGGGAAAAAAAAGAGGCCGAATCTTGAAGCTGGAAATATCCAAAGTGCTTTTTTTTTGGATGCAATATCATTAAACTCTATCAGAACAATTAGTAGCTCCAGCCCCGGAAAGAGAACTAGCAAATATCTTGACATTTATGTGTGTGTGAGTGTGTGTTTGTGTGTTGCGAGGGGGGTGGGCTTGCATTTCCAGGCTCATGTTTTGACTCCAAGTGTCATGGAGACAGAGATTTACTGTGACAACGCTGATGCCAAGTGTTGTACTCCTGCAATGCTTTGCAGAAACATGGCACATATAGCATTCTGACTTTGCACACAATATTCCCCGGGACTTGAATTAAAAATGCGGGGGGAAAAAATAACCTTGGTGCTCCAAATAAGAGACGAAATGAGGAAAAGATATTTTTTTCCAAAAAAAGGGGAGCTAAAACCAGAGAACACATTATGTTTCATGAGTCAGCCTCGGACAAAAACGGTGACACGGGCAATAAAAGGATGAGTTTAAGAATATCCTGGAGAGACTGACGGCTAAAACAGTACATTAACGTCAGTCGCTTTCTCTTGTTAGTTTGGGGCTACGTGTGATTTTAAACTATTATGAATTCTGGCCTTGTTATTCAATCCAACTAAGTTCAGCTATTAAAGGGAGCGCAAAGATAAGGAACGGCATGTTTAGATTTAGTTTAAGGATTTGTGATTCCCAACTACAGCGGCACTATTTGGACTATCATCACTATCAAAAGTGTTTCGAAAAACACGCCATTTACTTTGCCTCCTAGTGACTCTTTTACGCCAACCAAACTTTTATAAGGATCACATCATTGCACTCCTGCTGTTTGCCTCATATTTTACTGTTGGCAGCAGTACAAAAAAATATGCCATTTTAGATTGATTACTGGAAGGATAATGCAAATTTGCATATAATAAAAATTAATTCAGAAGCAAGCCATTACCAGGAAAAATATTCAGCTCCGTCAATTGAATTTATCTATTTCCGTAGCCACAGGAAAATTACAAATTATTCTTCATAACATTTCATTTTGTTGTTATTCTGCATTTGGTTATGTTTTGTTAACACCCTCACCTTTTGAATTTAACTTCATGAATAAAACATCACAGAAAAAAGGGGGAAGCGTAACACTAACATTTGATTACTCCCGTATCATTACTTAATTTTAGCAGTTTCCGAGGCCTAACATGCTTTAAAAAACTACAGTTGCATGTATGTGAATGCATCTGTGTGTTGATCGAACACCTTAGTGAGAATAAATGTTATTGCTCTGCTATTCATTCACCACTTTTGTCCCCCTGCTATTGTTAAAGGACTGGACAGCTTAGCTTCAAGCACATCACCCCATAATTGTTCCTCGGTTCATATCTGTCATGACACTTCTATAGGTCTGCAGCCACTGTCACAAACCACAGCCCGCAGCCCCTAATGGGGTCGCTCCATTCTCCCCCCCTCCCGCCTCTGTATCTCATACAACCAGCCTTTGTTCCTCATAGCACCGTAGCACAATCTGGAGATGCCATTAGTGGGGAGGAAGACAGTGATGTTTAGTGACAGCCAACGACTCCTCTGGTCAAGAAAAGCGCCCTGGAGTCATCAGAGTGTCATACACACCCATCCACTCTGACTGAACCCAGCCTCGGTTCCTCAGAGTTCACCTTTGTTCTCGCTATCTGGAAAGCAGAAAGCTAATTGCGTGACAGGGGTCGGGGTGGGCATCGCCCACGACAGCCTGAATTGTGCCACCGTGTAACACTGCCAGCTCTTCTTGTCAAACACATTGTAGAGGAATCAGGAAAAAATTAAATAAAAAAAATTTAAGCGAGAGGGGGAGGCACTCATTTTGCTGCAAGTGGCAGTTTTTGTCTTTATGTGCTGTTCATGACTATTGTCATCACATTTAGGGCTGAGCTCAAAAAAACATGCAGAAATTGTGCAAGCGGCTGGGTAAGATGATAAGAGAAGCTACATGGCCTGTTTGGAGCTGATAGCTCAGACTCAGCATAAATCAAACACCTTCTGGCGATTCAAATAATTTGTACAGTATGCATCATATGTTTGAGGGCTGAGGTGGGGTGGGGGGATTGAAGTATTCAGAGTAAGAAAGTATCATGCCTCAGTGCCCCAAAATGAAATGCTGCAGACTTGTCAAATTACATCTTCCAAGCGAAATGCTTAGGCTGTGATTTGCCAGCATTACTGCACTTTACACAATGCAACTTTTACACTGGAAATTAAGCACGTCTGCAGAGTCCACACATTTATCCCACTACTTTCATCACAAATGTAGCAATAGGCTTCACTCACGTCACTTATCTGCGGAATGACTGAAGTGTTGTTTGACCCCTCTGTGGTTACTTTACTTCGCCAAAGCAAACAGTAGTCAGCTTGCGGTTAATTTGTGGATACTATCATGTGGAGACAAATGCACAAACCACTCTATAGGCAGTTAATGGGTTTACTTGGCTGCTTCATACTTGTGGGACTCGAGGCCCTACTGTTTGCTTTAGGCGCTGGCAATTTCCAACAGGCTGTGGAGGCGCTCTGCATCAATGCTGGCTTAACACAAAATGGCAGCCTGTTACAGAGCATGGGCACAGATAATGCTTTAGTTTATGTTTGAGGGAGGAGGGAAAAAAAGTTGACCCATGAATCTTTACCAAACTGTGCTACTTAGCTCAGTGCTGGGAATGTGTTTGACTCATATTTGAAGTCTGATCTGCAGTTTTATATAGATAAAGCTGACACAGAAGAAGACAAAAATTGTATTTCCTAATGATCCTGTCAGCTTCTCAGGATCCTGTAATGAGTGAGAAGACTAAGCTATGCCGCTGATTAATAAAATGAAATCTGAAAGGTAAGAAAAGCTCGATAAAGAGGCAAAGCTGAAGGCTGCTGAGGCAAGAGAAAAGAGTCTTTGTAAGATCTTAGAAATGTTATCCAAGTACGGAGGTCCTTTTTTTAAACACGGGACTGGTTTGTTTCACAATTTCATCTTGATCCTTTGAACACGAGTGGGACAAATCCGTTCTTACAAATGTGCACGGGGAGGACTTCAAGACTTCCGTAGCAGAGTGCACAAAGATAAAAGACTTTTTTTTTTCTTGAGCATAGGGCTGGGCGATATGACCCAAAATTCATATCTCGATATTTTTTAGCTGGCTGGCGATATAAGATATATATCTCGATATATTTTTTTAAAGCCATAAAGTAAGAACAAGAAGAGAGTTCTTAGTCAAAGCTGTGTCCCAGATGTCACACAGGCACTTTTATTAACATAGAGCAGATGTACATAAAATTTACTCAAAAATAAATTATGAGCATTTATTAAATAATAATGCTCCATAAATAAAAGAAAACAATGTTGTTTTTGTGCATAACAAAAAGCTCACAATTGTGCAGTCAAAATGTAAACTAAAAGACGCTGAGCACAATAACAAAGACAGATTTCACAGCTGCTCTGTTCCCAACTTGTACTGCGTGACTGACAGCCTGGAGTTTGAAATCCGCTTCGCAACCACGTCTCTTAACAGGTGCCATTTATGGTCCTTATACACAGTAGGGTAATATTACGTTGAAGCACAGTACGTATCACTCCGCGAGGCTCAGCCGTAATCCTCCGACAATCCATCAAGCGGTGCAGCTCCGTAGCTTACCAAAGTCGTACTAAAACATTTTTGACAGATTGCTGAGCGCCATGTTCCGCATAAAATCGGTTCGCGGCCATCAAGCACAACCAGAATTCATACATTAGGCGCACTGTCAACTTTTGAGAAAATGAAAGGATTTTAGTCCGTGCAGCACCTCTGGGCTGCATGGCGTTAGCGTGGTTAGCTCGTTAGCGTGGTTAGCTAGCTAACACATTGACGCCGTCCAGCCCCACGCACGGGGCGATGCGCAGTAACTCGTTAACGGAGATTTGCCGTGTCCATCTTGTCGCTTCCTGCAGGTGAAGCGATGGGGGAGGAGGGGGAGTTGTGTTCAGTGAAGGAGAGGCGAGGCCGAGTAACGTTGCGTAGAGACGGAAGTGGACGAAAGAGAGGCAAACTTGCGGCTCCACAAGTATAATTATAACGTAACATAGACTATATCGATATAAAGAATATTGTCAGATCTTATATCTCGTATAAAAATATATCGATATTTTTTAAAAACTCGATATATCGCCCAGCTCTACTTGAGCAGCAAATGATCTTCTTAAAATGATTACTCTGCTCTTCTGTGTAAAAGCTTGGGATTTCACAGTAACAATTCTGCAGGAAAATAACTGAAAAATATGTATCTAAGGGGAAAAAGTTTAACAATGACACTTTCAGCAGCAATCTGACTCAGCCAGAAAAGTTAGAGGAAATATCAACACAAAGTCACACCGAGTCCGAGGCCAAAAAAAAAGTAAAATTAAGGCAAACTGCATTTGGCTTTTTGACAATTTAGCCTGAAACCAATCTGTCTGAGTTATCAGTAAAAAATAAATAAATTAAATAATTAATTTTAAATTGTATTGACGACAGTTCTGCCACACATTACAGGGATGATTCAAAATGAGGTCTAAAGTCTCCAGGATCTTTTTTCTTTAATAACAAGCATGACGTGATGACACATTGCACCTGCTCGCTGTTTTGCTGTGCATGTAGAGAGTGAAAAAAAATTTAAAAAGATATATCCGCTCAACGAAGGCTTATAAATAACAGGTTAGAGGAAAACCTTTTTCTGCTGACTTCCCTCCCCTTGATATCTTTCTCCTAACATTGCAATCTATTCATTTCCTCCTGCTTGTCTTATAAGACAGTAATGGTGATACAGAAGTGTAATAAGACCTTTAGAAAAATACTTCCCAGTGTCCGGAGACCCCTAAACCCTCCAGAGGGAGACCATTCATGGAGGATTATTGGGCCTTTATTAAGTTGTCATATCAGGTAAGGATTAAGCGGACCTGGTCCTGAACCACTCCCCTTGCAGTGCCAGACCACATTGACTCAGTGGAGCCCCCTGGTGCCACAAGACCCCTGTACGAAAAGACTGAGGGAGTTCATCTAAAGGTCCCGTTGGAAGCTCTGAAACCAAAAGGAATCCATGAAGACTGCAGCTCTCAATCTGGAAGGTTTATAACTACAACACTGGGAATTTTTTGAAGTCTAAGAAATTGTCCGTGAAATTCTGTGAAACACTTCAGTACAGATGAAGGACTTCTGTGTTACTCACTTATTGTGGCTTTTAACAATACAGAGTAGGGCCGGTGTTTTCTTGCTGACACAAAGGAAGACTTTTGAAATTGAAACTCTGAAATTCAACCTCCAAACTGTCTGTGAGTCATAAAACGTCCTTACTCTAGATGTTTAAATGAAAATTTTCTTGTGTACAATGCAGACACATGGTTATTCCTGACAAGATCGGGAGCCTGGAGTTCATAGATTTCACTCCATGTTGGCACAATCAAAATAGCTACAGGAAACAGATCATAACTCAGCATTATATTACTTCACTTATGATTATTTTTACATTTCACAGACATTTTTATTCACAAAACTGTACAGCAGGTCTGCAAAATAAAATGAACTTTAAGGGATATTTAAAATACATCCTCCATCAATTAAAATGCAAAGCAGAAGCAAATCAAGTGCTCCACAATCAGTGCCTGACCACATGCCTACATCTGCCAGTCACAGCTGTTCCCTGCACTATGCTGCTTGAAATTTCCTGGACTAGTCTAGACAAGTAACACTAAGTTAAAAGACAACAAAAATCAAATGTCTGACACAAGCAGGAGGTGAAAAGCTTGTCCCTTGAAGCAGATCAGCATCCGCTGTTTGGAAAGACTTTGGAATTAGCAGAAGGGATGTTAATCAAGAATAAAATGATATGCAAAGAGCTGTAGAGTTGTGTCTGCACCACAAAGCAACACAACTAAGTTATTAAACCCTCCACAAACTGCAGTATGATGAATGCATGAGGCCACAAAACACACAAAAACAATGTAAATCCATCCAGCGTCAATTCAGACATCCATAAAAGCATGTCACCGTATCCACCTGAAATCAGTCCACTACTCCCAGTGAGTAATAAATGTTTCAGGAAAATGGTCAACGTGCAGGACAAAAGCTTTGTTATCCCCTCATGCTGTTATTTTTTCGAAAGTGGCAATATCAGTGCTGTATGCAAAACGCTGTAGGGGACATGTAGAGGGACCTCACAGCTGTCAAGCACGCCGTTTTATTCATATCCATCGTGCAGGTGAAATGAATGAAGGACTTTCTATTATTTGTCTGCAAAGATTAATTTCTAAAGACTGATTAACAGAAATGTAACAACTTAAAAGAAAAATGTAGCACCTTGTTGATTTCTTTGTGTTTATCTTTTTAAGAGACACACCAAATTCATTATTAATTATAATTATTTAATTGTTATTAATTTTAGGTGAACTGGAAGGACCTATTTTGCGCACAGATGTGAAAGCAGTGTTCTGTTAATGCGACAGAGCAAAAAACACATTTTCTGTCACTTAAATCAATAAATAATTCAAAAAGTAATTGTAACCTCAATATCTAGGTAATGCCATTAACCCTGTCAAGGCAGGCGTTGCAGATTTGTAACAAGTAAAAGCTAACAACCTGATTACCCCACATACATATTTTATGAGGTTTTTTTTTTTACTAAGAAGTACAACTGCAGGTATTCTTTTGTGCATTAGCAACAAAAACTTAATTTGAGCCTGAGAGGTTAAGTTAGCCTCTAGTAACGCTGAAGAACCTTGGATTCTTTGACCAGGATGTGTCCTTCAATATGCATCATAAACAAATATGTAGGACTGCTTTCTTGGATTTGCACAATATCTCTAAAAATAGAAATATCACGTCTCAGAGTGATGCTGAAAAACTTGTTCATGCATTTTGTACTTCTAACCTGAACTACTGTAATTCATTATTATGAGGTCATTCTAAAATCTCCCTGAAAAACCTTCAGTTTATCCAGAATGCTGCAGTGAGAGTACTGACAGGGACAGGAAAGAGAGAGTATATTTGTCCCACATTAGCTTCTCTTTATTGCCTCCAAAATCAAATGTAAAATTCGTCTCTTCTTCAGTATTCTTCAATAATTAATTTATATCCCCCTTCTTATTTTAAAGACCTCAAAGTACCATATCATCTTTGCTCTTGGACTGCAGGCTTATTTGAGATTCCTAGAGTGTTTAAAAGTCTTCAGCTTTTGGGCTCCTCTGGAGGTTTCTTCCTGTTAAAAGGGAGTTTTTCCTTCCTGCTGTTGCCAAGTGCTTGTTCATAGGGCATAGGGTCTTATTATTGGGGTTTTCTCTGTATTATTGTAGGATCTTTATCTTATAATAAAATGTGCCTTGAGGTGGCTGCTGGTGTGATATGGTGCTATGTAAATAAAACTGAGTTGAGTATTAATGAAAATAATTCTTATTGTAATTGTGGGCGTAATCGTGCAGCCCTACTACATGGCACTTTAAATACATATAAGACATTTGGCAACATTTTGTGACCAATTCCTGTGTGTTTACATGCCTGAGCAAGCCAGAAAAAGGTGGAGATTTAGGCTTTTAAAACCAGCTGCACAAGCCCCTTCTCAAAATCACTGTGCTTCAGAACTGTTATGTTCCCAACTGACTTGTCATCTCCAATTAGATTGTCAAATCTTGGATAACTACGATGAATAAGACTCTAAAGTGTCTTCTGCTTATGAGTGATGAGATGTTCTGAATTAGGAGGGAAAATTTGCTACTGTGGCACATAAATAAAGGCTGGATGAAGTCATTAGAGAAGCTGTTAACAACATCGTACAAGCCGAGCTTGATCAGAGGCCAGCATACATTCAATCAACCCATAAAATTGGACACCAACTCACATTCATTAAATGACAGCCCCATACAACAAATAACTTTGCATATCCTTGTTTATTGGTCACCAGATGTCTTCCTGCCTCAACTCCATGTAGGCAAATTAATTAAATGAGCAAACTGAACCGAGCTTTGTTGTTTTGACTAAATGTGTTGAACAGTGCCAGCAGTGCCCAAAAGAAGCAACGGCAAAATTACAATCAATAATCTGTAAAAGCACTTTCAAGTCCATAAAAAGCATACTAGAAAATACACATTATTCAGTGTCCAATTAAGCTAAAGTAGCATCTGTTAGGCTGGAGTGGAGGCTGTATGGTGAGATCATGCTGTCTTTGACAAAGGAGGCTGGAGAACCCAATTTCAATAAATCCGCCCACATGAAAATGTAATGCTTATGTCAGCATATACAGTAGTTCCCAAACTTACAGCAACAGTTGGACTTAACTGGCAACCTGTGAGCCAAACAAAGGTACATAAACCTACTGAACAAAAGCTTCTATCACCACATATTGAATCTGTATGGCAACATTTACAGCCTTACGTTTTGAAACTCCTTCCACTGCAGAAGACGGCCCCATTAAAATAGGCAAGGATTACAATCCCCAGCCAAACAAAGACAAACTAAACAATACCCGTTTAGTTTATTGCACTTTTACAACTTCTCTCAAACATCCTACTGATTCCTCTATTAGTAACATAATGAGCCCTCAATAGGTGTGCCACTGAAATGTGTTTGGGGAGGGGTGAGGTGAGGTGCAAAGACAGCTTTGGGTGGGAGCAAAGAATGATAATGGATGGGAGATAGGTGTGAGTGAATAGCCCTGAGCTGTTTTTCTTTTAGTTGCCTGTCTAATTGAAAGAGCATGTGCTTCACATTGTGTTTGTGATCGTTCGATTTGTGTCCATTCTTTTACCAGCATCCACATATTGAGCTATTTTCAGTGTTTTGTTTTTCCCCAGAAAATGTTATATTGCTACATGGGCAACATCATATATTTGCAGGTAGCCACTGGGAATCTGGGCATACCAGTAATTCTCAGAGCAGTGTTTAATTTCGAGACCTTTTTCTTTTTTTTAATTTAGCACTTGTTTCCTTAGGCTTGATCAAACATTTACCAGTGTCAGTTTTTAAAATGGATTGTAGTTAGATGTTCGTTCCAAGAGATATTGGATCTAATTGCCTGCCAACTTGTAGCTGAGAAAATCCAATACGGGCACGTAATGATAAAGTAAATAGTGCTTACAGTAGCCCAATAATTGAGCAAATGTAGCCAACCAAACGCCATAAGGAGACGAGAACTTCACATGATTACAAGGGTTTGTACCGTGTAAGCTTTTAATATAAAAAGCTGCTTTACACGGGACTCCACTGAACAGAAAAACCATTGACTGATCATCCATTAATCTCTTATTTTAATGGCACCAGTAGGTGATGACCACAGAGTGCTCCAATTCATTACAAGATACTTAATTGATGAAGTGACCCAATATTCTTAAAATATAATTTTTTCTCTAAAGTTCTCAGTCCGACATGTTTTACCATAACACCATGCAGCACTGCATCAATGTCAGGCCTACCCTAAATGATTACTTTACATTATAAGAGCCTACTTGACTAACACTACTAAACCTTCAGCATCCACTCTGCCTGACACACAAGACTGGAAAGCAGTAGGCAATTAACAACAATGCCGGAGGAGAGCTGCTCTGTATTCAGTTTTTGAAATTCAAGTGTCAGTGACAAGAAACTCCAGGTGTGGAAAAAAACAACAAAAAACAAAAACCACACTTTGATTCGACGTGAATGCCTTGTCAGCGGACATTTTAATCCACAGAAGCCGTAATCAAGTGCAATACGTGCCGTAAAAAGGAAGGATCTAGCCTCAATGGAAGCTGTGTTGTTATGATTAATTCTATTGGAGTGAGGAGTTGAATGTGTTTTCCGTGAGCCTAGCGTTCCTGATGGCCTTGCCAAGAAAATCTGCTGCTTAGCTTTAAGCTTTGAATCTGTAATGTTCAGACCTCATTTCACATCGGGAAATGGTTTGTTTGGAAAAAAGAAAAAGAAAAAAATAGGGGGACCTACATAGATCAGAGAGGTTGTTCGCTCGCTGCTACGCTTTTAGGGTGGATAATAAATGGTTCATGTTTTGTGGGGCTCAACTTGCAAAGAGTAACATCAGAATGATTTTTCAGGTACAAGTGTAAGGGGGAAGGCAACAAAAATGAGGGGATCTGACTTTATCCTTGTGTTTGTTTCTTTACGTTTCTATAAGCAATGTAAGAACCCCCAGAAAATGACACAAGTGACATTTGTAATGTCATATCAATGCTGAATTATTAACAAGTTTACTGCTAAGTCCAGTAAAGCGTAACCTTACTACACAACATGCTGTCTGGGCCTGAATGTGTGCCCAAAGTCAGCGCACTGTTGACTCAGTTGAATTGCTTGCCTGAGGCATTGGTGCCTGGACACATACATATAATTAGGAAAGGTCACTGTGCCTCCTGTCTTGTCAACAAAATCACTTCAAGATGACAAATTCTGGCTCAGGCTGAGCCAGACCTCCCTCAGATACCCTTGTCAATCAAGCGCCAGCAGGGCTGTCTGGGTAGCCTTAGGTGATTTCTAATTATGTCTTTTACATGCCATGCTAAATAGGGGAAAGCATAACAATGAGCCATACATTTGGCTGTAGGTGTGAAGTGAGCTTAAAGTGTTATCTTGTATAATTAAGAGGAAGCTGCTGAAAATTCACAAATAGCAATGGAACAGACACGAAAAAATATATACATAATTTCCTGTGGAATTTAAAATCTTATAATTTATTTGTTTTTTTTCAATAATAATTTAAGTGAAAATGGCAGCTTTTAACACAAGACATTAAAGAGCAAATGTAGCATATGTGAAACTTCAGACGCCATAATAAGCCAGAGCTTATTAAAATAAATATCAGAAAGATTTTTGGCTGCCTTACATGCACATACGGTAGTGTTTTTTTAATCTCTCCTGTTCAGGCTTGGGGACTGTGAGAACTATTCCAAAAGCTTCAGTTTGGGTTTGTTTTTTTTTTAAATATAGTTTATGGTGAATTTTAAAAACGGCTTTTAAGTTATTTCCTCTTATAGAAGCCAGCCTAGTTTTAGTTTCTGCTTCTTGACTATAGAAGTTTCTCGCATCTTGGGATCTCACTACATCCAATTCTCGTGATACCCTTTTGATACCAAAATTCTGAAAACAATAAAAGTATTATAGTTTATCCTTACATACTGAAGAATCCCCACAAGCACAGCAAATGAAATATGGCAACTGGTGCTTACCTCCATGATAACTCCGCCCCAACTCATTGATAAGGTAGTAAGGGTTGGGTATTGAAGCAGTTTGCAGTTATCACGACTTGGCGAGTGACCAAGGGGTGACGACTAATTTTACAAAACACAATATGTAAAAAAATACTATCAAACTTTGCAGAACAAGGAAGGAAATGCTTCTAATTTAGCAAAGCACCTAAAAGAGTGGCATTGAGATCTGTTTGAAGAATTCAAGTTTAGTAAGTTTCAGTTTAACACGCAAAACATCAAATTATTGACCTTGTCTAACATTAATACACATTACCATTTTTTAAGACATAGCTACACTTTACAATAGCGGGATTTACATAAATGTTTAAGCTAACGTACTGTAGCTAACTTTATGCTAAGTAATAACGTTAGCATAAGATTAGCAGGCTACTCGGCAACAACCGTAACATTTCACCCCGTTTCCTGCCAATATAATGTTAACATTTTAAATAAACAGTCTGCTTTACTTTTTGATAAAGTAGTTTATGCTTAAATATATCAGTATTTAGTTTTGGTAACAAATTGAGTATTGAGAATTGGGTAAGTCAACTACATTGTACATGCAGAATATTCTGATGTTTAGTTGAATACATTCTTCCCTCCATGCAGTATCTGACAGCCACACAACACAAACGCAGAAAATGTACATTTCTGTCGTTAATGTTGTTCTCATCAATTACTGCTCCTTTGTTCTTCAAACGTACCTTTGGTAACTGTGGCCAAAGATCTCCATTTCAACTCCATCTGTTCGCAGAACATGTTTCTAAAACAACGCTGGCTCTTCCATATGTTACTTTGTATACTTAACATTCTGCCTTTAGTCATAAGGTTGTAAGTATGCTTTTCCATAGGAGCCTTTTCTGCTTGTGCTAGACTGCCTTTCAGCAAAAAAAAAAAAAAAAAAAAAAAAAAAAAAGAACAGCCCTATTGGCATTTGTGCAAGCAGTTACATTTTTTAAAAATGTGGCCTCTAGCAGCAATGTGAATAAATGTATAGGAATTCCTCACCGTGATTACATAGAAAATTGAGCTATTTAATATGTGAAAACATTTTTTAAAAGACAGAAAAAAAAGGAGCCATTTTAACCCCAAACAGATATTTTTTCTGGGCCCTAACAAGGCACCTTGGAAATGCAAACAATGTCATTACTCAGATTAAACAGTGCAGCTTAATTTATACTAGTGCTGAAATGAACTTGCTTATGCTGAGATTTCTGTTCTTTTTAGCAGAGAATAGTGTTAAGTTTTAGCTACAAATAAAGGCCACCATTACTACACTCCTGTGGCAATGAATTAATCACTTCAAGATAATGTTCATGTTCAGAGCTGATATTCAAATCTTAATTACAGCTGTGTTCTAGTTGCTGTCTAGTGTAAAGAGCAATGGGGCATGGGGAACATGCCAAAACGTGGACCTTTGCCTTCTGACAATACAACATCTTCAAGTTCTCCTAACTAAGAAAAAAAACAAAAAAAAACCCAAAAACAAACCACAAAACTCAGCTTTTCATAATCTTTTGAGTAAATTCATTTTTAAACCAACTAAACAAAAAGTAAAATTGGTACATTTTAATTGAACTTAAGAAGAAATGTTCCTTTGGAAAGCAAGTAGTAAATTAACTACTTAAATTCTTTTTTTTAATAATGCAACTGCACAAGGCACAAACACTCTTTAACATTATTTCAGTAACACATGGGTCGTGTCAGATTGTATGAAAAACTGACAAATATTATAATATGGTTGGAGGCCTTTCCTGCAAAGGTTCAGTTTTACTTGAAAGTTTTTTTTAATAGATGCTGTTTTTGGACCAAATAACACTCCCCCCCCTCTAAACCTTTAGTAGCTTTTAGATGCACAGCATTTGCTTGGAGGAACCTGTCATTGCTCAATGTTACCATCAGCTATTATTTCTAATGAGTCCTACTGAGTCAATTAAAGCCTTTAAGACTTAAAAAGCTTAATGACATTCTGTGACTTCACAGGTACAAGGCTACCCAAACCCAATTATTTTTTTTTTTAGTTCATTAAATAAAAACAGCAGCATTTGAAGAAGTGCAAAGTGCTAATTTTTTATTACACTGTTGCAGCACAGATTTCCTTTAGTTCCGTTCAAAACAAACCAAAAAACCCAACAACAAACACCGAAACATGTAATTTCCCTGGGTTGCCACAAACGTGCATACGACTGTACCTGCCACACAGACAAGAGAATTTGAAAAAAATGAAACATTTACACAATAAATTTGATTAAATCTGGTCAAACCTTTTCAACGTGTGACCACGTCAAATGACCTTCACACTGCTTTAAGCTTCCTTTCCTACTGCAAGCTTTACACTCTTTCCATCCAGTCAACTGTGTGATGAAGTGGAAGTGGCTTTCACATCGCTCCCTGGTGGCCTTAGTAAGAAACTATTAATCTACAGCTCTCCATATTGCATTCAGATCTGCTTTCCCCAGCCACCACCTGGCCTGAAGTAAAGGCCAAGAGAGGACCCAGAGGACTGGACAGGCTCTTATTATGAGCTGCACCAAGACACCTCTGGGTTTCTACGCACTTCCTCTGACAGTGACTGATGGCCAATTAACCATTTGGAGAAGAGTATTGATTACCCGGAGAACAGGAAAGACCTGAAAACGTCTCCTAACACACTGCTATTCTCACTGTGCAGTGTTAGCAACCAGACAGTACATCATGTATAGTAAAAACAAATACAGGAAAGCCTTATCACACAAGATTGCATCTCAAGGCCAATCCCCAAAGAGAGTGTTTTCAGATGGGTTTTTCCCATGTATCACTCACACCCGCCCACACAGACTCCGAGACGTCATGTTGGTACCCCTACATTTATTTTCCCGCTAATAGTAATGAAGTGTATTCTCCACAGACAGCTGTTTAAAAATCACACAAATCTGTTGTTGTTCTCCGATTATTAATGGTATCCGTGATGATCAAGCCTCCTAGTGTTACTATAAATACATAAAAACTATTTGATTTCCTCACGCTGAGGCTACATGAAAACCATTTTTCTGAATTTTACTATTACTGTAAATTCCTGCTGTAAATCAGCCCGGCGAAGATTGTCCAACAGCTCTGCTCAGAGCTCCTCTGTGCTACTGACTGGGACACAGCTGCCTCTGACGATGCCTAAACGGGGGTCAGTCAAATCAGTGTGGATAGAAGAGCCTCAGTGGTACTCATGTTCTACTCACATTTAATTTTTCTTACTGCAGATTTGCAGTAAGGGTGCACAGCTCTGGATGGCCCCATCTGTAGTCTGGTTAAATAAAAGTCACCAAAGTCATGGTCAAGAAACTGGAGAATGCAACTACAGAATACACTGGCAGCACTAAAAATGTCGTACTGTGAATAATTTCTGGGATATAAATATTCACGGGTCTTCACATTTATTTTTTTTTTATTTTTTATAAACAGCAAGAGAACAGATCAGCATCAAAGGTTAAAGCTCTGTGTTACATCTCCTTCCCCCTCATGATGCAGGAAGTGAGAGACAAAAGTTCCAGGGAAAATAACATTTGATTAGAACGTCCAGGGAAAGACCCGGGATTCAACTTAACAGCCTCTTAACCTTTTCCACCAGCACAGCACCAGCTGCACTCCTTTCCTCATTTCCACCGACCTCAGAGGCGGTGCTCAAACGTTGACACTGGCAAAACACCACAAAACTGATGGGTGCAAACTTAGAATCTGATGTTAAAGGATATGGGAGTGGTAACCACAGGAAATTAACTGATGACTGGCAGATGTAGCCCACAGATTTCGACCACCGTGATTTTCTTCCCACAGAAATTACCACAAATTCTTCTAGCAATAAAACATAACAAGGGGTTATCAAATCTGCCAAAACGTTGGCTGGTTCTTAATAAAGAGGCAATTTCTGCCCCCATAGACTGCTGTTACAGGACAATTAGCAGGAGAAACAACAGTAGAAACTGAGCGCACTCTACAAACTGCTGATACAGTACACTGTCAGATGCTGTGACCTTCTGTGAATTATTGTCCAGGTTTCCATTGAGGACACAGGGTAATCTCATCCCACATCAGGGGTGAAAGGTCAGTTTTATGCTACCTAGATAGAAAACCACAGATACTAACTATGGCGTGCTAAATTTCAAGGAGGGAAAAAGCCCAACTTCAACCCCTAAGTGCTCTCACATACACCTGAATCATAGAAATGGGGTAATTGAAACAAAAGGGCAGAGTTTGACAGAGATGTAGTGCCTTCACTGGGCCTCTGCACAGACTGCAGAAAATAAACCCAAACTCCTCCCCCTCTGTCAGGTTCATCCTCCATGTGTCCTTCCTTTACTCCTCAAGATAGCCATTTGCAAATGATAAGTGTAGGGACACAGCCTGTTGAAAGATAAGGCGCTTGGGAATTTGTCACCAAATGGAGCGTGCTCCTCCGCTGTTCAAAGCTGACCCTTGTTGACGTGCACTGTTTACCTTTTATTCATTCATTCTGAACTATTATCTCAGCCTTCATTAATCACGGTAACTCAAACTGAGAAAATGACTTTTGCGAGACTTGGACAGGAAAGGGATTAACTCATTTCATCCGTTTCTGCCGTGCAAACAAATGATTAAAAGTGAATAATAATGCAATACATTTGATCCGCTCGTTCTCGGAAACAAGCAATCCAGTTTGCTCCGTCATTTTGATATCATCCAATTCAAATTTTGCGAGCTAAATTCATCGCACGCATGTGTACTCCTCAAGAGAGAATTCGTTTTAATTCCTTACCGTTCCCTTGGTGTAATTGCCTCCTCGCTTGATATGCTCTGCATCTGTACATCATGCTAATTTACCGTGTATCAGCAGTTGAGAAAATAATTTTAAACAAAAATTTCCCTCCCACCACTGTTCAAGTCTCCCCCCCTTTGTCTGTGTCATTTGTATTCATCTCCCACGACTGCAGGGAACGAAAACTCTTTCTGGTTGTAAATTATCGCTTCCCCGTAAAAGACCATATCCCTGCAAATACATGGCGATCATTTGCCATGCATTAGCTACGGGACAAAAACGAAGTGGTTTTAAATTCCTCTGACCAGAAGGCAATTTCCCCCAATAAATTATGTTAATTTCTGCTTTCGCTCTCCTTATCGCATTCTTTAGTGAGTCAATGAGGAGAGACAAAACTGGCTGTGAGAAAGACAACTCTGGGATGATTCACATTAGAATGATGAGAGACATCTGGCAAGAGAATCCCTTACAATACTGTACTAAGAAACGGGGACTCACAAATTGCTGTATTATGCAACAGACTTGTGGTTGTTGTCGTTTAATGGCCATCCCCTTGCATCAGCACAAGGTTTACACCCCGTGGAAATTGCTCTGAGGTGACTGTTCGCACAACTAGGAAGGTGCTTGATACCAAATCCCATGCTCCCTCGCTGAACCAGACAACTATCGCTTGGCAACGTTCTCACTGGGCAGATGAAAAACAAACAAATAATTCTGATTCTTGCTGCATGCAGGAACTAACAGGACATTAATAACAGGCAACAGACCAAAGTTTGAATACAGGGTAAAACACAGAAGGAACAGGAATTGGACTAATCTGCAGGCATCAACCTTACACACACACACACACACACACACACACACACACACACACACACACACACACACACACGCAAATCCTTGTGGAAACACCCTCCCACATACACAAAAACAACACACATGCACCTTGCATACTGAAAACATCAAGTGCTGTGCACACACACGCACACACATACACACACACACACACAAACTGGCAAATCAAAACGGTTCTTTGTTCCTGAGGCTGAAAGCGTACCTACCCCCTCTGTCCGGCCCGTCAGATCACTCACAACACAGTGAAAGGGAAAGTGCTCAGCTAGCTCAAACTTAGATTGACAGGCCTACCTTTATTACTGAGTGAGTTATGTTTCCCTGCAAAAAAGACAAGCCGGCTTTGATACTGACGAATGCCTAGTCAGCTCTTTGCCTCGCTACAGAGGACAGCTCGACTGAACTCGGCCGAGTCTGTCCCAGTCCTGATGTCGAAAGAATTGGCTTCCAAATTACCTTCCGATTCATTTCTGGATCTCACTTTAGCCTTAAAAAAAAAAAGGAAAAAAAAAAGTGGCCACTAAGCTGTGATAGGTGCCTGGAGGGCTGCCTGTACTGACCTGATGTAGTGACAAGACTGAAACATGGAGAGGAGCGGTCTGGAAGGAAATGTGATATAAAAGAAAGACAGAAGAACGGGGAAGTGAGAAGAAATTTCACAATTAACCCCACATCCATCTCCCTCTATACATAATATATTCTCTTCAGGGGTCATGAGAAAGCTGTGAGCCTTATCCAGAAAGCAGTGAGTGACAGGCAGGGAAACACCCTGGTTAGAGCTCCAGTCCATCACCGAGCGAACAAAGAAACTGCAAACACCTTTGGGAATTCAGAGTCTTGAAAATCGACCTACAACCGCCGGTCTTTGGATTGTGGGAGGAAACCAGGGCACGCACAGGAAACCAAATGAACACGGCAGGAACACGTAACCTCCACACCAAAACAGTTTACTGCAAGGCAATGGCGCTAAGCCGCTGAACCACCACGCCACCCATATAGAACCCAGGAACCCCATCAAAACACATCACTTCCAACATGAATCACAAACTGACTTGTAAATGCCAGCACACTGCTACTTACTTAGCTTGATATATGGAGGTCCCTCGAGCATGACTGTTTATTTAATCCTAATATATTCATAATTATACCCTAATTAATGCAAGGGAGGAAAAAAAAAGCCCGCTGAATTCATCATCTCGGTGTCCTGAAGCACAAGACACAAATACAGCAACTTTAACATGTTTTGCCTTCCGTCCAAAGCAAGGTTAACAGTTTGGATACGAGCGCGAGGCAAATGGTGTGCGGAAACTCTTGGGTTTTGGATACTCACCAGCAGCTTCCAGCTGTGTGGCACAGTCAGGGTGATATTTAGCATCAGAGGGAATGTTTAAATAAAGTGCTTTAAACAGTCCAAGTGCTGAACTGTGAAATAATGCGTTATGAGCAACAGTGAAATTGACTGCATTGGCTGAATAACTAATGTGGACGTTAGATGGCTGGTTTGATTGTGCACCATGGTGAATATTAGGGGTCAGTGAACAGCACTCGGTTGAGTTGGATTTGTCCAAAACTGAAAGAGGCATTTGGTTGTGATCATGAGAACATTTTTCCTTTAAAAAAAAAAATCAATATTAAAAGAGTAAGAGTATCTTATAGCTCATTTTTCGAAAAAGGATTTTGCTGCTGTGAGAAACTTCCATCCTCGGTGCTTTAGTCCACCTATCTTGTTGATGATTGTTTAGTGCATTTGCATGCAATCGGGGAACGTCTGGCCAAGCTACACCATAAAATCTAACTCATCAGTGCGAGTAGGTCGTCTACCAACTCAGTAAAGCTGTCAGCATACTGCAAATGCAGCAGGAATGACTCCTGGCCGGAGAGAAACGTGGAGTTGAACGATGCTGTCTGCAGCCAGCCGGAGAGGCTGTGACTACACTACGGTGTCCTCCACACACACACACACAGAGCTCGGAGATTTAATAAGACAATCACGAGGGTGGCGTTACTGAAGGTTGTTTATGTGGCAGGAGGAAAGGAGCGCGACGTTACTGGGCACGAGCTTTTATTGTCCGCGGGCCCCGTGTCTGCCCCAATCATCTTTTTTATTATAGTTCTGATTTCCCCCTCTCTCGGGCAGGTGTAAGCCCCAAGTTACACGACAGCAGGAATAAAAACGCGTGCCATAAACTTCTCGTTGCTGCTTCGAATTTTAAAAAGAAGAAGAATTTGTCTGTAAGTTTTAACCTTGGTAGTCACGTCTGAACCCCCCCCCGTAACCTTGAAGGTGTAGGCTAATTGACGAGTGCTGGTGCTAGCAAATTAGGGAATAATAACGACCGCCAACAACGTGCGCACCGGAATTTCGACAAAAACACCAGCAAACAACTTGACACGTGCAAGCCTTCTAGGTTTTCCCAACACACAAACTGTTTACCAGTAAAATAAATCAAATAAAATACAAATAATAAAAAGCCGAAACAGTTTAATTGCAGCCCAACTCACCACCAGTGCAGGTGAAGCCAGAGAGGACGAGCCAGAGCGCAAGGAGCGTGGCGCTGAGCCTACAGCGGACAAAGGGGCCCAGAAGTAAGGGCATCTTCGTGGGGTTTTTTTTTTTCTATCACCTAAGTTTTACAAAAAGGCAGAGACGAAACACGGGCACACTGGGCTTTTTAAAGGTCCGGAGAGTGTCCTCTGTAGCACTTCACGCCTGTTCTGTTTTTTCCCCTCACGCCCAAGTCCTTTCCTCAGCACATATCCTCCTGCCGTAGCGTGGCCATCAGTATCCCGGTCGTGCGTCTTCGTTGCTCAGAACAACGCATCACAGGTGTGGTAAATAAACTGCTGCCTCGCTCTCGCCTCCGCGGGTCTTACTGTAGTCTACTGTATTTCTCCAAAAGCAGCTATCCGTTCACAACTCTCCCTCCGTCTCGGAGCCGAGGAGGGTGTTTCTTTGCTTTCTTTCTTCTCACTTTGCTGCCTTCGCGCGAAAGAATACCTTCTCCAAATGCGAAAAGGGAGAGAACTGGCATCGGAGAAAGAACATCTGCTTGCACAGCAATGCTGAAGTGCTTAGAGTCAGGGGAAGGTATAAGCTGCGATGGACGGAGGCGCAAAACCAGGAACGGATTTTGCCTGCACGCTGGGATCGGAGCGCCCTGAGCGCGCCCTACTGCTTTCTCTTAGACAAACAATACATATCTTATAATACGCAAAACTAACCACGCGCTGGGAAAATGCGCATAAAAATGGAAATGATTTCATTCACATCCACGCAATTTGTTTTTTTTTTTCTTCTTTTTTTTCACATCTTCTGCCTTACATGAAAATGATGGATATGACATTCAGCTATGCAGGATAGGAATCACATGAGTGCTTTGCATACAGATTCACACAAATCACATCTGCATGTCGTTGAGGTTCAGTTACATATGCCTCTGGATTGTCCGTGTGCGTCTGCGTGTGCATCAGTGATGGACAAACATGGGCGAAGAAGCACGAGGATTAGCACTCCCGTGAGAGCGTACACCTGTCAGCAAACTCACACCAGGATGTGACTTATGTTCCAGATAGCTTTTCCTCATTTTCTGGGGGTGTCAGTGGAGTGATTATCAGACTCTTCAGCCGTGCCTTTTACAACGCTGCCAAAAATCGACAGCAGATTATTAATACACTTCAGAAGGGGAGGGGGTGGTGATGGAAGTGGTGGTGGGGATCGTATCTTTGTTTATCCATTTCTCCACTCCCACATACTAGTCAGCAGAATGATAAGTGAAAGCACAGGACTTGGACCACTGTCTTACCAGCTAATTATGGGGCTCATGCAGATGGATGATTTCTTAGATAGCTCAGCTATTATGCAAACTCATTAAGACCTTCTCTCTATCCAGCATCTCTCGCTAAAGGTCAGAGTCACAGTCGGAATGGCAGAACAAAGCACAGACACATGCACGCACATGCTGAAATAAAGAAAGGCCCTATGGTTCACTATCCACTGCTGACAGGCAGCGTGAATGTGGCGGGCCAGGGAAGGCAGATGTACAGCAGCTGAATGGAAGGGGAATGACTCAGCTTTGGTCACTTGTGAGGTTGTTCGTAATGAACTTTCTCATTCTGCTAATCTGCTCTGAGTCCTATCAGACGCTGCAAGCTGGAGACTGCCTCTTCCAGTCACTGTATATAAATGCACAGTCGGTCATATTATTTTCTTAAAAAGAAGCAGGGCTTGCTACATGTGCTTAAACGAATTATTAGTGTGTTTTCTTGCCGTGGTGAGCAGCTTGCCGAGTCAAGGCAGGTCATAACCTCTTCCACAGTCTTCTGGATCCAGCGTCTCTCTCTTTTGCTCCCTCGATCAGACTACAATGAGCAATCACAGCTCTTTGGAGAGTTGACACATTCAGTTGTTCATCGATCTGTGGTGTTGTAATTAATTTTCTCTCCACCACTGGCTTGACTTAGAATATCCCCAGACTCGATGCAGCTTGTTCTCCTGCAGTCAATTGCAAAACCAAGACGGAGCCATCGTTTCTTTTGTATCACCTCGACTGCTTCAGAGCAGCTAGCTTTTGATGGCTTGATAAGAAATAAGGAAACTTGGGCGTGACGTGCTGCTGTTTACAGATTAATAAACTGTTGGGCATCCTTCCCTAAAATTGCACAATTACACTCCCCAGGATATGCACCCTATTAAGACGGAATCACCAAGTCAATAAATATTGATCCGAAGAAGGTGTCCAGTGTGAAATTAATATTATTTATTGTTTGCAAACAACGCAGGAAGTCCCGGGAGGAGGATGCAACGCAGGACCCAGTCTCCCTTTCAGCACCGACTTGTGGAGAGTGAGGGAGGGTGTATCAGCTTCCATCATGACCACAGCTTCACAGCCTGTTGTTTTGTTTATATCAAATTAAACTGCAATGCTACTCTAGAGAGATATAATTGACCACAGTCTCAGATTAAATGACTGTAAAGATCTTAATAAGCCATCAGTGGATTGCATATTACATTGCAAACCACTTATAAGGATGCAGTCCAATGAGAATTAAACTGGGGTTCATATTTGCATGCCACAGCACTTTAACCATTCATTACCATGCAAAAATGACTGTATGGTGATCAATAGTGTATCACTTTAATTAAATATTATTGATATGGGGTTAGGGAAATTAATTTGGAGCCAAATAAGACCTAGTAGTGTCGGAACAACATGTAAGGCCTTCACATCATAACATCTCGAGTGTTTTTCTTTCTTCTTTTTTAAAATATTCACTATAATAAATAAATGACCAACTCCCCCGACCTTAATGAAATCACAGTGAATGCGGCTATACTTAGGGTTCACATTAAAGACGTTAAAGCGCAGGTTATCTACGAGTTCTCTAAAAGCCATCATCGCCGCTGCATTAGAAACACGACTCCTTATTACTGTATCTACTGCAGCTCTCAATACACTAGTAAAAATGTTATGATCTGGATATGCTAGGCATAGCTGTGACTTTGTTTAATTAAATTATTTCACACAAGTGGAGATAAAATAGCCTCCGTGTGATCTCACCACATCTTGTGCAGTTGAGTGAGGAGCAAAACCAAATGAGAGCGAGAAATGGGGAGTTTAAAAAACAGAAGGGAAGAAAGTGAAGTGAAGGGAGAGCGGTGTGGGGGTGGGATGAAGGAGCCCACTGAAGGTCTCTCATTTCAGCAGCACAGACTGCTGATGAAGCTGAACTTCCAATATCCCACCACTTCAGCTCTGATGATTTCTCAATTTTACAGATATGGCCCAAGAATATGATTTGATGAAAATGTAAAATGGGATAACCACCAAATCATATGAAATGGGCCACATTTTATTCCATGACTATAAATCAAATGCAGACACTCCAAAAATTAAAGTTGATTTTGTGTTTTTGATTCAAAGTACACCTCTCCCGACTCGGAGGAATCGAGATATGTGCCTCAAATTAAGATTATCTGTCATGGAGATTCCCCGCACACTTTGTAAGTGGAAGGACTCGATTGTTAAGAGAAAGCCCGGCAATTTTGACCGTAGAGTTGTTCCAAAAGAGAATTTATTCATTGAATGTGTTTCCATCCCAAATAGATTCTGCCTAATCTAAAACAGTGCATGAGCGTTTGGAAATATATGATGATTTCATTTTCTTTCAGTCTCAGGGTCATAAATAAATTTGCATTCTGTCAGCAAAATGGGCTAACTGACTTGTAATTCATCAAACCCACTGCTCAGAGCTTAAACAGTTCAACACATGGTAACCTATTTTTGTGGGTTTCTTTTTTTCGCAGAGTTGCCTCGCAGCTGTGTGCTCTCGTAGGTGAAAAAGAGGGAAAAAAGGCACACTTACATTTTAAAAACCTCATGCAAAATAAAATAAAGAAGAGAAATTAACACCGACAGTGACACACTTCAGGGGGCAGACTTTCATTCTGAAAGATGCATCTGTATAAGGAGCTGATTGCAAATGTTAACAAAGCCTACGGTATCTAATCACGTCCGAATGAACGCGATTTGCCCAACAACGCCCAAAAACAGGATGTGCGTTCATTCTTTCCACTTAAAATAGTTTATACCAATACAAAATTCTTTACGCTTGACAAAGTATGAGATTACAGCTTTACTGGAACGACTTCAGCAGACAATGGGTGACAGTAAAAAGTGTCAGACAGAACGTTTTTTCCCACAAGTTTTTTTTTCCACCCATCTACATTTCATTATTCTCAAAAAAGCAAAGGAAAAAAAAAAGATTTCCTGAAGTGTGCTTCCTGGACCGACACTCTTGTTGTCACAATGTCTAAGCGTGCATGGGAGAGGAGACTTTGAATGATGTTGAATGTTTTATGACTCCCTGCTTTTGTGTCAGTCCTTTGGAAAGCTGCTCTGAGACTCTGATAGGAGAACCTTGCCTAACACAGCTGAGTGTGACAGCGTAATGTGGGAATAACACACAGACCAGCCACACTTCCTTTCAATGTGACTGGTCTCAAGACTAAGAAAATGTAACCTGAAAACATATTAGGGTAAAAAATTGTGGATCTAATTTAATTATTATTTTTTTGTTAGTGTAAATTTCAAAGAGTGGTGCTGTTAATAGTAACGGTAACCGTGGCAGCAAGTACAAAAAACATTGACAATCTCATTTTAATAATACTGCTGTTTTAGAAGCTGTATTATTAAAAGCAAATGTACAATTCACTCCACAGCAAGCACTCACCGGACACTTTGTTAGGCACACCTTGCAGTTGTTAGGTTGGCATCCGTTTTGCCTTCAGAGCTGCCTTAATTATTTGTGACACAGATTCAACTCAGAGATTTTGATCCATATTGACATGATGGCATCACACAGTTATTGCATATTTTCCATGATGTTATCTTCCATTCTACAACATCCAAAAGGTGAGATCTGCAGACTGTAGAGGCTATTTCAGTACAGCTAACTCTAACTAACCCTCATGTTCAAGAAGCCAATTTGAGATGATTTTGTGACATGCTGGGAGCAACCTTCAGAAGATGGGTGCAGTGTGGTCTTAAAATGATGGACGAGGTCAGAAATAATATTCAGGTGGGTTGAGGTGTTTAATTAATGCTCAGATGGCTCTAAGGGGCCAAGAAAATATCTCCCACACCATTACACCACCACAAGCTGCCTGAACTGCTGAGACAAGATAGGATGGGTCACTGTTTTCACGTTATTCATTTTCCCATTATTCTAATGTGTGATTTGGTGAGCCCACGTCAATGAGCATGATAAGAACGGCAACCGGTGTGGTCTTCTGCTGCTGTAGCCTAGCTGCTTCAAGGTTTCACTTGTGCATTCAGAGATGCTCATCTGCATACCTTGGTTATAGCGAGTGGTTATTTGAGTTTCCTATTAGCTCAACGCTGATATGTAATCATTCTCCTCTGACCTCTGGCGTCAACAAAGCATTTTTGCCTAGAGAACTGCTGCTCAGTGGATACTATTCTCTGTAAACTCTGGAGATGGATGTGCAGGAAAATCCCAGTAGATCAAAATGCACAACCCAGCAAGTCTTTCTTTCCCAGTCTGATGCTTGGTTTGAACTTCAGCAGTGGACATCATTAACAGTTACTGTCTGTTATTGTGCAGAGTCTCACCAATCATTTGGTAAATGAAAGATCAGAAATAGCAAATAAATAAATAACCATTGTGATTTCCAGACACAGAAATGTACATCTCCAAATATTGAATTCTGAGAAACAGAAGCAACAGCTTGAAAGGTTCAATCAGAGGACAACAGAGTTAATCAGCTTGCAGTGGAAGTTAAATATTTCTTTTGTCCACGTCTTTTACTGCTATCTTTCAAAGATCACGGTTTTACATAAATCGCTAAAAAGCACATAACCAGCTGCAGCTTTAAAGCACGGATGCGATATAAAAATATATCAACACTATCAGAAGCCTTTTACTTTTACATCTGAAACTTGAATTGCTTTCTCAGGGTGTTACAGTTATAAAATAATTTTCAGTGAACCACTTAATTAACATGTAAGATTAGAGCTGGGCGATAGAACGATAACGATATGTATCGCGATATAACTTTTACTCGATAGAGAAATTAAGCTATCGCGATAGACCTCGCCGCTCTTGTCCTCTTAAAAAAAAAAAAAAGGTCAGCCAATCCAAATTAAGCAGCGCAGAGCCGAACCAATCACAGCCGCAGCGTCACGTCGCGTGACTTGTTACGTACAGCACAAGTGCCAAGCCGCACGTGTGTTTGTTTGGGAAACAGCCAGCGGGTAATGGAGCCAGCGCGTAATGGAGGAAATGAGTGTGCCGACTAGAAAAATCAACCGAGCGTGACCGAAGAGAAAACAGATGATGGTTCCAATGCCGGAGAGATTGTCGAACGGAAGAGCCAAAGAAGTTCCGTAGTGTGAAGGTATTTCGGCTATTTCAAGTCTGACAAAAACAGAGTAGGGTGCACTGTAAATGTGCCGAAAGCAAGTCTGGAAATACAATAAACTGGTGCATGCGTCACACTGTGCGCCACGTTATTGTTTCGGTGAAATGAATTTCTACAATACTGTTACTGTTAATTCTACTCTCTGCAGTGTTTAAATGCTTACATATACACACAGTTACTGTCCCTCCACACATACGACTCTGTTCTGCTTCTATGCCCCAGCTTTGTTTACTTTTTCCCACCGAGGCTTCTAGACTTCTGATTGGCCAACATTTCTGCACGGTTAGGAATCTAGCGCCACCTGCTGCTTTGGCATGTTCATAGCAGCGTTTTCCTTCATTTCTGCCTTTATGTGTGGACGGGATTATTTTTTAAAACGAAAACGGAAAATCTCCGTTTTCAAAAATACCCGTGTACGTGTGGACGTAGCCTCAGTCTCTGACTGGAAGCGCTAATTCGTCATTCGGCTTTTGTCAGACTAAAGTAACTGTTAAAACTGTTTGAAAACTGTTTCTTTTCCAAATATTTATTTATAAGTGACTTATGTATGTATGTATGTATATATATGTATATATTGTACTATTCTTAGTTAGCGTATTGTCTGTCTTGTCTTAATGTTGGTTTAAAATGGAGCACTGTAACAAAAAATAATTTCCCCCAGGGATCAATAAAGTATTCTGATTCTGATTCTGATTCTGAAAAGCTAAGCTATACAACAAGGAGAGATTGAGAATTTCCTTTTAGTTCTCAGTTTATTTGATATTGACAAAGGTTAGTCAGTTTTGTCTGTTCTTCTGTAAAACAAACTAAGATTTATTTTTAGAATTAATATTTTGTTTCTAAGTGGAATTGACAATTTAGTCTGTTTCGTTTGTTCTATTTTGAAACTTAAACGCTTTAGCGGCTGCCTTTTGTGTAGTTTGCAATATTTGCCTTTATTTATCTGAAAAAGTCTCATGTTCCTTAAGTACATCTACCCTGTTGAACTTATTAT
Organism: Maylandia zebra; assembly: GCF_041146795.1. Classification (NCBI taxonomy): domain Eukaryota; kingdom Metazoa; phylum Chordata; class Actinopteri; order Cichliformes; family Cichlidae; genus Maylandia; species Maylandia zebra. Next base: position 36,016,299 of record NC_135168.1, read on the forward strand.
GGGAAATAAATATTTAAATAAAAACAAGCTGCTGATTATTTCACATTTTACTTGTGAGCAACGGCACATTTAAATCTTACAAATATAGTTATTTGGCTTATATCGTGATAGATATCGTTATCGCCTGAAATGAAAAAAACATATCGTGATATGAAAAAATCTCATATCGCCCAGCTCTATGTAAGATATATACACACACATCTGCTGTCATTAGTACATGTTCAACCTTCCCAAAAATATCCAGTGAGGATATCTTTTGTTCAAGATCTGATGATCCCACTCGTGCAAATAACACTTAAAAAGATGCAAAGACATGTGCAAGCTTATGTAAAACATCCAGTTTCAAATTAAAGAGCAATGATCTACAGTGGCTCAGTCTAATAATTTTACTCTGGTAAAAGTCATATAGCAAGAATAATTGAGACATGCATTTGTCAAATCACAACTCAATACTCTCTTTGACATTTGACATGCAAATAGATACAGTTACTGGGTTAATGGAATGGATGGATCTCTCTCTGTCACACAACCCAGTCGGCTCAATGACATTTTAATTAGCTAATATCTTTTGAACGTGCAGGTATAAGCGGGCTCTCGGTTAGATTTATGCAGCAATTAGAGTATATTCCAGCACATAGGCATTTCTTGGAAACCTTGTTCAACATTCCCGAGATCACCTTAATGTGATCCATTTCTGCCTCCGACTGCATTCATCTGAAGGGAGTTAGAAAATAAACAGGAGCCAGTGGACGACGCCTGTATACGTTTAAATCTTTATTTTGCCTCTCAGCGTCTGTTTGTGAGATGTCCGATCTATTTGTCTGAACACATTCTTGGAGAGATGTCAGAACGCTATTGACAGAGACCAATCGGGAGGCGAGCGCACATATTGTTCACTCCTTACACATCCTGCTCATTCAATTCTGGGAAATTGCTCTGCCTCAAAAAAGGCTGTCATTATTTTGTCACTCAGCATCCCAGGTGACATTTACAGCAAATAACCTCACTGGGTGAAGGAAACGCCACTGAGAAAATATGAAGTCATGTTTCCAGCTTGAAAACAAAGTGATTGTGCGTCAAGTACTAACAATATTGACCCTGGTAGGATAAATGTAGGATAATAGATACACTTAAATGGAAATTGAAAAAGCCACTGCAATATCATAAACTTCACTTAGGTTGACAAAATCATTCGGACTATACTTAAATTTTGACTGAGATGTTTTAAACTTTATAAAAGTGTTATATTTCTTTAAGTCAGCTTGACTAAAAATTAAAATCATTTTTTTAAAATTTTTTATTTTATTTTTATTTTTATTTTTTACACAATCGTCCCCATTTCCAAAGCTTTGCTCTGGCGTTTAATTAAACAGGATGTTTTGGTATGTTCCCAACACCATGTGATTATTTGAGTCCTGTGTGGCTTGTGTTAATGGAGCTATTAACTATGTATGGATGATGGGTTTCATAAAACAGCCACAGATACTTTTTTGAGTGCTGCGCTCATGCGTCCTGTACTGTACCTGCCAGAATGACAGATGGCTGTATTACTGATGAAGCCAATTCAAAAATGCAGCTTTCAATTTGATACAGGGCAGCGGTGAAGGCAAGCAGAGAGCCCACCTGATGTTTTCTTATGCTGTGCGCACACGCACACATATACACATACAGAGACATGTACATGATCACAGATTCCTAGATAGTTTGGCCTTTTAAGGCACTTTTTTCTGCTTGTAAATGCACTGAACAAAAATTCAGTTATTTTTAAATTAAGGAATTTTAATTTTTTAATCACACGATTAATTTTCAATGTCCTTAATCTTTTGAAAAAAAAAAAATGTCAGGAAAAACTATAATTTTTCCGTTGTTTGATTCACAGTATATCCAAGAACTCAATCATCATCAGTACAAACCACAACTTGCACAGATCACATAGATTCAAAAGTTTAAAAATGCCTCACATCCACTTAATATTGACATTGGCAAATGTCTAACTGAGATAATGGGTTTCCCACAGCTACTATAAACTGAATACAGCACTCACAACTCTTAAAATGCATATATTATCGTGGAATATTAATGGAAATTGAAAACACTGACCCTGGCTGAAGAGCTTAAATCACATGACCCAGGTGGACAGGCATCAGTATTACAGGCCTTATTCATTAAAGGAAACACTTAAGTCTCCTCTTGGGGCGAGTCTCTTCAAGTGTTAAAACCCGCGAGTCCTGTGCATGTCACTGTAATAGATGGCAGCTCAGCAGTTAAGCCTTTTCCAATAGCAGGAGTTAGATAATGGACAACATTATTGCTCTTTTACATGCCTGCTTAGACAGGAAGAGTGGTTTAAATAACACTTTAAATTTCTATTGTACTGATATACAGAAAGAGGTGTCATTTATTTTATATAATTCTAATTTATGAAAAAAATTAATATAGTTTAGAACTATTAAGCCAAAACAAGAGGATAAAGTTTTGGAAATCAATGAAAGAATGCGTTAAAAGCAAACATTCACTGCATTACTTTAGTATACATTTGACAGTAGAGTTTCAGAGTAAATATGGTACAAACAAGACAATAAATTCATCTCTTCATCACAACGCCATAACACACTGACAATGAAATGTAAACAAACCACACAGGTTTTGTAAAGCTGTGCCGAAAGGTTGTCTTAGAAGAGCTGGACCTTCCAGCAATCATGGAAAATAAGGCAGTAAAAATAGTTCAAAGAGCCATAACAGCGGTTCTCTGAAAATCCCTTTCATCATTTATCTGCTGAACCTCTCTATCAGCAGAAAGTGCTTTGCTGGTACTGTACCATCATCACAAACAGAGACAGATTTCGCTTTAAAAAAAAAAAGAGACGAAAAAATAGAAAAAAAATCATATGCCTTTGTCAGTGGGGTTACATGCTCGATAGTCAGGAACGGTAACGACAATTCGGCAACGCTCACCACTGACAGATGTTGATTAATTGCTGTCATGGTAACAATAGCATGTGAGCAGCTTTGCTCTGTGCCTTTAGCATTTTATGTTGTCAACACCTGAAGCAGTGGATTAGTAAAAGCCTAAAGTGTAGGCTGTCTGAGCGTGCCTGTGTGACATATCGTTAAATGTCTGCCAGCTCCTGAGCTTGTGGGGTATCATCTGCAGCTCACAAACAGGTTTGAAATTGATAAATGATGCAGCTTGAAAGGACTTGTTTAGAGTTCAGTCAGACAAGCTGTCCCAAATAGATTCAGAAGATCACATGTCAGCAGGATACAGAGATATTCTTACTGGACCAAGGTTGTGTGTGTCAGAGAAACTGTATCCAGCTTCCTGATGGAGTTCATTTTTCTCCCTCATGCCTCGGCTCTATACCCCTTTATAGGATGGAGAATTTATGAGCATGGATGAGACACCGGGACAAAAGTTACAGTGGTATTTTATATTACATGCGAGCCAGTGCAGGTTAGAAAACGACTTACTCTTCGTACCTATTTTTGTGCGTATTTTGCGTTAATAGCAAAGAAATGAAGCCAGCTAATTAACGATCCCATTAAATTCAAAATATTGTGTAGACCATCCTTTCAAGTGCGCCATGCCTTTATACCCGTGTCAGTGTCTTTGTCAGTGCTCACGTCCCCCTCCAGAAGAGTGAAAAGAAGGCTGCTTGTGTACTGCGACACTAGGTTTTATAGCCACAGCTCTTTAAGACCCCAAGAGTTTAGGTATAAAAGTAAGAAAAAAGAATAACACTCAGTCTGCGGCACGTTTAAAACTGTTTTCCGAGGGAGGAATAATAGAGCCTGCTGCTGTTGGTAACTGTATGAAGTTTCAGTGATTGAATAGACTGATGGGAATGAATCTTAATAAGAAATGAAAGAAACAAACACAAATTGAGCTCTCATATATTCTAGTGAGTCTAATTAGTATCCTGTTATAGACAGGTGTTTGTGGGCCCCTTTGGCAACTTACAGTTAGCACGTAAACTGTGCCTGTGCTCACTGCGATGATTTTGTTTCTGACAGCAGGCTTTGTCTTGTTCCAGTTTTTCCATAAAAAAGGGCTTTTTCTCTTATTTGGTTTGAGATTTGTATGGACAGCGTAGATTGTATGCATGCTGTCAGTGGAGTGGTTACATGTATCACATTACAATACTGGGCTCTCATGCGCTCCCAGCGCTGTGGATTTTTTCATGCCTTCTGTGACTTTTTCACTTCCCTGACCCGCTGGAACTACACCCTCGCTATGATCCAGGACCTTGTGATTTACAAATTAAACACTGGGTTAGAATATGAATAATAGGAATAAGAAAACAGATGAAAAGTTGCTGCTGTGCGCAGCACCATGGAGACACGGCGAAAACGAGGCTAGAGGAACATTGTTTATTCATATGAGTGAATGCTACACTTTATTACGGATTTTAACATAATGAAAAATAGAAATGTATGAAAAGTGATGATAAATAAGGATTTTTAGAGTCATGTTTTCAAAGCAGCTCTCCATGTAGAAACGCTTAATCTCATGCATCCAAAATAACTATGACAGAAATTAATCAAAAGTCTAAAAACACAGATTTGTTAAATATTTCTTTAGGCTAAAATTTTGTTGGAACATGTATATAGACGATTATATCAGTTATGTTACCTGTTTTTTCAGTGTAATATGCATCATACAAACTATACCGATGAGCTAACGTTGCAAATGTAGTATGAATCTACAGCTCATTAGCTCTTGCACACCAAAGGGTTACACTGCCTATACTGGAAGCCCAGAGAGATCATCGCTTGGCACAGGGATAATCCAGAGTACCATACAAATAAACCCAGCATGTGACACACCGAGGCAGGAATATAATTTACATATAGATACCCAATTGGCAAAAACGTTTTTATTATATTAATATAATACCAGCTAATGCTGCTATGAGCGTTTTTAGATCAATCAAATACATTTCCAGTTCCATTTAATTGTATTCTTTTTATCCATCAATGAGAATAATTAATTCTTAATGAATAATTGAGTCTCATTTGGCTTCGAATCTCCCTGTCTGGCTCTTTAAAAATGTATATTTTCATATTATATATGTATATGTATACATTTGTAATTGTTTTGGTGATACTAATATGTCATCATGGCTGGACATAAAGTGAGCTATATCCATCTTGTTCCATCTAGAAATGCAAATCTAGAGTATTTTAGCAGGATAAATGTAGTTCTGTTTCCATATTCACAGTTGTTAATGTGACTTACAGATTATGCAGTAAAGAATCAAACTACTTGAGCTACAACTTAGCTTTTTAGTGCTAAATGGAAGGGATGACGTACTGCAGTGTTTTAATCGGTTCCAGTGTTCACTTTGCCATTGCAATAGGGTAACCAAACCTGAATTTGATTAGAAGAAGAGATCAAATAGAAAGAAAATGTAGATTTTGTGATAATAAACAAAGTAAAATAGATTTTCAGCATCAGTGCATTTTACCCCGAAACAGTAAAATAAGAAATAAAGGTCTAATTCATCCTATTAATGTTGACTGTGAGCAAAGCACCTGAGACCTGGGGCAGTAAAAGGATCTAAATCAAAGGAGTCTACAGTCACAGACAGTTTTCAGTCTATTAAAGCCAATATACGCCACTTAGCGTCTAAGTTACAGCCCATCTGTGCGGTATTCCTGTTGCCTGCATTAACTTTGGATCTCATAAATCACAGTTCAGAGTTTAATGCAACTGACAAACTTTAGAGCTGATTCTGTCTTTATTGTGCAGGCTACACATCACTGATTTACTGGAGTGATTCTGAGTCACGCATGTCTGAAGATGTCCCGCATTAATGTCAACACATTTTCATTGTGTCATCCTTTTATATTAATGTGTAGTTATGGTGTCACAAATATAAAATGAGTGGATGCTTGTGCTAGTCGGAGTGGTATGTTGCAAATACCGTAGCGAGGATTTTTTTCAGAGAGAAAGCGAATTATCGCATACTTTAAGTTTGTTAGTCAGGCTGTAAGGATTGAGTTGTTTTAACACTTGAAGACGTTCGAGACACCCAGGCTTAGGGCTACATAGTCTGAAAACATGAAATTTTAATATATGTGCTTAAATGTGTAAAAGTCAGTGGCCACTGGCAGTAAATCATCTGTGTGGTATAAAAGAGTTAGTGTCATTTAAAAGGCTGTGACCTGTCCTGTGTGAGGAGGAGCGCTGCAGTGATTGTACTTTTTCAGATTTTTATGGGGAAATGTGTTTTGGAGAAAAAAGACATCATTCTTTCTCGAGTGGTTAATGTCTGTCAATCAAAAACTAAAATATGCAGAGCACTGAGCTGCACAACATGAACTATATTCGTTTTTGAATTGCCTGTGGATTAGTGACATATACTGTGCAGTCAGTGCTAGCTATGATATAGAGTAAGGCATAATTAAAACTTTATGGAGGAAACCAGTAAGACTGAATTCAAATTAGAAGCCAAATAACAGTAATTATCTTTGCAGCACTAAATCAGACTTTCTAATTAAACCCTTATTTTAACACGGGTAAATAACATTACACTTTTAAATGTTAAACTCTCAGTAAACCCAACAATGTAGAGGTAGTATCATTCATATTCGCTCGTATTCAGATTCCTGTTGTTAGCCACTGGAAAGTCATCCATAGTGGTCATTTTGTTTAAGAGAGTGCAAGTGTACGGCTTGAGCAACAGAGCTGCTGCAGATTAGATTTTCTTCTATATTAACCAGCCACGTTGACGGATTGAACAGCGAAGAAAGGGCAGCAGCTTGAGTGTGAGGTGGGTGGCTGTAAACTTTTAATGTGTCCAGTGTTATAATCGTTCCTGTTATGCGTCTTAAATCTGAAACACTGAATGGAGATGTTGGAGTGTCAGACAAGGCGAAATGACAGGAGTATCCTTGTGGGTGAGCTGATTACATATTGAGTCTGAAGTGTCATGACAAGTGAGTGACGTGCTGCACACACAGCAGGATAGTTTTGGAAACAACATCAACAATGCATGTGTGGCGGCAGCGACGACACAGTGAGCCCTCGGTGTCTGACACTTCATTTTATATCCCAGGTTACACTATCTGGAGTTAATGACGCAGTACATAAAAGTGTGTGTGTGTGTGTGTGTGTGTGTGTTTATTATACAATGCAGTACAAACAATTGCTCTTCACATTAACCAAGAGCATGAAATTATAGTTTCGAAAAATTTAAGTTTGGAATATGGCAATATTATAAGATTAAGGGCTTTGGACAGCATCATCTATTATCCAGAGAGTGAGAGAGAGTTAAGTGAACAGAAAAAAAATAAGTGCTGTTTCAAGCCTGTCTGAGCCAAGCCCAAATTAACCACTAACAGTTTGACCTACTTCATACCCAGAGGGACCGATTTTTCTTTATTTATTTTTTTTTCATATTTGCTGATGAGGCCAAAGAAGAAAGTTGCATTAAGTGCAGGGGGAAAAAAGCCAGCCTTTGAAAAACAAATAGGGAAAAAAATGAATAAAAAGAGCTGGGAACAAGATGCTTGGCAAATATAGATAGAAGAAAATGTTAAATGGCCTTCTGACCTTTTACTTAATTCTCTTTAACTGATTGGCCAGCATCTTCCAATATGAGTGATTAACTGATCCGAAATACAAACTAGCTTCCAAAAAAAGTTGGGACACCCTGTAAAATGCAACAAGAAAAGCAGATTCAATTGCAAAGAGTTTAGGGATAGATGGAAAAAGTGAGAAGTTGTGTAATTACAAAAAAAAAGAAGAACAAAACAAAAAACCATCCCCCTAAAAAAAAGTAAAAAAAAGTGATGGAACATCTGAGAACTAATGAAGTTAATTTCCAACACGTTAGTAACACAATTAGGTTTAAAAAGAACAATTAGGCCCTTTATGATGACATACAGTCAGGCAGTTAAAATTCAGAATAAGAAGCCAGTAAGGCTGCACCACTGCAGTGTTCTTAACAAATTAACCATATTAAGTTTTGATAATTTCATTACATTTGCTAATCTAAAATTATTATGCGTACATAATCAGGCTCCCCAGGTGCTCACTGACCTCGTGGTTCTTCTTAAAGCTATGGGTTTAGTGCCGCAGGGAGGATCTATTGGAAAATGCAAGGTACTGTTATGGAAATTCTCATTTCTCTTCAGGGTATCAACATGTGGAATTCTCCACCTACAGAACTCAAACTGGACCCTGATAGGACCATTTTTACGTTAAACTGAAGCGGTTTTTAAAGTGCAATCAATCGTGTAATCAATCAGAGATGAATAATCTGCTGCCTCTTGTTTTATATTTGTTTATTTTATCAAATTATACTGCAGTCTGTGCTTTCCAATTTGCGTATAGATTGTGCATGTGATTGATTTTTCCCCGTTTGTGTTTTTAAAACCTCAGCTAGGGATGGGCACTGCAAGCTAGCTTCAGCTAAAAATGCTGCAGTGTGGGCAGCATGGTGGTGTGATGGTTAGCACTGTCGCCTCGCAGCAAGAAATTTGAATCCACCGGCTGGCCGGAGAATTCCTGTGTGGAGTTTGCATGTTCTCCGCATGCCTGCGTAGGTGTTTTCTCCAGGCACTCTGGCTTCCTCCCACGTTCCAAAGATGTGTATGTTGGGTTAATTGGTGATTCTACATGAGTCCAAATTGGAAGGTGTGAATGTGAGAGTGGATCTGTCTCCATAAGTTAGCTGGGACAGACTCCAGCCCTACTGTGAAAAAAAACATATATAAAATAAACAGTAAAAAAGAGAAGTGTGTGTTAAGAAAAACATTGCTCAATATAAAACTGCAAAAAAGTTGGATTTTGTTATCTACATTTCATAATATCATTAAAAGATGTAGTGACCAAGAGTTCAGAGCTATACTGAATGGCCTTAAACTTGAGTCCTCAAACAACAGTCATTCAAAAACAGATTCAAGAACACTTGAACACACGCACAAAGCCCACTTCCAGTATAGACAGCTTTTTGGCTACACCCATAAATAAAATCAAAAATAAAATGCAAAATAATAAAAATAAAAAATAAAAAATGGTAAAGTAGAAAACTGTCCTGAGGACAGAGCAATCAATCTGAAATTCTCATGGAAAACACTGATAAATCTTTTATAAAGAATAGAAGCTGTTTTATTACAATTTAATGGCCTGCATCAATGTTGCCATGAAGGTTGGTTAGTGTAGTATGGCATAGGTAACATCTGTGAAGGCACTGTTAATGCTGAGTAATATATACAGGTTTTCCAGCAACGTATACAACAACTTTTTCCAGCACAGGCTTTTTAAAATTTAAGCAAGACAATGCAAACTACATTCTGCATATATTCCAACAGCATTGCTCTGGAGCAAAAGACTCCACATGACAACTAGCCTGCCTGCAGTCCAGCCCTGTCACCTTCTGACCACATGGCAACCTAAGAAACAAAAACACATGAGAGGAGGCCCTGAAAATCCTGAAATTCTAAACCAAGCAAACATCTCCTGGACCGCCTCTCCTCAGCTTCCAGGCACTTACAGACTTGCTAAAAGAAGCAGTCGTGCAAGATGATGCAGATGTCCCAGCTTTTTTAATGAAAGGGGTAACAGGCATTAAAAATAATTCTCGGTCTCAACATGTGACGCCTTGTCTTTCTCAATTCAGTAAGATTTGCACATCGCTGCATTATCATTCCACTTTGGTTTGAGGTTATAATGGATCAGCTGTGGTACAGTATAGTGAATTATGTAGAAGGATTGGTCTTGGCATTCATAATGCTTATAGTAGACACTGAGAGATGAGTCACTGCAAACATTACCTGAAATAAAAAGACCTGAAACAAACTTTGTCAGTTAGCCTCTGTGAGGATAATCTATTTTTCATGGCACGACAGTCAACGGGGATTTAATTTTTATTACTGCTAGGCATCCAATTTTAGTGTCAGATCTATGAAAAACTAATATAAACACAAATGTGCACACATACCCCAGAAAGTAAACAGTGTTTAGGAAAAACAAACACCATCGCGAGCCCTGAGAGGAAATTGAGGCTCAGTACTAAATTGTTGGATGTGGCGGTGCTTTCCCTAACGGCAGCCCAATCTGCTGGAACCTATCCCTATGGAGGATTTCTTATGAGCCATGTGAGCACACACACACTATTACTGGATGTGTATTCATCAGAGCATGGTGCCATTAGGACAAACTCAGGTTAGCTTTTTTTCATGCCATCTGGAAAGGCAGGCATCCATCAGCTGGTTGTTATGCTCATCTCACTGAAAGTTCCCGGCGGTAAACCACTTTTTGGAATTCAACGCAACGTCTCGCGATGACGGATTTGTTTTACGTATCACCAGAGTGGAAACTTTACAATAAATAACATCATAATGCCCGGATGTCAAACCTGATGACAGAGCTGGTCAGATGCTTGATCCTTTCAGCTTATTGTGTGATATTTCACAAGAAAAACTAATTTTCCCCTTCGGGACGTGAGCTGTGACATCCTGCATTATCCCCCCCTTAAACCAGCTAGGAATAGCAAAGCTGCACAGTGTGCATAATAGGATAGTTCCGTTTTAGCATCTGTCATACATCACGCAGCAGCTTAATTTAAACATTACTTGACTGAGCGATAGAGTTTGAGTGTGACTGATAGCCTGTGTCACCTAACTAAGGTTTGCAACTGCTCAGAGCTCCAGTTCACTGAAAGACACCCGAGATTTACATGCATGTTCATCATAAACAACTACAGCTCATTTAGCTTTGCTGATGTGTAGGATGCAAATAGTGGCACATCTGCAGACCTCTTCTGATGAAGGCAAGCCAGAGACGTGTCCATCTTAATGTGGTTTGCAACATAAGATTAACATCTCTCGTTTTAATTTTGACATTTTACAGCCATTAAAAAAATGACTCATGTGAGGACTTCAGCAAACTGTGAGCAATAATCATTCGTGAATCAGCATTTGCTGCTACGATTTGAGGTTATACTAAATGTTGTCGAAAAATTGCTTTTGTTAAACACGCCCCAGGCTGCTTTACTTCTACCATTTCTCACCTAGAATGACGTCTTTGAACAAAAACAGTGGACAACAGTCGGTGAGTTACTAGATTACAAAGTGGTTACTGAAAAGCACCGCCTCGGTATCCAAGCACGACACGGGAGAACATCTCCAATGACACTGTGCAGCCACAGTTTTGGATTTTCATGGTTATTAAATAACGTGGCAATAAATCTGACTCCAACCTGTTAATTATGGCACAAATTAGATAAAGTGCAGGCAATTTCAGAGATTTGCTGAATTACCTGCGGGTAAGTGCACATTTTGTGTTCTAGAACATTCTGATTGCATCTTTTTATATTCCAAACACACCTGGTAGCAAGCAAAAAGAAGCAAAAACATCCCCCTGAATAAAATAAAATAAAATAAAATAAAATAGAACTCAGTGTTAATTTTGAAATCCTTAGAGCCATAGAGAGAGATCATAGATCGATATGTCCATCAGCCAACTTTCTTTACTTTGACTAAATCTTCTCTTAATTAGTTTGCAAATAAATTCAAATTGCTGTGTTTTTATTGAAGTCACAGCAAGCAACTAAAAATAAGAGTTCATGTCCCTGTGTAAACAGAACAAATTAAAAGAACATAATGAGTTCTTTCTTTGGAATAAAAAAAGTTCTAACTAGAAAAGAAAAAGATTATAATGTGATATACAATAAAAGCATTTATGACATGTTTACTTCATTTCATAAGATTAGTTCTTTTATTAACCTTGTGGAGCTGCTTACAGTTTGTGATAAAGAATTGAGCTTAGTGTGTATTAAACAGTGTTTATATTAAATTTATGGGGGTGAGGGTGGCGGTCTTATTGGGACACTCGCTGAAACTGAGCAATCATTACTTCCTCCTGTGTTTTTCCTGCTGTGACAAGTCAAAATAGATGCATTGAAAAATGTCCATTGATTAGCAGTACATGATGATGAATTAAGATATTTTCCATGGATCTTTCCTCTTTCCAATTCATATTGTTTTGGGGTTTTTTCTTTATTTGCAGAACTACATTTTGGTGATCAATCTCAGGAAGCCACTTTATTAGCTACACCTTTCTAGTACCGAGCTGGACCCAGAACAGCTCAGCACTTTGCAAAATGCTATATTGACATGACAGCATCACACAGTTGCAGATTTGTGGGCTGCACATCTGACAGCTGCACATGTGAATCTCCTGTTTCACTGCATCCAAAAGGACCTTGAAATCTTACGTGAACTCATTGTCGCGTTCATGAAACTAGTTTGAGGTAATAAACGATGCTCTGTTGGTACTAAGGGGCTCAAAGTTTGCTAAGAAAATATCTCTTACATTGTTACACCTTGAACAGTAAACCACTGACACGAGGCAGGATGCATCAGCTAAATCTGACTCTAAGGTCCAAATGTTGCACCAAGACCAAGATCCGTTCAGGCAACATTATTCCAGTCTTCTTTTGTCTAATTTTGGTGAGCTCGTGTGAATTTTGGTCACATTTACCTGTTCTTAGCTGACAGCAGTGGAATCCAGTGTGGTCTTAAGCTGCTGTAGCCCATCAGCTTCAAGGCTTCACATGTATTACATTAAGAGATTGCCTACTTCATACCTTGGTTGTAACAAGTAGCAATCAGAGTTACTGTTATCTTCCTATTAACTCCTCGAGTCATTCTCCTCTGATCTGTACTGAGTTGCATTTGAATTAAACAAGTGTACCTAATAAAGTGGCCACATGTCTTAGCCTAATCTCTGACACTGTACTAGCTGTTCTAGCCTCAACTCTTGGTTAATACTTGAAAATCGCAGGACTCTGAAAGCAGGCGGCTTGTTCCGACATATTTATTTGGACAACAAATATTCATCCAAGCCCTTCATTTTGAGGATTCATACATAACTGTGCTTCAATAAGCCCGAGCAAAGATATGATCCTCGGAAACTCAGTAATAACAGGTCTCTCATCCATTTCTGGTTCATAGAAATTCATATCTTTTCCATGGTCTGTCAAACATTAAGTGTAAATTCCGACTGCAGATTTCTGACTGTCGAATGTTTCTACTTTTATAATACACCGCAGCTGCACTACAAATATAATAAAGTGCACGGCCAATTTTCATTTCCAGTCCATCCCTGATGTCATCTGTCTCATCTATTCCGGTCGTTGTTATGCTTGGCTTTCCCCCTTCCCTTCTCTTTTGAAGCACTGAAATTGAATTGGGCTCAATGTGTCATAATTGCCAAACTGCTGAGCTTTACATACCTCCAGTTTAGTGGCAGACGTACTGTCCAATACACATGTAAAGGAGCCAGCACACACAACAGCAGAACACAAACTGAAAACTGCAAATGTATCCTCTCAAGTCGATTACTCCATAGCAACACTCTAAAAATGTTTTGACGCTTTTTATTGTGTTTCTTTGGGTTATAGCTATAAATACATTTAAAATCAGCCGTAAACAAAAATCAGCCATAAAGTAACTGAAGCAGCTTATCGTACAGCCTATTTACATTTTTAATCTCCTTTCATCAGGGGATTCCCTCTTACTCATGCTGACACACATAGCAAAAATAGCAGCATTAAAATCATGTAGGAAATAAATAATCTGTCAGAAAGCCAAATTCACACAGTCCTCAGGCAAAATAACTAATAAGGAGATGGCATAGGAAAATTGCATGCATTGTTTATGCTTTTTCTTTTTTTGCACCCAGAGACATTTTTATCACAACAAATGAAAACATATACGAACATAAACAGCTGCTGAAATTTTACAGGGAAGCTGGCGTGTATATGTGCTTGTTATCGTGACATGACAGATTTGAACTTGGCTGTCATTTCAAAAAAATCAAGCATATATAAGCAAAAAGTATTACTGAAGTAACTGTCAAGCAGATTTTAAAGTAAAACACAGAGGCTGGAGATGTGTCAGTGATGCCTAACACTGGCTAAGAGATCCAGATGTGTGAGAATTCAAGGGCTAGAGCATACAGCATGCGATCCATCAGCTTACTGGGACGTGGTTAAGACATTTTTCACACCAAGTTATATTGCTGTACACAAACTCATGGGATTTTGTTGTTAATCTGACTTCAATGTGTGTGTTGCAGCAGTTTGGAGCTTCTGGTTTTTATTGGTGGGTCTGGTCATTTCTGGATGAGTTTAGCAGCACAGCTAAGAAAACTCTCTGTAATGCATCTTATACTAATCAGGTCTGCTCTGCTTCATATTTTCACTGAATGAGAATAAAGTCAAGTGACTTTGCCAACAAACAAGATGAATTTTTGGCTCTGTTGGTTTTGTTACGAGTTATATAAAGGGTTGACCCACAAACTTGACCCAATGTGAAAAGCAAGTAATGATTCTGGCTTGATTTAATGTTATTGTGTTGTTTAAGTATCATCGTTACACAAGCGCCACGCTCAGATTCAGATTAAGTACCTGCAGTAAATGGGTCCTTGTTGGCTTGCCTTGTGACTGGGAGTCACTGGAAGTGCAGCAGAACACTGCAAAGCACATCAATGTATCTAAGAACACAGTTTAATATCTCTACACTCTAATTGGAATTTATGGCACACTTACAAAATGTAAAATTTTAAACATTTGGAAACACAGCCTACTCCCTCTACACACATATGTGATCACTGCAGATCATATATAGGTCTGTGTATGTTAGAGACAAGGAAAATACTTAGTGTAGCTCAGTCTATATCAAATTTGAAGGTCATTTAGCAAGGGCCAGTCCCTTTTTATATCATTTACAAAGAGGCGATCCTAAAATTTAATTGAAGGACATAATGGGAAATAGCAGTGTAGAAGGTGCTACAGCTCCCCCTGGTGAATCACAAAGGACCTGCATATCCGTCAACTGAAAAATTAATAATTAAAAACAACTTTTAAATTTTATCAGTTTCTTTTCAAATTATATACATTTTAAAAAATCATAAATAGTTGATTTCATAGTTGTTTAGGTTCAGTCTATTTAAAGCAAATTAAATAAGTACATAAATGTAGCTTAAGTGAAGCTAATGTGGAAGTACCTTACTTGCATTCTTTTTAGTGGCCACCAGGGGGTAAGATGTGTGGTTGCAAAAATCTTTGGTCCAATCCGGTTGTTCAGTCTGACGTCACTAGCCGTGTCTGGACCTAAACTCCGCTGCAGGTCCATATATCAAACGATCACTATGGCATTACTGAGAGTTGAAAAACTGTCTAAAGTCTTTCATCTTTAATAAAATGATCAGCGTTCTGCTCTACCAGGTGTAACAATTGAGTTTAACATCCAGGCATCCATGAAAACGGAACTTATGACATTTAACGGAGTTAGAAGTTAGCAGGGAGTTAGCTCGCTAGCTTATATCTAAATACAATATAGCATGTCCTGACTGCGGGGTTTTGGAAACAAATTAAAACGTACAGCTTTCTTATCACTTCCAACATAAATGAAGACAGAAAACTAAACAGCAGTGACGTTTGTAGGGTAACTGAAGTTTGGCTAGCTGGTATATAATGATGTGCTACGTGACCGCTAGCGACACAGCTATGTTAGCATAATATAAACAAGCTAACTTTTTTTCCACTCGATAAAAGTTAACGTGAGTGTTTTCGGTGGTCAGGAACAAATGTAATCGCATGGCAGGATGCTGTAAAAGGACCAAACTTCAGCCAGGAGAACAACTGAGATAATCCATCCACAATACGAGGTTAGTCATTCATATACTGCTGCATGGGCTGGGCTGTAGTTACATCCTTAAAAACTGAGCTTAAATAAATGATTAGCGGTAATAAAAGCCGAGGGAGGTCAACAGTGATCACTGACTGTTTTAGGAGCTTTTTGAGATAAATTAGAAGAAAATACAAAACATTAAACATGTTAACAACAGCGCTGCCCAGGTTGCCTAGCAACCATGATACTATCAGCTAGAAATGTTTCATACAGCATTGTGTGACAGAAAGGAAGGAAAAAATCTTTTGTTCATTTGTTTGTTTGTTTCTACATAGGAAATAGGTCAGCTATTGAGCGGCGTATATTTTAAAGTAAAGGCTTTAAGTTAGTACAAACGTCACTAATGTCACATAACTTTGCCAACATGTGGGCAACAGTAATGTTTTAATGTTCTTCCTTATTAAACATTTGCACATAAATAAGTGACATAATATTCAGTACTTAAAGTTTACTCTTCGGGCGCCCCTCATCCGCCGTTTTTTTTTTCGGCAAAATTATCCACACCCACCGCCGCGCTATGCATTCTGGGATATGTTGGGCCACGAAGTCTACACCGCCACATCCTTAAAATTCAGGGAAATGAAGGACGCATTTGAGGGCCGCATTTCGAGCAGCCTTTGAATTGGGACAGCCTTCGTCGCATCGCTGTGACGTAATCGGCCTTAAAATGCGGCCTTTCAGGCTGCAGACCCTGAATTGGGATACAGCCTGTGTGTGATGTGTGAGGTACCAAAATAACACCTATATGAGACACATGTTTAGCTTCTAATGTAGAGATTCTGCAACTGGCTTTGGGCTGTGCAGGGCTCTCTGCCTTCTGGAAGATGATTGAATAAAGAATTATAAACGTTTTGACCACTCCTGAGTCGAGTTTTCTCTGTTCTATCATGGGGATAAAAGAACTGGATTTAATACAGGAAGGAGAATTATTCAAGGTATGCTTAGCGGATAACAACTTGTAATTGGCAAATTGTCAGCCAAGGAGTGCCAGGCCTCATGGTCAGATCTTCCCCTCAATCATTACAATCATTACAACTTGCAAAACAGATGATCGCCAGTGTTAATTTTGCTCACCAACAATTTTCAACACTGACCTTTTTGTTTTTGATGAAAATAAGACCATAACAAAATTAAAAGTAATGCACAATAAGAAAAACTATGATGAGATAAACTGGTGAACAGGTAAAAAAAATGAGAGATGAGATCCAAGAAGAACTAATTAATATGTGTAGAAAGGTGATGATGTAATGTAATGTAATGTGTAATATACAGTATGAAATTCTAACTCTAATATGGAGATTATTACTATTATTATTGGAAAAAACAAATATAAATAACAATTTATCATGTACTACTAGAGATATCTTAGTCTGGGACAATGTGACAGAACAACCAATGAGGAAAGCCAACAATATCATGTGAAGATGCTAATATGGCAAAAGTTCTTCCCTGATTAAAAACACAAGAATACACACATATCCAAACCAAAAAAAAAAAATGAAAAAAAAGAGGCACCGAACTTTTATTGCACCATGAAATCTGCAACATTTAGAGAGCAATAAGACAGTAAAGACACAATAAAGAAGCCATAGAATGAATGCGAATTATACCATGATGAAACTACATACACTGTATATATAAGCACTTCTAATTTGTCTGACTTCCAAAAACAGGTGTGCTCAAAATGTTTGAGTTTTCACTGTGTAATAAATAGACTATGTTGAGTCTGTTCTTTTCACTGTGCTCTGATAAAATAAAGTAGATCTGCAGTTTTTGAGTGAAGAGAAAAAAAGAAAGAAAAAGCAAACAATGATCACTGCAACAGCATCTCTGTCAAAGCTTTCAGATATTTTTTAAGTTGACGAGATGGCTAAACATGGTTATTAGACCCATGCTGAGAGTGAGGATTTAAGCGCTTGGGAGCCCAGAGCAACCAACACACATGAATTCATGTACTCTGGATGTGGTATTATTCCTTTGCCTCTTTGCAGCCAGCCACCTGTTCCTTTGTTTACTTGCCAAACTCTTCATACATTGAAAAATCTTTGGAGACAAGAGGGCTTGTATTACACCAGACATGATACTCTAGCTGGTGCCTGATGAAAATCAATCCGCAGCCAGAATATTGCACCAAAGAGTCGAGGAAAGCAAACAAATACTAATTTCCATAATTAATCAAGTGCACATAAAAATTGCTTCACTTTTTTTCCATGTAGACAAAGATAAGCTAGTGGTTGTTGCAGAATTTCAACTCTGGCTTGTACAACAACAACAACGACTGTTATTGTGGTTTAATGAAATTGAGTGTTTATCTTCTTCTAGACTATATTTACATTCATTTATTATAAATGTTTAGTTGGAATTCTAATTAATTGTTATTAGTGTAGTTTTTATAGATTACGCTCCTTTCGGTTCTCGTCAGGATTGTTCTGTTGTATTTGGTTTCATTTCAAACTTGTCACAGTTATTACTCCCTCATCATCTCTTTTTCCTGGCGTTTCATTCAGTTTTCACCTGTCGTGCCCGTGTGGCTTTTGGCACTGAATAGTTGGACTGTAATTTTCTGCCAGGCATGCATCAACACATCTCCATCTTTAGCTTTCCAACAATTGAGTCTCATGAATGGTGTGCTGGAGAGTACCTCGCAAGAAAACAGCAGCAACACAAGCAGGAGAAGGCCCAAATCTTGTCAGCTTTGAGTGGGTCTTCCTGTTTTTCTTTAGCCTGCTTGGCTCAAACATCATAAAAGCATTCAGCTTTTAGAGGAATACAACTGTATAACATGTCAACAGACTAGACTAGACTCTAGTTGTCTTGACATTGCTTCCTTTTATATGATCTTGACCGTGCAGAACAGCAAGAAAAGGTATTGCAGTACAATAACAAGTGAGCCAACACA
This sequence comes from Maylandia zebra, assembly GCF_041146795.1. Lineage (NCBI taxonomy): Eukaryota > Metazoa > Chordata > Actinopteri > Cichliformes > Cichlidae > Maylandia > Maylandia zebra. Next base: position 36,034,906 of record NC_135168.1, read on the forward strand.
AATAAAAACAATGATTCATCTGAAAGTAGGGAAAAAATATGGAACTCAGATGGCTAAAGTGCAGGAGAAACATCAAACTCAAGGCAAGTCAAACTGGTAGGACTGGACATGGGCAGGACTTGGACAAGGGTAGGAGACAAACAACCAGTCTATATAAGAATCAGTCCATTTACCATTTTATCATTTACCCCTCTGGTGGCTGAATGTGTAGAGAAAGTGAAAATCCTTCATGACTCATGCCGCAGTTAAAGGGAAGAGGAGACCCTTCAGAGGTTGTCAGGACAATGTTGACACAGTGCACTGAAATCAGTGCACCATACTGTAAGACCAACCTGAGCACAGCCTGGAATTTCTTCAAGAAAGTGCATGACTCAGGGTGCCATACAAGGATGCTTGTGTGGGGCACTGAGTCACTGATACTATACTAGGAATTATACAGCTCAGTGTGGCTGTGGAAAGCAACACAAGACGCCAGCTTCAAGGTCATTGCACAAGTCACCGTCAAATGTAGCATTTACCAAGGTGTTTTATGTAGGCTTGACTCCCTCAGCTAACTTATTACAAAGAACAGATACAGATAGAACTAGTGCAGCCTGAAACTCTATGAGCAATGAAAAGAGGGAGGTCACCAGTTTGAGTGTCAAAGCCATGATTCAAGATGAAATTGTGACAATCTATGAATTTACCAGCAACATGCAACCTCACAGGGTGAACTGCTTTAAGTGTACTTCAGATAGGTGAATACAGATGATCAGGAAGAAGAGGAAATATCATACAAGACCAAGTCCAAAATGGTAAGCTACTTCCAATAATGGAAGTAGGTGGCATGAAGTTCCAGTACCAGGGGTGTAATTTCCAGGGGGGTTAGGGGGGTTATGACCCCCCCAAATAATCAGGCCCAACCAATATAAACCCATCGATATAAAATTATGAATTATCTTGCATAAATAGGCTGTTGATTTTATTTACTCATTTTAGGTATTACCAGCGAAAGTTGCATGTTTAATCATCTGGGAATTCACCCAGATTTATTTATTTTTTAGACAGAGATCTTGACCCCACGAATGTTCAGCACAAAGTTACGCCGATGGGCAGTACAGCACATGTAGCATGTTGCAAGATGCAATTTCTGACAGCATAAACTTAGAGAAACAGCCGAGCAGTTGGGATAGTCTACAGCAGGGGTGGGCAACCCTGGGCACGCGTGCGAAGGGTTAAGTGTTAGCACGACCATAGCTGAGAGGGGACGCAGTTTGTCCCGGACTTCAGCTAGAATGGAAAAAGACACAAAGGTGGAGTTATTCTGTTACACTGCACAGCTGCCTCTTCTCTCATTCTCTCCCCTCTCTCTCCTGTTGCTATTTCAATCATGAAACTGATCAATCATAAGCTGATCGGCTTTTCTCTCTTGTTTGTTTATCGCCCACTTTGCGCCAGAAAGAGGAAACCGCCGGATGTCGCTGTCAACAACAGCAGCACGTTTAACGTTGATCAGCTGTTGTTAGAATTTATTTAATATTTCTTTCTAGTAGCTGATGTTTGCTGGAGCCACAGCTGTAAAACCTTCTGGTCATGATATCAGTTTGTATATCTGGTGAGAGGGAAACATGCAGATGAAACCAGGAGATGTTCTTACTGAATCATCAGAGCTGAACAGGTGATGGAGAAACAGGTTTACCTTTTAGGTGACATGAATGAGTTGAAGGGTTGGGTTGAATATTAACAAACATGCCATATTGGCCCAGTTTATTTCTCTTATCATTGTTGTGAGGAGACCATAAATAGCATTTGTATTTTCTGTTGTACAGTTCATTTGCTGTTGTGGAGTTCTTGTTATGGATAAAAAGTGTCTTTTTTGTTTAATAACAGCTGATAACTATTCACTGATAGCTGCCAACATCTGCGAACAAATATAATTCTATAAAGTGGTTCTATATATTGTGTAACTGTTCATATAGAGTGTTATTAAATTTATTGCTAATGCAATCATATGGCACACTGACTTCTGAGGAAATCTTAAATGGCACTCGTAATCAGAAAGGTTGCTGACCCCTGGTCTACAGGTCTATCTGTGCCACCAAATTCCAGTCGGAGAAACCTTAGAAAGCTGTTGCAAACACCAGGGTTAAGATCCTGTGGGACTTCAAGTTCCAGACAGACAAGCAGCAGCTTATACCAGCCAACCAGAAAGTGCTTACATTAGTCTCTTCTATATATTGAAGACTTTGTTGAAGACTGTGTTAGTACTGATGTCACTGTGCGGCGATGTTATCATCTTGTACAGAATTTCCTGCCTGATATGATTGTTTTCAAGAAGAAAAGCAGCAACAGTCTATGTGAGGAGAAAACGTGCCATAGAAAAACCAGTATGTAACATTACTAAAATAAGCCCTATATGCCCATTTATGGTGGATTTAATTAGTGTAAGATCTGTGGCACCTTGGATTTTTTTTAATGTTCTTGACACACAGGGCTCTTTTACAGCCCTGTGGGAAAAGACCTACACTTTTTCTTTAGGCAACAGCAGTTTGATCTTCTCCTGAGTGTCACTAACATATCACAATAGCCTCGCACAATCCCTAACTTCAAAAATTCAAGTCTTTCGCGCTGTCTAATTTGATCATTAGGGATTATTCATGTTTGTAGTCAGGTTTGCTTGAATTCTCTTTAAACTGTGGCGTAGGTGTACGGATGTGACTCTTGAGTAATAGGGGTGTAGAACAAGTTTAAATCATGAACATAAACAAACTAAAAGCAGTGCTGAGTTGCAAAAGCCTGACAAATGCTCACTGTGGATGGCACCATTTGCATGAATTCAGTGCAGAGAAGACGTGCTGATAGAATTTCAGAAAGTCCCGGGAAAATTGTTCTGTACATCCTTGACTTATATTTGGACCCAGGCAATCAATAGGAACAGAATTATGAGGCACTGAAGCGAGTGATTTTAATCTGGGACTAAATATCCAGTAGTGGATTAGTTTCAGACAATTTCATACCTCCAGAGCTCTTCATGAAATATGGATAAGGCAGAAGAGAGAGAGGGGGGATTATGAAAAATAAAGGCATTTTCCCAAACCTCCTCCTTCGATGGAAGCCAGATGAAAAGTTTTGCAGATGGGCAGCTGGAGGATTCAAGCCACTTTGCATAGCAGATGCCAAAACTCCCACAGCCTTGGTCTGGGCACCAGTTTAATTAGAAAGACCCCCTAGTAAGATACCTTTCAGCACTGACAGCGGTGTTCCTAAACATGCCCACATTTTTTCTCACAGTGAGAAGTCGTATGGTCAATATTACTGATGAGCATGGGTTGCACACACAAAGAAAAAGATTGATGCAAAAATGGGTCATTTACATAGATTGTTGTAGGCAAGTTTGATCCCTTTACATATTCTAATTATTCCTGTGCATACTATGCGACTATACATTCTGCAAGTCAAGTGAAGTTTGTCCTCCAAAGGTAATTTTAACTAGAATGCAAATGTAAATCCATCTTTATATTGGACTATAATCCAGTGTAAGTACTGAGTGTCTATGGGTCACAGCCTCAAATGGAGAGGAGATGGCTAGTTTCATAACGACAGCTGAACTGAGGGTCTTCATTAAGGCCCAGTATAAGGTAAATAAACTAGTCTGTTAGAATTAAACAGACCATGCAAAAACTAAACCAGCTGGCAAAAGTACAGACATTCTGCACTTAAGCAGAAGTACAAACACTACTGTTAAAACATACTCCAGTAAAGTTGAAGCACTGATTCAACTTATTTACTCATGTAAAAGTAAAAAAGTACAGACTCTGAAATCTACTCAAGTAAGAAAGTGAAAAGTAGCTCTTTGGAGGAGGTTTCTATTTTTGTGCAACACTAACTGACCTTTGTTCTATATTAAGATAATGATTAAATAATATCAGTAGATGGGAATACAAACTTTAGTCTAACTTTTTAAAATTCTAATTGTGTTCAGCTTGAATCTGAAGAAAAAGGAAAATCAAACTGGGTTAAAGTGGGATTCAGAAGGTGGGGGAACCCTAAAATTGGTTGTAATGGCTCGGTGCGGGGAAAAGAATCATAACTCAGTTCAATAATTTCTATCGAGAGCTCCAGTAGATTTTCTTAGTGTACAGGCTGTGATCAGCTGCCCTGCTGCATTTTGTGGATGCACACAACTGAATTCAACCAGATGTCAGCAGTTGTTTCATGAGTCCCCTGGCTGATTTCCATCCTCTACACTGACAGTGCACTGTTTATGCTGTCTGTTTTCTAGATGGTATAAAGTTGGTATGAAGGTGGAATTCAGTCAATGGATCTAAGCATCATCAGCTAAACGTGATATAACCTAACTGTGGCCATGAAACCGTGGCCATGAAAGCACAGCCACTGTGCACCAATCACACACACTGTTCTTTACTTTAAATTCATCACAGCACAGCAAACTAACCTGTTTCATTCAAATTTTAAATAACACCATTAGCCCTCCTCAGTTTACAGCATGTTTTACAAAATTAAAAAAAATATGTGTCAAGAACCGAAGTTCAACACACAAGCTGGACCCAGGAGCAGAACACACACACAGCGGTACGAGAGAAAAAATAAACTTTATTATAACTGAGAGTGTCCCGGGAGAGTAGAAGGGAGAAAACGCACGGAACCAGAGAAACCGAGGGACCGGGAGAAGAATCGCGCAGGAAACGCCGAGACCGGGACCGTGGGAGGCTGAAACAGAAAAAGAAAAAAGGATTATTGGGGTGCGGGTAAACCGGCAGCATACGAGGGGAGGTAGTGTACGCGTCTTACGATGATAGCGGGGCCAAGGGAACCGGAGGGAGGGGTGAGGGTCCGTGGGGAGAAGCTCCAGAAAGGGCGAGGCGGCTGGGGTTGATCGTGATCCAAATTCTGGACAGGCAGGTGGACAGGCTGGTGACTCAAAACACGCCGAGCAGTGATCTGGGTATACAAGGCAGAGTTAGTACTAGTTCACACGGATAGGATTGCCTAAGGACTTTCCCGTAGGTGTGCGTTACCGCTGAAGGACGATTACGGAGCAGCAGGCTGGGCAGGATTAAATGGTCCACCTGGTGATCGCCTGGGATGGGATGCAGGTGTGGAGTCAGCGGCCACGCCCACGGGAGTGGGCATCCCATCAGCACCTCAGACGCTGGGCCGCGGACCATGACAATATGTGTACAGATTGAATATCTGATTTAAAAACAACTTACATGTAAGCTTTAAATCTGCACTCTACTAAATCCTACTGAGAAGTCCTTACCTTTCAATCTAACCCAGGGGTATCAAACTCCAGTCCTCCAGGGTCGGTGACCTGAAACTTTTCCTTGTGTCCCTGTTGCAACACACCTGAATACAATTAGTAGGTCATTAGCAAGAGTATAGAACTTGACTGCAGTGGTGGCAGCTCCTAACCCTACTCAAGTAAATTAAAGTAAATGATTGGGAAAATGTACTTCTAAAAGTACTTTTACTTCACCATGTTAATTCACTCATGAGCTGCTATAACATGAATCAAATGGCTGAAATGCCACCTCAGCATGCAGTCAAGTTCTATACTCTTGCTAATGACCTACTAATTGTATTCAGGTGTGTTGCAACAGGGACACATGAAAAAGTTTTAGGTAACCGTCCCTCGAGGACTGGAGTTTGAGACCCCTGATCTATACCCTCTTCCTCTCCTGTCCTGTCTTTCTTATCTTTCTCCATCTGTGGGTGAAGCTAGCTCTCTTTCATTTTCTCCCTGTGAAATTCAGCAGCTGGACCTTTTTCTAGCAAGACACTGTAAGACAAACTGCACATAAACAGTTTGTGTGTTTGCTGATGTTTGTCGAGCTCAATGAAATGCTGCATTTGAAATTACCAGACACTTAAAAAAAAGTCACTTTCTTTATGCTCACTCCTAAAGTAACTTATGGACACTGGTGTTGTGGCAAAAAACCACCATCCCACTTTTAACCCCTGACTTCGGCACAAATCATCTCTTTTTATGTGACATCCTCTGGTGATTAATAAGGGGAACAGCCCTCCTTTGTGTGTTTAGGCTCAAATAGGTTTGATGTGGCTTGCAGTGACGAAATAATAATTCAAATATGTTAAAGCAAGTGTAACAAGTCTGTTTTGAAAATGTAAGAAGTAGAAAGTACAGATATGTATTTAAAAATGCAGGGAGTAAAGGTACAAAGTAGTCAGGAAAAATATTTTTTTCTTTTTTACATCGTTATCATATGTTAAGCTTTTGTAGTCACAATACCACAAACCATCTTTGTCATTTTGGATGCGTGACAATCACGGTGACAGTGTAGAATCAACAGAATAGGCTCTAGTCACAAAAGCCTTGAGACTGGTGTGCAATCATCTGGCAACCACTGGTCGTAAGGGGATAAATGCATATCCCCGACAGCTGTGAATGGCTCCTGGAGATTTATGACAGGTGGTATGAAGACTATTGTTAAAGTTCCAGTCAAAGAGGCAGTGATTCCCAGGCAAGCACCTGTTGTTAAAGAAAAACATGTATGCCACAACTTTGGCTGCAAGCATATTGCTGCAGTTTCTCCTTCAGCTTCTCGCTGAGCTGCAGGGAAATGATAAAAAGTCTGACACAAACCAGATGTGGAGAAGGTTTGCCTTCAAAGTAAAAGACATACCTTTTGAAGCATGTAGGCTGCAGTGCTGAGGCGCAACTTTTACTTTGAAGTTGAACTCTCTCCATTTTTTAATTTTAAACTTTAGTTGGAACTTTGTATTATTGGGTTTCACATTATTTTCTATAAGCAACATGGGCATTAAAAGACAAACATATGCAACGTGAAGCAAAGGAATATGTAGTGTTTTGTACGAAAGTAAATACATAAATGTATGAAAACCACACACATGAACAAACATTGTATTTTTTTCCACAAATCAAGAGTGTTGAAAATTCAGTTCATGAGATCTGTTTGTTTAATGCTGAATAAGAAGGTAATGCTTTTATATGTGTAACCTTTGACATATTGTTCATTACTGGAGTAACTGAGATCGTCTTTATTTCTGACTTGGGTTGCACTTTTTCAAGATTTACAACAGCTGGGCTAGTAGTTAGCGAGTATTTGCAAGCAAACATGAAAAACTACAGTCAACTGTGACAAGAAACCAAAGCAATCACAAGGAGGTTTTGATGCTGCGCCTTCTTTGCAACTGATTTCACCCAGTGACTGCCAGCAACTGCCACTATTAAATTATCAGTGTACAAACGTGGACATTGAAGCACTATATGCATGTAAAATAAATATATCTTTGTGTTTCATGCTAAATTTTGTTTATCAAATGGGCCACATCGTCTATTTGCCAGATCATTTATTAGCAAAATGTAATTTGAAAAAGTGGCATCATTACAGCGCACACAGTGCAGTGTTACTGCACCTCTGCTTGTGTTATTTTTTTCTTCTTCTTTTGGTTGGCAATAATAGATTGTACTGGCTCTGAGCAGTTCCTGAAAAAACTTGCAAACCACCAGACTTGCAACAAAATCAAGAGTTTACATTGTATTTGTCAAATTAACATGCATTAAAGTATGCTATCGGAATTTCGTGTTCTAAATGAAGAGATTTAGGGACCTGATAGGAGGTTGGGCAAGAATACTAATAGAATAACATTACGGAATAATAATATTTACGAGGAAAAGTATTGGTAGCATCCCCTCTTTGGGTCTAGACAGTGCCAGTATGCTTCTGCAGAGTGAGCTGAGTTTACTTCCATACAGAAAACACATTTTTATGTTCACACGTGGCTGTTTAGTGGTGCAGTGTACATTTATATTACACATGTAAAACTCAACCTAAAGACCTTGGAGAACTTTATACAACTTTTTATCATAAAAATTACTAATGACACTTCACATACTTCATTAAATTCCAGCACCACAAGGTGTTGACATGCACAACCAAGCAGCGATCTACAGCACTGAAAATTGCAACCAGCACAAAGGTGCCAAAAGTGGTCACTTGAGACTGGCTCCAAAAGCAAGTCAGTTCCTTGAAACTTCCTTTTTAAAATGCCCCAAATTACACCATTATAACACATTTTTACAGCCTGGTACAAAAATACTGATTTGGCCTCTGTGGATAATTTCCCCCCTCATGACAACTCTACATGGGGTGATTTAAAGGAAAATAAAAAATAAAAAACGTATTCATTTGTACACAGGTGTCCCAACAGGAAACTAGAGCCTATCAGCTAGGCTTCACCTCCACTAATTGGAGTCACTGAACTGGATCTTTCCCCCACGTTTGTGCTGTCGGAGCCTTTTGGAGAATTTTTAATGCAACGATCTGACAAAATATTATAGCTTACTGCTTGGTACAGCAAAAAGTCCAAGAAGTTTGTGTCCAACTTTTGTTGAGGGACATTCTAGTGTTTCCTTACTTATCCGTTCTTTGTGTCTGTATGTTGAAACCCCACAGCTGTGGGCCAACCTGCTACTGTTACTTTAACATCTTGTCTTATGGTAATTTCTGCCTCTATAACGGCTAACAAAACCCTGATGTTGAGGCATAAAAATGTGCAGGAAATGTAAGAATTTAACTGTTTGGGCTCCATTAAAATAATAATGTAAGCAGGCTACTTTGCTATGTGCATTGTTGTTGGAAGATTGCAACTTAAGTTACAGAGTTTCAAATGAACTTTGAAAGTTTTCTCCAGAAGTTAAAATGCCAGTGTGCTCTTACTCCAGCCGTCTCGTTAGCTGTAACCTTGGAGCCGTGATGAGGGGGAGGACTAGAAGGAGGCTGTCATAACACTGCATGAACTGGGCCTTTATTTCCTTTTTTATATGGCAGCGAACACTATGCACAACAACTTCTGTTACACTGAAACTTATCCATATCTAGACATTATATGATTTATTACAATAGCTTAATCACCACTGGCCTTATGCACTCCACAGTGGCTGCAGCTGCTTCTCACACCCTCTCACTTGTGGTGTGCCATTTTTTTTCGACTAGATGTACTTAAATTGATGCACACGTACAGAGAAACACACATACATATTACAAATTACTGTATTTACTAAAGGTTTTGTTCATTCCATATCTTTTCTCACTCTCTCAGCTGCCTCCTCTTTTCTATTTTTGCTGAACTGTTAGGAGAAAGTTTATTTTTGCAGAGTCTGTCGGCATCCCTTCATCTATTTAATCTAAACTGCTGGGTACCACTGCATTATATTACACACTGATTACACCCTGTCTGTTCATCTTTTTATTGTCGCAGAGGCTTCAAAGCACAGTGTGTTCTTTTAGAGCCCAAGTCACAAACCTATTAAAAATCCTATTATATCATTTCATATTACGAACACGAACAACTGTGTGACAAAGCTGAACTCCACGTGATCGTCAAACCCTGGAATTGATTCACAATAAGTTAATCTTAACCACATGTTTTCCCTGAATTATTGATTATTTGTCCTCGTGTTGTCATCTATTTGCGTTAGAATAATTTATGAAATTACACTGGGAAAACAATGTGACAACGTGTTATTATCTAACTCTTCAGCTCTCTTCCTGGCTCAGGACTGTATGGTAAGATTCCGATTGCAGCTTTCCTGATATGGATGCATTCAGTGCTTTCATAGTAATTTTGAATTATCGACTTAATCCTAATAAACAGACTATTTTCTTCATAATTGTTTCAGATAGTTCAAAAGAACGTGCTTTTGCAAAGATGTTTGAAACAAGGTTGTGCAATATCTCCTTAACGATTCTTTTGAGCTAAAGAAAAAATTTGAGATCAAACGGTGGAAAACAACAGTCACATAAAAGCACTTTTAATGAGTATTGTATGAGTATTATATATACATAGCTCACAGTTTCATAACTGTGCAGTACTGTGCAGAAGTCTTGAGACATTCATTTCTTAAAGTTTAAATGGGTGCAATGATTTATTGAAAAGTGCAGACCTAAATTAAAATGCGGTGTATAAGGCAAAAAGTTTGTGCATTTCTAATGAAATTTGTATTTGTACAGTATTTGTTGTGGCCATCTTTACAGTTCAGCACAACCTGTGCCATAGTCCTGGCAGGCTTGCTTTTATTCAACTGTCCTTCCTGTTCTCTTTCTCTTTCCCTCTCCCATCTTGGCTTTTGTCTTGTTCTCCCAGGTGGAGCGCTGGGCTGGCTTTTGCTCATCATCCTGCCTGCGGGCGGAGCCCTTCTGGGTTCTCGGGCTTCAGCCGTCACACCTGTTTTCCATCTGCTCATTCTCTTGCAGTATTTAAAGACCCGCTTGAGCCTCAATTCTTTGCCAGATTGTTGTTGCCACCCCCGTGGTGTGAAATGCCCTGTTCGAAAGGCGGCTGGGGCTTATTCTCTGGAACCTTCAAGCCCGCCAAAATAAATGCCAGCAATCACTCGACTGAACCCTGAAGCCGATCATCTCCTGCAAGAAAACGTTAACATTACTTGCCTCTTGCTTAAGTGCTTGCCCACTTTTCACTGCTCATCTTCTCGAGTTCTCTAAACTTTCTCTGCCTGCCTGCTCACTCCCCTCATTGCTGGGTAAAGAGATAAACAGGCAACCACTTGCTAACTTTTACCTGTTATTAAACTCAAACTCTGAATTTTCTAGTTTCTGTAATAAAACTAGTTTCAGGGTCATGTGCCATGTTAAGTTATGGCATTACGGCAGTCTGAACTTCTTATATTTCATGGAGGTCCATTGTGCGTTTTTTTTTTTTCATCATTGCAGGCTTTTACTGCACTGGCAGTGCCTTTGGAATCATTGTCACTATGAAAAATTAAGTTATTGTCAATCATAGACTTTCCAGATGGTGTTATATGGTGAATCAAACCATTTTGTGTCTATAGTTCTACCAATTTCTGACAAGCTCCCCAGCAACACTGGCTGAAATTCCTGCTTTTTTCCTGCTTTTTAATAATTCAGTGAAAAGATGTAATTACTGGTGTCCTTGTCGGTTTGGACATTCCAGCGATAGTGATAGTAGCAGTAAGGAAAAGATGCATCAACATCTTTCAAGGTTTATGGCAATAGTTAAAGGAGCTACTATTTGCTTTTTGTGTTGCATGCATTAAGAGGACAGCAACCAAAATTATTTTTAAATCACAGTCTTAATATCACTGGGTGCCCGATTCCGTCAGACACAATCTGACGGAATCGGGCAAAAAGTGTCATGTGAGTTTCTGCACAACTGCTACCACACTGCCAGGATGATAATGTATTTTCCACATTACAACTTCTCTAAGAACTACACAAAGAACTGCACTGCTTTTCCTGCCTCTGTCCCTCTGCGCACAGCCTAGCATTAAAATCAGAAGTGAATGACATTCAAAGGATTACCAAACACAGAGATCTTAATGGTTGATTCAAAAACAGGCTGGGAGTGAAAATCTCCCAGATCTTCATCTAGCTTTGCTCCTTAGAGCGTGAGATTAGACAGTAATGCGATCCTTGAATGTGAACATGAAAATAAGTCACTCTGATGCTTATCACCTAGAGACTGAAAATTTAAAAAAATAACACAAATATATATTTATTTACTAAAATACAAATCTGTGGCGTGCTAAACTATTGTATGAGCTATTGTTTCATATCTGCCTTTAATGTTTGTGTCTGAATGTAACAAGTCAATGGGCTTAACTGTTTGATGAAACAAAGGGTTTATCCTGCTCAGCAGCTGCCCTGCAGAAGTCTGTTTACTGCTGTCATTCAAAGTAATTAGCTTCATTTAACTAGAAATATATAATGAGTGATTATGAATAATGTGATCACAAGATGATCTAAAATAAAAGCTACCTTTGTGGAAAAGTTCAGAATCCAAATTCACCTTAAAATATCGATTAAAACAGATAATAATGCCTTGTATTAAAATAAAGGTTAATTCCGCAGATGAGAGGATTTGTGACTGGAGCCAAAACATTTAGTCTAAGCAACCTGCAGCCAAGTACTTGGAAATTTCTGTGTTGGCTTGACTATGCAATTACTATGGTTTATGTACAAATTATGCACAGGTGATTTACTTACTGCATACCTTTTATATGGAGACAACACCACCATTAATGGCAAATTTTAAGAGGCGCAGTTTATGTTTCTTTATTGTGTTGTCACAATTATTTATTTACATCAGCCATTTTCAGTTATTAAAGGCAAGTAAAAGAAATAAATCTCAGAATCGGCTTTAACGTTAGCCTCTCATTTCCCCTGCAAACTAATATTTATTTAAGGATGGCAATGTTGTGATGAGTCCAAATTTTTAATCGCCTCTGCAGCAATCTCCCAGGTCTTATGGTCTCATCTATCTGTCATGGCAAGCAGTGATACACGTGATAGATGTGTGACCTAATGCTTGTTAGTGTGCATGATCACCTGGACTATTATGCATTTTATAGGAGCTTTTACCTAAATGACCAGTGGGCTGTTTGTTGAACTAATTGATACAGCATCATTACACATGTTACAGATAAGCACACGAGGTTAACCGGGGACAATAGAATCGAAATAGCCTTGTCCAGATGTTTGTTCTCTTACTTTTTACACTATATTTGGCAATGAAGTGATTTCATCATGTATCATTAACTTTTAGCCAGCCCAGGAAAGCCAAAACAACATTTTGAGAAGTTTGGTAATAGTGTGAGAGTGATAATAATTATTCTTCCTTGCTTCACTCTGGTGAAGCAAGACAGCCCAGCCCTTGATAAAAACATACACAACGGTAGGACTGCTTGTGATGAGAACTCCCCTGACCTTAATTAGCTGCGTTCACGGCATTGCATGAACCCATTACCGAGACTTTAAAGCATATCCATTTCATTTCTCACCATTTGTCTACACCTCTGGTCTGGCTAATGAGAGCCAGAAAGGACTGGAGGGAGGCTGTTTGGGTGTTGGAAGACTGTCGCCAACCACAGAGATTTATAAAAAAAAAAAAAAAAGGAAAAAAAGTAGAATAAACTGGGGTTGCTTGCTGGCTTTATAGCCTAGGGGCACTTCAACTGAGTCTGAAAATTTAAAAACTGTCTCATTTCTTCAGAATTTTACTTCCCCTGCAAATTTTACTGCTTTAATTATGTGAATTAAACAGCACGACGCCCAAATATTTCTTGAACATCGCTGTTTGTTTTCGTGTGCACTAATGTTACAACTTCAATATGTCCAAGACAGACACATGTGTTATAATCATTTCATTTGTCCTTTTCTTCCCCATCTATCTTTGCAGACAGTTGTCTGTGTTGGTGAAAAAAAAAAAAAGCACAACCTCTACAACCATCCCAATATCAAAGCAGGTGATACTTCAGCTGGAGATTTCTCCCCTAGCGCAGAGTGAGCAGAGTTGACCCTAGAGTGGCCATCCATTGCATTCCTTTGAGTACACTCCAGCCATAATAACACTTCACCACCTCTTTCATCTATCAGCACCAAGCTGCGAGGCAGCTAACTTTGTTTCCTGGCGAACACTTTTGCCGGTGACAGTAATATTCACAAATAATTTGCAATTCAAATGCTTGTCTGTCGAAAAAGGAAAAAGCTGGACCTGCAATGTGATTGAACACAAAATCCTATTAATCATATTTTTTTCCTTCCTTGTCATCGCCATAGGACTGCAACACCAGTCCTGGAGGTCTGGAAGCTGTTCAGTCTGTTCACACAGGGAAACCAACATCAAACATTCAAAAAGCCACGTCTTGGTTAAAACTGAGCTGACTGTAATGGAATATGACTGACAGCAGATGATTTTCTGATTATATGCCTGACAGCTTGAACTTATTGAAAATGATGAGGACAGCTGTTTGCTCTGACTCACATGCAATTAGGTTTTGACTTCATCAAAACCAGAAATTAATTAATAGTGAAATAAGGAAAGAAGATTGTTTTCTTTTTATAAGGAGTGTGCGTATATGTGTTCATAACGTGAGGCAGGCACGGCTGACTCTTTTACACTCGTTCACATGGGTACATTTTGCTTAAAAAGTTTCCTTTTTATATGATGGTGCTTGCTTTGAGTGCACCAAGATGCACAATCTATAATTACTGCAAACAGATCCGTTTGCATATTGAACCTGCGATTCATGCTCCTAGAATGAGCAAATTTTATGTTTGGTTTATTAAGACATTGAAATGCCTACGTCCCAAAGAAAAAGTCTCTGTTTAACTTAACTGGATCTGCAAAGTCCCACCTGCAAAACACTTAACAATGTTCAAGGATCTCCTCCTAGCGAGATGACAAAGGGTTTTTAGTTTTTATTTGATTTCAAACAGAGCTTTTTGAAAAGCAGATACATTTGAAAACAACGTATTTTGGTGATATGATGCAGTCATGTGACCAGTTAAACTAACTGCTATACAGCAGTTGTTTTGTTTGCTTTCAATTTTGACAGCCCTATTAAAGATTAATATCAGTTTGTACATGCTCCTGATAGCTTTTCTTTAATTCTCACTCGCTTTTGCAACTTTGTACTTTTGTGTTACTCGCAGCAACAACTCCACCTCATTGTCAGTCCATTTAAAAAACTCCTTTTCTTGACATTTTGCCGCGGTGTTTCAAAGAGCCGGGAAGTAAATAAACGGCAGACCGAAATGATGCAGGTCGAATCGGCTTACATTTCACGCATGTGCAATAAGCGTACGTAAGCGTTTTCAGTCGTTTCAGTGTGGATGAACAACTGTTCGGAAACGATTGAAAACAATAGCGTGGACAAGAAATCGCAGTTTTCAAATGTATCCGGATTAGTGTAGACGTAGTCACAACGGTTTTGGCTTTGGCTGATTGTGACCCACATCTGTTTTCACACCTTGGCTCGTGTGATTAGGTAGAGGATCAATAGGTGGTCCATGACCCTATTGGGGACACTTTCATAGCGCTTAAAATTTGGGACTCTACACCAGTTCCTCTTAGAATTGAAGAAGCTTCTCAGATGAGAGGTGAAACGTCTTCAAGGAAACTTGAAGAAGTCCAGATGCTTTTCTTTCCAACCTCCTTCGACTCCTTGTGTAAAAGGCTGAATGAGGCATATTGTTTAAAGTGCTTTCAGTGCTCAAATATAGAGTAGCAAAGAGCTATACAAGAACCAGTCCATTTGCCATATTTTTAGTAAGTTACAAGTAACCAAACCAAAATGTTTAGCAACCTGAGATAAATTCAGGTTAGGTATCTCTAACGCCGGCTGATGTTGCTTGATAAGCTTGAGAGTTTATGTGCTTCAATACTATGCTGTAACTTCATTAAATAAAACATTCCCAAACCACTAAGACTATATATAAAATCCTATAACTGTAAGATCATTAATGCTGTGACAAGACGTAAACACAATAACAGTAAAAAAAGAAAGAAAAAAAGGTTTTAATAACAAATAAAAGTAAACATTACCCGGGATTCATTTGAAGCTGCGCACCATTAAAACAAATGGCGGATATAATTGGCCTCCCTTATTTTTAAATGTCTGTAATAAATGGCAATTTGTGTCACTTGTTTTGACATCTAATACTGCCTTTAGACAGGAGCTATATTTATCTAACGTCTCTCTGACTTGGAAAAACAACTTCTTTTTTTTTTCCAAATTAAAGCAGATTTTCATTATGCTTACTGAAATTGCCTCTGAAACTTTTGTCATTAACTCTACTCTTAGTCTGATGGCACCTCTCAAGACACACATAAGCAAGCAGAGGAGTACCTGAGGGGTGCTGACGGCTAAAGGGCTTTGGAGATAAAACAGCTGCAAAACATGCAACACCTTCAGCACGGCAACTTTTGGGAGCCTTCGCGTCACGAAAGGCTCACAGGCCCAGAGCAGTGAAAAGCTCAGACAATCAACGAGGATGGGGAAATAAGGTGGTTGGTGTCAGCTGGGTAATTTTGTTTACCTAAGAACTTTGCGAGTGTGAAGTGCTGCTGTGATTATTATGGCGGTTATGATTGCTGTTATCCACAGAGTCATTGTGCTCAACCCGCTGTCATCTTCAATTACCGCCGTCTGGTGGGGCCCCCCCACCCCTCCAATCCTCGCGCAGCCTGTACAGCTCCACCGTCGACACCCTTACGACTGTTAAAAAGAAAATCCATACACATCAGGTTATCTTTGTGTCTCCGCTTTCTAAACAGACCATGACAGCGAGGGGGAGGGCGAATTCGTGTTATGCCTCGCAGGTCATCAAGGAGCCCATGTGTGGATTGACTCGCTTCCCTTCGGGTTTTGAAAGACACAAATGTCTCTCGGGGTTGAGGATGGGCAATTCAAGTTTTCAAGTTCAAGTAGTGTACCTTTTGATGTGCAGCTTCGGCTCTGGCGAGGTAGCGTGGGCCTGGAGTGGCAGGTGTGTAGGTGAGCTTACTGACCTCTCAACAAACACAAGATCTGCCAGCTGTAATTGGTCTCTGTTCCATCTGCTTTCTTATCTAGTTTTCTGACAGTCTCTTGACAGCAAAAGACAAATTATTGATCTGTGCTTTAAGGATATAAAGGACATGTAATTTAGCCACAGAAATTCAGCACACACAGTACGAGCACGATACACAGGATACACTCTAAGAAGTACAGTTGACTCTTGTTAAGCACCTCAGTCGGGTTATTCCTCAGAGGAAATCGAAGGACGGCCTGCATGCTAATACTGTCTTAAAATGAAATGAGAATCAAGGTGGCCAAACGTCTCCATATGCTGCTGACGAGCATTTGACGTACAACAATTCTCAGCTGTCATATAAGCCCTTCAGGACACTAGAAGGTATAAAACAAGTTCCTCCTAATTAGTAAAACAAACTGTTTTTCTGCTCATTATTTGTTATAAAACGAACCCCACTTCCTATCCCCTTTTTCTTTGTTTGTTCTTTCTCCCAAAAACTATGAGAAAAAGGGTGAATTTTTTTCTCTTGTTTTTTTTCCTCCACTGAAATTAATTTAATTGCATTTGTATATTTTGCCCCCAGGCAAGGTTCGCCCACAACGGTTTAATCTTCACACAGAGTGGAATGAAACATACATATATAATGCATGCGCTTCACATTGCACTTCATGTGAATGGTAATTAAAAAGAAATCATTTTAATTCGGTGCGCTTATCACAGGGGATGATGGAAGGGGAAGGTGTGTGGAAAAAGGGGGAGTGTGTGTGTGTGTGTGTGTGTGTGTGTGTGTGTGTGTGTGTGTGTGGAGATGAAGGGGGTGGGGTGGGGGGGCAAAGAGGACAGATAAGGTGGGGATGGCGCTGTCAGAGTGTCACGTAGAAGGCAGGTTGAAATTCCCCTCCTTCAAAACCGAGACAGCCCCGCATCCCTCATCCCGAGGCTGTGGACAGTTTGATCATGACACAGAGAAGGCATCAAACCCGCCTTGTTTCCCTCACTGTCTTTAACCCTCTCAAAGAGATGATTCTCTATTTATAAACACAATAAATATTCCTTGCTTCACCTTGGCACCGGAATTTCAAATAGAGACACACATATGAAAGGTCCCCGACTCATTTGTGGCTTTCTGAACGTGGCACTTTGCACAAATAAATGTGTTTAGTTCCCCCAAGCATCTCTTAACCACGCCATTATTTCTTCATCCATTCACAGATGGCTGCCCTTAGCTTCCCTGAGAGGATTGCAATTATCAAGAGGTGTTTGGCTTTATATTCACATGCTTTAGAAGAATTAACACCGAGGCAATAACTCCAACATGTGTAAGATAAGCACCGACAATATGCCTGCTCCCCAGCACACACCTAAGAAAAGGGTTTAACACTGGATCGAGTAGCTTCAGCGGAGCACTTTTGAAACACATCAGGAAGTGAAAACTATAAATATATTGCCCAGTGCATGACTTACCAGTAAATAGCCTCAAGCTGCAACACACAAGTGATACTAAGTGGATCTGACATTATTTCAGTCCAATTTCACTAGTTCTTGGTAATATCACTGGCCCTGCCTGCAAGAGCTCAAGTACTTTTTACATTCACATCTCAATACGGTGATACAGTAGCCTTTCTAATCCTGTTAATGGCTATCTTTAGCAGAGCCGTGGTGTTTTCTGGCAAAAAAGAAGCCAGTATGCCTGACGATGAGTCAAGTAGCGGACAGGGATTACAAGTCCAGATCTCCTGGCAGTGCACCTTGGCCCTGTTAGGAGAGAACATGCTCCACTCTGCTGCCCATTTACTCCACAGATATGGGCTGCTCAGCTTTTACTGAATGTTTACTCCTCAGGGAATTGGCTCCATCCTGTTAAAGTTCAGGTCACTTCCCACCCCAAACCCCCACCCGCACCCTCCTCGGCTGCTGCTCCCCTGCTCTTCCACCACTTTAGTCACCTTCCTTTTCCACACAGTGCATTTCAAACCTGGATAGCATCAGCAATATCCCTCAGGTTTGGTTCAGAAGTGGGGCAAACGATCAAAGCCCCCCCTCCCCGAACACTCCTCCAATTCGATTTAAAGTGTCTTTGTGAGCTGGTTTTGTATGTCAGGGGTGTGTTTACGATAAAAAAAGGGTACAAAAAGCCACTTGCAGTCTTCACTGTAACTTTATCCTCAGTGGTTTTTGCACCCCCGTTTTTCCCTTCAGAATCCAGGTTGCAATGCTTTCTCTCTTCACAACAACTTGATGCTTTATTTGACACTGATGAAGCTGTAAAATCCTCACAAAATCGTTGTGCAGTTTATCTAATTACAATGGTTTATCTATTCCTCCGTTACAGCAGGTGCACAGAGCCGAGTGAACGCTGAAAAAACGTTTTCCAGAGTGGCAACTCAGAGTGCCACTTCTACTGGGTCTCGAAGTCCCAATTTTTATCCCTCGCTCTTGTCTTTAAACAGTATCCTCTTGTCCAGCTGCCATAATCCATCTAAAAATTATGGTTAGGTTGTTTTCAGATAATTTAATTTAGAGATAATTAGACCCCGAGTTCAGCATCTCAGGCTGTACTGTTTAGACCCCACCTTGGTGTTTTGATACCGCTTGCTTGCCAAAGACAACCCAAGGAAGACATTACTCATTACTTGTGATATCCTGTACATAATCCTTAAGAGCTGTCTGCCATATTGGATTGGCTGTGATGGCGAGTTGTCTTTAAACAGTCAGCTACAACTAGCTGAGGGGAAGTAAAACTTGAAAAAGTGCCATGCAAAGCAGAGAGGGAGAATGTTTGCTTTCAAAGTAAAAGTCGTGCCTCAGAAGTGCAGCTGTTTCAAACACTTTGAGACTAAATTGTGAAACAAGTCCATTAACTCTGTTTTCAAATACAATTTCAATGTATTTTTGCATTGCTTGGTCATTTTTAACCTACAAACCTCCACTGCATTTCAGCAAACAAGCTTTAATCGTAGAGTCAAAGAGAGTTCATAAAAAAACTGCATCTTTTTTAGTGACATTCCACTTAGTAGACATCTTCCACTGATGGGAAGCTCCACCCTTGGAAAAGAATGGAATATCCCATCAGTCAAACTCCACCAATGTCAGAAATTTTAAAAATCTGGACAGGTTTTGATCAACCTTATTTCCTTTTGGAGATGACTTCATGATGTGGTTGTTGCTGTTGTACGTTACTTTTTTGATTGTTATTTGAATTTGGCGACAACTGTGGGCTTTGTGTCGAAATGCGCTGGGCTCCTGCATCTGTCCAGGTTAGGAAGATTCCTCCTACTGGTGGAGCTTCACTGGTTTGTGTGCCAAAAACATACTGGAGTTTTCCACCTTAAACATGACAATGCCACGAGAATAAAGGCTTTTGATTTGAACAGAGAGTGCCTTGGAGTGCATGTGCATACAGTACCTTCTGAAGAGTACTTGAAGGAGAAATAGTCTGAATTCAGGAAGCACTCCTTCTCAAAAACTATATATACCTTTGGAACCAAACAAACTATGAGCAATTGCAGTAATATGTTGGTGATCAAACTAACTGCAAGGAGGTTTTTGTTAACCAGTTCGAGAATGCATAGTTTTCCTTGTGAGACCACATGATAGCAGACCAGTCTCTAGGCTTGTGTAGGGATGGGTACCGGTATCCGGTGCCATTTTGACATAAACGGTATAACCAGACCGAAAAGCAGCACACATTTCGATGCTTTATTTCGGTGCTTTTTTTTTCCTGAGCTGTGATACACTTTGGATTCTAGCCAATCATTTTACCTTTCCAAGCGTAGTAGGCGGGCCCAGGTACGTACGTTCTTTTAGAGCAGAGCTACAGATTAAAAATGCCCAAGGCAAAGCGGTCAAAAGTTTGTCTGTACTTCACAGCAAAAGATGCAAACTCAGCAGCCTGCAACAAGTGCTTTAACCCTCTTGAGGCAGGCTTTGCCGATTTGCAACAGTTAAAAACTAACAACCTGATTACCCCACATACATATTTTATGAGTTTTTTTTACTCAGAAGTACCACTGCAGGACTGCAGGAAAAAGTTTAATTTGAGCCTGAGAGGGTTAAGGCGATAATGTGCAAAGGAGGTAACACCTCCAATCTGATGAAACACCTGGCGACGCATAGCGTTTTTTTTTTTTTTTTTTAAAAGCCTAGAAATGCACCGTATTTGATAGCTTGCTGCGAGAGCTCACACCGAGCACATCTACTGCGGGTGTGGTGCCTGTTATCGGACCCGGAGTTAGCAACATACCCCAAGAACAAGAGGAGAGGAGAGTCCTGGCCCCTAGTGTAGCAGAAATGATGACGGTTGATGATGGCAGCAGCCGCCGTTCTTCTCTGTGTCAGCAGCTTAATATTGTTCATGTGTAATTTATGTTGAGTAGGCTAACCACGTTATTAAATGAATGCACGTAAGGTGAACTAGCAAACACCGTTGTAGTTACTGTACATGCGGCTGTCTTCTTGTTTGATAGAGTGATACCATATATGCCCTATAGCTACAGAAAAGGCTAACATTGTTATCTTTTTAGAAAAAAACAGCTAAACATGAGAGGTTTTTGGACAAAGTTTGTGTTTTCCCTTGTTTAAGCACCGGTTCCAACCAAAGGAGGTATGTTGTATCTACAGAAAAGGCTAAATTGGTTATCATTTTGCAGAAAAAAAGAGACTGCTAAAAATAAAAACATGAGAGGTTTTTGGACAAAGTTTGTGTTCTCCTTTCTTTAAGCACCGGTTCACGCACCGTTTAAGCACCGGCACTGTTTCAAAAGTACCGGTTTGGCACCGGTATCGGATAAAACCTAAACGATACCCATCCCTAGGCTTGTGTGACTCAACTTTATTCACTTGACCTTACATTGTCACCTTGATTGCCACTTGCCCCAAACAAGAATAGAATAGAACAATCCTTTAATTGTCCCACAAGGGGAAGTGCGTGTCACGTAGTTAACAGTCACATGTCTCATTTAGATTTCTCAGGAATTTGAATGTGTTCATTTTTCATTTTCTCTTTTAATTTTTTTGTTTAAACGTCTACAAACACACAGCTTTGAGAGCTACCACAATTTTAATTGGTGTTATGTGAAATAGTGAGAGTAGGCAAAAGGGATTAGCTATACATAGAGCAGGGGTGTCAAACATAAGACCTAGGGACCAAAATTGGCCCAGCAAAGACCCCAATCTGGCCTGCTGGACAGCTTTGGGCAGGCCTAAATGTTGTACTTCTAGCAGTAGTTTTATAAATTTTAAAGTTTTATCTTTACTGATGGAGATTCTCTACATGGTCATTCATGCTGTGCTAAAGTAATAGAGGTTTTTTTTAATTGTTATGGATACAAAGGCTATACTCTGTATCCCTAACACACTATCCATTATACACTTGGATACTTTTTTTCCCTGTAATTTTACATGTTAAACGTTCTTATCATTTAAACCTTACAGATTATTTGTATGAGCCATGCTGACAGATTTCATTCACTTCTTTTTCACGTAGAAAAAATTGACACACACTGTTGAAATTTGACTTCTTTTCCTGATATTCAGCTATTGCAGGGATTAAATGCATAGATAAATTCCTTTACACTGACATAAAGGGGACTTTCACTGGTCTTTGTTTTGATTAAGGTCAAAGCAGACTGTGTGTGACCCACCAAGTAAAATGAGTTTGACATCCCTGCATTAGAAAAAGAAACCACAAAACCAAAAAATCTTTGTGTCATAAGCTTATTTTTTTCTTAACTTTGATTTTGAAGTGTTGTATTAATAGAAAGACTCTAGTCATCGCTCCAGCTGATGATTGAGAAAACCATGATGAGATTCAAGAATTTCACACCACTCTGGCATTACAGATTTCACAGGTTCAGTCAGTCTGCAGGTTCAGGGTGAGGTGTGATGTTGGCCTGCTTGCGACCACATGTACTTTAACAGCCCCAGCCCTTAAAGAATTCATGATTAACAGTATCAAACGAAACAGAGAGGAACAGCAACAAACAATCAGCTGCTTTCCGACAGCAAAACTAGCAGCGGTGGTGACGAGCGGCGGCGGCAGCAACAGTAGCAATAGGATCCCGGCTTTGTTCCTGACACTGAGCATGTGTGTGAACATAAATTCATGGTGAATTCAAAGCCTTCCCTCTTGCCCCCATCAGGGAGCACATGCCACATACAGGCTTTTCACACAGTCTGCCGGACAGGACAGTCAGGCACACAGCAATTCTGCTTAGTTATTTTATCATGAAGCGTTACTCGTGGGACAGCAACACTTGTCAAAGTGAATATTGTAAAGAAACTCAGCCCCGCAAGGCCATGCTCCTATGATTTTGTGACCTTTGTAGAATGTGCCTCATTTAAGTCAAGGGATCTCTTTAAAGTGACTGCAAAGCTCCTTCTTACATGAACAGAAGACCAGCCAGAAGATATTGCCATCCCTGCCCTGCAATACTATTCCTATTTAGTTGCAGCTGTACAGCTGGACATCTTAATTTGTTTAGAGAGTGTTTCTGTGTGTGTTTGTGACATGAGTTCTTGAGGGGGTTCTAAATCCAAAATCCTTTATTCTCACACTTTAAAGAGAATAAACAGACACACAGGCCCCCAAGTACATTTGGATGGCTACATTAAAGGCCAGTGTTAGCTGACATTTTACTATGCCTACACTTTTCCCTGCCTCCCACGAGCTATGAATCAATTAGCCAGTGTGGTTAGATCACATGATCAGTCCCAGAGGGAGCACTCTGAAGTCATCAGAGTTATGAATATCTCCGAAGGCAAGACAGTGTGAAGGTGGTGGGTCAAAAGTGTAAAACATGACGTAAGTATCATTTACGTAGCACACGGGTCAATTTTTCTGGTCAGGGGCCAGAGACCTGTGAAGCCAACATTCACCTAATTAATGATAATCATATAAAAGCAGTTGTTTCTGAGGCCCAACAAGTGCCAGTTTGGTACCTATAATCAAATGTGGGCTGTAGCAAATGCTAAAATCCATTTCTAGTGGAGGTGAAATGACCTCTCAAGGACACAAAGACTCCCTGTTAATGGCACTCTGATGTTATAACAGTGGCTGCACACAATGAAAACATGGTGAGGGCTGTGCAGCTGCAATCAAGACTTGAAAGGTAGCCTATTCTGCTGTCCACCTAGCCATTTATAGGTGATACAGTCAAAAAGCCTTGTCTCTTTCACTGAATGAGCCCATTCAGGGCTACCATTACAAATGTTCTATAGGAGAGATCTATAGGGTAGGAGAGACAACAAATAGAAACTGCAAGGGTAAAAAGTTGAGAGAAATATTGGGATAATTTAATATGAGGTCACAGTGAATGTTCATGTCAAAAACAAATATCTGGTTGCAAAACTTTTCTTTTTTTTTCTCCACCAAACAAAAATATCACATGTCCAGAAAGTTTTGCAAGAATGTACAGAAGTTACTTAGTGGAAGTGAGATTTAAAATTATTTTGAATAAAGATCGGCTTCTCCTTTACCCAAATTTCGAAGAAAAAAAAGTCTTCATGGATGTCTTTATCCATACCTTTTCTATTTGCAGGTAAATTGTGCAGCTTCTGTCGCCAGCTTTATCTGAATGCCTGCAGGTTTCCTGAATTTAAATTTGCTGTTTGTATCTCTCTGTTGTGTTGGTCTATGTCAGGGTTATGTTAATTGACTTTCAGCAGGTGGTTTTGTGCCACTTTCAGATGGGGAAAAACAGACTTTCAGCTTTCTGTTGCTCTTGCTCTTTTTTTTTCATTTCACGTTTCTCAGGTTTTTCTTACACCTCTGAAGTAAATCTGCTTGGAGATAACTTCCAACTTGAAGGCACGAGGCATCATTAAAGTGAAAGGCTTTGCAATTTCATTTTAAATTTCTGTGCAGTTCTGCAGACTAATCATCAAACAAAACCATGTCAAGCATAATTATAGTATGTAAAACACGGGTTAAACTGATCTTAACCTTGCCAATGAGTATGGTTATTTTAGGTCATTCAATTAAACAGAGGGGCTTTTTGGACAGAGTGAGCCAGAGGAATGGAATAATTAATTCGAGGGCAAATAACATGTGAATGTGGCTCATGAGGAATGCTTGAAACCAATTACCGTTTGGAGACTCATGCAAATAAAACAACACGAGAGGTAACCCAATGCGGCGTGATTCAGATGAGTCTTGAAACGTGCGTCCTTTGCACTGTGACACAGCTGCCCGTGATCATAAGCCCGGTGAATACTGAGAGCACAAAGCTGTCCTTCTCTATTCTGCCACAACAGCACATACAGTAAAATCTACAGTATTCATGAAAGGAAGTGTCCACTGCTCGGTTGCTCTGCCACATCCAATGCATTATCTCAGCGCAGAGATGAAAAGGCAGGGGCATGGGGTTAGGAATATTATAGAGACAGATTGGGCACCGAGATCATCTGGACTGGATGCGGGACTTGGCCTGTACACAGCTGTGAAACTGATCAGTGATACTGACAGAGGAGAGAGGGGCACGAAAGCAAGCTGCGAAAGGTCAGGAAATAAAGTAGCTCTCACTCTTATTGTACCACCAATCAGCTTAGCTCAGCTGCCCTTTCCCACCTGTCAGCCATGGATCCGGGCTTGTTTTGATACTACACCCTTTAATGTCATCAATTTACATGAACACCTCTAGTAACGGTGGATGCAGAAGCAATTAGCATCAAATTACAATCGCTGTTTGAGTTAATGGAGCTCAACAAAATTTGGAATTACCTGTGATTAAATACCATCCTGCCTCTGATTCGCCATACGGCAGAGCATAAAGATAAAGGTGGTATTTGTGATATCAAATGCCCAGTATGATGGATTAAATCCAGTAAAATGACAATTACAGAGCACCAGTGACATTTGGTGGGGTTGTTGGGAACCATTCCTCCAGAGGTATTATCTTGAATTGAATTTACATGCAGGGTTTCCAGTAATTACCTCCTGAACGGGAAAGAGAGAGAGAAAGAGAGAGAGAGGGGAGTGATAGACTGTTTTAATTGGATATTTGGCCCCTCTGGATGTGGACTGAACCATGGAGCAGCATCATTATAATCTCTCATCAGGTTCTAATTTGAACCCTGAATGCCCACTCCCCACTGTGCTCCACACACTTGAAAGTGCAGGCAGTCTGCTTAAATCTTTCTTTATTTTTTTAGAGATAATAATAAAACCGATATTTGAGCATACTTCATATTCAAATGATAAAACCCATCCTATTCAATCCTAATCCAGTTTGCATGCATTCCTCCTCACACCATGATCCTGCTCGGTGTCCTGTTTCTGCCATAATTCTGCTTCCTGAATTCGATCATTTTGTCACATTAAGCTTCACTGCAGACAGAATGAGCAGATTTGTGATCTGATGCACACGCTGAACTTTGTCAGTGGCAAACCTCGCATCGGCACCGCACCGACACCCTTTGTCCCGGTGTGCATAAAGAATTGCAGAATTCGCCCAGCAGTCATCCTGCTTATCACCGAACCACCGAGCTGTGAGGTTGTTTTTGGTTGCTGATTGCAGACAATGTGGACTCACTCAGGGCCCTTCAGGCTGTAAGAACACCGCGCTCAGATGAACCCTGTCAACTCCATTACCTGCTGATGTGAAACGACCTAATGACCTTTGAATGAGCAGATGGGTATAAATCCAGCATTTCACTGTAAACCCTGTCAAGAATGGCAATGGAGGGTGGGAGGAGGGGGGGTGGAGAAACGGCAGGAGTGATCCCATACTGAAAATAACAGATGAGAATCTAATAAGAGTCTGAACATTCTGGACGTGTCCTGGGTTTAATGTTTCCACTGATTGTTTTCTGTATGCATCTCTAAATTTCAGATTTATTTTACAAGCTTATTGAAAGATCAGTTTTATCAAGTTAGAGACGAGGCAGAATGCAGACAGCCTTCTGGAATCAATATGCTATAGGTCAGGTGAGAGCCTTGTATCTTTAAAATCGATACTTGCACATCAAAGGAGTATGCCATTGTACTCACTTAACTCCAAAAAGGCTGAACCCTGAAGGATCAACCCAATAAGTAGGTCAAAAACAGACCAATTGTGTTAACTGATAATGTGCCTCTGGATGAGATTTCTCCAAGAAATCCAATACTTTTTGTGTGAATTTGTGGTCGTGCATGTATTCATTTATATTTCACAATGTGCTTGTTTTGATCAATGGTTGTATGCGCTTTTAGCATTACTATTGATTGAAACCAAGTTGGAACCGCACCTCTTCTTGGCGTACAAAAGCCCCTTTACTTTTTACCGTTCAGCATTTCTTTACAGGAATCTACATGTAAATTAATCTGCACAGCTGAGTAAGTGCCATATTAGAAACCTGCAAGTGTCTTTGCTAGCAAAGCAAGTTAACATAACTGATGCAAGAGCAGTCATTTCATTGCCTATAAAGAAGCAAGTTGGTTTGCTAAATGTGAGAGGCTGTGATGGAGCCAGCAGCTCGAGAAGCCATTATGTGCGATTTGTCTGCTTGGACAGCCCAAACAGCTGATCATCAGTGACTGATAGGAGGCAATCGCACCGCAATCTTATCAGCGCGCCGCGGATTGAAGCCTGCTTGGTTATCTGGACATTGTATAAGGAAAGCAGTGCGTTTGTTCCCCTGCATGCTCCCCCCCTCTCTCGCTCTCTCTCTGCACCCTGGGCACTGAGATAATTTTGCTTCCTTTTCAGGAATTGTAAGCATCCAAGTTTTAGACCTGTGTAGGTGTATATGTTAACATGTGAACATAGATTGTGAGTGAGGGTCTTCATGCCTGAGAGGCAGAGTGAGATAAGGATGCTCTTGTTTCTCAATGAGGGCAGCTACATCGATCTGTTCATATCAAACACCAAATAAGATTAATAAGATTAAACAAGCTCTGTGGGCTGGGGCTTCAAAGCGTGGTGTGAAGTTGTAATGGTGAACTGTGTAAAAACATAGGGCCTAGCTGCCAGAAATTATTTATCAGGGGCAGAAAATAAACTACATGATTAATTAACTACATCTTCTATAATAGGCAACACAAGAAAGGGATTTTTTCTAAAGCAATATATTGTTTGAGTATTTTTCAGGTCTTTATCACATGCAGACTTTCTCCTGCTATTACAAAGGTTAATTACATTTAGGTTAAAAAAAAGTTAGTAAGTACCTTGAGATTTAGAGAAAGCCACATTACACAGTGCTGTTGACCAGAGACTGTGCTGGAAAAGCACAATGCACAGAAAATAAATATATAACTGTAAAATATTTTATAAGAATACTGTGAGAGTGGACTAAGAGACGTTATTCACAGCAATTTGACCACTTTTGCCTGTATGAGCATGTCTGTGTTCCAGTTGCTTATCTAATCTTGCCTTCACTTTCTTATTTTTTCCTGCTGTATGACTTTGACAGCAGGCGCCTTCACTATGGAATTTCTCACCCACAAAGTCTTTACATTGACTTTACATTAAAGTAGCAACCTTTGAGGTTAAAAATAAAGTCAATGACAAAGTGCCAAAAACTGCAGTTCTTATCATGACCGCTTAAGACTGGCTTAAAATTAGGGGCGGGTCTGCTATATGTATATATATAGGGCTTCGGAACGTGACGTCGAGGGAGGGGGCGTGGCTAGGATTTTTGGTTGAGGCGCCATTTGTGTAGGCCCAAACAAAGCGCTAACAATTGAGAGAAGCGAAAGCTCACAAATAACATCAGCTATGGTTCCTACTTGCTAGGTGTTCAATTGTAATGTTAGATTGCACGACCAGCAAGGGAATGAGCTTGAAAATGGGCTATCTTTTTATTTTTATTTTTCTACTGTTTCTACTCCACTGCTGTATTTCATACGGGTCCACATTTCCAATGCACCCTATTTTTTGCAAGTACCGTCTCTTTGCATCCGGACGCAATCTGTCTCTATACCGTCCTTTTTCTTTTGATCTGCTTTTAAGCATGGTTCGTAGCAATATTCCTTCCAACACACAGTTTGTTTTGATTCTTGGACTTCCAAAGTCCTATAGCCATTAATTGTCTGCTAAGCTTTACCTCTGCTAAGCACCTGGACTCACTGACCTGTACCTCTGTCCTGTATTTACACTGTTAGTGTCTCTGGAAGCATTTTCAACCGAATAATATGTCAAATAATATGGCCCGCTATGAAGTACAGACCATCCAAGAAGTTTGTCCTCCAAAATTGGTGAGTGAAATGAAATCATTTTTCTTAGTCTGTTATTTAGCACATAAAAGAGGTCTGTGTCTTTTATTGTACTCACAGTTTTGAGTTTTTTGATACAACTTGCTAAACTAGCTCGCAAGCATTTGCTTATAACTCCGCACCAGAGATGGGCAGTAATGCGTTACAAGTAACACTTTACTGTAATCCGATTACTTTTTTCAAGTAACGAGTAATGTAAGGGATTACTATTGCAAAAAAGGTAATTAGATTACTGTTACTTTCCCGTAAGCACGCTGCGTTACTTTGCTACTAAACCGTTGTGATTTTGTTTGTGAGAGTGTCTCATGACAATGACGTAAGAGCGTGCAGCAACAGATGTGTGTATATCAACAATGGATAATATGGAGTGCGGGAGCGAGTACGGCCATGCAGCATTTGAAGTGTGGAAGTACTTACATGACTTTAAGTTTTAGTCTGTAAAGAGTGACAAAAACATTAGCGTCTGCTGTACACTCTGCGTGGGAAGAAAACGTCTTTCTACAGTGAAAAATTAAACTTCAAATCTGAGCAAGCACCTAGCAGGCTGCCTGGTAGGAATGTGAAATTCACAGAAAAAGCCTTGGATCCTCCCACTGACATGACCGCTGCAGCACCAGGCAAACCTCCATCGCTCCTGATAAACAGGTGAAAATAGATTTAAGAGCGACAGGACTTAGTGCCACTGATGATGATTGATTTTATTTATTTTCTGTTGTATTTTACTTGCATCTATTTGAAAGAGTGAGTGTAAATAGAAAAAATGATTTTATTTTATATGGTGGAATATGCAGAAAATAGTTTTAAATGTTAAAGAATAGTCAAGTCAAGTCAAAGAATGTTGCATACAATTTAATTTTTGCTTAAATCAATGTGCATTAAAACAATTTTTTAAAAGAGGCTTTCCATTTGATTCAATTTTATATGATGGATTATGCATAAAAACTAGAATTGGGCAGAAAGGTCGATTGCTTTATCACGTATTCCGGTTGTGTATCATGTTTTGAAAAAGAAACTAAGTAACTAATTACTTTTGAAATTCAGTAATCAGTTACTTTTCAAGTAACTTGACCAACACATCTCAGCATACCACATTCTCTCATCTATTGAACAAAGCAATGTGGCAGCTTCCTAAATGCTGAATGGGTTATACCACAGTAGCTATCTTCTATGCAATGCATCTAATCTAATTTAATCTAATCTAGTTTAATCTGTTCTAAATTTTCAGTGTTTGTATTTCTTCTCATGTAGCATTCCACTGATGACAGTTGTGCTTAAAAGGGTTTTACATTTTACTCAGTGCAGTGCAAACCTACATGTAAATTCATAATAATTCATAAATGTGAATGCACACTTTGCAAAAAATGCCTGAAAATTCAGGTTATTAATCACAGTTACAAACTTTTTATTTTTACAGTCTCCAAAATGAGAGTTTAGTTCATTTCTTTCTTTCTTTTTAAAAAATAACTACTGCAACTTAATTCTTTTCCGTAGGAAAGGTAGAAACTCCCCACCTATTGAATATCAATGCAGCCCACAGCCATTGCCACATCTAAATAGATTACTGTACTACAACAGAATTAAAGAGTACACAGAAACAAAAACCAACACGAACAAAGCAGGCATTTGTTCTAACACCTAATGTGTTAAAAGAAACTGAAAACTGATTGGTTTGAAATATAATTAAGCTCTTCAAGACTTACGCACCTGTTGGTTCATGGTCTTACAAATTGGTGATGATTGCTTGTTATCATCTATCACTCTCATCTGCCAGAACCGGCTGGATGCTTCCGTTCAATGTGATGTTTCAAATTTGCTGCAGATGTTGCTGATGTTCGGACTTGTCCTTTCAGACCTTTTGCACAATTTGCATAAAAGCAGCAGAGTCTATACTACTCAGTCATTAAACTCCTTCAGATGTCCATATGGAGTGTATTCAGCAGTACCGGTAGTAGCTGCTTTGTCTGTTCTAATCATGCTGACAAGCTGTATTGCTGTGCATCACTTGCAGTGCACCCACTTCATGGAGCTCATTCATGAGAGTGAGAATGAGCGATGCAAACCGTATGTGTTCGATTGGCCATTCATAATCAGCTTCGAACAAAATACTGATGGCAGTTAAGCAAACCTATCAAGTTAATACTTACAAGGAACAACAAAAGCCAACTGGAATGTTATTATTTGTATTTGAAGTATGTTATTATTATAAAAAGTCAGAGGGATAAAAGCAACATTATTACTTCTAAATTCTGATGAGGAAATTAAGGATTAAAGCTATTATAGAAAAATTAAGGTGTAAAATGGCCTGGCCTGCATTTGTACAGCGCTTTTCTAGTCCCTAAGGACCCCAAAGCGCTTCACACTACATTCAGTCATTCACACACTGGCGATAGCAAGCTACATTGTAGCCACAGCTGCCGTGGGGCGCACTGACAGAAGCCAGGCTGCCAGACACTGGCGCCACCGGGCCCTCTGACCACCACCAGTAGGCAAATATCCTTGCCCAAGGATATTTGGCATGCAGCCAGGAGGTAGCCTGGGATTGAACCACCGACCTTCTGATTAGTGGCTGACCTGCTCTGCCACCTGAGCTACAGCCACCCACTAGTATTGTTACATTACAATACTAGTGGTTAAATTTTTCAGATTTGCATTTCTAAGAGATGAAAGTTTGGAAGTTTTCACTGAGTTCAACTTCCATTTCTTTGCTAATATTCTTTTTAAAATCAGGGTTAGGCTTTGGTTTCTGAGCCAATTAACAGCTCTTTTTCAGAGATATGTGTAATATAATATAGTAAAAAGAACTATGTATTTTCTAGAATATAATACTAGAGATTAAACAATGTCAAGTATGTAAAGTATTTAAAAATGAGCTCAAGCTTAATCCACTCATGGGGAACATTCTTCTTTATCTTTAAAACTTTGTGTACAACTTGCTAATAATAGTATAATGTCCAATGAGTTGTTTTCAAAGTGATTTGTTGCCTGTTTTGCTTGTCTTTGTCCAATAAAAATTTGGTAATATACTAAATATTTATTTAACTAAAATATATATTGAACTAGCAACAGTATTCTATAGTTCTTCAGCCAGGAATAAGAGCAGAAGGTCAAGACATCCAGGAAGAGTGCAACAAGCTGCAGGAGGCTGTCAGCATAAAACAGTAAAGGACATGCACCACAAAAGGTTATGTTTTAATCTGGCCGAGTTTGTTAAACAGTGAAGGAAGTGTGGCGTCATCACCTCTGTTTGCCTTTCAGTAAAAGTCACAGCACACTACTGCTGTACATATGGAAATATATAAGCAAGCTGATGGTGCTAAATGAAAAGCGAGATGATGACTCGTCACTCAGGTTCATCCTCTGTGGATCAGATATGTTTATACCAAATTTTGACCCAACACCCCACACCACTGGTCACCTAAATCCCTAAGATTCATCTTCAACCATGAAGATCTGTATCTGATTTCACAGCAATCCATCTTGGTGGACAGAAAAAAAGTAATTCAGCAAACATCTTGGTAAAAATGAATTACAGCGGAAAAGAAAAAACATGCACTGCATGATAAAAGACCAGCATATTGTTTATACGTCTTGTCTTGCTTTCATCTGTGATTGTGAAGTTAACCGTCCTCGGATCTCTTTGCTTAAAGGATCCAAGTGGTTATGCAGGGCTGCTTTTAGCACACACTCCATCAAGTACGATCAATCACGGTGCTCAAACATTCTGAGCAGGCAGGAAGGATGGAGTTTCAAAATGATAGGGTTGCGCCTGATCCACAGCAGATGACAAAATCCAATAAATTGGGCTTAAATCCAGCAGCTCTGTGTGCAGGCCTATATTATATCTACTTTATTAGGCTTCTGGCTATTGTAACTATATGACTTTTTTTGTATCAAGCTGAAATGTCAATCATTCAATGCACCTCCTGGACTTGAGCTTTGTAAGCCTCTATGGCAACTAAGCATACAGTTGCCATGGTGTTGCATCTATAGCCATGGCAATGGCATGTGGCCCTTATGCCAGAAGAAATTTTATAATTAGGGTATCCAGACAAAAATGTGGATTCAGTAGCACCTGACATATGGCTGGCAGTGTTACCTGTTAGAGCTCTGCAGAGGCTCTATAATGGACTCCCATCGCTCCTGAAGCTGCCCTGCAGCCTGTCTCCTTTCTTTATGGTCTCTCTCCCTGCTAGTTTCACACATGTTAAACCTCATAAAAAACACACACATCATTAGATAAAGTGCATGTTGGACACACTGTTACAGCTTCGTAGTAATCAAAGCTAGAACATCCTTTGTGTTAATATGTATATTTACTTTTGCAGTTTCATTCATTTAAAACCGCTAAATTGGAAAAATAAGGTCCTTGAGTGAATATACAGTGTAAGAAGAGATGTCCTGACAGCCAGAGATGATCATTATCCTGCATTGTTTGATTGGCCCCTTAAAATGTTATGTGAAAGGAAAAAAAAATATTGGTATGGCAGTTTTAGAAGCACCTTAATAATCTGGTGTATGAGGCCCCAAGGATAACCCTTCTTCCTTAATGGTGTTGTTAGCAGTCTGTTGAAATCCTCGGCCAATACTCAAGGTTGCAAAGGCTAAGGAATGTGTAATTTAATAGAGTATATTTCTATTCTAATGCCGTGCAGCTCCTTTGGTTACACAACACTTTTATACTACACTAGCACTGCAACAAGACTCTGGGGAATCACTGGTTCCTAAACCAACACAAAGATAACTGAAAATTAACATATGTAGCTAATTACCTTAATCAGTGAGCACTCATTTATCATCCTAATGTCTAAATTACTTTTTGTCAAGGTAAATTAATTTGAATTGCACTTTGACCTTTCATGTCTGCACTTTTTTCAGGACTTCATGGCTTCATATGAATAAAGCTGTTGGAACTTTTCAGAATAAAATCATTTAGCCCATGCTTCACTGTATTAAACTTCTCCTTCTTTTTGGGTTCTTCTCATACTTTCCTACTTTGGGTTTTATATATGAGAAGATAATTACTTTTTAACACACTGTGCTTTCAGTGTGTTCCTACCCACATGCCCAGCAGCAGTCTTGCCCGGCTGTTTCTGGATGCTTCTCCTCTGAGCCCTCACGTGCCAAAGCATGAAGAAGGTCCGGAAGAAGACTAATTAGCCGATGAGTGGCACTGCAGGCCCAAGAGAATTTTAGTGTATGGAAGAAATGTTTTTTCTCGTTTTTAGATAAAATAAAGATTTTAGCCTTTCATTTACTGTTAAACGTACGACAGAATAAAATAAGATTATTGTGTTCTCTCGTCCCTGGTTGTCAGATGAATTGATTCCATCAGTCTTTTGAATTTTCAGAGAAAATGGGTGAAGATCAATGTAACTTAAAACACTTGGAGATGACAGTTAAGAAGCAGATGGGCTTTTTTTTTTAAATGAACAGATATGTGTCAGTTACTCAGCCATGATGTTCACAGCTATGAAATGCATATTTTGTGACCCACAGTACATCACATCACATTTAAAAAGAGAGTCGTTCCAGACCAGGCATGAAATGAAGCTGCTATCTGACATTCACATGACACTGTATCGCTTTTAGATTTAAGGAGCATTAATGGAGATACGCAATGTGGAGCCATTTTGTTCTAAATGAAATACATGTAAAATAGGATCATCTGATGAATATATATATATTTTGCTGATTTAACGTTTAATATCAATCTCACACTCTGGATAAACTAAAGATAGACTGAAACCGACTTTTCCATAAGAACAAACCTCCAAGATAATCCAACACTTATCTGTATCTGTATTTGTTATTGTCAGAAAATCTTAATTGGCTGTGTGCAGGGTTATCACCAAAGCCCTATAGAACTCAAAAACTAAAAGATTCTTGTCAAAAAGGGAGGAAATCATGAATTCTTTTCTTCCTTCCTTTGCTGTTTTCATGTGAAAGTATGCGCTGTAATTAACAGAGCTTTGTTTGACATAAAGGCTAAATGCATCGCGTTGTCATTACAGCTATTACCGCTACTGCAATCGAAGTGGAATGTTGTGGACACCAAAGCCTTTCGAGAAAAATCATCATGACCTCATACACTCCAGCAGCAGTTTGTTTGTGTGTTGGAGTAGATGTGCACGAGCCAAACTGTCACTACTCGGTGCAGATTGGGGAGATGTTTGAGTGCAGCACAGTCATGTTGGCAAAAAGAGGGCAGCATCTTTCCTATTGAGAAGGATTATTTCTGTCAAGTGCAGCACTCATGGGCCTATCTAAAAGCCATGCTAATAAATGTCCATCACTGTGGCTATCCATCACCACTACCCAGAAACAAAGTGCTCACCGCACCATTGTTGAATTAAAGCAAACAAGCTCATCTGCTGGGGAGATGCATGTGAATGAACTGCAGTCGACTGTGTGTGTGTGTGTGCACGGAAAGGCATTTAATGAAAAGAGGAAGGGAGAAGAACCCAAAATGCCCCCCACCCCACCCCACGCCCCGCCACCTAACACACATACACGCACTGGCATAAAAAAT
This sequence comes from Maylandia zebra, assembly GCF_041146795.1. NCBI lineage: Eukaryota > Metazoa > Chordata > Actinopteri > Cichliformes > Cichlidae > Maylandia > Maylandia zebra. Next base: position 36,069,947 of record NC_135168.1, read on the forward strand.
GCACACAGTTTAATAGCTGTGCCTGCTCGCATGTGCGCAATCATAGACTTCCATGTAAATTTGCTGAACTTGCGCGTCATTACAGCTATTTTTCCGCGAGTACTTTGATTGCGTTAATTATAGTTAATTGGCTGCCTCGCTCAGTTGATCCATCATTACCGGTTATTTGTTTGTAACCAGATTCAAAGTTCTCTCTGAAGTTAGTGTGGGTTGCCGGAGTTTGTGCTCTCTCAGCAGGTTATCTGAAAAGGCTTTCGAAAGTTTCAGCATTGTTCCAGCAGCAGCAGAGTGGCTCCATGTAATCACAAATGGCTGGGTTATTGTTTTACTGACAGAAACGCTCAGATTTCGAGAATTGTGCATTAAACATGCAGCCTAATAAAATATTAAGGTGCAGTGCAGATGGCATTGCGAACCTAAAAAAATAGATGATTTGTTTTTTCTTTCTCTCCTTGCTGTGTAACACTAGCATAAGCTATAAAGGCATCTTTGTGTTTGTTTTTCTGGTAGAGAAAGTTTACAGTGAGCTAAAGCTGGTAATATTTGCGCTTAAGTGGCCAGAGTCATCTGTGGAAACTCACGGATGATAAGAAGTGCAATTCATTTAACCGAGCACCATTCTTCCTCTGCGATATGTTAAAAGATAGCGGGATACATTAGCAGAATGTACCCCCAAGTGACATCCGAGATAGAGCACCTTGCCCTATTTCACTCAATCAGTCCGCTAACACATCCCAGTAGCAGATCAGAGAGCCTAACTCTTGAAGCCTAAATCTAAGCTAGCTCATGGATTTGCAAGCTAACAGCAAAATCAACAGCTTTTCCTGCACCGAGGAGGTGTGACAGCTGCCTACTCTACACTGAAACTGACAGTGAAACACAAAACCAGCCCACTGAGAGCCTTTTGTTTCGAATTGCAGATTTCACTGGAAAGAATCACAGTTATTGTTTTCCACAGTGAAGTCCAGCATGACTGCTCTGTCTCACAGTCCAACCAAATAAACGTCAGCGGGCACGTTCCACGTCTGAGTAGTCTTCAGGGCAGGTTAGCAGGAGCAGCTCATCTGTTGGCAAAGGAGCAGATCTCTACCAAGTCCAGCCCCATTCTGGATGAATGATCTGCGCTCCCAACTGCCTGGCTCCCTCCATCAAACCTGGCCAACACTCATAATAAATGATAGTGTGGGACAATGCCCTATTTTCACCGCAGAGTCATCTGTCATGCCGGGCCAGACAAAGCCCCCAGAGTTTCATCATTTTCAACCATTGCTCACACCGAAGTTATAGAAAAGAAACCTTTATCTGTTCTGTAATGGTGGTGCAATGCCTCCAAAACACACTCAGACGTGTTTACGGAACCCAAACACGTTTTCTCTTTTGGGGTCTACCAGGAGCTTGATATATGATCTCACGCAACCGTCTGTGTTTTTTATTTATGAGCAAATGTGTCTCGGTTCCTGGTCAACACTTTATTACATGGTTGTTCCATTCAATTTTATGTGTTAAGTGCTTAATTAACCCCCGAATTATATTGGGTGGCATGGAAATGCAGAGAGTTAATGGGTAATGTCAATTTGCAGGTTAATCAGGTCACCTTCTATCGTGTGCAAAGCAGCAGAGGCCCTGTGGTCTTGTAGTAATTGTACACCCGAGACTGCTTTGACATTCATTCTGAAATCCATCTCATCTCTGGTCATACTGTGAAAGCTGTGCTAGAGTTCCATGTCAGTGTACGGGAAGTTAACATGAACGTACCAGTTCCTGAATCTTTTCTTCCTTCTCCATCAAACAGCACAGCAGTCTAAGAATTAATTTCAGATTCAGAAGCAAATCCGTCACCTTTCTGGCAATAATGATTTATCATCTATTACAATTTAATGATAACGTTTATCTTAATAATTCTCTTCAGGATCACAGGATTGT